>NC_138788.1:2400000-3000000 GCF_965178545.1 Coloeus monedula | reverse complement strand
TTCTTAAGCCATTAAACCAGGTAAGCATTCTTTAAACAGTATTTCATTTCCTTACGTCATTTTCTCCCTGCTGATACCTGTCTTTAATATCTGATCTGGTCCTCCTTGGCGTTCTCCTGCTGATTTTAAGATGCCTTGTCATTGTCCCCCCAGACTTTGTGCTACCTTATCCTGTGAAGTCCCGTTAGTGTACAAGAAAACAAAATCACGTACATCCAATGAGTGAATTTCCATGGCACAGATTCCAGTTAGCCAGGATTCTCTCTGGTATGCCAGCACTATGGAGACCAATATCCAGGACACTTTTAAGTGGTATTACTTGCATTGGAAGCGTAAGATAATTGAAATCAGGAAACAAAACAGCATGTTTTGTTTGGGTAGTGAGATTTAAAGGGTTGCGTATCCAATACTAAGGAATTTGGGGAAAGCCAAAACAAAACCTCTTTACTCTGGAATAATGAACTAATCTCAGATGGCAATTCCTCAAGGAAAATTGAAACATAGGAGGAATCCAGCATCCCAGTCATTCATTCCCACCTCTGCCTGAGCACTCTTTGCTCCTGGGTCAGGTTAGGGGCTGGGGCCAGCTCATGGAAGGGACTGGGGACTTCTTTTAGGGCTGGAGAGTAAGGAAAGACCCCAGGACTGCCAGTTTAGCTAAGCAGCTCAGTCATGCCAGGGAGTTTCTTTTTAGAAGAGACGTTCAGTGTATTTAGGTAACTGTCAACATGTATTTTTTTATCTCTGCTCTCTACTGTGTGCCTGTGTAAATGCAATGCAAACCCTTCCCTCTTGTCTGTCTTACAGTAGCAATTTTTAGGCCAAGTAATTTTAATATTTAACTAACCAGTAAGAAGAATGGATAGGTTTAACATTGGGAATAAGAAAGCAAAACTGCCCAAACTCCTCCTGATGTTCAGTCTGGCATCACAAGGAACAACAACAATTTCATAATTGGCATCCTTTGCCCAGATTTTTACTTCTTGCGCTCTCTTTTTCTTTCTTTCTTGAAGTAAATGGTAAGTTTCTTACCCGAATAAATTTTTCCTGCAGGAAAAAAGTCAGAATGAGATGTGTGTTAGGCCCTCTTCCAATCACTCCTTTTCCCAATAACCCTTGAAGCATCCAGCCAGTTGAAGACAGGTGCTGAAATCAGTGCTGCTGCCAAAGAAGTGGTTGGAGCCTGAATGGCAGGTAGAAAGCCAAATATAGTAGCAGCTCCTGGCATGCAGGGAATGGCAGAGCTGAGCAAATTTCCCCTGGAGGAAATTTCCATGGTCAGTCTTGGACTGGTGAGACCAATCTTGTCCACTGCTATCACAATTTTCTGCGATACAAAGCTTTGTCCCTAGGATCGAGCTGATAAAGGTGGTTCCAGGCTATTGCTGAGCTTAAGTAAGTTGTGTCTGTTGGAGCATGTAAATAAGATAGCCTAAAGTTGTTCCTGGGAAATCCATAGGACATGGGAGGTTCCCTGAGGAGCACAAAGCTATTAATTAAGTGCCTGCATCAAGCAGAGCTTCAACTTTGAGCCCAGCTGGACCTTGGGGAAAGGAGAGGATAATTTTCACTTCTGATTTGTCAGCTGTGACTGTATTTTCTGCAATTTTACCACTGTTGCCTGTCTATATTTTGTAAAAACAATCACACTTAATCATACCAATTGTATATAAAAATGAAGAATTGCTGTGAAGGACAGATTTCACTTTTGACATTTGCTTAAATTCTTAGAAAATAGCATGGTGTAGTGTCCTGCAAAGTTTGAAAGTCACTGCAGACTAAAGCTGCTGAGGGCTGATTTTCATCCTCAGCACGCCTGAGCACCACGTCCATTAGTATCTGTTACTGTGTCAATAGAGAACACAAACTCCAGCACTACCAATTAACTTCACCAGCACACAAATCTTCCTACAGAAAATCAAGGGAACATGCATCTTTTATAAGGAGGCAGGAGAGCAGAGCCCATGCTTCAGATATCTGCTGACCTTTGTGTGTGCTTGCTCTCTCAATATCTTTGACAGGGACTAAACAGAGTCCTCAGAGCTGATCAGTGCCTTCTGTCTCTCTGAGGAGGGTCTATTTAATTTACTGTATTATATTATATTGTCTTTTATCTTTAACTGGGGACATGACAGTCTATTCTTATGGTAGTTATGCTGTGTGTGCATGTAAATACAGACACAGGGATATAAGCAGCTTTAGCCTCCATTTGGGAAGTTGTTTGAAAAAGCAACTAAACTTGTTTGATTAGATTGAAAATTAAAAATGCTAATATCTAAATAGCTAAAAAAAAAAAGACCAGTCTTAAATGGGTACCATGGACTAGCCTCAAATGCAGCTTCTGCTGTAACTAATCAAAAGGGTGAGTTTGAAATAGGCTTTCTGGGAGTTTCCTGTGATATGAGAATTATTGTTGCTTAAGTTTGATCTTGTCTTCCTGCCAGCACAGGACTGAGCACTCTTTCAGGAGCCTTGAAATGGCTGAGCTTGGACGTTTCAGGAGACACCAGCTGTAAAGGGAACAAGAGCTTGTCTGGCACTTGAATTGCAATGACTGCTGTGCTCCCACAAAGATGCTTTGTGCCAGAACCCCAAACAAAAGGACTGCCTGAGTACTGTGACACAACTGTTTACCTCTAATTGCCTCTTCAGTCCCTTGAAGATACAGATGCAGATCCCAATCCCCAGGCACAAAACCTTCAACATGACTGCACTCACCTGGATCCTTACACACTAGTTCCGCGTTAGCATTAAGTAAAAGGGTAGAGTTACTGGAATTTATCTATGAGACCTTTCAGGCCTGATGGATGCACCTTTCTGCACATACAGAGGCATGGCTGGCCCACGCAATGACACCCAACCAAATTTCAGAGGAAGCTACTAAATCTCTTTCAGGCAAATAAGGAGGACTGAGTGGAAGAGTCTAGCAAAATTTACACAAATGGAGTATTTGTTATTGCCTGAAGTAGGTAGTTGCATAATCAGAGGGAAATATAAAAGCAAATGGATGTACTAGTTTTAAAACAAACCAGCATGAGATTCCAAGTCAGAACTACAGTTCAATGGGAAAATTAAAATAAAGGTGTCTTGGGGTGATTTTATGATAATACTGTATTTCCCTATCATCTTCTTTTGCCCAGAAATAGGTCCCAGAGCTTTAAGCTGGGTCCAGGAGAGGGGGGAGAGAAGCCAGGCAAATTCTTCAGTGCAGTTGGTGTTCAAGGACTCACACAAACTCCCCTGTGTTCGCATTGCTGCAGAGCGGAGGGAGTGCCTTCCTGCTTTTAGCCAGCTTGTTAGCTGAGGCAAGAAATTTTCACAGGACTGCATACCGAAATCCTCCAGAACTTCTTCTTCTTCTTCTTCTGGAACTGTTTGGCCTAGGTGTGATCCAAGATCGTTTAAAAAGAAAGCTAAAGAAGCAAAAGCTCTCAAGTAACCTGGAGAGCAGTAACTGGCACTCTCGCAGAGATGAAAACAGAGAGAACAGTAGCCGCGGCGGTCATAGAGGCTTTAGAGTGTGGCAGCTCCGGGTGTGGTGGCTCCGGGAAAGGAACAGACGGGGGTCTTACGGAGGGGCGGGCAGAGACCGGAGCGGAGCCCAGGGTAGCACGGTCCTTCGGGCTGGCCGCGAGAAAACCAATTAAAAGCACAGCAGCACCCGTCCGCTTACTGCAGGAGCTGCTGAACTCGGCAGAGCAGGATGTTACCCCTCCAACGGCTGAGAGAGGAATGACCACGAACGCGGAAGCAGAGCCTCCCGACCCAGGGGGCAAGGCGCGGGCAGGCCAAGGAGACACAGACAGTCCTGCTGCCCGGCTGAAAGCGGCAGAGCAACGGAGAGGTCCTAAAGCCCCCCTGCCGAACAGCGAAGTAACGTCCGGCTGCGAAGAGGCTTCTGCGGTTTCGTCGCCTGCAGATCCGAAGCCAGCCGGGGCTGCCAGGGCTCGGCCCCGGGAGGGGGAGAAGCACCAAGAAATGATGCAAGAAGTAATCAAAAAGCTTGCTGACTTATCTACACAAAGCATTTTGAAGTTTATCTTTACAGCAGATGTTCTGTGTCCGAATGATTGCATCAGCATCGCACATTTGTTATTAACCCCTTCACAGTTCCTGCTCTGGGAGCGAACGTAGAAACAGCTAGCACAAGAAGAAGCTAGCAAACACCAAGGTGACACACAAGACCCACTGTATGCTCTCCAAGCTGACATGCTAACTGGGAGCGGAGCTTATGGGGCAACAGTAACAGAGTTGACCATGCCCGTAGTCATTCATCAGTTGTCACAGACTCTTGCCCACAAAGCCTTGTTGTCAGTACCTGAAAAGAAGTCTCCCCCGTATGCAGCAGTCCAACAGGGGCTGTCAGAGCCATATGGTCAGTTCATCGACCGTTTGTCAGCAGCCTTAAAGGATGCAACTGAGCTCTCTGAAGAGCTCCAAGAGCAAATGTTCCAAATACTTGCATTTGAAAATGCTAATAGGCAAGCTAAGACAATTCTTGCCACGCTGCCCCAAGGAGCAGGAGTAGACAAGATGCTCGTACATGCTACCTTGTGCAGAACAGTCATCTCAAACAGCTGCTTTTACTGCAACACTGCAGACTGTCCTGCAACAACAGGGACAAGTCATCGCCGCAGCACTGACCAGAGGGGTGCCCAGCAAGTGGTGCCATGCTACAGGACCCCGAAGTGAGAAGGCACAGTCAGCATCAGCTCCTGAGGAAAGTGACGCCACTACTTCAACAGCTGGAACTCTGAGACCTCCGTCCCGAGAAGTCTTGGGAGAGGCTGCAGACGTGGCTGAGTGAAGGAGCTGAGGACTTGCCAGATCCACCACTCTCCATAGCAGGAGAAATAGCGAGGCTCTGGGGCGAATATAACAGCTGCCCTAGGTGGTTGCTAGTGACTTGTGGTGGGTGTCGGGGAACTCTCTCCAAAGGCAAAACTAAGAAGGAGAATTGCATAAATTTTTAGGTATAGCATTAGACATAGAAATAGAGTAGGGAATTAGTTTTTTGACTGTCTTGAGACAAGAGTCATTTGAGACATTTTCAATCAGCTGTCCACCCGTTTAGATTGAGTGAAAGCAGTCAATTTGGCTAGCATCTATGTTTTTACCTGGTGCTTTAGCAGCCAGGGCTTACGATATTTTGCATAAACTTGCTTGCTGGGAGAGGGATAAGTTTAATATAACTTCGCAGATGCTTGATGAGTTAAGTGTAGATGTTACTAGTGTTAGACATACGTACAATATTACAAAATTAAGTAGCAATTGATTTTCTACTATTAGCTCACAGCCACGGCTGTGAAGAGTTCTAAGGTATGTGCTGTATGAATCTTTCTAACCACTCTGTCCTAATTCACAAGCAAATAAGTGAGATGCATCAATTAACCACCCAATTACAGAAAGAAGACAGTCTCAGCTTAGAAAGATGGTTAAAAAGGTTTAGGACCATGGCTAGTTTCACTTGTGCAGTATTTGATTACTGTAGGACTAGTAATATTATTAATAATAGTGTGCTTACCTTGCCTATGCCAATGCTTGTAAAAGATGATATACAAAGTTACTACATCTGTAGCCAATCAAATATTGCCTTTATTAAAAAAAAAAAAAGGGGGGAATTGTTGCAAAATGATTAGAGGATCAGAGGCATGGATTATTGATAAAACCAAATCAATAGAAGAGCTGTGCAGGCAAAGGCCTGCAAGCAAAGGCCTGCATGAGAAAAAACCTCCATGAGAAAGTGCCTGTGTGAGAAACAGGCCTGAGAAACAAAAAGGGAGTTTTAAGGAGGTACAGTCCTGTGCTGATAAGATATACTGACCATGAGAAGGGAGGAAGATTTTTGATCTCTCAAAGCAAAACATAAAGCTTGCTAAATGTTGTCTTTTATCTAACCCAATTATGTAGAAGTAAGAATGTGCTTTTGTAAGCTTAAACCAATCAAGAGCTGAGAAGCGTATATACTGATACTATATAAGTGCCTCTGTATTGCCAATAAACAAAGCTTGCTTATCCATCATATTGATTGTCTGCATTGCTTCCCCCACCCGAAAGTCGGCATTTCTCCTGTGTCAGTCTGCGTAGAAATGGATGCGGTTGCTTTGCGTTTGGTTTCTTTCTCCTCTGTGACAGTCTGCGTAGAAATGGATGTGGTTGCTTTGCTTTTGGTTCCTTTCTATGTGACAGTCTGTGTAGACATAGTATTTGCTGCTTTGCTCCTTTTTACCTCCTCCTCAAGCAGACGTTGCTCCACACTAAGTAGTGTTTTGTTTCTAAGCATGGTGTACACAATGCAGGCCATAGAGAAAAAAGAGAAGAGAACTGATAAGAAGATTATACCATCCTTAACATCCAGAGGGAACTCAATTTTTTCAAAAACTGCTGTGCCTGGCCTGAAAGGCTGGAAGAAACCACTCTCTACTCCTCCCACCAGGGGCTGGGTGCAATTGTTGAAGAGATCCCAGACACAGGAGCCCAGACTAGGACAGCCAAACAAAATTGAGTATATATTCCGAACGGTATTAATTGCCTCGCAGGTTATTATGCTATAGACATAATAAACCAATGAAGCAATTCTCATACCATTCCCTGGTTTTAACAGGAGTAACACAACAGGCAGGTAGTTCCCCATGTGAGGAAAAATATAGAGAGCAAGATACAGTACCCATGTAGACAAGTTGAGCACCATGGTGAATAGGTTTCTGCTTATACAAAATTGTAATTCTGACTTTTTCTCAGAGCAAGCCCCACATTGGGCGCAAAATTATGTACTAGTTTGAAAACAAACCAGTGGGAGGCCCCAAGTCAGAATAACAATTTAATGGAAATTAAAGAAAAGGAAAAAAAGTAAAAGAAAACACTGGTTCAAACTGACAGAGTCAAGATACAACCTGAGTCCCAGTCTGGTAGAATGGTGCAGTCCTCTGAAGCGGTGATCCTGTAGTAAAGGGGTCTGCTCTTCCTCAGAAAGTCCAGTGGTGGCTGTGTAGCTCCTGTCCTCTGGAAATCCAGTGGAAAGGGTTGTCTCTGGTGTTCAAGTCCCAGATTATATCCACGATGGGATGCTTGGTTCCTCCCTCTGGGTGGAGCATCTCACAATGGGGTAATGAGTCACGAGGCCAAGTGTTGATTAGGCTGATTAACAGAAGATAGTCCAGAGGGAGTTATCTCTGAGTCATGTGGCAGGACAATGATGGGCCATTAACAGAAAGATAGTCTGGGGGGAGGAGGCAAGGAAAC
Source organism: Coloeus monedula (assembly GCF_965178545.1). Lineage (NCBI taxonomy): Eukaryota > Metazoa > Chordata > Aves > Passeriformes > Corvidae > Coloeus > Coloeus monedula. Next base: position 2,992,758 of record NC_138788.1, on the reverse strand, counting down.
ACTGCCCCACCTTGTTTCAACAGCTCATGAGGATGGTGATAGAATACACTGCAACCCAGGACAGTGGGAGGCAGTTTTGAGGAAAATCCCAGGATCAAGTGTGGTAGGATACAGAGTTTATCAATAGCAGGTGAATTGAGAAGATGCCTTCTTGCCATTGGAATAGCTTTGCTCCAATGTTAAGCCACCATGAGCATCTTTAAACGATAAAGTTCACTATGAGGTAGTGGTTATTTTCAGGTTGTTTTCAGCACCTGAGCTTGATAAAAGGTTTCTCTTTCCCCTACTCCCCTGTAGATGGATGACAGCCAGCCAAAAATATATGGAGTTGGTATCTGTGATGTCCTACAGTGATGAGGCGCTGGTGAGACAAGACTCGTGAGTAGGGACCATGTAGTGTATCCAGGAAACTGGCATCAGCTTTGAGGAAAATGCAGACAAGCTGGATAGTTTTAAATTCAGAAAAAAAAAGCAATACTCTATGTTAAACGACCTCAGGGTCTAATTACTACCCAGAGAGTCTGGCGAGGAGGAGGAGAGCTACATACCCTCCCTTTCCCTGCACAGATCTGATTATTTGACCTAACCCCTCAGACTACCAGTGCTGCCCCATAATTGCATGTTGGGGCAGAGGAGCTGAGAGGTGCAGCCCACTGTGGCCATAGCTGCTGCCTCTGAGAACACTTCAGAGATTGAAGGACTGAGTTTGGTGGGGATCAAACTCTGAAACCCTGGCCCTAAGGCCCTTACACTGACCAACAAGTCCTCAGCACAGCCGTGTGAAGAAGAAATCCTCTTCACTGAGGACATGACAAATGGATTCTCAGCTGCAGCACTGTCCCAGAAGGACTTGCCTGCTTTGGCTACAGAGCTTGGTGGCCCCAGGTCCTTCAACGCGGTGTAGCCTTATGGCTTGCAGGGACCAACACGTCTTTGGGGAAATGGGGTTTGCAAACAAGAATTAGAGAGAGCACCAGATGCTCTCCCATTCCCCCACATGTGCAATTCCTATCTTGCCAGTTGCTTTCTGCCTCCTGTCAAATGGATATCTGGGTGTGCACAGGGGCTCATTGTTTCTTTTACATCTTTTATTAGATAGTGTTTCTGGATGCAAAAACATCGAAGAAGTGCTACACTACAGCTGTGTGTCCTGCTGTTGTTGCTGCTACTGTTCATTTTCTTACCTGATTGCTGTTTCCAGCAAATTGTTCTTATCTCAACCCATGATATTTGCCTTCTGTGCCTCCATTTCTCCTCTCTGGCCACCCGTAGGCTGGAGGGGGGGTGAGTGAGTGACAGTGTGGTTTGGAGAGTCTTGATGGGAGAACTAAACTGAGGAGTACCATTCCTAAACCATAACACTGTGTTTGCTTCATCCTTTGAAAAGTAGTAGGGACAGGGATATTACTTTGGGGTTTGTGTTCCTGCTGACTTAAAAAAAAAAAAAGTATTTGCACATCGGAGTTTCTTAGTGTGCACTCCCAGCGACATTTTGTCTGAAAATCCAAGCTCCTAAGTTAACTCTTTCTACATTTTCCTCTTCTCCTGAAATGTTTTTCTCTGAAGCAATTGAAACAAATTTATTTGCAGTCAACGGTGCTTCTGTGTGGCAACATGTTTATAAACCAGCTGTAAACTAGAACAGATCTTGCTTGAATCCTGGACACTGCATTTCAAACAGCATTTACCACTTTGTTTGCATGCTTCGTTTTACTGCTAGTTGGGATGAGGAGCTGCATTCAGCCCTCAAAAGCAAACTCCTGTTTGTGGCTTGATGGTTTGTACTGCGAAGGGAGCAGAGGAGAACTAATCCTTCAATGTTCCAGTGACAACTGAGGCAACAAGGCCTCTGGAAGAGTAATTGCCCTTTCTCTGTCACTAGATAGGTCTAAAATTCTCTTTTCCCTTCTTTTTCTGGTCTGCTCCCTCCAACAAGCACGTCTCAGCTCTCCTCCCCAGAATCTGTATGCTAAGCATGCCCTGAAAGCACTCTGAGCTCTGCTCAGCACTTCCCTGCTGCTCTGGAAGGCTGGAGTGCTAACTTTTTATTTTTTATTAAGGAGAAGACAACACAGAAAATATATTTAAGCTCTCTCATGTCAAAGTACAGGACTGTGGTCCTGGCAGAAGGTGGAAATGCTCTTGCAGCAGGTGGCCATTCAAAGGAAAATGGCACAGAAATCACACACGCAAAAGTGAGCAGAGTGACACAAAAACAGTCAATACCAGGCACTATTGCTACTCACTCTTAATGAAGCTTGTGGCTGGTTGTTATTTGTAGACTGTGGATGTTTTTAAGTTGGCAATTTAACCACTGTTCACAGCAAATGGCTGCATGGTCTGATTGCTACTATCAGGGAATTTCCCAAACTTTCTCAGTTCTTGGAGCACTCCATGGCCTGCCATTTTCTTTAGCCATGTTTGAAAGAATAATTCTGATAAAACTGCCCCTAATATTGTCTTCAGTATCACAGTATTTCTGTCTGACTCCTGGTCTTGTGGGACTAACCACTAATTCCTGAAATATATTTAAAATCAGTGAAGCTGTCAAATATGCACCATTCCCTTCCACTAAATTGCTCATGTTCTTTGGCTGCCAGCTCTTCAGGATCTATATGTGTGTATTTATACATACAGTAATTCTGAATAAAGCTTGATGTTTATTCAGACGGATGAAAAATTCATTCAGAAGGATGAAAATGTGGTTGTTCAACTCACTTATTTAAACATTGATCCTGCTCACTGACGCAGTTGGAAATCTGCACCTTCTCTGTTCTCCAGCAGAGAACAGTAAGTCTGTGCAGTCTCAGTGGGATGGCACTGGATATATGGTTATAATCTATAGGTACTGCTCTCTGAATAAGATTACCCATAAAGCACTTGCTTTTGTGCTGTGCTCTGATGGGTTTTGCCAAAACACATATTTTTTAAATATGAAGCCCCCAAATAGCAGCTGAGATAGAAGGTGTCTTGGGGTGACCTTATGATGTGTATCCCATATCACTGCCTATGCCCAGAAATTAATTTCTGTGCCTTTCTATGCCTCTAAACTGAGCCTGAGAGGGGGAAGGAAAAAACTGAGCAAAACTTTTTCAAAGCAGTTTGCAGCTTGTGCAAGGTCACACACAGATGGCAATTTGTTTCCCAGCTGTGGCAGGGGAGGGAGGAAGTACCTGGCTGGCTGCTTCCAGGACAGGTTTTTTTTGGCCAGTGGTTCAGCTGCTTTGCTCTCTGGAGAGAGACTGAGAGTTGAATTTTTTCCTTCCCTGGAATTTCAGATTTTCTCCCTTTGCTACTGGACTGCTTGATTGCTTTAACATCAGAGCACATCGGGAATACTTTCCACCGGGCACAGAGGGCCTGGCCCTGGGCCAAGCCCCAGCTCTGAGGAGACCAGAGGGAGGACTGTAACACTTTTCCCAGGTTTTTCCTCCACAGCAAAAGATTTTATTATTTAGCATTATTTTCCTCTCCCGTGTGTTTGTTAAATAAATAGTTCTATCTCCTTCACTTTCCTTCGAGGAAAATTTATTTTTCCCGAACCTGGTGGGGGAGGGGTGGTTGTGCCTTCTCTCAGAGGATGTATTTCTAAATTTGGCCAAACCAGAACAGAAGGCTTGGTAACTGCTGACTTCAAATTAAGTATTCCAGAGTTTCCATGCTTGAGCTGTCATGCTTGATAGTTTCTATTAAAGCAGCCAAGATATACTGCTAAATACGTGAGAAAACACAAGTATTTGGATTTCCATAGCAAAGTGCAGCAGAGAGAGGGCAGAGAGTGCACCAGGTTTATTACTCAGGGAGCCCTATGATTGACTAAAACACATGGTGTGGTGGGGAAGGAGAGGAAAGTGACAGTGCCTCTGAGATGGAATTGAAGCAGAAATACCTGTGTGAGAGGCAGGACACAGCGCAAGCCTTTTGGGCTTTGTGAGCAGGTGCTGAGCATGGACACACCTGTCTATTATTTATGTGTCTCAGCAAGGGATTAATTGTCTCCAGTTACAATAGTTTGTTGCTTGGGTTTTCTTAAGCTTTTTTTAAAATTCTGTCTTTTTAACTGTGTTCTTGTAGTTGATACAGCCAAGCCTGCATAGGCAAGAATTTAAGTGTATTGGTACCTCCCTTTTGGCGCAGGCAAACATACTGATCCAGAAGAGCCTCAACCTCAAGAACCAAACATGATATTGCAATAACTAGTCAGACTCAAACCTTTATTTCCCATCAACCTCCATGGAGTGTTCTTGTGGGCAGACAGCCTAGGTAGCCATTCCAAGCATCCTCTAAGAAATGAGGAGATCATACTCTGATGGTATAGAAGTGCCTCTTGGAAAAAGTCTTATGGGCTGATCAGCAGAGATCTAAAGGGTGTGCTGACTGTGAGAGTCAAATCTGTGTCTCCCAACTTGGGGCGAAAGGCAAAGCTTTGCCAGCTCTGCTTTCCAGGGTTGACCCCTATAACAACAATGTCTGGGCTACTGCAGGAGTTTTATGGACCTACTGTGGCACCTCAAAAAAGCGGTAACTGTTCCCTACAGAAAATGTTCCCTACAGGGATAGAGGAGATTGACTTACCTGTTGCATCTCTATGAAAATATTTCAATCCTACATATAAACTGCACCAGAGTAGGGAAAGATGGGAAGCCTGCAAAAAAAACTCCAGGGCAGGTGGACTCTGGTAATTTTGTTCAGTGTAGTAGTATAAATGCTATTTACAGTATTCCTCCATGCAGCAAATACTGTAAGTGCTATAAATCCAAGGAAAAAATGCTATGACTTTTTTCTGTTTGGAAATCTGTCTGGAACTGTTATTCTTTAGCATATTGCATAGGAAATTCTGTGGAATACTGTTGAAGAAGTTCGAGGACTGCGGCGGGGGGAGACATTGCAGACCAGCCAATATGGTTGAGAAAAGCAAGCTCCCTTTTTGTCCTCAGGCTTGGTTCTCACACAGGCACTTCTCATGGAGGGTTTTTCTCATGCAGGCCTTTTGTTTGCAGGCTTTTGCTTGTACAGTTCTTTTATTGATCCCATAATTCTATCAATGACCCATGCCCGTGATCCTCTAATCATTTTGCAACAAATTCCCCCTTTTTCTTTTTGTACAAGCAATACTTGATTGGCTACAGATGTAGTAACTTTGTATATCATTTTTTGCAAGCATTGGCACCGGCAAGGTAAGCACACTAGTGTTAATAATATTACTAGTCTCACAGTAATCAAAAGCTACACGAATGAAACTAGCTATGATTTTAGTAACTTTAACCATCTTTCTAAGCCGAGACCATCTTCTTTCTGTAATTGGGTGGTTAATTGATGTAACTTACTTATCTGCTTGTGAATTAGGACAAAGCGGTTAGAAAAATTTATACAGCACATACCTTGGAACTTTTCACAGCTGTGGCCGTGAGCTAATAGTAAAAAATCAATGGCTACTTAATTTTTTAATATTGTATGTCTAACACTAGTAACATCTATGCTTAACTCATCAAGCATTTCAAAGTTATGTTTAATTTATCCCTCTCCCAGCAAGAAAGTTTATGCAAAATAGCGTAAGCCCTGGCTGCTGAAGCACCAGGTAAAAACATAGATGCTAGCTAAATTTACTGCCTTCACTTGATCTAAATGGGCAGACAGCTGATTGAAAATGTCCACTAATACTCTTGTCTCAAGGCAGTCAAAAAACAATTTTTCACTTTACTTCTGTGTTTGGTGTTATACCCAAAAATTTATGCAATTCTCTTTCTTAGTTTTGTCTTTGGAAAGGGTTCCCCGACACCCACCACAAGTCACTAGCAACCACCTAGGGCAGTTGTTAGATTCGCCCCAGAGTCTCGCTATTTCTCCTGCTATGGAGAGTGGTGGATCTGGCAAGTCCTCAGCTCCTTCACTCAGCCACGTCTGCAGCCTCTCCCAAGACTCCTTGGGACAGAGGTCTCAGAGTTCCAGCTGTTGAAGTAGTGGCGTCACTTTCCTCAGGAGCTGATGCTGACTGTGCCTTCTCGCTTCAGGGTTCTGTAGTATGGCACCACTTGCTGGGCACCTCTCTGGTTAGTGCTGCGGCGATGACTTGTCCCTGTTGTTGCAGGACAGTCTGCAGCATTGCAGTCCACGTTCGCTCCCAGAGCAGGAACTGTGAAGGGGTTAATAACAACTGTACGATGCTGATGCAATCATTTGGACACAGGACATCTGCTGTAAAGATAGACTGCAAAATGCTTTGTGTAGATAAGTCAGCAAGCCTTTTGATTATTTCTTGTATCATTTCTTGGTGTTTCTCCCTCTTTTGGGGCTGAGCCCCGGCAGCCGCGGCTGGCTTTGGCTTTGCAGGCGACAAAACCGCAGAAGCTGCTCCGCTGACAGACGTTCCGCTGTTCGGCAGGGGGGGTTGCTCTCTGCCGCTTTCGGCTGGGCTTTAGAACCGCTCGGTTGCTCTGCTGCTTTCAGCCGGGTACCAGGACTGCCTGTGTCTCCTTGGCCTGCCTGCGCCCCGCCCCCTGGTTCGGGTGTCTCTGCTTCTGTGTTCGCGGCCATTTCTCCCTCGGCTGTCGGAGGAGTAACATCCTGCTCTGCCGAGTTTAGCAGCTCCTGCAGTAAGCGGACGGGTGCTGCTGTGCTTTTAATCAGCTCCTGCAGTAAGCGGACGGGTGCTGCTGTGCTTTTAATCGGTTTTCTCGCAGCCAGCCCGAAGGACCGTGCTACCCTGGGCTCCGCTCCAGTCTCTGCCCACCGCTCCATAAGACCCCCGTCTGTTCCTTTCTCGGAGCTGCTACAGCCAGCGCTGCCACTCTCTAAAGTCTCTGTGGCGGCTGTGGCCACTGTCTTTTCTGTTTTCATCTCTGCGAGAGTGCTAGTTACTGCTCTCCAGGTTACTTTGAGAGCTTTTGCTTCTTTAGCTTTCTTTTTAAATGATCTTGGATCGGCTAGTTCCTTATAAAGGTGTACTTCTTTAAGTCATCGCTTTTCTAAAAAGCATAAAAATAAACCAAGGGCCACCTCTGTTTCCATATCTGCGTCCTACCGCAATCTGCGTCTCACCACAACATCTGCGTCTAACCGCAATATCTGCGTCTAACTGCAATATCTGCATCTCACCGCAATCTGCGTCCAACCGCAATCTGTGTCTAACCGCAATCTACGTCCAACTGCAATTCCGCGTCTTACCGCGCTGTCCCTGCTGTCAGGGTCGCGCAGCCTTTCAGGTTTAGCCCTTGTCAGCCAAACGGCGGACCCCGCTTCTTGGTCAGTCCAGGCTGGGATCAGGTGCTGGCCCACAGCTTCTGATCCTTACGCCCATTGGCGCTGCTCCGGTGCCTCAGTTGGCTTCTCGCCGAGTCGAAACGAAATGCCAGTCCCTGTTCGGGCGCCAAATGTTGAAAAAGTTCGAGGACTGTGGCGGGGGGAGACATTGCAGACCAGCCAATATGGTTGAGAAAAGCAAGCTCCCTTTTTGTTCTCAGGCTTGGTTCTCACACAGGCACTTCTCATGGAGGGTTTTTCTCATGCAGGCCTTTTGCTTGCAGGCTTTTGCTTGTACAGTTCTTTTATTGATCCCATAATTCTATCAATGACCCATGCCCGTGATCCTCTAATCATTTTGCAACAGAATACTTCTCTGAGTCTCTTGAGAAGAGAACGCTAAGCTATACTTCAGTAAACAATTAGCTCAGGTGCAGAAAGAAGTGTTTAGCTATGATTTTCTAACCCGCTGTGCTATCACAGATAATTTTGGGCAGAAACAGTTTACCTGGTTTTCTCAAGGTATGTATCCATGGGGACTCTGAGTTCTGCCTCTTTAACCACAGCAGAAATGCAGAAGTAACTGTCATTTGTGTTTCTGAAGCACCGAAAGCCCTTGGGTTCACACATGCACATATTCAGGGGCAGGATGTCCTTCCCAAATGGACTAATATGGGAAGGAAACCACATTTTTTCGGCCTGCTCAAGTATAATTCTATCAGTAATGAATATGAAACACTGAATTTCCTAACACCAGAAAATAAAATGCAAGACTAGAAACAGGTGCACTGTGCTGCATCGCAGGGTGAATACACAAGAAAGAAAGGGGCCCATTTTGCTTTATTTTCTATGTAAGGCAGAGGGAAAAATTGCAGATAAAGAGAATAGCAGAAGCTGATCTGTGTTTGGAACGCAGAATTTGGCTGTGTAGCATTTTGCTAATAAGCTAGACCTATTAAAAATCAATTTACAAGTATGTGATTGTCTCATTTTCCAGCTTGCAGTGTACAAAATGCCTTTTCAGGAGATACTCTACCATTTGCTTGAGGTGTTGCAAAGAGTTTTGTTGTGCCGGGCCTCAGCTGTTGTGTGAGATGTTTGTGCCTCCTGGACGTGGCAGCCTTGCAAAACTGCCTTTTTTTGTTGCTGACTGGCAAGCATTAATCAGCTTTAATTATCACTACTGGATATACTAACAGCTTACAAAAGTTGCCCTCTCCATTCTGCTGTAAATGGAGCCTCAAACAGTTGCAGTTGCCTATGGCTGTGTGCTGGAAAACCTGTTTTGTTCTGTGGCTCACACTCTCACCCTTTAATCAGAACTTGTTCTGAAAATGGCAGTGCCATGTCTCTGAAGGTGATCTCATTTTTGAGGGTAGTAGCCAAGGGGGATATTGTCATCTGTTTCAACCTGCTCAGAGAATGAGACTGAAAAATACACTTCGAACTTCAAGAAAAGGCATTATTCTGGTTTTCAGGCAGTTCATCTGGGAGTCTGAACAGAGAAGTTCTGGGTTTTGCTGATGCTGTTCTGCTTCTCAGGGATGTGTCAGGACCTCTCTCCTCACTGACTCTAGGGATTCACCCCAGGGAAGACCACAGATGTCACAATAAGTGCCTGCTTGGGAGTCAAGCGTCTCAGCTGCCATTAGAGAGAGCAGATCCATAAAGCAGGTGGGCTCATCCTAAAACAGGTGCTGAAGGGGGGATTTGGTTGTGTCAGCACAGCTGTCTGGTGCTGCCTGGGACGCCCTGCAGGATCCACAATGTCTGCACACACCTGGCAGGTGTGGGGCATTCAGGGAGGATCTGTGTCTTTTTAGACCTTCAGCTGAAGGCCACTCTGACAGACTTGTCATATTTATATGGTCTCTGACTGGACTGACTGGGGGTTACAGCAAGACTCTAAAGACACAGGGTGAACACCTAAGTTCAAGTGTTTTTACCTGAAACTAAGCCTTAGGCCCAGTCTGACTTCATAAGGCTCTGTAACTTGTTAGAGTTTAAATTAGTTTTGTACTTAAGAGCAGAGACAGATCATAGTGAGTGCATGTACTGGAAGAGTAAATTATGTATCTAAAAATCATAACCACAAAGTAAAAGTGCAAAGATACCATTCTGCCATATTTTCAGTTAACTTACAGAGTTTAGCTGTGTTGTGATGAGGAGAAGGGAGGGAGGGAGGGGAACAGTGTGTTGTCACTGGAGAGGGACTGCACTTCAGTTGCTTACCTATATTCCCTCCCAGTAAATCTGCACCAGGTAAAAAAGTCTGTGTATTCATGATATTCAGAATCAATTTGAGCCTTGAATGCACATATGATTGTGGCATTTATTTATCAGAAGCAGTCCTAGAATCAGTCAGCTCTGTATACCTTTTACTAGATTTTTGATCAGTGTTATTTCCCAGTGTGCTGGGAAAATTTTTCTATCATTACAAGACTTAAAATATAAATGTGGTTTTTATTTACTTTTATTGCCCTTGCAAATTGACCCTAACTATGTTTTTTATCCATTTTGAAGATAATTAAAATGTCATCAAAGAACATATATTGTTTTATTTGAACTCCAAGGTGGAATGCTAAGTCAGTTTGAATCAGCAAGGTTCAAAAAATGTATTGTTTTTGGTAAATGCTTCAAGTATATTCACTGTCTAGGAGCTTTTATTTGATACAGTGCATATTTGGTAGTAAATATTACTTTGGATAGGCAGCACTGAGATGCTTCCCGAAATGCATTGAGTTTACTTTGATAAATCTGATACAAGACATAATCTCTTCCCATTAGCATATGGATTTCATTATGTAGGGAAATACTGCATTCCATTTCGATTTAGTTTGCGTTTGACAGAAGCCGACCACTTTAATTCACAGTGAGCTTTATTATATCTTTTTGCAGGCAGAATTGCATCACATTCTAAATGTCAAGGCGCTGTCAGCCAGCCTGGTGAGAGGCACTGCAGGCACGAGGAAGGTGCAAAGGAAAGTGTGGCACTTCCTAGCACACCCAGAGCTGCAGGTGTGGTGCTGTGCTCACTGGGAAAGCTGTCTGAGAGGAAACACAGTGCTGCAGGGCATGGGGAGCTGCTGCCAGTGCCTGCTCACAGACAGAATAATGGCATTAAATGCCATGGACTGGAGTGGCAGCATTGCAGTGCAGGTACTGAGGGCTGTGCGGGACTGGAACTGGCTGATGAGAAAGGAAGAGGAGAAACTGTCCATCAGGGTGAAGGTCAGATGGTCAGGACATGTGGCCAAAGCCAACAGTTATTTTCAGGCACAAATCACCGGGGCATCATCAAAGTCCTAATTAAATATGCAAATAAAACTGCTGAATTAATCTTGTTTTGTTGAATACTGGCAAATATTTATGAACTGCTCAATTCAAAGAGGGGTTTGGCAGTAGTTTGGACACATGCTGACAACAGTAGAAATCCTGTGATAGGAAGTCTCACTGGAGTAGCCCTTCCTATATTGGCAAAGCTTCTATTTAGAGCAAAATATTTTACCTGGGGCTGCAGCACTGCCCATTTCAATTGGGAGTTACCCATTTGTATATGAAAATGTAGCTGCATTTCACCCAAAAATGAGTGGCACAGATCGTTCTTCTGTGCAGCTGGGATTTCTTGTTGTGTTGAAGGTTTATAGGATGAAATCTATAACATAAATATAACAATACTATTACTTCCCACACTAAAAAGGTATGGCAAAATATCTTTACCTGCCTTTGGTTCAGCCATGCCTGGGTGCAGCAAGGGGTGCTGAAGGCCAGTCCCAGAGAGGGGTGGAGCCGAGCAGGAAAGCTGAAAACCATGCTGCCACTGGAATTCTTCATTTTGCCACCCTGATGCTGAAATAGCTCCCTTTCAACAAAAGCAAGAAAACAAATTCTCAAAGAAGAATGAGAGGTCCATGTCAGAAACGACCATTTTCCTGAAAATGCTGGAAAAAGGGATTTTAGCTGATACCATGTGGCATTCTTGAGGCTGGGCTGATAATACAATCTGTCAGCCAGGAACTACTGTTCTCCTATTTTTGTTGTGCATCTAAGTGTGTATTGATGAACACTGCTTTCATCGTACCTCCCAATCGCTCTCAGGTCTGGAGTTTTTTCTTCATCCTCCTCCCTCCCATGGAATTTACGTGAAAGTGACTGTTGTCACCTCTCATTTCGTTGCTAAAATCACTCAAAAACGCCTTCAAACCAACGTAGCATTAAGAAGCAGACATTCTTTGTTACGGTGCTGGATGAACAAGGGGATACCTCCACCAAAATTGTGCATCATGAGTACAGGAAAGCTCGTCTCAATTTCTGGAGGCAAAATTTTTGGAGGAAGCGCTCCGGAATGAGGCCTCCCCTTTTCCTCCACCAATGAGACAAATTGGTAACAGCAAGTGAAAGTGGGAAAAAACCCAAACTGTTTATTAACACAAAACAGGGTAGAACAGGAAAAAAACCCAAAACTCAAAATACAACAAATGCCCGGAGAGGGAACAGACAAACTGCTCAGACCAGCCGGGGCCACCCCGCGGGCCCTCTGGGGCCACCCCGCAGGCTCCGTGGACTGGAGGGAAGGGACGCAACGAGGCAAGGGGGAGGGAAGGGAAAAAACAAAAAAAAAAAACCCCAACACAACCTTTTTCCAGCTAGCCGGAATAAAAAAAAACAAAGAGTAACCCAGTGCTCCCAGCGCACTCCCTGCCGAACAGTGCCGAGACCCTTGGAACCCTGAGCTGTTGGGCCTTGCTGTTCAACCGACCTGCATCCGGGTCCTGTGGCTCTGGCCCCACCCCCCGGGTCCATCTTAAAGACACAGCCTCTCTGGGGATTAAGCAGATGGTTAAGGAATAAACAAACCCAAAAACCTTATAACATTATCCCAGGACACTCCTGCTTGTATACTGTACATATTCCTTGATTTCCCTGGAGTAAACATTTGTATGATAATCCTTTCCCTGAATCATTAACAGAGGTTCCTTCCCCTTTGCACATTCTTCTGTCCCAGGGGTCCCTCTGGTACTCATAGATTCCAGAGCTGCCACTGGATTAACTGGTGTTACCTCCCAAATACAGAGAAGAGTTAGCACACCCAGGCTGGGTCATGATTTTGTGCATCTTCCTGGTTAATATTTAATGATCCTAGAGAATAAGCTTTGTGGGGTTCCACAGACCAGTGTTTCTGCAAGGTAACAATTGTATTTTCCCATCAGCTGGGCAAATAGTTTTTCATCTGGCAATAATTTCAGCCCAGACCTACAACTGGTGTGTGATGAACAGGAGGAATTGGCCCTCCTTTTAGCAGACCATTTATTCATATCAAATATTATCGCCTTCATCAGAGCTTTACCAGGAGGGATCTGCTGTGCCCTGAGGCCCTTCTCTCAGGTTCCCAATAATAATTCACAGGTGTCTTGTGGAGCATGGAGTTTAAAAATTAGGAACCTAAAAGCTATTGAATCCTGGCAGTTAAATTTCATCTTGTCTTGGGGTGACTTTATGATGTGTATCCCCTATCGCCACTCTATGCCCAGAACTTAATTTTTTGCCTTTTCTGTGCCTTTAAACTGAGCCTGAGGGGGAGAAGAGGAAAAAAAACTGAGTAAAACTTTTCAAACTCCTGCGTTCTTCTGCTGCAGCGAGAGAGCAGAGAAGCAGCCTGCTTGCTTTTTTTTCCAGCCAATTTTTCAGTTTTCTTTCCCTCTGGAGAGTTAAACTTTGTTTTCCTGGGACTCCGATTTTTCCCTTCTTCTTTTCTGGACTGTTTCAACATCAGAAAACATTGGGAGGATTTTTTTCATCAAGGCCCCAGAGGACTGCCCACCCTGTCCCAGCTCCGAGGAGGAGGGGAGAGGCTACCTACAGAAGAACTCTGAAATTTTCCCAGGTTTTCTCTCCACAGCGAGAGGTTTTATTATTTAAAATTATTATCCTTTTCCTGTGTGTTTGTTAAATAAATAGTTTTTATCTCTTTCACTTTCCTCCAAGGAAAAATTCTCTTTTCCCTGCACCTGGTGAGGGAGGAGTGGTTGTAACCTGCCTTCTATCAGAGGATATTTTTCCTCCAAATTTGTCCAAACCAGCACACATCTCATGTAAGGATTGGCATTTAATGCCACCACTAAAGAAGTGCTCCCTTCTTTCAGGAATTTTGAAGTAGGTTTTCTTCCCTGTTCACAGCTTTGTCTGCTAGAAATGACTCACTATAAAGTTGCAATATTCCTCTCCCCTTTGATATAAAAACCTATTGTATCATATAAAATACAGAGTTTTAATTTGAGACATTTTTAAGTCTGTGGAAGAGCTGTCATTAGAAGAACAACATTACCCTTTCCAGCATCCCAGGCCAAGATAGTCACAGGTGGAAGAGAGTTAGTGTCTGTTATAAGGAATAAAAAGTTGTGGCAGTGGTCATTATCAGAGCTTTCCACTTACATTTGTATCATATCTGTGCTTCGCTGTGCTTCACATCAGCTGTTTCTTCTGTTAGTGGGAACCTCATTTGCTGCAGTGTGTCATCAGCTGTGGTATTTTTGTACCTGGCTGAGTTTTGGTGTCCCTGGTTTGGTTACTCCAGCCTTCCTCTGTTTGCACTCATTTCTCTGAGAGCACAAAGGTGAGAAATCCATCTAGAAAAAGAAGGCAGTTGTAATTCTTAGGAAAACCAGATAAATGGCATTTTTCAGATAATCCCCATCACAGATTAACTACAGCTTAAGTCAGAAGGGATCACAGCAGCAGTAGAATCCCTCACCAGTGTTGTTTCTTGAGCCAAGAAGATTCTCTTTTGTCTTAAAAGAGGAGATATGAGCCAGAGGGAGTTAACAGCTCCTACCCTGGTGCCTGTGTGTGCATGTGTGTCATAATATTTTGGTACAAAAGACTTTGAAACCAACTATATTCATAGGGAAGATGATGATGATGATGATGATGATGATGATGATGGTTATTTCACCTCTCTTTAAAGTGGATCTGAGAAGATCCAGTTTTCTGCTGATGCTCAAAAGAAAGGCAGCGATATCTTTATGGGTGTCACTTTGATATTTCAAAAATTCAATTGCTTAATCCGTTCAATCTGCCTGCAATGAGCAGGGTTGCCTCATTTTGCAGCACAGAAGTGATTGTTGGCTTCTGGTAGAGCAGCTGGGGTTAGGAATGGGCAGACAGGACCTACCCCAAAAGCCTCCAGTAGTAGGATCCAGGTGTGGATTTTCTTCTTCTCTAATCCCACTTTCTCTCTTTGCACACACTTGAAGACAATGTGTGTGACTGACTCAGTATTAGTTTCAATAGTTGAGGCTGGGATCTTGTTGTTGGAAAAAGGCAGAAAGTTAGGAAAGGAGAGAAACTGCCCTGACAAATGTTCCAGGGGAAGTGCGATGTCCCCCATCTGTTCCCTCCTCAGTTCTTGGGGTCGGGTGCCGTGTAACAGTGTTTAGCTTTCAGACACGTAATTTTTATTGCCACTGGTGGTGTCCCTTAATTCAAGATACTTCAGTTCTTATACTCTGGCATCCCATTAGTAATGTACCACCTGCTTGAAGGGTTTTTGCTTCTCTTGATCCTTCCTGGAAGAGATCGCTCTGAAGGAGTGTGCAGAGCCAACAGAGAAGTCAGAACCCTTCCGCTCATCCTTGACCTCCAGGCCCATCTCCTGCCCTAGGTTCCTGGCAGCCCAGGAACACTGCTGTGCTGGAGGGTGTGTCCACATCAGCTGTGGCCCAGCATTCCGTGCCAACTGCCCTGGTCAAGGATGGCAGCACATGCAGTGTCCTTTTGTCCTATTCCTGTTGGATTCCTGCAAGGGAGGGATGCTGCTGCAGGAAAGGAATGAAGTGTAAGCATCAACCAGAAGGAAACATTTAGTTAGAAAGAATCTTTTAAAAGGACAACATGGATTGCTCAATTTTCATAATGTTTTTAATTTTTGGGTGTTGCTCTGTTCCTTATCTTCATCCCAGTAACAAGAACGATCACTGTTTCTTGTCCTGGGAAGGATAAAACGGGGCTCTTGCTGCTGGAGACATAGTCACTGGTGTGCACCTCACTGTACAGCCAGAAGTATTCTGGACACGTGCAATGCACAAGAAGTCTGTGCAGAAATACAAAGTTAAAAGCAGCACCGATAAAGTCAGCCAAGGCTTTTTCCAATGAGTTTCTTTGAGTGCTTGGAAGAAACATGTGAGAGAACTTCATGGCCTGGATACCTTGGTGACATCTTTCTTTAGGCTCTATATTTCTGTGTCCTGAGGCAGGAGAGAGTGGAAAACAGCTTATTCAACATTATACTTATCACCATTTTCTCTGGCATTGTCATTAATTTTTATCAATTCTCTTTTTATCTGTTACCTATGTGAGAAGTTTTCACTTCTAAAAGCTTTTTGCTCTTTTTTGTGAGACAGTTTAAGCAACTGTGATTCAAAATGACTGTAATGCACCAGTAACAGGAGTTTTTTGTGAAGTGTGCTTTTGATTTCCGAAAGAGAGTTAGCTCTTGGCCTTGAGTTTGCTGATATATGTGCCAGGCATTAGAGAGCATTTTTACTAGTTGGAACAACACAACTTGCTTGGGAAAAGAGAGCTTCATGCCAGGGGCAGTGCCATGGAAGGATTTGGGGTTTGAGAATGGGTTGAAAAATCCAATGGATTTGTGCATTAAATTACTGGACACAATGTGCACCTGTGCTCTGGGCCCTGATAGAGACTGGGCTGTCAGGCTGTGGTTGTTCATTGATGTCACATTTGCCTTTCTCCTGTGCTGGTCTGGTTTAGATCTGTCTGTGGTGTTTGGCGACACAGAATCACACACAGAATGAACTCGGCTGGAAAAGACCTTTGAGATCATCAAGTCCAACCTATGACCTAACACTTCCTCATCAATTAAACCATGGCACTGAGTGCCATGTCCAGTCTTTTTTTTTAAACACGTCCACGGATGGTGACTCTACCACCTCCCTGGGCAGATTCCAGTGCCCAATCACTCTTTCAGTGAAAAATTTTTTCCTGATGTCCAACCTAAATTTCCCCTGGGGCAGCTTAAGGCTGTGTCCTCTCATTCTGTCAGTCATTACCTGGGAGAAGAGCCCAACCCCCACCTGGCTACAGCCTCCTTTCAGGCAGTTGTAGAGAGTGACAAGGTCTTCCCTGAACCTCCTTTTTTCCAGGCTAAACAACCCCAGCTCCCTCAGTTGTTCCTCACAGGGCTTGTGTTCCAGGCCCTTCACCAGCCCTCTTGCCCTCCTCTGGACGTGTTCAGGCATCTCCATGTCCTTCCTGAGCTGAGGGGCCCAGAAATGGACACAGCACTCGAGGTGTGGCCTCACCAGTGCTGAGTACAGGGGAAGAGTGACTTCCCTGGTCCTGCTGGCCACACTGTTCCTGATCCAGGCCAGGTGCCATTGGCCTTCTGGGCCACCTGGGCACACTACTGGCTCATGTTCAGTCGGCTGTCGACCAGCACCCCCAGGTCCCTTTCTGCCTGGCCACTGTCCAGCCACTCTGTCCCCAGCCTGTAGCACTGCAGGGGTTGTTGTGGCCAAAGTGCAGGACTTGGCACTTGGACTTGTTAAACTTCATGTTGTTGGACTTGGCCCCTGGATCCAGCTGCTCCAGGTCCCTCTGCAGAGCCCTCCTACCCTCCAGAAGATTGACACATGCTCCCAGCCTGGTGTCATCTGTAAATTTACTGATGGTGGACTCAATCCCCTCATCCAGATCATCAGTGAAGATATTAAACAGGACTGGCTCCAGCACTGATCCCTAGGGGACACCACTAGTGACCACTGGAGGTTGCAGCCACTGCAGCTCCTGAGCCCACTCTGATATCCATGGGCACAGTGAGGCGCTGCCACAGCTGCTCCAGTGCTGGACTGACCACTTGCAAAAAGATGCTCTGTAAAGCTCCCTTACTTCTGCAATTCTTGGTGGATTCTGAGGCAGCTAGTCAACTGTATGTCTGATAATGTCCTTCCTGAAGGCTGCACCAATTGCCATTGGCTGCACCCATAGCCATCATTTGCTCCTTCCTCTCTGCTTTTCTAGTCTTTGGCTGTGCCAGAGAAGCTGTGGAAAGGAGTTGCTGGGTTTTGCCTATACATATTTCTGTTTGAAAATCTGGGTAGTCTGGAAATAAATTTGGTATATATTCAACTTTGTAGCAAATGAGGGCACGGACACTCTTGCTTCTTCTTGCAAAGAGAATTGTTTATTACCATCATGCAAGGCCTTATATACTGTACGACTATGCTAGGCTTTTACACTGTGCTAAAAATACTCTGGCTAAAATTATACTTGTTAGCATTCTTGTTAACTAAACAAATACAGACTGGCTGCATGCCATATCTTCTGTGTTGCTGTCCACGTGCTCCTTTGACCAATTAGCACTTTGATCAGGCATTGCCCACACGAACCTTCCGTAACTTGTTCTTGTCTTCATGTTGGCTATACATTTCCCAAAGTACTTTTTGTGAATCAGTGAACAAAAGTGAACAAAGACCCTTTATTTATTCTAAAAGACTTTTCTCGTCTCCCACACAACTTGGATTTATTCATCCAGGTCTCTGCCACTGCAGTGGAGCAATATCGGTCTGAGGAAGGAGCAGTGGGATACATGACAGCTAAGTGCCATATGACATGGCCATAATCCGTGCTGAAATATGGGTCATTTCTTAAGAAACAGAGAATTGAGTGCAATTAGTTATGGTGTTAGTGAAGCCAAATATATTGAGTTCACCCATTCATTCTGATTTAAATTTTAACTTGCTTGTAAAAGTCTTCAAAGTGGTACATGACTTTTGGTGGCAACATGATGTCACTCTGTTTGCAGACTTTCCTTCATTGTGAAGAAAGGTACATACCCAGCACAGGCTGCTGTGAAACTGCTGCAGCTCCAGCTTTGTACGGAGAAGAACAACAGGGAGCAGAAGCTATACCTGAGTTGTCAGCAATATAAAGCAAAGTCAAAATTCTGTCTGTGTCCCAGGTTGCCATGACCCTAGTGTGTCTAGCTGATATGAATAAACATGTTCAGATTCTCTACTGGTCGTGGATCAGAATTAAAAGCATCCCCAAATGACCTTAATAATGAAACCTCTAGTAAATATCTGTAATCTCACCTGGGAAATTGTGTGCAAATAGATGTGGAGGCACACACCATTTTACTGACCTGCTGCACCAAAACACCTCTGTCTGCAGTGTGATTAAACAGGTCAGTGAATGCACCTTGCAGCAGATGCTGGGCCTTCTCCAGCTTCAATGACTTTAGCAAAGCCTTCAGAAAGAAAAGGAGAAAATATGTTTTGTGTGTCTGGCTGCACTGGGAAGTGCTAAAAGATGATGAGTAGTCTCTTTGTATGAGTGTGCATTTGTATGACTGTTAAGCTGAGAAGTGTCTAATGTAATAGTCATGAAGATGAGGAATGTGTGATGGTGTTCTGGGCATGGCTGAGTGTGAGGACTTTGTGTGTAGATTTCAATTCATAGTCCAATATGTATGTGTGTAAGTGCTTTCCCAGACACACTCTGTCTTTATTGCTCTTTCTCGTGAGGACAGGCAAAGGTGAAGAGTAGACTACATAATATGGGAAGTATGTGTTGTTTCTTCCCTAGTGCATCAGCCTGATGAAATTGTTCAGCCATGTTTGTGGCGTTATCCCTTTTTCTGCTGTGTCAATTTGGGCTGTTCTGTCTTCAGGGATGGAACAGCCCAAGGGCTTCCAGCAGATACTGCCAGATAAAAGACCCTGAGGCAATTTCAGCCTTCACTAGGATATTGAATGGGCATCAAATGCTGCAGGAAGAGGACATGCAAGTTAGCTTGGTGTAGTGGGTTGCCCCTGGCTGGATGCCAGGCACCCACCAAAGCCTCTCTGTCTCTCCCCTCCACAGCTGGACTGGGGAGACAAAATACAGCAAAGGGTTCATGCGTTAAGGACTGGGAGAGATCACTCAGCAAATACAATATGGGCAAAACAGGCTGGAATTAGAGATATTAATTGAATTTATTACTAGCAAAATCAGAGCAGGATAGTGAGAAGTAAAATAAGACCTTAAAAACACCTTCCCCCCACCCCTCCCTCCTTTCCAGCTCCACCTCCTACCTCAGTGTTGCAGGGAGTTATGGTCAGTTCATCACGTTATTTCAACTGCTGCTCAGGGAGGAGAGCTGGAGTCCTTCCCCTGCTCCAGCTTGTGGTCCCTCCCACAGGAGACAGTCCTCCATGAACTTCTCCAGCCTGAGTCCAACTATGAACTGCTGCAGCATGGGTCACTCTTTCACAGGGTCAGTCCTTCAGGCACAGGATGCTCCGGCCTAGGTTACAAGTCTTTCCAGCAAACCTGCTCCAGCGTGGGGTCCTCTCTCCATGGGTCCACAGGGCCCAGACCCTGTTCCAGTGTGGGTCTCCCAAGGGGTCACAGCCCCCTTTGGGCACCGCCTCACTCTGGCATGGGCTCCTCCAGGGGCTGCAGATGGATCTCTGCACTCCCGTGCCCTCCATGGGCTGCAGGGGCACAGCTGCCTCACCATGGCAGCTAAACATGGGCTTGCCCATGGAATCTCAGGGCAATCCCAGCTCTGGCACCTGGAGCAGCTCCTGCCCTTCCTCCTGCCCTGCACTGGGTATCTGCAGAGCTGTTCTCTCATATATCCTCACCCTGCTCTGCCTTGGACCCAATTACAACTGTGCAATAACTTTTTTTTCTTCTTAAATCTGTTATCCCTGAGGTGTCACCACCATTCCTGACTGGCCCAGCCTCGGCCAGCGGCAGCTCCATCCTGGCTTTACTGGACATGGAGGAAGCAGAAGCCACCCCTGTAGCCCCCACATACCAAATCCTGGCCACACAAACCCAATACACTTGAAGAGCAGTGTTTTTCTACAACTTCCACCAAGACTGCTGGTTTCATGTTGTTCTTCTAATGTGCAACAACAGCAGGGTTTTCATGCTTCTGCCTGAGTATCTCAACACCTGAGAGTATGGATTGATGTCTGGAACATATTCATAGCACTTGTCTGTCATGGAAGGAACAGGCAACTCCCCAACCCGCAGTTGCACGTATAGCAAATATACTTAATTATGTTTTTGTGTGATCATTTACTGGTTCAATCTAAGTTGGAACAGTTGCTATTCACTGGACCATAGTGAGCATCAGCAAACACTAACTCTTCCTTCTCTCTTTTTCAAATGCTGCATCAGAATTAAAGAGATGATAGTAAACTCCATAAATGTATGGTATGAAGTACTGCTATGGCTAGTTGGAGATAGGCCTTCACAGCCACAGAAGTTTAGTTTAGTTAGCAGACGCTGAACAGCAACAGCCCTCACAACTTGTTAATTGATCCCTTATCACTAAAGTGCAGCTGTTGATTCAGTCCTTGTTGCTCTGTTTTCCAGCAGTAATTTAGTATGTCAAGATATGGGAAAACCCAGGTAAAGAAGTAAAAGCCATGATAAACATTTTTGCACAGTAAATGTTGTTTGTGAATCAATAAAACTGAGTTAGAGTTTGGATGTTCTTCATCTTTACAATTGTTCTTTGGGAGCCAATGAGCTGTTCCAACACACACCAGAAATGGTGTAAAGGCTCCCACTGATTCCCAAACAGACTTTGGATCAACTCCAGATGCCTGTTTTGAACTCCTACAGAGAGGATCCTGATGCAAAATCAAAATGGAAGCAGATGTTTGTTCCTAGTGCCATCCTGGCTCTGAAATGCTGCAGAAGGAGAATACTTTATTTTTTTTTAAAGGAAAAATATTTTCTTTAATTCTCCCTAGTCTGTCACATCTGGTAGGGCTAGAACTGTTACACTTTGGGTTGGTTTTGTCATATTAAGACTGAATTTTCTTCACCTCCAGTATCCATGCACCAAAATCATTCCATGTATCAGAGAAGTTTAAGTGAAAAGGTAGGTGTTGTGTAGTAGAAGCAAGAGCAGCAGTGAAATCAAATGTGCATTCCTAAATTTCCCAGAAAGCAGCAGGATTCATGTGATATTGCCTGGAACAACGTTGCTGATGTTCATGTTTAGGGTTGAAACATGAGACAGTAGGTTAATGTCATGCAAACATTTAGTAAGGGTCCCAACAAATAATTTGGGTGTGCAGCCATCATTTCTAAGATGACTTTTAAAGAAAGAGATAAAAGTGGCGAGTCTGTGGCATTCAGAATTTGCACACTGTTGCAGAAGACACTTCAGAGCTAGAGAAGGCTCTGGAAAAGGAGCTCCAGCAGCCAGTGGAGCACGGTGCCTTTCTAGGGAAGATGTTACCTCCTGACACTGTCCCTATAGGCATGACCTTCCCTACTGCAAACAAGCATCCTACAGGCAGGGACCAGCTCACACCTGCAGCAGGGAGGGGCCTGTTACTCCCTGAGATGGATACAAAGCACATTTAAGCTCCAGCAGGAACATAGCAGCCACGGAGCTCAAACACAACCCAGCTGTTGGTATGGGTGGGTTGTTAGGAGAAGGTGCTTTGTAAAACGGGATAAAAGTGTTGATGTAAGAGCCATGTCTCAGTCATGCCATCTTTCATGGTTGCTGCCCAAAATAGCATTCCTTCATCTCTCTGCCTGCTACTTTTGCCCTGAGAAACCCAAGTGAGCACCCAGCAGGGCTGATCACCTGGGCAGCCCCATGGAGGATGAGCAGATCCTGATCCAACAGTTTGAGACTTGCTTCCTGACAGCACCAAGGACT
Organism: Coloeus monedula; assembly: GCF_965178545.1. Classification (NCBI taxonomy): domain Eukaryota; kingdom Metazoa; phylum Chordata; class Aves; order Passeriformes; family Corvidae; genus Coloeus; species Coloeus monedula. The sequence continues at coordinate 2,970,818 of NC_138788.1, read as the reverse complement.
TAGCTGACACGTATCTGTTCCAGGCAATGCAGATTGCACACTGCACCCTTTACTCATGCCGTTTGCATCATGGCTGGTTTTATTTGTGCTTAAAATACTTGAAAGAAATAATCCCCATGTCATAGATTAGCAAGCATAGTCCCGGAAGGGATGTCCTTGCTAAGGGGTGCTTACAGTTTCCTCTGGGAACTGATAGAACCTATCAGCTGGCCAGTTTGAATATGGACAATTCTTTAAGCCACTTAAAGTTGTGACCACCTCTGTGATCCACATTTAAGAATAGGCAAACTCCCCCTCCAAGCTCTCTCTCATTTCTGGCGCTGGGACAGGTGGCTGCAGGCCCCGTGTGGGGGCCAGCGGGCCCGGCCAGGCCCTGCTTGGGCCAGGCCGGGCCGGGCCACGGCCATCCTGGAGCCATGGGCCTGTCCCAGCTGTGGAACCCCCCCCACTGCCTTGCCATGGGCAGCCGGAGTGGCTCGGCTCTCCCCCCTCTCCACTGCGATAAGAAAAATTCAACATTCCAGCTGCAAAGCTGCAAGGCCGAGGTGAGATTAACCCTTTTACTGCTGTGAAGAGCTGAAAACCTGAGGGAAGAGAGAGAGAGGAGATGCTTAAAGCTGAAATTCTGTTGTGAAGCTATGATATATCAGAGTATCCTGTTGTAATTTCATGAAGATATGGGGGGTGGAATGTTCAACTTGTAAGCAAAACACCTGCGCTGAGATAGGCAGATGCTGATGCAGCTGTAATTTCATGAGAAGTTTGGACAGGGAGAGATGAACCAGATGAGGACTTTTGCTCCAAACGGGAAAGGAGAAAACCTCAGTTCCTAGAGATGCTCCCAGAGATAGTCCTAATGATGAAGATGACGAAGACCCTTTGCTCCCAGGGAAGGAGAAGGGCCTCTGTTTTTGTTTCTGAACGGCTCAACCTTAAAATTGTACCCCAAAAAACTTCAAGAGTGGACCCTCAAAAGCAGTTGCGGGAAAAGCTGCAAGTTGGGGGAAGGGACTCACGCAGGCAGAGAGACTCCTCTTCCTAAATGGACTGAACGATATTTGGAAGTGGGCGGCTGTCTCATTGTGATAATGTTTTCATAGCATGAGCAAGAAGAGACTTCTCTTTCTAAATGGACTGAACAAGGTTATTATGGAAGTGGTAAACAGATTGAACATCTCAAGGGTTGTCTTTTTACATTGTCAGTGGGAGAAGGGAGGAAGGTGGGGGGAGGAGGAGAGTTCTGAAGGTGGTATAATTTTTTTTTCTTTTCCTTCTTTTAGGTCTGTTAATAAACTTCTTTATATTCTTTCAAGTTTGGTGCCTGCTTTGCATTTCTCCTAATTCTTATCTCACAGAAGATAAACAGTAATGAGTATTTTGGACCAAACCACTACACCCCATCATGGGCTAAATGCTGTGTGACATTTGAAAGCTTCAGCTGACGGCACTGATTAGAAAGGGAGGCACTAAGAGAGCATTTCAGCCTGCAAAAGTGGAAGGTATGGAGAAATAAACTGATTTAAGCTAGATTTAATTTTGCTGCAGGATATAGCTTTGTGCTGTAAGTTTAATGATGAAGTACATTATTACTCATTTGACAAACTTTTGGGAAATGGGACCATGAGCCATTGATACCTTGAATATAAACTTCTGATGTAATAGATTCCAATAATTTCCACCTAATAATGAGAAAATAGCTCTGTTTGGTCTTTCTTTTCTTATACCATTACAACTGATTCTAGCTTCAAAAATGGCAGAAAGTCTAGTTTTTATCAGCAATTAGTTGTCACTGTAACTAGTACAGCTACTAGTAACTACATTTACAAGCAGTAACTATAAAAGCAATTTTTTTCCTACTAATTTCTACTCTCTACTGTAGGAGAGGCTAAAACTATCATCCCAGCCAGCAGCAGTATGGCAGTGAGTAAAGATGTTGGAGTAAAAAGAACAAACAAGTCTGTGAGGCAGCAGTAAGGCTTTTTCTGTGTTTCTGTACAACTTAGCATAGTAAGGGCTTGCTCCTCATTGGAGTTTCTAGGCACTCCAGAAACGTATTTTAAAAAAGTGCTGCTTGTATAGTTTGCTCATGCTCTAACAGCAGTGGTGCCATTTTTGAACTCTTCTTCCATTTATACACAACTCTTAGTTTGAAGGAGGAAAATAATATATATGAATGAGTCAGAATTTGTGGAGCAGAGAAAATAGAACATAGCCACTTGAAAAGTTTGAATAACCTTATTTTGCACAATAATTAAGAGTCTTCCTGGGGCTTTTTGGGTGCTTATTTTGAGCCAGTCCAATTAGAAGGCACATCTAGAAAATGTGATCACACCTGAGCTGTGGCTCAGGTAACTTCACTCATGTAAAAGCAAAAGAGAAAATAATTAGTAAAGCTGGCTGGGATGGTTTAGGGCTCTTGGATTTCTCTGCAAACACTGTGTGGAGCTTGTGCTGGAGATGATTGATAGCTCTAACCTGGAGGAGGCTGCCGGGCTTTTTACCAACTCATGAGTATTTTATCCTCATGGCCAAGCGTGGAAGGGTGCTGGGAGCTACTGCCTGTCATTCTCACCTCCCTGCATGTTCACAGGACAAGCAGAAGGAGCTGGGGTTTTTTCTGGGCCTCATCACTTTAGTTGCACAAAATTCCATCCTTGAGATGATATATTTTCCTGCAGCCTTCACCCGGGTGTGGGCAGATTGTTGGAACTGTGCTGGATCTGAGCACTCCCTCAAAAACAAGGGGTTTAATTATGTTGACGTGTAGGAAAGGAGGAAAAATACAACAGTGGGAAAAGCTGTGAACTCTTGTACCTCTCTGCCTTTCAAGCTGAGAGTGTGAGGCAATAACCGTGCATTAAGAACTAACCTGAAACCATGAATACATGGATCAAATTAGCTTAAGGATTTCTTATATGAAAGGGAGCTGGTGTGACATTCATAGCTGTCCCCCTGCTACCAGCCCTTGGAATATGTCATGAGGCTCCTACAGAAAATCTTAGAAAATGAAGGTGAATTTCTGTGCTTTTCCAAACAATGAGCAAGCAAATTACCCAGACTCCTATCTGGAGGAGCAGGAGCACCCAGTGCTCTCCCATGCATATGATATTGTAAAAAGGAACAAACCAGATCCCTGTGCTCCTGATGATTAAAAGAAAAACTTGCAATGCAGTGTTAGGGAGATGATGCAGTAATGGCTTTGCACATGGGAACACACACCGGAATCACAGCAGTAATATAGCTTGATTGCAGCACTGGAACTTGATTGGATTTGTCACCATGGGGTCCTTTTGGAGGCAAAAAAAAAGAAAAAAAGGTTGAAAACATACAGCTACAAAACAAGAAAGCACAAAAAGTGAAGCTGTAACATGTTCTGATGTAAATTCAGTGCAGTGTTTCAAAGTGAATTAACAAAAAACCCTCTGAGTCTGGGAATAAAATTGAAGTGATATCAGGTTGTCCTGAGGGAAACTAAAGTGAAAAAAAGAAAGAGAGGAGTCTTGGGGACTCTGCTACTGCAATGCACACTGGGGTGACTGGCCAGGAGGATTTAATGTCAGATCAAATTAGAGCTGTGAGTTTCTACACCATTTTTCTGTTTTTCCTGTTCCTGTGGCCATCAGAGGAAAGTGTGCTGTCCTGCTCTGTGTGTGAGAAAACTGCAGTGGGAGCTCCAAGGCCAGAAAATGGGTGAGCAAGAATATGTCTGCTTTCATGGATTGCTGCTGAATACTCACATGGATGCTTCAGTGAAAATCGAAGTCCTAATTCCCAGGGAACAGCTGTGTGTTTTGCATGAAAATCACTGTGTAAGGTGCATTTGGATGTCCACTTCTTCCATCCCTGCTAGAGAAAAGCTGGGATTTAATTACTGGCTGTCCAATACAGCAGTGCAGAAGCCACTGAAGTGACTTTCAGGTGTTGAAATAGAATTTTATAATAGCAGACTTGGAGTTCAGGGTCAAACACCAGAATAAAGGGCTGAGACTTCAGACACATCTTTCCTTCATGTTTCCTGTTGCTTGGTGCAGTTCTGAATCATGGCTAGTGTGCTGGCTCTAGCAATTATTAGAAGATTATAAGAAATATAAATGTTAATATAAATGTTAATATCAGCACTTGGATTGTCAGGCCCATTCCTGGGGGCTCAAAATAAGGTGGACCAAACCTAAGGAGTCCCTTTGTAATTCTGGGCCTTCTCTTTCTACCCCAAAGCCACAGCAGGATGGTGGTTAGTTTGAAGTGGGAATGATTTTTTTAAAGGAAAAAAGTTTTGGTTTTTCTTGTGGAACAGAAGATCCAGCAGCCACCTTTTGAATTGAATGTGTATCTCTGTTACTGCCTACCCAGAGAACCTTCTGCGGATGCTCTGATGCCCAGTGATCTAGAAAGTCTGTACTGATTCTCATGAAACTGAAATTTTTGGGATCCTTTTCTTGCAGAAACATGAAAGGAGGATGGGGGAGGAGGTATCTTTTGTCTCAGCATTGATTTGAAGTGGGATGCTTCAAAATTCTTTTATTTCCCCATGGATAGGGAGTTCCATTTTTTCCTCTATTCTAGGCAATGAGATTTTCCAAAGCTTTTAGATTTGCTAGGAAGACAAAGGCATTGAAAGCTTTGAAATGCTTGAATATTACAGCAGCAAGGTCTTAGAAACCTCAGAAGACTTTATATGGTATATGGGATAGCAGCTATTCTCTCACTACTAAAAAAAAAAAATGCAACTAACTCAGTGATAAATGTCTGTGCTTGAAACGAATGTTTCCATAATCACCTTGTCATTCCATTAGTGGGTTTTGTGATTGTTTTTCATTTATTTGAGTACAGGGACCTGACATAAATTTTGTGATATGTGATCATCCCTTCCAATCAGAATGCAATTAGCCCACCAAAATAGTTTAAATTTTATCTAATAATAAACTGTATCAAACTAGATGAATTTGAAAACCTACTGTTCCCCTTGTAACACCCGTCCCTCTTTCCCTATACCAGCCTCCTCCTCCTCTTCCTCCTCCTCCTCCTGCTCCATAAAAACGTGCAGTTTAATTTACATTCTGTTTCAGCTTTAGGGAGAATTCTTGTGGGAACATAATAATCCTTGGTGCTGGTTTGTGAGAGAGCCGTGGATATTTTATTACAAGATAAGGGATTTTGTTATAGGGTGGAACACCTACCTCTTTAAGACTAAATAATTATGGCTGAAGACTTTGTAGACTTTCGGCAAGGTACGACTTGATGCTGGTGTGGGAGGAATCACTTGTTGTTTTGGTGTTGTGCTAGTTTCTCAGGAGCAGTGGAGACCCCACAGCCAGCTGGCCCTGGCTGTGTCCTGCAGGACCTCATCCCCAGGATCTCCTCCCCAGGATCTCATCCGCAGGCTGCTGCCAGGCTTCTCCCCCTGAGCAAACCAAGGCTGTAGTGAAGGCCAGTGTGTCACACAGTGTCCCCAAGACTCAGGACTGATGGGCAACCAGGCAGCAAAGCAGAGCTGTGAGTGCAAGGAACTAAAGCTGCTGCAGTGGCGACAACGTTCCAAAGCCAAGAATGGACTCTCAGTCCATGATTTTGTATTTTATTGCTGTCTTTGTCCTTTGCCCCTGAATTAAGAGGTGCACCACCACAACTTGAGAAAAATAGTCCTGCCCTAAAGGCATTGAGTTGAGAGTTGATAAGTGGCTGTGGAGCTGCTGTTAGAGTATGGTGCTTACATGTAAAAAAGCAATTGTAATTCTGACATTCAGATCCTCAGCTCTGAAGACCTAGCTACTTTAAAACTTGACTTACAAACTCAATTATCTGTTAAATGAAAATCACTCATGTTCAAATTTGAATGCTGCTTCCTTACCCAGAAAATCCAAATTTGCCTTTAAATTATGATGATCCTTATGTTTTAAAGACAATACAGTACTTAAAATTCTGTTTATGACTGAAGCATTTTGAGGATAAATAGAAAACATAGAAAAAACATCAGTATGTTTTGTTTACCACTTTAATTTGTTTGTTGTTCAGTGTGCAGGTTTTTTTCTTTTTTAAATCTTTGCAGTAAGAACAGGATTTGTTCTGCTTCTCTAAAGAGGCATCTTTATTGCAGTTTTTCCCCTGTAGCACTTGTTTATGTGGCAGAGAGAACAATGGCAAATGAGCGAGAAAGAGAAATTTCTTTTCTTTAGAGATAGATTGGAATAGGGAAGGCATTTTCTACTTGAAGTGTATATTTTCTAGGATGTTTACTAACAGCAATAACTGTTCTGCAGAGCTCTCCAGAGATCTGGGCATCCATCGGACTGGCAGCAGCAGTGTTTTTTCATGGTGATATCTTGCATCTACTGGGAGAACAGAAAAAACTGAGACATGAGTGATAGGGAAGCAGTTGGGATCGATCTCTGGGAGATTACACTGTCACTTGAGATCTGCTCCCAGGTGGTGATCAGGCAATGTGGGCATGGAAGATTCACCAGGGTTTCTCTCTGGAGCTTGGCCTCTAACTGAGATTTACTGGCATAGGGAAGTTGCGTAAATAAGGCCTACAAATCTTCAGAGGATTCTGGTCTAAGAGTTTCCCTTAGGATTTGTCTCAGGCTGTTTTCTCTGACTGTCAGCAGTGTTAAATGTATTTGGCCCTGTACTGAGCTTGGATGGGCACAAAATGCATAGACAGGACTTTCAAAAATAAGAAAGCAGAGAGTGGTTTAAAGAGTAATTATTAGTTTATTATTACTAAACTCATGACTTTCTGCTTCTCATTTTCAGTTCCAGGACAATTGAGAAGTAGAACTTATAAACTTCTCCAACCAGAGGCTCAGCAAGTATTTTTGTCACCAAAACGTTTCTTCAGCATAATAGAAATTACTATTGCTGAAGAGTGTCCTACACATGGCATAGTGTTTGTATAAGGATTAACTTCCTATGGATTCAGGTTCTGGGATGAAAGAGTATGGCTATGGCTTTTGGTGGGGAAATGCGATCTTGTCATGTTTGGCTCCACTTGAGTGTTTTAGGCTCATAGTAGTGACCTGTATTTTCTTCCTACATACACTTTGATTGTATTTACTTGCTTTCTCTTTGACATTTTCTCTTTTTCACTGTAAGAATAGTACTGGTGAGTTTTGTCTTTAACAGATAATTTAAAAACTGATTATGTGCCTTTTCCAAGGAAAGCATCCCTGTGGCTCCACTGGCACTGGTGTCCCCTGGGCCGAAGGGACAGACGGCAGGGCCATGGTTTCACTTCCCAGCCTGCAGCATCAGGGGAACATCCTACATCCCTGTGCTCATGCTCTGTCATGCCCCCACCTACTGGACACTCGTGGCCACCAATTGTTTTTTTCTCAGTTGAATAGTATACTGCAAATAATGGAGATTGCATCTTGGTCTATGCTGCTCGTTTGGTCATTGAATTATCAACTGTTTTAGAGGATTTATAAATATATATTAATTGATAGTTAATTAAAAATAGTATATAACACTTTTCAGCAAAGAAAGTCATGCTGAATTATTCAAGGTTTCATTTTGCATTCTGAACTAGTGAGTGCTCATGTATTAACAATACTTTATAAGTATTGCTGAATTTCCAGTTGCTTCACAGTTTGTATGCAGCCCCACAGTGAGCAGGAATGGGGGGCCATTAAAGCAGAAGGGCAGCTGTGTCTTCATAATAGTGCCCTGTTACCGAGTGAGATATGTCTCATTAAATATTCACAGGAGAGACCTGATCCCCAAGCGACTAAGGAGTACCATGAAGAACAGAGGCTGGCTGAGCATCTCTGAACTCAGCAGAGAGCTTTGCCTCTCAGCAGTGGTCAGTACTGGGCGAGGGGCTTGGACTGAAAAGGGTGTAGGATGCCTGCTTGTCCTTCCCAGGAGCTAGTCATGGCTTTTTGGAAATGGACCAAAAGTTTTCACTTAGTGAAATGCAGTCACAAACATTTCCATTTTTTATGCTTGCTGGGAAAACTGATTATGTTAGCAGTCAAAATCTCTGTGAGGAGTAGAGGTGGCTGGGGGGAAATAAAGCCTTAGATCTGCTGCTCAGACTTCTCTCCAGTGAGGCTCTCCAAGACACAGGTAACTCCTTGTAGCATTTAAATATTGGCATGTTCTTGGTTTTCCCTTGCACATCTGTCTAATGGGCAGATGGCCATGGATTTGTGTCCTTTCCCAAGCAATCCCTGTGGGTTTTCTGCAGGAGAAGTCAGCAGCAAGACAGCATGTAGTAATCTCTTCAGCCAGTTTGAGCAGGAAGACTTCTCTTATTGCTATGACAGGTTCACTGACTGATCACTTGAGAACTCCTTTAAAAATTAAAAACCACTATTGAAGTCTTTTAGGCTACTGTAAGACTGAGTGTATGTAGCCCTCATGTGCTGAAATAAAACTTAGTGCTGGTCTAAGTAACAGAAAGAAAAATGTCATCTTTAAATACTTGTTCACCAGACCCAAGTGTGTAAGTTAGTTCAATACATTGTGTGTAAATGTAACAAGTACAATGGCAGAACATGGGAGAGAATATTTTCCAGTTGCTCAGTGGTTCAGCTTGAAAACTTACTGGGTGGAAAGCACCTCATTTTTCCCTAGGAAATGATCAACAGTCTTGTACTTTCCATATGGAGAACATATGCCTTGTATCTCATGGAGATGTAACACACAGTTTGTGGGTTGGACCTATATCCAACTCTGATTTTTTAGATTATTTGGTATAAGAGAAAGCATGAGCAGTAACATTGGATGTGCACAGAAGTCGCAGTCCTTCTTCACAAAGTCCCAGAGACAGGAATTTTTCTTACTTTCTTAGGGGCTGTGTTGGCCCCTGGTTTATTTCTGTGTGTGGCACTATGCAGTGATGTTGAGTTATTGTTCTCTATGTGACCAGAGATTTGGTTTAAGCACTTTCCCTCCCACCTGTACTTGCCATGATTTATGGCTGGGATCAGAGAAGGCTGTTGTGCTGCCACTCTGGGCTGAGTGAGCGCTGGCCGTTTCAGGCCTCTCTGGCAAAGGACTGAAAGTTTTGCTAATCGAGTTGTCAGTGCTCCAGCTTGTAGGCCTCTGGAATATATTCTGCAAGGAGTTTTCTTAATGAGGAAAATTAGTGTGGACTGAAGGGAAAGAAAGAAATCTAACCAGAATTGTAGAGGAGACACACTGGGCTTTGTGTTTGAGCAGAATCACCAGTGAAGCCAAGAAACTCTGTAAATTAGTTGCTTTTCAGCATGTTCAGATATACCTGTGTCACTGTGCCCTGGAAAGGCCTGCAGCACTGTCTAAATTAAACAGCTCTGTGGTTTTTCAGCTTTGTGGTCTTTTGGAGAATTAGCTGGAGATGCTGTCCTTTCCAAGGAAATTTCTCCTGAGGCTTGGTGTCTGCCTACACATGCACCCCCACATGTCCGCATACACACAAAACCTGGTTTTGCCTTTTCTGTTCCTGGATAAATACAGCTCAGGAACCAAGGTGATATATTATGGGATAAATGCACAGCCACAAACTGCAGAACTCAAGATACCCAAATGTCTTCAATTAGGACCTCAATGTAGAGGTAGATGACCTGTGATTCATAACTCACATGGAGTTTGTAAGCAATTAAAATCAGTCAGTTGTCCACTGTCCAGACTTCTTCTGGACTCCCTGGAGTTCTTCCATGGCATTCACTGGAAGGAGACAAGCATAATGCTGATGAATGATACAAACAGAAGTAGGAGAGCCCAAAAGAGCCTCCAGCCACCCTCTTTGTGAGGAAGAAGATGTGTGACATCAGCTGCCATGGACTGATATCCTGTATGCGAACTCTTCCTTCCTGCCTTGTGAGACACATCTCCTCTTCCCAAGATATCCTGTGGGAAGAGATCCTGTCCAGGAAACACCATTGGCGTGTAGATGTGTGGGAACTCACTCATGTCTGAAGCTGGGTTTCTGGATGGAGAAAAGCTTTGGCCTGACATTGGTTGTGGAAATGGTGAGAGTAATAGGTGTGAGAGGGTCAAAAAGTTTGGGCATTGTTTAAGAGAGGCCCAAACAAACTCTTAAACTGCTGACTCTGGACTTCATTTCATATATGCATATATGAATATATATATACGTATGCCTGCCTACATATATATATGCATTTGTGTCTACACACGTGCATGCACTGACTAGAAAAAAAAAGACCGGGGAAAGAGCAACCTCCAAAAACTCCAAGGGACTGATAAGAAGTGGTACTGCTTCTAACGAAAATGAAAGCACTGGATGTCTGTGGAAGCCAGTACTAGGATAAGGCTACCTAACTCCACTGTTAGTGAGCACATCATACAGAATAGCACCAAAAAAATAGAAGGCCAAATTTGAAAAGAGACACTTTTCAGTGTCTTAAGCAGTGCATAGTCCTCTAAACTTTGAGTAGGACTTCTGGGCTACAGAACTATTGCCTTTTGTTTTTCATAGGAACATGGTTAATTATTATTATTATTTATATATATTTATATATATTAAAATATATATATATTAAAAATATATAAATATATATATTAAATATATATATAAATATATATATAATATATATAAATATATATATTTTTATATATAAATATAATATATTATATATATTTATATATAATTATTACTATAATTTAGGATGGTCCCCACCATGGCTGTGTCATGCATATTTTAGGCTGTTAAATTTATTAATTCCAAGATTAATTGTTATATACTAACTTGAAGTGTTTAGATCTTGCTGACATCTTCATTTGGACAGAAAAAAAAATCATGCATCTAAATTGTATGTTGACATTTCTTTCAGAAGGGTAGTTATCTAGCTATTGGTAGCCTGCAGAGTGAAGACTTGTCAAAAATAATCACTTCCAGTTTTCATTTGTTGAAGTTAAATAGCCTGAACAGGGGAAAACTTGTTCAAACTCTTTAATACTCATATTATTGCAGTGTGGAAAGTCAACATATAAATATGAGGAAACAGAAAATAAATCAATAGCATAACATAATAGAAAACTAAGGAATGATTTCTGGAGAAGATGACATAACCTTCCAAGAGCAGGTTAACTACTCTAACAAACTCTTTACTTGTAAATAAATAAAATAAAATCTCGTATGTTCTGAAAGTATGTTCTGGGCATTGTGATTCAACAAGATTGTGGAACTTCTTTATTTCTACAGATGGTCTATGGGGACAGTCTAAAATTTGGCATAACCAGAAAGTGAACAAATTTGTGATGGAAGATGTTTGATCTTTATTGGTATTTTGATTCAGCCAGCCCTTGTGATGAGCATGATACCTTTCATTTTCCTGTCCCTTGTCATCACTTCCCAAAAATCTTCTACCTTGCCTTTTGTTGCTTTTTATTTATTGCACTGTGTTCATTTTCCTCATATTTTAAAATCAAACTCCTCTTTATTAGACTGTCATTAACATTCCTGACAAACAGCTCTCCCCTGGCAGCACAGACTCATTCCAAGCAGGAGTGACCAAGGCAAAACACAAGGGAAGGTAATTTGAGTAGGTTTCAGTGGGCTTTATACATAACTGATTTTCCACAGAGATGGAAAATTAATAACTTTTTCTCTAAGAGGTATAAATTACCCATTTAAGTTAAAGGTAATTATTATACTACACATCTGAGCCACCATAAGTCCCACAGGAAAAACTAAATGCCATTATAGTATGCTAATCATGACTGGTAGCTGGTGGCTATGGACTTCCTATAGTGAGCTGAACACTTCAGGCACAACATAATTGGAAAACGACTCCTTTGTTTCCCACTCTGGATGGTAGCAAAATCCCCCGAGCCTGTTGTGGTGTGTGGGAGAGGCTTCAGATAATGCTGAAGAGTTTGTAAACTGGGTTCTAGTCAGTACTCGGTATCTCGGGTTTTTTTCCAAATCCATTGTTTTCTCTGAATAGGAATTCCTTTCCATTGGTTATCTTTTGAACACATGGCATGAGGAACTAGGAACTTGCGTTTAGAAATACTAGTTTTGGTGGCAGTTCTTGAAGACACTTGAAAGAGCAAGCTGCCCATGTGGCGATGAATGTTAATAAACAGATGGGCTCCCAATTGTCTCAGACTCTATAGAAATAGATAATAATAATCCTCTCTGTAGAAAAGAATATCTCTATAATCCCTTTTGCATAAAGACTACCACACTGGTATTCAGCTTGCAATGATACGGGTGACCCTCAAATGCCTGGGGAAATATGTGGAGTTTCTGGGTCATTTGTCTGGATTAACCAGACTTTCAGCCTTTTAATAGGTTCTTGACATTTCATGGTATGAAAGATCATTTAAAGGTACTATAGAACTGTGCTTTCTAACATAGACTGGTTTTTGCATCTAAATATCAGAGAAATTTTCTATAGAGCTGCAAGCTCAAGTTCTCCTTCCTTTTCAGACAAACCAAAATCCTTCCAACTTGTAACTGTTCCTGTTGGGTGCTGAGAGCTGCAGGTGCAGGGAGGGCCCTTTGTCACTTTTACATCAGCATGTGAGGTCAGGCATCGCTCTTCTATTCCCTCTCTCAGTACCTTGTGAGAACCGAGCAACCTACTCACCTTGAGCACTGAACATGAGAGAGATGTCAGTAATAAGGAATTTCTTACATATTGGAAATGCTGTGAGAATTAAGAACAAGGAAATACTCCAGCAGGAATGGCATTGGAAGGCATGGCAGGAATAGGGAAAGCTTTCTCCTTGCCTGTTTTTTCGTCTGAGAATTTATTTTTGAAATCTCATCCTTGGTCAGTATCTGCTAGCTCACTCAAGATTTTACCTCTTACACCAGACAGCCTGGATCTTGTCCCTGAATGTCACAGTCCCCAACTGAAGGACTAAATCCAAATGTCTTTGAGTATTTCCCAGGGTTTCAGGAATGGGCAGCTCTTCTCTAAACTGCCTGTCTGCTTTTGTGATGTTTGGTTTTTAAAAAAAAAAGTTGTCTATGTCAACATTTTTGCTAACCAAAATAATCTGTATACAGTATGAAGACAACCTTAGCACCGAGCCAAAGGGATCTGCCACAGACTTTATTTAGCATATACCTGGATTCCAAGTACTACATTAGGAATGTGTTATAAATACTTTGCCAACTAGCTGGTTAAGATAATTGTAGTGTCTTTGCTGTGTAAGAAGTACAAAGGATTTACATAAATAATAGAGAGCCTGTCAGCCTTTACAAGAGTCCTGTGGTGCCTGGTTGTAAAGTCTTTCTGAGAGTGCTGAGTGAACGTGTTATTCTGTCTCTTAAGTTCCTCCCTCTCACTAAGGGAAAATCTCACTGTAAAGTGACCTTCTGTCCAGGTGGATAAATGTTCATTGAAACGGGTTTTCAGGCTATTTATCCTCTAATTAGAAGCTCTCAGGAAGGTCAGAAAGTCTTTCTGTGGCTGAAATCTGGGTGGAAGTAGTAGGGAAAGGAAGACCCTTCTTTTTTCTGTTCAGTGAAACTTTTGGCACCTTGTCACAAGCTGACACATCCTACAATAAGATTTTCAGAAGCATCCTTGTATCATTCAAATGTCTTCTCAGGTCTAGCTGACACTTTTTTTAAAAAAGCTGTTTTAGGAGCAGAAAGCATATCCATTCACTTCCCTGACACTGAAGCCTCTCTCTGAAGGCAGGCTGGAGTAGCAGTTCCTGCTTGGGCTAGGAGAAATGCCTTTTGCTGCTGATCTGTACTTCAAGGTTTTCCATTCAAATGAGAAACTTCACTGAAACACACTTTTTACTAGGAAAGTGAAGAAAATCTTACTGCTTAGGCAGCATCATCCTGTGCCTTTAGAAATATGCTGTTGGCAAGCTGTTTGAGGCAAAAGGGCAACTTTACTTACGACATTGCTATTGTGAAATGTCTCACCGATCATCACCAGTAACTGAATCATAGAATCACAGAATATGCTGAGTTGGAAGGGTCCCACCAGGATTATCAAGTCCAACTCCTGGCCTGCACAGACAACCCAGCAATCCTACCCCTTGCCTGAGAGCATTGGCCAAACACTCCTGGAGTTCTAGCTGCCTTGCAGTCGTGACCATTCCCTGGGGAGCCTGTTCAGTACCCCACCACCCTCTGGGGGAGAAACCTTTTGCTGATATCCAACCTAAACCTCCCCAACACAGTTTCAGACATTACCTCAAGTCCTATTACTGGTCAGGAGAGTGAAGCGTTAGGTACCTGCCCTGCCACTGCCCCTCAGGAGGATGTTGAAGACCTCAATGAGGTCTGACCTCAGTCTTCTCTTCTAAACTCATGACGAGTTTGTGTGGAGCAATGTCATCTCCTCTCAGCACCAGCTTTCCTTTCTTTGATCACCCCTGGAGCCTCCTCCTCTTCCAGTGCAATTCCTCTTGCTCAAAGATGGCTGACCAGAACTGAGCTCAGAAGCTCTCAATACATCTTTACAGGATGTTTTCATCATTCTGAGATTGAGATCTTTTGCCTTTTCCTTCTCTCCCATTTGGCAAATTTCTTTTCCATGCTTCTGTTCTATTAGCTATCCTGCTTTAACCCATGATAACCTTCTTACCATTCCCAATAGTTAAACAAGGGATCCGTGCAGTATTTGAGCCAGGGTTAGATTATCTTTATTCTCAGCTCAGTCTGCATCATCAGTGGTCCTGTTTCACTTTTTTTTCGTATGACATGGCCTATTTGTTATAAACTGAGAAGAAGCCCTTTGCCTTGGCAGAAAACATGATGGCCCTTTTATCTTAGGGGAAAGGGCAGGGATGGTAGCGATGCAGTTTTGGCATGGTTTCCATCCCTCGCTTTCTGACTTGGTGAGAATAATATGAATGGTGCAGCATTAGACCTACCCCCCACCAATTGTCACAAGGAACCGGAGTGAATACTTAAGACTGGCTGGATAATATGTAGTTAATCTTTGCAAAGTGGAAGCAATTCACCTTTGGTGCTCTATTTTCCTAGGTATGAAAGTCTCAAAGGATCAGAGACAGCAGGGAATTGCATTCACTATTTGTAGCTTTAAAAACACTTTACTACTACAATCATTCTCTGCTCTTTTATTTCTTGGGGAGATTATCCTGGAAATGGTGACTTCTTTTTTTTCCTTTGACTGCCACTTCATGTCTTTTCTTTATTTGTCCAAATAAATACTTCAGTATCCTGAAGTAATGCCAATATTTTAAAAAGAGAGATCTTCCTCTCATCTGCTGTTCAGTGAAACACAAAAAACATTCCTTATTGCTAGAACCTCTCTTCACTGAGGGGAAAAAATTGAGAACACTCACAGGCAGTCAGAAGTAATAAAAAACATCCTAAACATTTGCTATGTAAATCATAATTAATTTATAGTCATCCAGCTGAAATTGTCACCATAGTTCTGATAAAGAAATGTATTCTTGTCTCACTTTATCTAGCTGAAGTACTGTATATTTGGATGGATTTAAATAGTTTTCATTGCATCTTATGAGCATCTACTTTTTAATAAGGCAGATAAAATCATTGAGAAGAACGTTTTTACTTTTTGTTTATGCCATTTTTAGTGTCATAATGGGAAATAATATTGCAGAGATATTTCTATTCTAAAAATGTTAATTTTGCACGGATAATGTTACTTGAACACTGTGTCTGATAACTACACTGCCAGTGATGTTAATAGTAAGTCAGGAAAAAGCCTCATTTTACGACATTAAGAGCTGAAAAATGTTTTCTCTCCTGTTTGTTTCCCTACTTTGTGAATTCCCAATAAAAACTGATATCTCTTGTATGATACCAGTGCTTGGTTAATGGTTGGACTCGATCTTAGAGGTCTTTTCCAGCCTTACTGATTCCATTCTTTTCATGGCCATTTTGCGGATTAGCTTTTCTACAGTAAAGGTTGCATTAATGTTAAGTGTAATTGCTCTTTTATTTTTTACTCTTTACTGACTGACATGGTTACATTTTTTCCCCAAAAATTAATTGTGGAGATGCCTATGTATTTCTCTTTGTTTACCTACTTCTTTCCTGTCATTTATTATCACTGAAAAAATAGTTAAATCATTCATAGAAGGCCAATAAAGTAGTTTAATGAAACTTCAAAGGGTTGAACACACACGAATTAAATTGTCAGGGAATTCATTATAGGTTTTAAGTGAGAGGCTGGGATAAAACAGCTTACATTGCTGAGCTTATGGAGAGGAAAAGACTGATCTGATTTGTCCCTGTGGTTTTAAATGAGGGTCAGGAGTCACCTGCAATCTCTGTGTGGAATAGGGAATGAAGGCTTTGTACCTTGCTTTTGTCAAACTTCTATTCTGCTTACGTGGCTGTGGGCAGGTCAGAGCAGAAACCTTTCCCAATGACCCAGGCCTCCAGAAAGGAGCATGGTCCAGTTGGGCACAAAGCTTTCCTCATTGATCCATTCCGCTTTTAAGACTATTAAGCCACTGAATCTACAATAAAACTGTGTAGACATTTTACATGCTGAACAGCGGTATTCTGCATCTTACAAAACCTGTTTCTGCAAACTGCTGTGACCTGAGGTCTCATTGACTTGAATGGGGCATTAAGGGTAGGAGTAATGATGTAGAAATCATTTAGTAAATCCGAGGTGTAATTCTTACAGTCTGTTAGGAATTTCTGGTATCCTAACTTTGTTGGAGAGAACTACAGTTCTTGCTTGTATTTTGTGAGAAGTTTTATGTTTTGTACCAGCTTGCTATTAAGGCATGGGTTGTATCAGCTGTGGAAAAGCATGCCATGACGGGGTTAATACAGAGACTAAAAAGTAATCTTTAGGAACAAAGGGTAGATTGACTGACAGAGATATGAAATTGCAGAAGTCAGGTTCAGGATGATACTAACCGAAGGGACAAGTATGAGGTACTTCTCATTATGACTTTCCTAGTATTGTCTTGTGTATGTAATTCCTTGGATCTTGTACCTGCGTATAAGCATTTTTTGTCCACCTTCCCATCTCCCCCAGAACCCCCTGGTGAAAAGACAATTCCTACCTTCCAGCAGAATGAACTCAATGAAGCTGCCGGGTACATACGCTCTGCTGAAAGGCCTCGTGGCACTGGGATCCAAAGCCAGTGCTCCTCTGGATGACAAGAAACAGTGGAATGGGAGCAACAATCCAGATAAAAAGTCAGTTTAAAATAGGATGGGACAAGCTGCAGTCTTAATTGTATCTTGGGGTGATTTTATGCTGACACTCTACTCCCTACTCGCCTGCCTTATGCCCAGAAATGGCTGCTGTCGCTTTAGGGTGAGTCCGGAGCAGGGGCAGGAGCCTTGGGGGCTCCTGCGCGGGCTTTGTTCAAAGCCTCACTCCCGGCGTGCTCGGTGTGGCGCAGATCAGCGGCTGCTTTGTTGCTTAACTAGCTTGTTTGTTTGTTAGCTTATGCAAGAAGTTTCTTTTTTCCCCTTTCCCTGGCCTGGAGAGGCTTTTGTCCTTCAGCAGCTTTTGCTTTTTCTTGAACCGTTCGGCTTGGTTTTGGTCCGAGATCAGACAATCGCTGGGAGACGGGGACCTGCGGGGAGCCGCGGTAACCACTCCGCCCGGCCCCAGAGCTTGGGAAAAGCCGAACCAACAAGAGAAAGGACACCAAAACCCACCAGCTTCATCTGCTGTGAGGAGGAGACCGCCGCCAGAGGTTCAGCAGGTTCCCATCGCTTTTGCCCGAGCTCCTGCGTGAACGTTTTTTTCCTTCCTGAGACAACAAGCCGGTTCCCTTTTGTTCCCCCTGCCATGCGGCCAGCCGGTTTGTTTCTTCCCCTGCTATTTTGGGTTTCTTTGTTCTGCCGTGGGTGGGGGTATGTGTGGGGGGTAATGTTCTGACGGTTCAGTATCTAGCATTCATTCATTTTTTTCCTGTGCCGTGCCAAAATAGTTGGTTTTGGGTTTGTTTTTTTTTTTCACTTTCACACACTGGTATTCATTTTTACATTGGAAGAAAAGGGATTGCTGAAGCCCTTTTTCTTTAAAGGAAACACTCATTCCAGAGTATTTTCTTCTAAACTTGTCTCTAAACAGAGACAAATTGTTTTCACTAACAGGAGAAAATACAAAATGAAAGTCAAAGTAAGAGGAAAAATGGAGAGAAACTGCTGCTGTCCTGAACTACAAAGGCATGTTGGCAAAATATTTAAAAAACTGTTAGAGGGGCTTGCTCTTTCAAAGGGAGTCCTTTAAAATGGGTGTATAATTTAAAATGGAAATGCACTGGAGAGAATCCTGAGAAGGGCATATAAGCCCTATTTCATGACCTGTAATTGTGCTCTTCAGCAATAAATTGGTATTTACCATACCCTTAATGCAAAGTAAAAATAAACTAAGAGAAAAGCATGTGGGAATTTGATTCTGCAAATCACAAGAAAAATCCATGTCCAGGAATACTTCTAACTCTGCTTGAGCCACTGCCTGTCCCTATTTTCATCATTTCCTCTCTGCTTTTGGTGTAGGGTTGATCCTCAACCTCTCCTTCCCACCCAAACTAGTTTTCAGTCTCTTGCCTGGAGTGTGAAATACAGCATTTCTGACGTGGGACTAGTGGGTGTCTCTCTCCTCCTTACTCCCATCCCAGTCAGGTGTCTGGAGGTCACCTGGATCTTGCAGATGTGTCTTTGCTGCTCCTCTCACTGGTTGCTGAAGTGTGTTTGCAGCTTCTTTACGACCCAGTTGCTATCATGCTCCAGAAGCAGTCAGGAGAAGACTGGTGTTCCTTTTCTCCACTCCTTACTCTTTTTTTTTTTTTTTGTGTCCTCCGGATACACTGAGCAGAGTATTGCTGTGTGCTGCAGTCAGGTAGCTGGTTACTTTCCTAGACCTACATCCCCATTACCTTGTGCCATGTTCCCTTTCCCTTAATACCTGCACAGGTATCTTCCCTTTACACATGTGACATGTGGGGGTATTTTTCTTCCATTTGTTATACCCCATTCAAGAATAAGATAGATTGTTTGGGATTTTGGCAATATTTTTGATGTGGACTGAGTGGTGGCTTTTACTATACACAGTAGCATTGGATGATATGTCAAAAAAGACTGTTTATTTGCCCTGACAAATATGCATGAGCTGTGATAGACCAATAAATACTGATGAAATAAATGAATAAATAGTCAGTTAATGTTTTCGTACAGATGGACAGAGTGCTTGTTCTAGCATAGTTCAAGGGAGTGCTGGCCATGCTCATGATTGTAGCTGTAGAGAAATTTATAGTGGTGGCATCCTCAGCAGCTCACAGCAGCTCATGTAAGGATTGTTCTCTTGGTCTTTTGGGGGGTTTTGATGATCAACTGATATTATATGCTGCTTGACATCAAAGGAGTTTTTGCTCAGTGTACAACTTGCTATTTTTGCTTTTTGATTAGTTGTGTGTCTCTCACCCACACAGACCTCAGTATGGCATGTTCCGTACTCTCTGAACAACTACTTACTGTGTTCTCTGTGCCATTCTCAGGGGTGAGTTTAAATGTGTGGCTGCAGCTCTGTCAGCCTCCTTTTAGCAGTGTGTGGGGTCTTGCTGTGCAAGACAGGAATGCTGCATGTGTGTGGCAGAGCCGCACACCTCTGAGAAACAAAACCTCACAAGATCACTTGCAGCAGTTTCTGCACCCATCACATGATGCAAAACAGCTACAGCAGATTAAAACCATGAGCTGGATATTGGACAGTTGCAAATTCACTTTGCAAGTGGAGGAGGAGGGCTCAGAGAACTGCCCTTAGCAGCAGCAGTCCTTATGGCACATGCCTTATAGTACATCGGCATGAGGACAGGCTGCGGCACTGCGCAATCTCAGGGATGCTGCTGCCAAAAGCAAGAGATGTGTCCCTACCTGGCAGCTGCTTCATGGAAATTACCAGACAGAAATGCTCCTGCCCTATAACAAAACAGACAGCTTACCCCCTTTCCATGGAATCGCTGGAATAACCTCAGAATTACTCTTTATAGCTCAGTGATAACAAAGTGCACCCCAGTGCCTAGTAAATGATACCTGCTCCTTTATGATCAAAGTCAGCTGTTGGTGTATTCTCACCCTGCGTCCCTTCTACTAGGGACATGGGTACCACAGGGAAGCTCACACCACCTTCTGCTATACTGAAAAAGATTCAGTAACTCCTTGTCTTTGTACTCTGTAATACACTGTTCTGGGATCACTCTTGAATTTTAAATGCCTGGATGGGAAAAATTAAATTTACTTGGATTCTGGTAAATGTTAGAGAAGAAATAATGTAAGAGAAGACTATAAGGGAAGAAGTAATGTTTTTGCCCTCTGTGAGCTGGCTGGCCAGTGCCTCCAGCAGCTCTTGCTGCACAGGCTGAGCCCCTGCATGGAGGGAGATGTACCCTTGCAGCTGCCCTGGTGAGCACTGATTCCTGCATCAGCAGCACTCTCAGCAGTGCTACCCTGCCTGCCTCTGCTGGCTGCCAAGACAGCATTTGCAATTTAGCATTTACTTTCAGCCCCAAACTGTCTGCTGGCCTTGCAAGAAACAAATTTCTTAATCCAACAAGTGTTTGTTGGCCCACAGTTTATTTAATCCCATTATGGAATGTGTTTCTGTTACCCATTTACCTCTATTTCTGGCAACCTCATGGTGGCTCCAAAATGACTTTAAAGAGCTGAAGCTGTTTAGCTTGGCTGACTTGTTCAGCCCTGTAGGACTGCTAAAACATGTTATCCTGCATGAAGTGTTTCACATCTATGCATGCACTAAAAGGAAATAGCAAGCACCATTCCATCACTGCTAAGGACATGCTGCTGGGAATGCCAATGCAAGGTCAAGGGGTCAAGGCTGCCTCCACTAATCACACTGAACAAGTCATATAGATAAAGTGTTGAGAAAAAGGCTTTGGATGAGTACAGCATCTTAAAGACATTTGTAGTATTGGGGGTGAACATGTATTTGTTATTGTTTGTTTCAGAATAATTCAATTTTGCTCACCTGAAGAAGATTATGGAGTATTTTATGTCTCCTACTATTCTTACTGTTCCATAATTGGGAGTAAATAGTCAACTTTGTGGCAAAGGATTTGCTCTGAAATAGCCGTTAACTTTAACAGGGAATGTGGGGCTGTTTCTTTTAGACATCTTCCATATAAAAATCTCAAAATATGTCATAAATAAAATTTATGGGAGAATCTCAGTAATTTCTTTACTATTATCCTTCTCCCCCACAAAAAAGAAAAAAAAAAAAGAAAATGAGGGCACTTTGAGTGATTTACATCAAGAAATGGCAACCCATTTGCTAATGTTTTTTTCTGTGGATTTTAAAATACGGAATAATCCCATTGTGAGAAGGGACGTATCTACAGAAAATATGCAGGCACATGTGCACACACTGCTAATATGATAAGCAGCTTTCCTTATAATGTGCACTCGCACATGTTGCATTATCTGTAGCATTTTTCTTGTGCAAGTGGTGCTGGTAAGCTGAAATTAAAACCTTTATTTTTTCTTAGGGG
Source organism: Coloeus monedula (assembly GCF_965178545.1). NCBI lineage: Eukaryota > Metazoa > Chordata > Aves > Passeriformes > Corvidae > Coloeus > Coloeus monedula. Next base: position 2,949,419 of record NC_138788.1, on the reverse strand, counting down.
ATTTTACATTTTACAAGCTCATTCTTCTTCAAGGAAAATTGCTAAAGGACTGGCATGCAGAACCTTTTATAACATGAATATTGAATAATTAAAGGTTAAAAGCAGGAAACACATCAACAGGTGATTGACAAAAATGTTCTTCAACATGTTACACACAGGTTGTAACCCTGAGTAGCTCAAAAACAAATGCACTGTCTGGAAGTAAATGGGAAGAATGTGCCCTTTCATACCCTACAGGGATGGTGTGACTAACAAAGCCATTCGGAGTCACTGGGCATTTCAAACATTTCTACTAAAGGGAGTTACAGCATTACCATCCTTCCTTCCAGGAACTAATAAAACTGACTGCATTTTAAATCCTGGAACAACTCCTGTGCTCTCAGGAGGAGAACAAAACCATGCTGCTGTCAGGTTTATAAAGGCGGATGGGTTGTTATGTGCTGGATAACTCGGGCTCTTTCTGACCTTGCTTACACTGAGGGGCAATATCTTTGCAAGGCTGAACTACTTCTAAATGCTTTCTCCACTGAGTTAAATACACACACAATTTCCCAGGCAGGCTTCCTAAATAAATACTTTATTACATATACTTAATTTCTCAGTGGAAAACCCCATGCTGCAGTCATGGTCCTGTATTTCTTCATGTTATAAAGAGGAATTTCTGTCATGAGAGACTTGGTGCCCAGCCTTTGCTGAAGTCTGTCTGTCAGATGGTGCTTCTTCAAATCCCACAGCAAAAACTGGTGCCTTTTTTTAGTGCCACTGCCTTTCTGGGGATTGAGGCTGAAGTTTCCTTTTGGCATATAAAGCTGCAGAAATGAACATTCATTTTACTATAACACACTGACTGGGTAGCAAAGCCTTCTCAGACAGGAATCATGTCAAGTTCATGGCAAGAAGGGAATGCATTGACATTGCAGGACCTTTTTGGGAAGTTCAAACCATGAAATCCCACAAACTTTCCTTATCTTTTTCACCTGAATACAGCCAGATATAAGTGATGTGTCCTGGTGCTATCTTTCCATTTTCCCTGAGCTCTGATTTTTTTCTCACAGATACTCCAAAGTCAGCTCACAGTTTCTTTCCTCTCTATATCTTTACATGCAGTCTCCACTGTCCATGTGTATCTGCCTCTCATCTCACTTTCAACCTTCTGCATCTCCCTCTTGGCCTTCCTTCCAGCTCCCACTGCCACTGCTTGTTTGAGAACATACGTAATACACTCTGGGCTGGTTTGGTGTTTTTTCCCCTCAGTTGCTTCTATGCCGTAATCTCCCCTTTTCCATCCTTGTTTCCACTTGACTGGTATGGCTTTTTTAATCTTGCTCTTCTCACCAGTGTGAACATTTCACCTTTGTCTATACTGAAAATACACACAGTTGTAATGCTGCTTTGATATTTAAGCAGAGCTCTAAATATAGGTGAGTGTGATTGTGTAGTATGTTCCCTTGTATTTATATGGTATAGTGTAATGCACTAAGGCCACTGTACTATCAAGTAACTAGGAGATGAGTTCTCATACCATGTAGAGAAATGTTTCTTCTAGTTTCAGAAAGTGCAGAGAAGTCAGTATCTTGTAGGCCAGGGCTTCTGTGTGATCACCCGGTTCCTTCTCCAGCAAAACAAGAAAGAAGCAGGGTCACTGTCAGCTCTTTAAACCCCTAAGCCCCTGTAACAGGTCATGTTAGTGTGCCGACCATTAGGGGAGTCACAGTGCAGGCATAATTCTGCAATAAAAAAGTATGTGGATGAAGAAGAAACATCTCTATGGATGTACCACAGAATGAAAATGATGTTGTTTTGTCATGGCAAAAATACTGGTGATCAGGCTTTAGTCATAGTTAAGGGATTGCCATATTCAATAAAGATGTGAAAGCATTTTGGCTGAACTCCAAGGAGAATACTTTATGTTTAATGTAGAAGTACACTGCAGGGTCCAGCAATGTTTAACTGAGGCTTAGCTGCTCAGAACACAGAAGGTCTCTGTGGCTATCAATCTGAAAATGCACAGCAGTTTCCCAGTGGGAAATACACAATAGGAAATAAAAAAGCTCTACTCAAATACATGGCTTCTCAGTAAGAAAGTATGTCACCATCTAGGAAGTACAAATACTCTGATTTGCCATCACCCTACCAAATCACTTCTTTGTGCCTCCAGCTTGCACTGTTATGTGGAATTTATTACTGATTTCCCTCGAGACCTAATTAGATGACAGTGATAAGTATTCTTTTCCTGCCCTTGTCTGAAGGTGCTGACTCTTTCCTCTTACCACCTTCTCTTCTCTCACTTGGGAATACCTTCTTCCCTTTCCTACCTATTTGCAATTATTCAGCTCTGCAGTGAAGTGTTGACAACTCCCAAAATATTGTTTTCACTTGTTAGTGGAATCTGTGATAACCTAAAGAAGTCTTTTTTTTTGTGCTGATAATGTGTTGTTTGGAAAGTTTTGCTTTTTCGCTTTAAGCCCTTTATGTGTGCTGAAAAGAAAGCCCATGAAAATGTAAACTTCATAGAGTCAAACACTGGGTAGCATGAATTCAGAAACTAACTGCTCTCTCACCTGAGGCTCAGAATGATGTGGTTTCTCAAGTTGAGTGCTTGGGACAGTTATCACAGAACAAGTGAAGTCCTGATGGAGGCGATGCATGTGAGGTTTCTCTGGCCAACACAAATCAGCAGCCCTTCCTCTTCTCAACTTGTGTGAGTGCCAGCATTAGTGAGATGTATCCCTGACCTTTGGGTCTCTCATCAGCAAAGTCTCTGCTTATTCCCTTTCCCTTGGTAGGTAAATGGTAGATAAGAGATGCTTCATACCTTGCCTAAAATCTAGTACCCTCGCTTGTCCCAGGTTTTCCAGCAGTTGGTAGTAGTTCTTTCCTGAAGCGATACAGGCAATTAAATATAAAATGGGGATCATTCATATGTGATTAGCTCAGATATTTTGGTGGTTTTTCTTTTTCCCCCAGGCCTCTGAGCACATCCTGTGTGGAAGGAAGCCTGTCCTTGTATCAGGGAGGGTATTTCCAGGCTTTCTGCAACGGCCAGTTTTCTTTCATCCACAGGGTTACTGAGGAAAAGCATGGAAAAGGGAGTGCTAGCGTGAGCCTTTGGTAGGCTTATCCTCCACCTGACTATGACTCTCTTTAATTAGCTCAGCCTCCCTTCTATGGAGGGTGGATGATCAGGAATGTGGCATGTATTGCAAGTAGTTTAGCCTTGAAGTTTTGGCCTGGGCTCAAGATCATGAGAGATGTTTCCCTGGATCCCCTGGGAAACAGCCTGCTCTTGGAAAGGTGGATGTTGGAAGATGAGGGCCTGCAAAATTAAGGAGATAAAAAAAGCTGGAACAGACTATAGAGAAGGTAAGAACTGAATACTAAGAGTCTGCAAGGTAAGTGGAAGGTCTAGATGGAAAATACTTCTGTACACGAGTACCAAATTTTTCCAGCAAAAGAACTTAGCATGTGAGTGGTAGCTGGTGTCTCCTGCCTCTGAGAAGCATTATTTTCCGCTCCTCTTCTGTCTGTGAAGAAGCCAGTGAAGATACATAAAAGCTGAGACTGCTTGAAGTCCAAGGAATACCTGTCTCTTATGAGCATGTAAGTAAAAGTATTTAAACAGAGACAGGTGAGCACTACTCACAGGATGCTGTTTAGCTCACAACTCTGCTGATCCTCTCCAGACAGGAATGAAGGGAGGGCTTTTACTTTATGTTTTTCTTTCAGTTTATAAACTTTGTATGTGCAAGTGATGATAACCAGGAAGAAAAGCAAAGTACATGTTTAGGAGTTTTCACAACAGTGGCTCTTTCAACTGGGAAGCACAAACACATACGTAAAACCAAATTAAGGTGACTGAATTCCAGAATGGAAAAGCTGTCTTTTAGCTTCTTAACTGGCTGCATGAATAAAATAAAATAATTTTAGCATGTACTGGAATGGACCAATAAGATTCATGCTGACTTCACAAGACTCTGGCTGTTAATCATCCAGAGGAGGGTCTGTACGGAGAATAATAGTCTTTGTGAAACTGCTGTGGGAGCTGAACTATTACAGGTGCCTTTAGTGTTATGATGGTGTCACATATATTTGTAAATGAACACACTCGGTAGTTTTCTTTGCACTTGACCTTGTTTCCCCCAACTTCAAACTAATGGGATTTTTTTCTAGTTGAAAGGAGGTAAAATGCTAATAAATGTGTCTGTTTGCAGTTTTAAATTTAAGTAAGTAGAAGTGGAAAGTAACCTGTCTTCAAATGAGAGCAAGATTCAGTAGTGTCTAAATCAGAAAAAAGTTACAACCCTAAATCATACTTTTTCCCTTCTTCTGAGCTTCCTGGTAAAAGAGGAATCTCTGGATTTATACAAGATATATGGACAAAACTGCCCATTGGGTATGTTATGGAGGAGTCAGGTATTTCTCTAAGAAGTATCTTTATCATATACTTCCTGGTTATACCTGACTGGAGATGGTAAAGGAAGATTATGCAATTTCATTTAAAAAAGCTTATCAAATGTTTGTGGAGAGTACAGGTTTGGGTAGTACTCATCTCTTTAGTTGAGGAGGTTCTCTCCTCAGTCTGGGACAGTTTGGCTTGTGAAGAGCAGTATTAGGTGACTTTAAAAACAGCCGCACAACTGTAACAAATGGAAATCCAGAACTGCATGTTAAAAGACCAAGTGGTACTATATGAGATCCAAGAAAATCCCATGTCTTGAGGATTTGGCATGGCAGCATATACGCCCTTTCAGAAGCTAAAGACATCCATTTGCTTGTCTGATTTCCTTTGATATTTTGATAAATATTTCAAGATCCTATTATTTTTAATAAAGAATAGACATGCAAGGGACAACTTTGCCATAATTTACATGTGAAACCTTGTAATTTAGTGAGGGAGCTGTCACAATTTCAAGTATCATTCTAAATTATTAATATGAAATTTTATGGAGGAGAGTAACCCTCATGGACTTAATTACTTTGTTCTAATGCTTTGCTGTAGTGGAATAGTGGAAATGCTGTATTTTCCTGGAGAACTGGCACACAGAGCATGGTAAAGGGTGGCACAGACAAAGAGGAAGAGGAAGGTGGAGGAAGGCGGATCGCTGCCCCCAGCTGGGGCTTGTCCCTCCAGGGGCCGGAGCAGCACACAGAGTGGCCCCTGCCCATTGGCGGCCCTGGCACATCCCAAGAAGCTTGAGATTGTTTCTCTAGCTGTGAGAAGAGGCGAGCTTGGCCTGGCCTTGGTTTGTGGACAGGAGGCAGAGGGAGGAGGGAAGATGGTGTCATGCAAAAAGATGGCAGCGGTGTCTGAGGGAGGGTGGTGGTCACTGCCGGCAGCTTTCCTGTTGAGGTGGCTCTGATCAGCAGAGTAACCTCGAGGTACTGCATCATTGCTCATCCAGCAGTGAGAAAAGCACCGCTGTACTTACTTTCTTCTCTTTTTTCTCTGCAGGTACTTCTGGATTGTTGTGACACTCTGGGAAGCTAAGACAGGTGACCAGCCCCCTCAGCCAAAGGCCCGCCAGCAGATGTAGGGGACCTCGGCCATTAAAATAGGACACACCACGCTGTGTTTTAGGGTGCGCCAGATCTCTGGCACACTTGGAAAGTCACGCCATGTTCTAGCTGTCTTGCACTCTGTGAGGGTCATGCTGTGTTTTGGCTCTCTGGCACACTGGAGAAGTCATGCTGTATTTTGGCTGTACGTTCCCTGTGTGGGCTCAGGACTGTGCTGGTGGCTGCTGCCAGTCCCCCGCCAGCCAGGTCTGGGGGCCATGGCAGCCCCACTGCACATGGGTGAAGAAGGTGCCTCCCCCACCGTACTGTGTGGTGTCAGATGTCCTCCGTGCTCGGGGATCTGGAGCGTGGTGCCAGGAAGACACCCACAGGCGTATCCACATGGGCGGCTGCTGGCACCTTGGGGAGCTGTGATGCACCCCTAGAGCTGCTTGTCCTTATGGTGGGTGCTGTTGCCTGTCCCTATGGTGGGTGCTTCTGCCCAGCAATCTGCCCAATCAGATCTGTTCTCATCCCCAAATCTCTGTCTGAGGGGAGAGGGTGTGTATCCTGATGAGGTATTGATGCATTTCTTGATTTTCTCTGAAAGACCTTCATCAGTAACCTGTTTCTTGCACGCATTATAGAAACAAACCTATGGGTTTCCAAAAAGATTTCTTAACTAAAAAGATGTGCAAAAAGTAAAAGCATCTATAGTACATTTGCTGAACATTAGAGAAAATAGATCCTTAGATACCACTATGTGGTTTTTGTATATATAAAACAAATAACATTTTTTATTTTTAGGTAGCCTTCCTAGCATTTAAAGCACATATGTCATAGGCATAACTCAAACTTCTGTAAATCAAAATCTAGTGGAGAATTGCTACTTTAAGTAAAGTTACAGTGTATGTTAAAACAAGAGTATTGATGAAATTTTTTTCAAGGAGTCTAAAAGAAATAGACAAGAACTCTGTAAAACTTCAGGGGCTTGGGGCTCTTGCAGTCTCTCAGGACTCTTTGACAGTCCATTCTTGGTTTCTCCTTATTGTACTGTTGGCACAATAAAAGCCAGCAAAATTCAAGTTCTCTGTTGGTTTGTCACTGAAGATAATAGAAGGGGAGGATGAACTTGTGTAATTGTGATGGAGTAGTGAACTGCTTATTTTGTATAGTAATGAGATACAGCTGAAAAGAATTTATGTTCCAAATTAGCATGCAGGAAAGAATGGAATGCAAAGCAGCTCTGGTAAAATAAGTGATTTAAAGAGCCTGACAGCAAATAGTTATTAACTGTTGTGCTCAATAACACAGTAACAATGCTGTTTTAGAAACTTTCTTATCTTTGTGACATAGGTAGTTGCAGTTCTGAAAGTAGCTGGCAGATCACAGCCAGGAAAGTACAGCTTCCAGAACAGAGACACGTGAAAGTGGGGGATCAGTATAGACTTTGAAAAACTTTATCCTAGTGTACTTTTTTAACCATGGTAAACAGATCTGAGGCCAGATAGTCCGTGAATAATCAGGGAGACAGCTAAAGAGATTTAAATATGCTTTATTTTCAGCTTGAATCTTCAGATGTGGATGAAATTCCTGCAAGCTCTGGAAGCTGTAGGATGTTCCAGCAGTTTCCTGAGGCTTGTGCTTTCCATTCATTGCTGCATAGAGCTCTTTGGATTCTTTTGTCCAGGTAATTTAATATAAGGAAGGTTTGGGCCATTAACTGACAAGAACTGTAGAATTTGGAAAGTGGTGGTTATAGTGTACCTGCAGTGGAGGAACAAAGAATTTTGGTGTAACTAATGCAGAATTGATGTCTCGAAGGAAAGAGACTATTTGAAGAAACAGTTGTTTTTCTGTGTGTGGTCTATATTGGCTTTTAAAGTAACACTATTGAAAACTGAAACAGCACCTACTAAACCAGGGACTGCGTGAGTGACTGGCAGTTGCCAAGCAATAATTACAAGGGGAAAAAAATCATTATCCACCAGGACTTTGTGCCTGTGTGAGTCTTCATTTATTTCAAATTTTTGGTCAAGTTTCGCATCTGTTCTTCACTGCCATCCTACCTCCCTCATTTGCATTCTCCTCCCTATTGTAGAGTCCTATGTTGCCATTTGGCAGCTCTAATTTTAGCAAGGATCTTTTTGTCAGATGCCTGGAAATTGTTAATGAAATGTACTCTGTTCAAGCATTGAGTATTTTTGTAAAATAAAATGGTATAAAATGCATCTTTGCAGTTACTTCATTCTTTTCAGTAAACTGTGAAGATACATCTAAGCTGTGGAGTGTAGAACAAAGAAGGCTTTGATCACTGCATGTCTCGGGAGCATTGGAGTGCTTGTTAACTCTGGCTTGTCTCCTGTGTGTAGTTGTAATATTTCCTGTCTTCTTGGGTATAGATTTGTAGTCTGTGCATCTGTGAAGTCAGGTGCTTAGGCATCTGTGACTTTGTGTCTCTGTAAATTTGATTATCTTTATTTTTTCTGATCCAGTGCAGGAGGTGCGGGTGATTGCTGGGGTGGCTCAGCCTGCTCTCGGGCTGAAACCATCAAATGTCAGTCAAACCAGGGCCATCCACTGGGTGGATTTTGCCACCCAGGACAGTGGATCGGAAGGCGGACCAGACGAGTTCACTGAGATCTAGGTTACCTCCCCCTGGGTGGCTCCCAATCCTAAGTTACCTCCCCCTGTTCCAGAAAGTTCTCCCTTTCTTAGTTATTAATTGGTTCCCTGTTGTGACTCCTGCCTCCCTGTTTTCCCCATTTGTTCTGAAAAATTGTATCCTCCCCTCTGCTTGTACCCCATTGGTTGTTTTCTCTTTCCCCGCCTTGCTCCACCCCCCCATAAAAGGGTGTGCCCGCTTCTTCTCGAGGCTTTCCTCTGGCCCCAGGACCCTCCCGCAAATAAACCTGTTGGAACCCACACCAGAGGCCCCTCCCGCCTTCTTTGCTTTCTGAACTAATGCCAGCCTAATCCATCGGCCGCTCGACGTGCTTCCTCTGAGGAGGAGCCAGCGCACGCATCTATCTCACGCCTATTCCACTGAGCCGTCCAGCGAGGACGCTGTGGAGGTTAACGCTGCATCCCCTCTGCCTGAGGGCATGCTGCGGCTTGTGATTACAAGCCCCCGGTTGCGTTAGGTTGGCGCCCGAAGAGGGACTACACACACGTGAGTTCCTGCATTGTCCTCGCTGCCAGGGGGCTGTGAGGGTCAGCGATTTGGAGCCGCCAATGCCTCTCGTGGCAGCGCGCTCTGCTTTAAAAGTTGCGCTCCAAGAGGAGGTTGCCAACTCCTGCCAGGAGAACAGCCTGACCCGGAGGACTCACCGTGCCTTTTTGTTTCCAGGACCGGATGCCTGTGTCTTCTTCTTGCATGTGTAAGTATTTTTGTGATTCCCGGCCCCTGGGAAATTGCCTTTAGTTTCTCCTTTTTGCCGGTGGTGGGTGAAGTTGAGGCTGAGATTAAAGATGGGAGCTAAGCTTTCCCAGCCTCAGGGGGAGGTTTATCTCCAAGTTGGGGAGTCCCTGAAGAGTTGTGGGTTACAGTTATCAAAGGGGTTTTTGAAAAGGTTTGGTGAGTGGCTCTTCTTTTATTCTCCCCAGATGTCCCCTGCTAATTTGAAGTCAGCCACGTTTTGGCAATTTGTGGGGGACAAAATATTGGAATTAAACCAACGGGGAAATCCCTCTGGAGAGAGGTTTCTCTACATGGTCTGGGCTTTGAGAGATATACACAAAGCTAATCGGAAAATAAAAGAAAAGCCCTGAGTTCTCCCCAGTTCTTCCCAAGTCCCTCCTTCCCCCCGTCGTGTTCCTCATTCCACTACCCCTTCGCTGAGAAGATCGGGAGGTGTAAACTGCCCAGAGGCACGGGGTTGCCACCGTCTCCCTGACCCTCCTTGACCCTCTCAGCCACCCTGCCGAAGTAGCCCTGGCCAAGCTGTTTCAGCTTCTACCCAAACCCGCTCTCCTATGCCATCTTCCTTGGTTGTTTGCCCAAAAAGCGGTTCCCAGTTTTATTGCCCTCAAAATGACGGCGAAGGCTTTTCTTTGTCCACCATTTTGCCTCCTTTCCCTGCTGTTCCTGCACTCTCCCAAAATGGAGGAGACCACATGGCACAGCCAGCCTTTTTTCCTTCTTCTTCCCACAACCCTCTTCTCCTCCCTCCTCCTCACCCTTTCCTGACCCCGCCCCCTCCTAACGTGATGACTGTGAGCTCCTCCTTCACATCGGGTACCACCCCCTGCGTCGGGAGTCCCCGCCTTTCCCATGGCCACTCCTCTTTGTCCTCAGCCCCCGCCTACTGGGAGGAGCCTTCTGGTTCCCACGCCTCGTCTTCCGGTTCCCACGCTGTGGAAACCGGAACCGACGCCATCTTGAACCCGGAACTGGGAGCCTCCTCCGGTCCCTTCGCCGCTCCAGTTACTTATAGCCGAGCTGGCGGCAACCCCACTTGGAAACCCTTTGACACTGCTGGGCTCAAAGAACTCTGTAAAGCCCAGAAGGAGTTTGGGAGGGAGAGTCCCTATTTCCGGAATCTCCTGCGGGCCACCCTCACTAATACAGTGTTGGTCCCGGCAGACCTCCAAAGCATTTTTTCTTGCTTGCTTTCTCCAGCCGAATTCGAGATGTGGGACGACGGGTGGAGAAAGCAATTAAGAGTGGTCCTCCCAATCCTGTTGCAAGACCCTAATAATGCAGGGGTTTCCATGGACCACCTTACTGGTGAGGGGTTGCTTGCCAAGCCACAAGACCAGGCCCGAAACACCCCAGAGCCGGTCTTAAATGCTGTAAAGCATGCGCTGGAGCAAGCATTTTTAATGATGCCCCCTAAATTGGCGCCTCAACTAAATTTTACTGAAATTTGGCAACTTCCAAATGAGCCATTTATTGACTTTATTGACAAATTAAAATTAGTGGTGGAGAAGCAAGTGGAAGATACAAGAATTAGAGAAAGCATAATCACTCAAATAGCAAAAGCTAATGCAAATGAACCTTGTAAGAGAGTCATTATGAGCCTTTCACTTGATCCTCCACCAACGCTAAAGCAAATGATTCGGCACTGCACAACCTTAGTTCCAATTGACCAACCAAATTTAAAAATGAGGGGGAATGTGGTAGGAGCTGTGGGTGCCGCTAAGGCAACGGCACCTCAGGACAAGAGGATGACAAGCAGAACCTGGACTTGTCATAGATGTGGCAAACCAGGACATATGGCCCGAAACTGCAGAGCTCCAGCCCCAATTAATCAAAGTTCCCGAGCTGTTTCCCCAGGGCAAGTAGCATCGCGCACTCCCATGGAGGTACAGCTGGGAAACTGAGGACCCAGTGCGGATCTGCGGCCCCGCGTGATGACATAAATAAAGAAGCCGTGACCAGAAAAACTGTGACTACCGCTACTGCAACCACGATGGGCTCCATCACACCCCAAAGGGTCCTCGTGAGTTGCGAAGGACTGAAAGACTGCTGCTTGTTTATTATAGGAGACACCACGTGTACACCACCAGAGATCTCAATAACACCAGAGATCATCCAAGTAGGGTCACAAGGACTCTTTACAGTTAACATACAGTGTATTAATCCACCTTTCTTCCTTGCAGCTGGCCAGCTTCTCGCCCAGGCCATCCTCATGCCCAGAAGTTCACCAGAAAACTACAACCCATCTGTCTTCTGGGCTGAGGTGGTAGGGGAAGAGAAGCCGATGCTAAGCTGCAAGATTTCATGCCAGGGCTCAGACATCAGCCTAGCAGGGATGATGGACATGGGGGCAGATGTGACGGTCATCGCCTCCAACAACTGGCCATCACATTGGGGGTTGCAACTGGCGGAAGGTATTGTTACAAATGTGGGAGGATCCGTGGCTGCCCAGAGAAGCAGGACGCATGTCCAGATTGAGGGTCCAGAGGGGCGGATTGCAACAGTCCGTCCATTTGTTATTGACTCTGGGTTTGCATTGTGGGGCAGGGATCTCATGTCTCAGTGGGGAGCCCGGGTTGAGATCCCATCTCAACCCCGGGATTTTTAGTAGGGGCCACTGTGGAGCACCCCACTCAGAAATTGAATTGGCTCACAGATAAAAAGGTCTGGGTGGACCAGTGGCCTTTAAAAAGACACCAATTGAGAACGCTCACTGCACTCGTGGAGGAGCAGCTGGGGAAGGGGAACATTGAGCCTTCCAACAGCACTTGGAACTCCCCGGTCTTTGTGATCCAGAAGCCGGGGACAGACAAGTGGAGACTCCTTCACGACCTGCGGAAAATTAATGAGGTCATTGAGGACATGGGACCCCTGCAGCCCGGAATGCCATCACCCTCTATGCTCCCTAGGCAGTGGAAGCTAGCAGTCATAGACATCAAGGACTGCTTCTTCCATATCCCCCTGCATTCGGACGATGCACCCTGGTTTGCCTTCTTGGTGCCTTCCCTCAACCGAGAGGCTCCCATGCAGCGCTACCACTGGTGAGTTCTGCTGCAAGGCATGAAAAACTCGCCCACCATCTGCCAGTGGTATGTCACTCGCATTCTGGCCCTGTCCGGGAAAGAGCAGCTAGAGCTGTGATCTTACATTACATGGACGATGTTTTGGTGTGTATGCCCACACAGCAGTACCTGGACTGGACTCTGGGGGAGGTAATCAGGGCTTTAGAGGCCGATGGATTCGAAATCCATCCCGAGAAGGTCCAGAAGACCTCACCTTTTAAATATTTAGGACTAAAAATAGAGGAGCAGATAGTGGTGCCCCAACTGTTAAAGATCAATGATAACCCCAAGACTCTGCAGGAACTCCATCAACTCTGCAGATCCATCAACTGGGTGAGGCAGCTCCTGGGACTGACGACTGAGGACCTTGCCCCTCTGTTCAACCTGCTTCATGGGAACAAGGATCTCAAATCCCTGAGGCGGTTGACAGAAGAGGCAAGAAACTCCCTCATCAAGGTCCAAAAGGTGCTGTTGTCTCACCAAGCCCATTGTTATGCCCAGGTCTGCCCTTTCAGTTTATAGTGTTGGGGAAAATGCCATACCTCCATGGGCTGGTTTTCCAGTGGGACAAAGTGCAGAGGGATCCCCTTCTGATTATTGAGTGGGTTTTCCTGTCACAGCAGCCGTCCAAAAGTATTACCACGCCACAGGAGCTCATGGCTCATTTGGTGATAAAGGCTAGGTCTCGCCCTCATACCCTTGCAGGGTATGATTTCACATGTGTTTACCTGCCACTAACCACCAATGCACTGGACCATCTCCTTCAAAACAACAATCATCTCCAGTTTGCCTTTGATAGTTATAAGGGACAAATATCGGCTCACAACCCAAAACACAAATTGTTCAATTCGGCCGTTAAATTAATTCCAAAAGAAATTCAGAGTCGTGAACCCCTCAGTGCCCTGACAATCTTTACGGATGGTTCTGGGGCATCTCACAAGTCTGTCATCTCTTGGAGGAATCCTTGCACTCAGAAGTGGGAGTCTGATGTGCAGGTGGTCAAAGGATCACCGGAGGTTGCAGAGCTTGCCGCAGTGGTCAGAGCATTTGAGCGGTGCAACGAATCTTTTAATTTGGTAACAGATTCCGCATATGTAGCAGGAGTGGTGTCCAGAGCAGAAAGAGCATCGCTCAGAGAGGTGGAGAATCCAAAAATCTATAACTTGCTTTCGAAGCTAATCCAAATTGTCTCCCACCGAAAGCAACCTTTTTACGTAATGCATGTGAGGTCACATACTGACCTGCCAGGATTTATTGCCAAAGGGAACAGGAGAGCAGATGCCCTAGCTATGCCTATCGAGCTAGCGAATCTGCCTAACAGATTCCAGCAAGCCCGGCTGAGCCATGCAATGTTACATCAAAATGCTCCAGCTCTCATTCAAATGTTCCACCTCACCAGAGACCAGGCGAAAGCCATTGTGGCGACATGCCCCAACTGCCAAAAACATCAGTTTCCATCATTAGGTCAGGGGGTTAACCCCCGAGGCCTGGGAAGTTGTGTGGTGTGGCAAACAGATGTCACCCACTTCCCCCAATTTTGCTGCCAGAAATATATTCATGTTTCAGTGGATACCTTTTCTGGTGCAACCTTTGCCTCAGCTCACTGTGGGGAGAGGGCCAAAGTTGTCATCAACCACCTAGTCCAGGCCTTCGCTGTGTTGGGGACACCAAATAAATTAAAAACTGACAATGGCCCTGCGTACACCTCTGTGGAGTTAAACAGATTAATGAGTGAGTGGGGTGTGGATCACATCACTGGCATCCCTCACTCGCCCACAGGCCAAGCCATCATAGAGAGGAAACATCAAACACTAAAAAGACTGCTAGAACAACAAAAGGGTGGCAATGAGATCGCTGCCCCCATCATAAGACTGTCCAAAGCATTGTTCACTTTGAACTTTTTAAACTGTTCCTATGAGGAACCTGATCCTCCCATCCTGAGACACTTCACAAACTCTGCCAAACATAAACTGACTGAGAGACTTGAGGTCCTAATAAAAGACCCTGATACTTTACAAATACATGGCCCATACCCCCTAGTCATCCAGGGTAGAGGCTATGGGTGTGTTTCCACCCCAGCGGGTCCAAGACGGATCCCTGGAAAGTGGATCAAACCCTTTTTAACAAAGACTTCAAAACCAAAGCAGCCTGAAAACGCGGTAGCAACTGCCTGGAAAAGGAGGAGAAACAAGACCTCCTGAATAAACAAGATATTCTCCTCCCAGGCTGCAAAGACAAACATTCCCTTTCCCACCTTCCCTAATGTGTTTCCCTCCCCTAAGTGGCCCTTTGTTTTATTTGAAAGAGGGGGAGTCTAAGGGAACCATAACTTAATGATTGTTCTGTTTATGTTTATCTCATTTATATGTTGTTCTGCTTTTCTTTAGTTAAAGCCCTTACAAGATGGTGAACCCTGTGTTGCTTTACTATCTACTGCTGCCACTTCTCCCAGGTCAACACCAGCAAAGCAAAGCGTGGATCATCCCGCAGCCACAACACAATGTGTGGGTGACTCTAGCAAAAGCCCTCAATCAGTCTGGGCTGTGTCTAGGCATGGGCGGGGCGAAGGATCCGATGTCGACCTGCCTTATTGGCATTCCCTTGCATGCTGAGGAGTTTGTTGCTTACACCCACGATACACATATCCTCCAGCCTCACCGTTGGGACCGATGGATGTGGAAACTCCCGACAGACATCCCAATGCCCCAAGAGTTACATCTGCAGGGGTCTGCTGGAGCAGCTTACTGCTTCGATTCCCTTTACAGCGAGCCAAGGCATCAGTTCCAGGTTAGTCCTTACAATAAAATCTATAAAAAGGGCTGGTGCCAAAAAATGGCCCTGTCGGTTTCCAGATCCATTGGCCACAACGAGGTGTTGCTGGATGGATTGTTTTTGATCTGTGGGGACCGAGTGTGGAACAGAATCCCGCCCTACCTTACCGGGGGACCCTGCACTTTGAGGCGACTGACCACCCTTACCCCTGACAGGGCTCAGCTCCTCAAATGGCATCAATCTGTTAATTAGGCACGAACCAAATGATCCATCCAAAAAATGTCAGATGATTGTGATGATTCGGTTGTTAATTGGCCTCACTCCAAATGGGTTGTGGTCTCAATTTTTCTGCCATGGGTGGTGGCAGCCAAAGCCCTTGGGGAGCTTGAGCAAATTTCTTGTTGGCTTGGAAAAAACGCCCAAGCCACGTCCTCCACTCTCAGCAAATTTTTATCTGAGGAGGAGAAAACAAGGCAGGCGACGCTGCAAAACCGAGCAGCGATTGATTTCCTTCTTCTCACCCATGGTCACGGCTGCGAGGAATTTGAGGGACTCTGTTGTATGGACCTGTCCACCAAAGGCAATTCCATCCAAGCCAAGATACATGAAATACAACAGCAAGTACAAAATCTACAAGTGGAAGACAAGGACTGGTTCAGCAATTTATTTTCTGCTTCCACCTCCCCTTCATCCACGTGGAGCTTCAGCAGCTGGGTCCCATCAGTGATAAAGGACATTTTATGGATTTTGTTCACAATTTTTCTGATTTTATTAGCCCTTCCTGTTTTTAAGTATTTGATTTTAAAAACCCTTAAACCCTCCCTTCCTTTTCAATGTAATAAAAAAGGGGGAGATGTTGGCGTGGCTCAGCCTGCTCTCGGGCTGAAACCATCAAATGTCAGTCAAACCAGGGCCACTGGGTGGATTTCGCCACCCAGGACAGTGGATCGGGAGGCGGACCAGACGAGTTCACTGAGATCTAGGTTACCTCCCCCTGGGTGGCTCCCAATCTTAAGTTACCTCCCCCTGTTCCAGAAAGTTCTCCCTTTCTTAGTTATTAATTGGTTCCCTGTTGTGACTCCTGCCTCCCTGTTTTCCCCATTTGTTCTGAAAAATTGTATCCTCCCCTCTGCTTGTACCCCATTGGTTGTTTTCTCTTTCCCCGCCTTGCTCCACCCCCCCATAAAAGGGTGTGCCCGCTTCTTCTCGAGGCTTTCCTCTGGCCCCTGGACCCTCCCGCAAATAAACCTGTTGGAACCCACACCAGAGGCCCCTCCCGCCTTCTTTGCTTTCCGGACTAACGCCAGCCTAATCCATCGGCCGCTCGACGTGCTTCCTCTGAGGAGGAGCCAGCGCACGCATCTATCTCACGCCTATGAGCCGCCCAGCGAGGACGTTGTGGAGGCTAATGCTGTGTCCCCTCTGCCTGAGGGCACGCCGAGGCTTGTGATTACAAGCCCCCAGTTGGGTTAGGTGATATATGTTCCAAACATCGGTGTGCCTTCCATCAGCATTCCTGGGAATGCTGGCTGCTGGAAGTAGAAGTAGAGGTAGCTAAGAAAGGAAGTCCTTTGCTCAGCTGTTCTGAGCTTGTGTCCTTATGTTCAAGTCCTAGAACTGATGCTACCAAATCATCATATTTCTCAATAAATTCAGTCACAAATGGATGTCAGAGGAACAGGCATGTATTTGGCTGTTAATGCTGAAGTTAGTGTCATGGGTTAGCTAGCATAGTCTCGGAAGTAATGTTCTTGCAAGGGAGTGCTTACAGCTTTCCCCATAACGTGACAGAACCCATCAGCTGGCCAGTTTGAATATGGACAATTCTTTGAGCCACTTAAAATTGTGACCGCCTCTGTGATACACACTTAAGAATAGACAAACCCCCCCCCTCACCCCACAGCTTCTCTCTCTCGTTTCCGGTGCTGGGACAGGTGGCTGCGGGCCCTGTGCGGGGGGCCAGCGGGCCCGGCCCAGGCCCTGCTCGGGCCAGGCTGGGCCGGGTCACGGCCACCCTGGAGCCAATGGGTCCTGTTCCACCCGTGGAAACGGCCCCCCCCCTCCCCCCCCAGCAGGGCTGTGGGCAGCCAGAGCGGCTTGGCTTCCCCCCTCCTCCACTTCGGCCAAGGCCAAGATTTCAGCTAAAGCTGAACCGCTGTCTGGCAGAGGTCATGTGACCCACAGTGATAAGCCACATTCCATCTGCAAGGCCGAGGTGAGATTAACCCTTTTATTACTGTGAAGAGCTAAAAACCTGAGGGAAGAGAAAGAGGAGATGCTTAAAGCTGAAAGTCTGTTGTGAAGCTATGATATATCAGAGTATCCCATTGTAATTTCATGAAGATATGGGGGTGGAGTGTTCAACTTGTAAGCAAAAGCACCTGCGCTGAGATAGGCAGATGCTGACGCAGCTGTAATTTCATGAGAAGTTTGGAGAGGGAGAGATGGAAGCGATGAAGACTTTGGCTCCAAACGGGAAAGGAGAAAACCTCAGTTCCTAGAGATGCTCCCAGAGATAGTCCTAAAGATGAAGATGAAGAAGACCCTTTGCTCCCAGGGAAGGAGAAGGGCCTCTGTTCTTAGAGATGAAATGCTCCCAGTGATGGGTGAAGAGAACTTTTTTTTCTGAACAGCTCAACCTTAAAATTGTACCCCAAAAACCTTCAAGAGTAGACCCTCGAAGGCAGTTGTGGAAAAACCTGCAAGTCGGGGGGGAAGGGACTCACATGCGAGCAGAGAGACTCCTCTTCTTCCTAAATGGACTGAACAAGGTGGTTATGGAAGTGGTAAACAGACTGAACATCTTAAGGGTTGTCTTTTTACGTTGTCAGTGGGAGAAGGGAGGGAGGTGGGGGGAGGAGAAGAGTTCTGAAGGTGGTTCTTAAACTGATGCTGAAATAGTTAACAGCATTCATCTGACAGTTTCCCTGAAGCAGCAACTCTATGTGAGATACCATTCTGCTCAGACTTTCCTGCAAGGATTTGTGGGCTAATGAGACTTTAAGGAAGCTCCAGGCTGCATTCCCATTATTATCTTCAAGCCAGTATAGTGAGTTCATTTGTTTCTACTTCCTAACAACTTAGTTGGAAGGATAAAAGTTTGGCTTCTTTCATTGTTCTCCTCCCCACAGGCTTATGTTGGAGATGCAAGCCTCCTGCTGCCATCCTCCCTCTCCTCCTTTACCTTGCCACTTTTTTCATAATAACTGAATATGCTTATTCCATGTCTTTCATCTCCCAGAAGTTCCCTTGAAATGCTCCTTGAGTCTTGTGAATGAATGGAGAAGGTAGGGAACTGAATTCCAGATTTGTTACCTGTAATTGGAACTAACGAGAACTAAGTATCACAGGAGAGATGATGACAGTCTTTGTGTGTATCAGTTATAAGCCTGACCTTTTCTGAGGGCTTTTGTAAAGCAGTTATTAGTTTTCTTTGTGTATAGCACCAATAGCTGTAACTCAGCCATGCAGAAAAGCGTGAGCTGAAAAAAATCTTTCTCCCTCAGAGAAATTTCTTTTTCAATACACCAGCATTTAGGTTTTCTTCTAGATAGTAAGGTTTGTAACATACATAATAAGTTTTCAATTGCACCTCAGCTACCTGTGTTGATTTATCGGCAGGAAGAAAGGGAAAGCTGCTCTGTGAATTCTAGCATTCGTTTCATGCAGCTAAATACTTAATTTGGGATGTATGCCTATTCTCACAATATATTTATACTTTGATAAGACATTATGAAATGCAAAAGAACATCTCTTTAAAGAAATGCATTTCAAATCAGACTTCCTTATATGATAATCCACAGTTGATATCTTAATTTTACGACTAACTCTGAAATTAAGCTTCTGTGTAGTACAGTGAAATCATGGTCTTTCTAGGATTGTTCCAAAGCATCCAGCTGGATTTTAGGGAAAATCAAACATGGCTTTTATTTTCTGCTCATTAGATAAAATCACTTGCTCTTGTCTATGATTACTGGCAAATTGCTAATCATAAGGGTTTTATACTTTGAGGGTGGGGGAATGACTGAAGATAAAAAAGAGGGAGGTAACTCAAAATATTTGGTTTTGTCTTTGTAAAGAAAGCATATTTCTCTGCTGTAAAGACTTTTGAGTTTGGTTGCTCTCCTACGAGAGTACTTGCTGCTTCTTGATTTAAGAGCTCTTAGGGCTACTTAGTGATACAAGTGAATTCCAGATGATTTTTAAAAAGATGAACATAATATTTGCATGTAATAAAAGCTAACTGATAGTAATTAAACATTCTTTCATCTTGATGAGGGGGTACAAGGTTTTGAGGTAAATATTGACAGTTATGTGACTCTGTACCTCAAGGCTGGTTGGATGTTCGTGTGGATGAACTTAAACCGGTACTTTGCACCTTAGTTTGGCCTTGAGGATGTAATTATTTTCCCTCTCAGGACAGGCATTGCTGTCATTCTCCATGTTTTACACCCTCATAACTTGATTATTGCTTGTGGCTGTATCTTAAATCAATCTAGAGACTTTGCCTGGTGCAGAACGCTTAGTAGTGTACTGAATAATGGAGCTGGAGCACAGCAGAATTTAGTGTTCTTGGTTCTATTCTAAGTGAATTGCATGATATTTCTACAAGGTACCAGGTGAGTATTACTGGTGACAAATGATTCTGTTGTCACATGCCATGGATGGTAACACAGCAGGCTTCCCTACACAGCCCTGCAGTCTGAGTTACAGAGATCCTATGGGTGGGCAAGATACTCTTGGAGTTGTGCATGAACCCCTTGTCTTTCCTGTGCTGGTAAAACTTACCAGCAGAGGCAGGAAATGGGCTGAGCATGTGTATCTCATAGACCCTGGACTAAAGTTCTTTAATGTCTACAGGCTTCACTCTTTATGGTCTAGGTGAAAAATCCACATTGGCAAACAGCAGGTGATGCAATTTCTCCACTTTAAAGATGAAAGATTGGTTTGTGCCTGGCTTCAGTTTGAAGTTAAAAATCCAGGGAGACTAAATATTTGAAACCTTAGTCTTCGCCCTGCTAATCCATTCCCTACAGTAATACTGGAAAGCTCTACTCTACCTTATTTTTTATTCCTTTCCCTAGAAGATGTGTCTGTGCAACAGTACTTCCTTATCAGCATATATCCTGGGAATACTGTCTTCCAAATGGAAAGCAAGAGAGTTTGCGTGTCTTGGTTTGAGACAATTTAAAGAGGTGGGCACTCCAAAATGAGTAACCTCCCCCTTGATTCCAAGCAATCCCTTTCCACCAATAAGGAACACGGTGCAAGTATATTTAAGTGAAAAAAATAACAGTTTATTAACAAACAGAATGCCAACAGGCAGAGACGAAAAAGTAAATAACTGGTAGATACCAAAGTGCTAAATTTCAACCCTGCAGGAACATGGGATGGGGATGAGACTGGTCTGTTTGCACTGGCATGGGGTGCCCTGTCCCCAGGACCTTGCTTGCTTTTTTTTTGCTGCTGGCTGGGTTTGCAAAATTCACTTTGAAAGAATTTCTAATTAAGAAATGCAGTTTCTATGAATGGCTACAGGTGCAAACCCAAAGCTGCCACCAAAGAAAGAGAACTTTGCTCCCATCTTCTCTCCTAGAGTGGGGCCGATAGGTCCAGGCTGGCTTGCTGGTGCATGGCTGCCTGCGGTGACCTGCAGGCACCCATGCAACTCGCCCCAAGGCAGCTCAAGCCCGCTGACTGCAGCCTCTTGAAGCAAGGAGAAAACCCCAAAAACAAAAAGAGGACCCAAAAAAGGAAAGAAAAGAAGAACCTTTGCCTGAGCAAAGACCAAACAGCCCACAAAGCAAACACCATTCGGTGAAAAGCAGGAAGCTGTCTGGGTGGAGTGATTTTAAAAATGCCTATGGTAGCATCCCCCCACACAAGGTCCCCACTTCAGGGTCTGAAAGAGACAGGAGCAATTTTTGGGTGCAATAGCTGTGGAATACAATATAACATTCTGGATCACTCCAGGGCACATGCACAGAGACTTGTATCCTGTCCTAAGAAATCTGCTGGGTAGAACTAGTCAGGAAGGTTTTACTTTTTTTTCCCTTTGTTACAAATTTATCATCACGTGGGCCTAGGATATGGGACAATGAAACTCATGCATGTGATTTGGAACAATCACTTGAATTTGGGTCTCGTACTGGGTAAAGGCTAGTTTGCAATAAACATCCTTTTTTCATGACTGTTTCAAAAAAGTGGAGATTGGATTTCATGCTTCAAACATTTCAGTGTCCTTCTAGGAATAGATTTGTTGTATTTCCATCAGCCATGGCTTCTTATTTTAAGGGTTATTTGTTAGGATGATGCCATGATGTTTTTTTGCCTTTTCTTTTATACCCCTGTTATACCTTTTTACATCTTCTGTATTCTTAGTGCTTTTTGCCTACATTCTTGGACTTGTTTGTTCAGCTAGGAGACTCAACATTTTAGAAGCTTCGTAGCTCAGGATCAGTGCGCCCCAGAGCCCAAGGTCCTCTCCAGAACACATTCTGTAAACTAAGATAGAACCATCCAGGGGAAGGTTCCTTGGGGAGGGGGGCTCATTCAAGCCTCTCATTGGGTAATTTTTGATAAATATGCTAATTAGTAAGACCTATAATGTTATACCAGATCTTTTGGAGTGAGCATTGCGGTGTGCATTTTGGTGCATTCGACCTAGACGTAGTGCACCTAAGGATCCTTAAAATAAATTCCAAGGTAAAATCCCTTTTTCCCTTCTAACCATGTTTGAATCTTGATTTTAAGACCAGGAAAAGGCATCAAGGATGGAAGGAATGCGCAGAGAATTGGAGCAGGTATCTTAGCTCAGTGGAGAAGAGCTGTGAGATCTCTGGGATGTGCAGGAGATTTGAGTTTAGATTTCACTTTTTTCCCCCATCATCTTTTATGTCAACAGACTGACTGACATGATGCTGCAAGTGCCTGTGCCTCCATGGTTGCAGAAAAATGGTTTGTTACCACCTACTGAACAATAGGTCTGCGTTTGTACCAACTAATTTTAGTCGGGTGGACTCCCATCAATGTCCTTATGTGAGGTTAAGGTATCTAATTAACAAGGTGCAAGGAGACTGTAGTTATGAGTTGAGTACCTGAAGGCAAGGAGAAATAGAGAACTTAGTTATGAAGTATAAATTGTATGTGGGAGTTAAAAGATGTGGCCAAGCTGACTCAGTACTTGCAGATTCCATGCTGGAGCTGGCTGCACAACAGATACACAGAATAAGCAGAGTGGGCAGAACAGAGTTTGAGTTAGGAAGGTATTTTGCACAGTGTGTGTTCACTGCTTAGGTTACCTCTCAGTTGCTGTTGTAAAATTTGTTGAAGCTGCTTTGAATGCCTTAGAAGGATTTGTTTGTACAGAAGTGTCAGCTGGTGTAATGGCTCTTGAGACATTTAGCAGCATATGTCCCCAGGTTTCTGTAGGTTATATTCTTTCTAGGACTGTTTGTTTTCTCATGTTTTTTGGTGATCAGAAAGTCTCATTCACTGTGTCCCTACAGTAAAACCTCTGCCCAAAGGGAGCTCAGGTTGTTTGAGGTTCTGAGGGTGGTGGTAGGCACTCTTCTGGCTGAAGATGTTGCTGCTGTAGGCTTAGAAACAAACAGAACTTAACATTTACGGTATGCTAAAACTACAGATCCTATTTTTTAAAAGAGGGAGAGAAAATATCTGATAAAAAACTTCCTAGGTTTTTTGAAAACAGTCTGTCCTGGGTTGCAGTGTATTCTATCACCATCCTCATGAGCTGTTGAAATCAGGTGGGGCAGTGTTTCCTTGCCCCCTCCCCCCAGACTGTCTTTCTGTTAATGGCCCATCATTGTCCTGCTGCATGACTCAGAGATACCTCCCTGTCATAGGTTAGCAAGCATAGTCCCGGAAGGGATGTCCTTGCTAAGGGGTGCTTACAGCTTCCTCTGGGACCTAACAGAACCCATCAGCTGGCCAGTTTGAATATGGACAATTCTTTAAGCCACTTCAAGTTGTGACCGCCTCTGTGATACACACTTAAGAATAGACAAACCCCCCACAGCTCTCTCTCTCGTTTCCGGTGCTGGGACAGGTGGCTACGGGCCCTGTGCAGGGGCCAGCGGGCCCGGCCCAGGCCCTGCTCGGGCCAGGCTGGGCCGGGCCACGGCCACCCTGGAGCCAATGGGTCCTGTTCCATCTGTGAAACACCCCCTCCCCCCCCCCCCCCCAGCCTTGCCGTGGGCAGCCGGAGCGGCTCGGCTCTCCCCCCTCTCCACTGCGATAAGCCGAATTCCAGCTGCAAGGCTGAGGTGAGATTAACCCTTTTATTGCTGTGAAGAGCTGGAAACCTGAGGGAAGAGAGAGAGGAGATGCTTAAAGCTGAAAGTCTGTTGTGAAGCTATGCTACATCAGAGTGTCCTGTTGTAATTTCATGAAGATATGGGGGGTGGAGTGTTCAGCTCGTAAGCAAAAGCACCTGCGCTGAGACAGGCAGATGCTGATGCAGCTGTAATTTCATGAGAAGTTTGGACAGGGAGAGATGGACCAGATGAGGACTTTGGCTCCAAACGGGAAAGGAGAAAACCTCAGTTCCTAGAGATGCTCCCAGAGATAGTCCTAACGATGAAGATGAGGAAGACCCTTTGCTCCCAGGGAAGGAGAAGTGCCTCTGTTTTTGTTTCTGAACAGCTCAACCTTAAAATTGTACCCCAAAAAACTTCAAGAGTGGACCCTCAAAAGCAGTTGCGGGAAAAGCTGCAAGTCGGGGGAAGGGACTCACATGTGATCAGAGAGACTCCTCTTCCTAAATGGACTGAACAATATTTGGAAGTGGGCGGTGGTCTCGTTGTCATAATGTTTTCATAGCATGAGCAAGAAGAGACTTCTCTTTCTAAATGGACTGAATAAGGTGATTATGGAAGTGGTAAACAGACTGAACATCTTAGGGGCTGTCTTTTTACATTGTCAGTGGGAGAAGGGAGGAAGGTGGGGGGAGGAGGAGAGTTCTGAAGGTGGTATAATTTTTTTTTCCTTCTTTTAGGTCTGTTAATAAACTTCTCTATATTCATTCAAGTTTGGTGCCTGCTTTGCATTTCTCCTAATTCTTATCTCGCAGAAGATAAACAGTAATGAGTATTTTGGGCCAAACCACTACACGCCCTCCGGACTATCTTCTGTTAATCAGCCTAATCAACACTTGGCCTCGTGTCTCATTACCCCATTGTGAGATGCTCCACCCAGAGGGAGGAACCAAGCATCCCATCGTGGATATAATCTGGGACTTGAACACCAGAGACAACCCTTTCCACTGGATTTCCAGAGGACAGGAGCTACACAGCCACCACTGGACTTTCTGAGGAAGAGCAGACCCCTTTACTACAGGATCACCGCTTCAGAGGACTGCACCATTCTACCAGACTGGGACTCAGGTTGTATCTTGACTCTGTCAGTTTGAACCAGTGTTTTCTTTTACTTTTTTTCCTTTTCTTTAATTTCCATTAAATTGTTATTCTGACTTGGGGCCTCCCACTGGTTTGTTTTCAAACTAGTACATAATTTTGCGCCCAATGTGGGGCTTGCTCTGAGAAAAAGTCAGAATTACAATTTTGTATAAGCAGAAACCTATTCACCATGGTGCTCAACTTGTCTACATGGGTACTGTATCTTGCTCTCTATATTTTTCCTCACATGGGGAACTACCTGCCTGTTGTGTTACTCCTGTTAAAACCAGGGAATGGTATGAGAATTGCTTTATTGGTTTATTATGTCTATAGCATAATAACCTACGAGGCAATTAATACCGTTCGGAATATATACTCAATTTTGTTTGGCTGTCCTAGTCTGGGCTCCTGTGTCTGGGATCTCTTCAACAATTGCACCCAGCCCCTGGTGGGAGGAGTAGAGAGTGGTTTCTTCCAGCCTTTCAGGCCAGGCACAGCAGTTTTTGAAAAAATTGAGTTCCCTCTGGATGTTAAGGATGGTATAATCTTCTTATCAGTTCTCTTCTCTTTTTTCTCTATGGCCTGCATTGTGTACACCATGCTTAGAAACAAAACACTACTTAGTGTGGAGCAACGTCTGCTTGAGGAGGAGATAAAAAGGAGCAAAGCAGCAAACACTATGTCTACACAGACTGTCACATAGAAAGGAACCAAAAGCAAAGCAACCGCATCCATTTCTACGCAGACTGTCACAGAGGAGAAAGGAACCAAAAGCAAAGCAACCGCATCCATTTCTACGCAGACTGACACAGGAGAAATGCCGACTTTCGGGTGGGGGAAGCAATGCAGACAATCAATATGATAGATAAGCAAGCTTCGTTTATTGGCAATACAGAGGCACTTATATAGTATCAGTATATACGCTTCGCAGCTCTTGATTGGTTTAAGCTTACAAAAGCACATTCTTACTTCTACATAATTGGGTTAGATAAAAGACGACATTTAGCAAGCTTTATGTTTTGCTTTGAGAGATCAAAAATCTTCCTCCCTTCTCATGGTCAGTATATCTTATCAGCACAGGACTGTACCTCCTTAAAACTCCCTTTTTGTTTCTCAGGCCTGTTTCTCACACAGGCACTTTCTCATGGAGGTTTTTTCTCATGCAGGCCTTTGCTTGCAGGCCTTTGCCTGCACAGCTCTTCTATTGATTTGGTTTTATCAATAATCCATGTCTCTGATCCTCTAATCATTTTGCAACAGAGAAAGAAACCAAATGCAAAGCAACAGTGTCCATCTCTACACAGACTGTCACAGAGGAGAAAGGAACCAAATACAAAACGACAGCATCCATGTCTATGCAGATTGACTCAGAGGAGAAAGGAACCAAAAGCACTGTCAGCATCTCCACACAAACTGTCACTGAACCAGAACAGCCTAAACCGATTGCAGTTTCCCCCATGCAGAAGAAGAAATCAAAAGCCAAATCAGTCCTCATAGTGACTGACGAGGATGCAGCAGGACCTTCGCATCCAGCAGAAGAGGCAGAGCCAGAGATCATCACTCAGTCGCTATCCCTGGGTGAGCTGCGAGACCTGCGGAGGGAATTCACCCGCCAGACAAATGAGTCCATCCTGACCTGGCTGCTCCGCATCTGGGATGCTGCAGCCAATGACACCATTCTGGACAGAAGTGAGGCCAGGCAACTGGGATCTCTGTCCCGGGATGTGGTCATTGACCAGGGGATCAGGAGAACCCAAGAAACTCTCAGACTCTGGTGGTGACTTCTGACAAGTGTAAGGGAGAGGTACCTTTGTAAAGAAGACCTCCAGGTGCACCAAGGAAAATGGAGCACAATGGAACAAGGTATCTGGTGCCTGAGGGAATTGGCTGTGCTGGAGATCATTTTCTCAGAAGACGAGAGATTTCCTAACAGCCCAGATGGTGTCCAATGCACGTCACAGATGTGGTTGAGGTTTGCACGCCTTGGACCAGAGATGTACTCCCGTTACCTGGCAACGCTGCAATGGAGGGAAAGCGAGGACAGGGTGGGCGTCTTGGTGAACAAACTGAGGATATACGAGGACACCGTCACAGCCCCGTTTCGCACCCATGTCTCATCCGTGGAAACAAGTCTTTTGGCTGAGCAAGTCCGGAGCTTGACTGAAGAAAGCCATCAGAAATTGAAAAAGGAACTTAAGGAAGAGATTTACCAGATCTCACCAGAACCAACAGTCTCTGCCATTAGGAGCAGGCATCCCCCAACCAGGGAGAGAGGATACACCCCACGAGGTAATCTCCGGTTTTTCCTTCAGGAACATGGAGAAGACATGAGTAAGTGGGATGGAAAACCCACCTCCTGCTGAGCAGCCAGGGTACGTGAACTAAAAAGAGGGACAACTACCACAAGAAGCACATCTAGAGTCAACATTGCACCGGTCTCTCGCACACAGAACTCTACACAGTATAGGAATGATAATATGACCGATCCTCTTGAAGGGACCTCAGGAATGTACTCACTGGAAGGGAGCAACATGCAACATGACCAGGAATAGAGGGGCCCTGCCTCTAGCCAGGTAGAGGAAAGGGATAATCAGGTCTTTTGGACTGTGTGGGTCTGATGGCCTGGCACATCTGACCCACAAAAATACACGGCTTGATTGACACTGGTGCTCAATGTACTCTGATGCCATCAAGGTATGTGGGAGTAGAACGCATTTCTATTTCTGGGGTGACAGGAGGATCCCAGCAGCTGACTGTACTGGAAGCTGAAGTGAGTTTAACTGGGAACGAGTGGCAGAAACACCCCATCGGGACTGGCCCAGAGGCCCCGTGCATTCTCGGCATAGACTATCTCAGAAATGGATATTTCAAAGACCCAAAAGGACATCGTTGGGCTTTTGGGATAGCTGCTGTGGAGACAGAAGATATCAGACAATTGAGTAAATTGCCTGGCCTCTCAGATGACCCCTCTGCCTTGGGACTGCTAAGAGTTGAAGAACAACAGGTGCCAGTCGCCACAGCAGCAGTGCACTCAATATATAACTCGGCAATACCACACCGACAGAGACTCTGTGGTTCCCATCTATGAGATGATTCGCAAACTGGAGAGCCAGGGGGTGGTCAGCAAGGCCCATTCACCTTTCAACAGCCCTATATGGCCAGTGCGTAAGTCCAGTGGAGAATGGAGGCTGATGGTGGATTACCGTGGTCTGAATGAGGTCACGCCACCATTGAGCGCCACTGTGCCGGACATGTTGGAACTTCAGTACGAGCTGGAGTCCAAAGCAGCAAAGTGGTACTCCACTATTGACATTGCCAATGCCTTCTTCTCCATTCCTTTGGCAGCAGAATTCAGGCCCCAGTTTGCTTTCACCTGGAAGGGTGGGCAGTACACCTGGAACCGACTGCCCCAGGGGTGGAAGCACAGTCCCACCATTTGCCATGGACTGATCCAGACTGCATTGGAAAAGGGTGAGGCTCCAGAACATCTGCAATGCATCGATGACATCATCGTGTGGGGAAACACAGCAAAGGAAGTATTTGAGAAAGGAGAGAAAATCATCCAGATTCTCCTGGAAGCCGGCTTTGCCATCAAAAGGAGCAAAGTCAAGGGACCTGCCCAAGAGATCCAGTTCCTGGGAGTAAAATGGCAAGATGGATGACATCAGATTCTCACCAAGGTCATCAATAAGATCACTGCAATTTCTCCACTGACCAGCAAGAAGGAAACACAAGCTTTCCTAGGCACCATAGGTTTCTGGAGAATGCACATTCCTGAGTACAGCCAGATCGTGAGTCCTCTCTACCTGGTTACCCACAAGAACAACGATTTCCACTTGGGCCCTGAACAGCAGCAAGCCTTCGCCCAGATCAAGCAGGAAATCGCTCATGCGGTAGCCCTTGGCCCAGTCAGGACAGGACCAGTATTACCGCAGGCCTGGTTCCTACGGTATATCACTGTGTTCCGCAGCCATAGGGAGGAGGAGGAGGAGAAGATCCAGCAGGCAGGAATTGTGCAGCAAGATTGATTTATTTAATTATTTTACAAACTCTTTTATTGACTTTTTTCTTCATAGTCTAATTGGACAAAGGACCAGCCACCCCTTGGGGGTGATTGGCCAAAATCATAAAACATCCATTATCAAAATATTTTCTACTATACCATAAACAAGACTTTCCAAGGTTGCAGGTGGCTTGGTTGTTTACATTCCCTGCTACCTCTTCTGTGAGAGAGAAAAGTCTCTCATGGACTTAGAAAAATAACAAGAAGATCCTCACTAACAGCATTTTTGTACCTACAATTCCCCCTTTTTGTTTTATAAGATAACAACCCTACTATTAATCCTAAATAGAAATCTACATCAGTTATTAATTCTAAATGTGTCCTTAAGGCTTTAACTATCTGACTCCATAACAAGAAATTTAAAATTCAGTCTCTGCTGGTGGAAGGACCATCTGCATGATGGTTGACATCCTGGTCATCATCAGAAGAGTCATTAGGCTGATGATCTACATTCTGGTCGCCATTTGGATGGTTGGTGTTCTGGTCATCATTTGGAGGTTGCCTGTTCTGCCTCTGGTGCCGTAGGTCAGGGCAAACGCATTTTGAAGGTAGCCATCGTACCCCAGTATCTGTGGAAACGCAAGCATACCCATGACCCCAAACAATAAGCTCATGTGGGCCTTCCCACTGGTTAGTGAGTAAATTCCGCACCCAGACTTTTGCCCGGGGCAGCTGTCTGTTGCCTGCAGACTGCAATGAGAGAAAATGATTCAGAATAACAGGATTACTTGAATTTTGTGGTACTGTAAGGTGATTAATTGTATACAAAGCTTTTTCTAGTCGGCTCTGTGGGGTTTCTCCATGCATTCCTCTTTTCTGTTTGTCCAAAACACGCTTCAAGGTACCATGAGCGCGTTCAACAATGGCTTGGCCAGTAGGAGAATGTGGGATACCAAAGGTATGGTCTACACCCCATAGGTGTAAGAACTGCCGCGTCTTCTCCGAAGCGTAGGCAGGACCATTATCGGTTTTCACCGAAGCTGGCACGCCCAGGACTGAGAAAGCCAATTTCCAATGGGCAATGACATCACGGCCCTTCTCTCCACTGTGAGCAGTAGCCCACATAGCCAAGGAGAAAATGTCAATAGACACGTGCACATATTTCAGCCGACCAAATTCTGGGATGTGAGTTACATCCGTTTGCCAAATCTGCAAGGCTTTTAGCCCTCTGGGGTTTACCCCGGCTGGCAAAGGCGCAGCGAGTCCGTGACAGTCAGCACAAGCGCTGACAATGTCGCGCGCCTCGGTTGGCGTTAAATGAAACTGCTTCTGCAGGGTATGTGCACTTTGATGGAAGAAACCGTGCGATGCCTTGGCTTGTGCAGTTTTGTCAGGCTGAGGCCCTACCCACACAGGGTTGGCCAGCATGTCAGCCCTGGCATTGCCTTCTATTAGAAACCCTGGAAAATTGGGGTGGCTTTGAATGTGCAGAATGTAATACGGATGCACTCAAGCCTGAATTACAGACCACAAAGTTTGCAACAGCGAAAACAGAGCCGCATTGTTCACCTCCTTCAGAAGTGAACAATCTAAGCGTTGAGTTATATCTGTTACATAAGCAGAGTCAGTAACCAAATTCAAAGGTTCCTGTGAGAATCGCTGAAAAACCATGGTAACAGCCCTTAATTCAACTAACTGAGCAGAGCCTGACTCGTGTTCCTTCAGCACCTGCCATTCCGATCCTTCCTTCCAGGTAACAATGGCTTTCCCAGTTTTCCCTGAACCATCCAAAAAGATGGTGGGTCCTTGCACTGGCACTCGGCTATTTCTCGGCCGCAAGGAAAGTACAGTCGATTTTGCCAACTGCAGTAATTTATGGCTGGGCAGATGGTAAGTGATCTGCCATGAAAAGTTTTGCAGCGCGCTTTGCAAAGGAGCACTATGGATGAGGCTCCACTCAAAGTATTCCTTTGAGATTGGAATGACAATTACTGCAGGATCCGCAGCCATCAGTTGCAAACTCCATTGACGGCATTTGATTATCAGAGAAGCGACCAATTCAAACACTGTGGTCACAGTCCTTTTCGGCTGGTGAGGCAAAAAGACCCATTCTAGGATATGCAAAGGATCAGGCCATTGTGCATTCCACCGGCCAATCATACTTGTAGGATGGCGGTCTGGAATAGTAATGAAAACAGTGATAGCAATGCAGGGATCCACTCGATAAACCTGATGAGCAGAAACAGCCCGTTGGACCTCCTGCAGCACTTGCCGCGCTTCTGGAGTCAACTCCCGAGGTGAATTCAGAGCAGGATCCCCTTTTAATGTATTAAAAAGTGGGGAAAGCTGCTTTGCAGTTAGACCTAAATAAGGTCGTAACCAATTGATGACACCCAACAGCTTCTGAGCATCATTCAAGGTTTTAATCGAATCCGGGAATTTCACCTCTTGGCGTTGGATAGTTTGGTCCAAAATTTTCACTCCTAAATATTTCCAAGGAGGATGCTGTTGAACTTTCTCCGGAGCTACCTCTAATCCATAGGCATGCAGAGCAGCGAGCAGCTGAGGCTGTATTCTCAGCAGCTCGTCCCGAGTGGACGCTGCCACCAGGATATCATCCATGTAATGGTAGCAGCATGCATCAGGAAACTGCTTGCGAACTCTGGCTAAAGCTTGGGCGACATACCATTGACAGATAATTGGGCTGTTCCTCATCCCTTGAGGGAGGACCTTCCATTGGTATCTCTTAGCAGGTTCAGCATTGTTAATGGCAGGCACAGTAAAGGCAAATTTTGGTTTGTCATCAGGATGCAAAGGAATTGTGAAAAAACAATCCTTTAAATCAATGATCAGGATGTCCCACCCCATAGGAATCATGGTGGGAGAGGGCATGCCAGGCTGCAATGCCCCCATACCTTCCATTACTGCATTAACTTTCTGGAGGTCCTGCAATAATCTCCATTTCCCTGATTTCTTCTTAATTACGAAAACAGGAGTGTTCCAGGGGCTAGTAGAAGGTTCAAGGTGCCCCTGTTGTAACTGTTCCTGAACCAGCTGATAAAGGGCGTCTAACTTCTCTTTTGGTAGGGGCCACTGCGGCTCAAGGATTGGTGTGTTAGGCAACCACCACAAAGGCAGTGTAGGATACTGTGCGCCCTCACGCACAGTGACCCCTATTAAAAATTCGTCCCAATCCGTATGCCCCCAAGCTGCCAACACGTCCCATCCCCAAAGGTTAAGGGAAGTGGTAGCAACATAAGGCCTAATTGTAGCTGTGTGCCCCTCTGAGTCCTTCACCACCACAGGCTGTTGGCTTAAATAGCTCTGTGTGGTTCCTCCTACTCCTGCGATGGCCAATCCCACCGGGGATAAAGGCCATGAGGGAGGCCACGCAGAGAAGGAGATGATGGTTACATCAGCACCCGTATCAATCAAACCTTGAAGCTGAGTCCGGGACGAACGGGCGTTCGGCAGGATCAGGGTACATGTCATCTGTGGCCTTTGGTCAGAGATGTCTGCAGTCCGGAAGGCCTGCGGAAGTCCCGTAGATCCACTGCCGTTATCTTCGTGAGTTGGTTGTCCTATCCTGGGGACACAAGACTTAAAAGGCAGTAATTTAGCAAGGCAGGTCTTTTCAGGAATAGCTACAGGGGGGTTTTTGCATGGAGACCATAGCGCAAATCTGACCTTTAAAGTCAGCATCAATAACTCCTGAGTGCACTAAGATTCCTTGATGGGCAACATCAGGTTTTCCCACCAGCATTGCACTGGACCCCTGGGCTAAGGGTCCATATGCGTCCAACGGAACCTTATAAATACCGCTAGAGTCTAAGACGACTGCGGCTGCGGTGTGGACGTCAAACCCGTCCGATCCCTGGGTGCTGTCTGATCCCTGGGTGCTGTCTCTAGGGTGGCTGGGTAGGCCTGTGCCTGTACCTGTGCCACTCTCTGGGGGAGCGACTGCATCGCAGAGCAATTCCCCCTCCTTGCACCCCGGCGGAAGTTTCCCGACAAAGGCTGACCATTGGCATGAGTCTGGGATCTACAGTAGCCCGTGCAATGCCCTGGCCTGCCACACCTCTTGCACTGGGGGATTGGTGTGTTCTCTTTTTGGCTAGGCTTAGGCCGCTTTCGTTTCTTCACCTGTTTTGGTTGCTTTGGTTCACGGCCAGAAGATGTGTGAACAGGCTGCAGGAACGCAGCCGAAGCAGACCTTCTCTGGTTCCCAGATCCCACCTTAGCGCAAGCTTCGACCATGTCTGTCACCTCAGGATCCCCTGGTAAGGCATCTATGATTTTTCTGCACTCCTCGTTTGCGTTATCTCTCACTAACTGCCTCAACAACAACTGCCTTAACCCGTCATCCTCAACCTGCTTCTCGAGAGAAGCAGCGACTTTCTCTACAAAACAAAGGAATGACTGATTTCCCTTGAACTATTTCAGTATATTGCTTTCTAGGCACAGACAACTCTATGGTTTTCAACAGGGCAGCCATGCCGACCTGTTGAGCTTGCTGCAGGACACTAGAGGGCAAGTTACCCTGTAGAGTGGGATAAGAGAAGGGACCAGTCCCCATCAAAACATCCACTCCTGCTGTCTGTCTAGGATCAGCAGCAGGGAGCTGCATATTTGCTTATGCAGTCTTGCCGGCCAGCTTTCTCCAGGTTTTCTCAAAACCTGTAAATTGTACAGGTTGAATAGAATTTGACCTAAGTGTCTGATATCAAATGGAGAAAGCAAATCTGTATTTATCACCCTTATTATTTGCATAACCTCAGCAAAACCTAGCCCATGTTGTGCCACCTTGGATTGGAGGTCCTGGGCAACTTTCCAAGCAATTACCTCATGCTTGTCATGCTCTCCTGAATCTGGGAGAGCCTTATACACTGGGAAAGCTTGGATCTCTTTTGGGGAACCAGTACCATCCTGAACTTCGGGCACAGCCTGCGGATGGAGTGTAACAGCTTCCTGGTTACCCCCAGAATCCTCAATTCTATTTGGCATTCCAAGGATTTCTAATAACCTCCAGTCACCCTCCCCCAATGCTTGCACCTTAATAGACTCTAGGAAGCGATTATAATGCGTCGGACGTACTGCTACCGTGCAGTCCGGAAAGGGCCAGGGCCGAGACCGGCGCAGCCTTTTTCTTCGCCGCGCGGCTACAGCCGCCTGACGACCTGGGACCAGAACCTCATCTGCCTCACTGCCTGACGAGGAATCATCAGGCAAAGGCAACTTTGGGGTGCTGGGAGGGAACAGAAATGTACGGGGGGGGTGAGGCACTTTGGCTAAGTTCGCCAGAGCCAGAACAGACAGGACAGACTGCAGCTGGCTGCGCGGCAGTTTTTACAGCAGTTTCTTTACGGGAGGCCGTCTCGGCCACATCCGACCGAGCCGGTACTGAAGCTGCAGCCGACTCTGGGGCTACGGCTGCGCTCGGTGCCGCGCTCAGCGCCGCGCTCGTCTCCCGCACAGCAGCCGCGTTCGGCGCGGTCGCCACTTCCGCTGCTGTTTCGCGCTCCCCGGGCGCGCTCGGCGCCGCCGTCTCTGGCCGGCGCTCCGCGGACGCGCCCGGCGCCGCTGCTGGTCCGTTCTCTGCGGACGCTCTCGGCGCCGCCGCTGGCCCATTCTCCGCAGCCTCCGCCGCTGCCGGGTTTCCCCGCGGCAGCGCTGTTCCCGGTTTCGCCGCCGGCCGCGCCGTTTCTCGGCTCGGAGCTGCGTCTCCCGCTTCTGGCGGGGGGGGGGGGGGCGCGGGCAGCGCGGACGGCACGGCCGGCGCTGGCGCCGCTTGCGGAGCGGGCTCGGGCATTCGCCGCTCTAACAGGCTGAGCAAGTCCTCCATCCTACGGGATAGGTTTCGTAGCTCTGACAGAAAGGGCAGATGCTGCATAAAAAGGTCCATGGTTCGATTCTGCGACTGCGCAGAACAGTCCAGCGCCAGGGAGGGCAGCGGACCATAGCCAGGCAGTCCCGGGGGCGGGGCATGCCCGGCGCCACAGCCGCTAAGTTAGATCCAGGTGCATACGGAAGCGAACTAGGAGGCTCTCTGGGCATCCAAGTTGCTAAGCCGCTGATTTGCGGCCCTGGATAAGCCGTGGCTGCCGTCCAGCCGAGCGGCAAGGCAGGCTGTGCGCCCTGCCTCTGCCCTGACCCCCCCCGCCTCTGTCGGCGTGGGGTTCCTGGGGGCTGCGGAGTCCTGCAATTGTGCAGGGTGAGCCGGCGCAGGCTCTGCCTGTGGAGCCGGGGGGGTTATTCCAAATCCACCATCACTTGCCCCAGAAGCCCAGTCAGCGGGCCCCCTCTCGGACATTCCTCCGTCACTCATCACCGAGACAGGCGATCCAGCCCTGCTATCACAGTCAAGGGCTGTCAGCAGGATAAATAACGAACGCCAGGTTTTGTATAATTCTAACGCTGCCAGCTCCCCAGTCGGGAGCTCGTGTCGGACAGCAGAGCCGGGTTCCTGCCATAAGGCAAAATCCAGGGCAGTATCTCTGTCCATGGAAATCCCTTTTAAAGTAGCCCAGTCTAATAATTCCCGAACTGAGTTTTCAGGAATGGAGGTGCGCAATATGCTAAACACACCTTTCCAGACCAGTACGACAGCGTCGTTCTGTGAGCCGCTGTTCGCCATTTCTCAGTTCTGTCGGACCTCCCGGTCCCGGGGGGGGAAAAGGAACAGCGTACCTCTACAGGAATTCGGCTCGGCTCGCAGCAGCAGGACACGTCAGAGAGTGCAGATCACGTCGGGCAGCACCGAATATTACCGCATGCCTGGTTCCTATGGTATATCACCGTGTCCCGCAGCCATAGGGAGGAGGAGGAGGAGAAGATCCAGCAGGCAGGAATTGTGCAGCAAGATTGATCTATTTAATTATTTTACAAACTCTTTTATAGACTTTTTTCTTCATAGTCTAATTGGACAAAGGATCAGCCACCCCTTGGGGGTGATTGGCCAAAATCATAAAACATCCATTATCAAAATATTTTCTACTATACCATAAACAAGACTTTCCAAGGTTGCAGGTGGCTTGGTTGTTTACATTCCCTGCTACCTCTTCTGTGAGAGAGAAGTCTCTCACGGACTTAGAAAAATAACAAGAAGATCCTCACTAACAGCATTTTTGTACCTACAGACCAGAGGTGAAGAACATGTTCTACTCTGCAGCTGGGAACAATGGTCTGTCCTGGAGCCTCTGGCAGAAGGTGCCTGGTGAGACTCGTGGCCGACCACTGGGATTCTGGAGCCGAAGCTACAGAGGGTCTGAAGCCAACTACACTCCCACAGAGAAAGAAATCTTGGCAGTCTATGAAGGAGTCCAAGCTGCCTCAGAGGTAATCGGCACTGAAGCACAGTTGCTTCTGGCACCCTGACTACCGGTGCTGGGTTGGATGTTCAAGGGAAAGGTTCCTTCCACTCATCACGCCACCGACACCACATGGAGCAAATGGATTGCCCTCATCAAACAGCGTGCCCATATTGGAACCCCGAATCGCCCTGGGATTCTGGAAATTATAACAAACTGGCCTGAAGGTGAGACTTTTGGATTATCTTCTGAAGAAGAGGAAGAGCAAGTGACTCATGCTGAGGAAGTCCCACCATATAATGAGCTACTGGAGACTGAAAGACGTTATGCCCTCTTCACTGATGGTTCCTGCCAAGTTGTAGGCTGTAACCAGAAGTGGAAAGCTGCAGTATGGAGCCCCACACGACGAGTTGCACAAGCTAACGAGGGACAAGGTAGGTTGAGTTAGGTTGCAGAGCTTAAAGCTGTCCAGCTGGCTTTGGATGTTGCTGAACGAGAGAAGTGGCTGAGGCTCTATCTCTACACCGACTCATGGATGGTAGCTAATGCTCTGTGGGGATGGCTGGATCGCTGGAGAAAAGCCAACTGGCAGCGCAGAGGGAAACCCATCAGGGCCGCTGAGATTTGGCAGGACATCGCCGCCCGAGTAGAGAAGCTGACCGTGAAGGTTCGACACGTGGATGCACATGTACCCAAGAGTCGGGCTAACGAAGAGCATCACAACAACGAGCAGGTGGACCGAGCTGCCAAGGTAAAAGTATCACAGGTGGATCTGGACTGGCAGCACAAAGGAGAATTATTCCTAGCTCGTTGGGCCCATGATGCCTCTGGTCATCAGGGGAGAGATGCAACATACCGATGGGCCAGTGACAGAGGGGTGGACCTAACCATGGACAGCATCTCACAGGTCATTCACAGTTGTGAGACCTGTGCTGCAATCAAACAGGCCAAGCGGGTGAAGCCTCTGTGGTACGGTGGACGATGGTCAAAGTACAGGTATGGGGAAGCCTGGCAAGTTGACTACATCACCCTTCCCCAAACCCGCCACGGCAAGCGCTACGTGTTGACCATGGTTAAAGCAACCGCTGGATGGCTGGAGACCTACCCTGTGCCTCATGCTACAGCCTGGAACACCATCTTGGGCCTGTAAAAGCAAGTCCTGTGGAGACATGGCACCCCTGACAGGATCGAGTCAGACAACGGGACTCATTTTAAGAACAGCCTCATCAACACCTGGGCCAGAGAACACGGTATCGAATAGATATATCATATTCCTTATAATGCACCAGCTGCTGGAAAAGTTGAACACTGCAATGGACTACTTAAAACCACCCTAAAGGCACTTGGTGGGGGGACCTTCAAAAATTGGGAAGTGAACTTAGCAAAGGCCACCTGGATGGTCAATACCCGAGGGTCCATCAATCAAGCTGGTCCCACCGAGTCTGAACCCTTGCACACAGTGGATGGAGATAGAGTCCCTGTGGTACACCTGAGAGGTATTTTAGGAAAGACTGTTTGGATCAATCCCACCTCAGGCAAAGGCAAACCCATCCGTGGGATTGTCTTAGCTCAAGGACCTGGTTGCACTTGGTGGGTAATGCAGAAAGATGGGGAAACCCGTTGTGTATCACAAGGAGACCTAATCTTAGGTGAGAACGGTGCGTAGGGTTTCATTGTATATATATATATATATATATGTATATATGTATGTGTGTTCAGAGTTAAAGGAGGTATTGATTTGGGATTATGTAGATGGTAATAGAATAAGGGGTGGATAATGTCCTGGGTTGCAGGGTATTCTATCACCATCCTCATGAGCTGTTGAAATCAGGTGGGGCAGTGTTTCCTTGCCTCCTCCCCCCAGACTGTCTTTCTGTTAATGGCCCATCATTGTCCTGCCGCATGACTCAGAGATAACTCCCTCTGGACTATCTTCTGTTAATCAGCCTAATCAACACTTGGCCTCGTGACTCATTACCCCATTGTGAGATGCTCCACCCAGAGGGAGGAACCAAGCATCCCATCGTGGATATAATCTGGGACTTGAACACCAGAGACAACCCTTTCCACTGGATTTCCAGAGGACAGGAGCTACACAGCCACCACTGGACTTTCTGAGGAAGAGCAGACCCCTTTACTACAGGATCACCGCTTCAGAGGACTGCAGCCACCATTCTACCAGACTGCTACCACCACCCTGCCTAACAGGGACTCAGGCTGTATCTTGACTCTGTCAGTTTGAACCAGTGTTTTCTTTTACTTTTTTTCCTTTTCTTTAATTTCCATTAAATTGTTATTCTGACTTGGGGCCTCCCACTGGTTTGTTTTCAAACTAGTACACAGTCTAATGCAGGAAAACTCTTTGGCTGATGATGTGATAACAAGAAATACTGAATTTGCTTTAGATTGTCTGCTAGTTCAAAGCCTGTATTGGCTTCCAGAAAGGTCTTTGCTTAGCCTTTTAACCTCCCCAGAGAACTTGGTATGCCAGGATGTGAGGAATCTTAGTTATGGAGCAGCAGCACCAGAGGCTTCCAGGTAGAAATGAAGGTGATGTCCTGGACACTGGTAGCCAGGATCAAAGGTCCAGTGTTCCCCAGAGAATCTGGGCTTTTGAAAAAGTTAGAGCAGGCATCCAGGAATTATTGGACCCAAATGAAATGCTAGGTCTAAGTACACCTTTCAGTACAGATGCTTTGGTAGGATCTTTCCTGAGTAAAATGAATTTGGGGTGGTTCTGAAGCTGCTGGAGTGATTTCTGTGTATGCACTGTCCTTGTTGAGAAAGCAAGGTGCAGATAGAACCATTCAGTGTGAGATAAAAAAGGGAAAAGCCTAGGAGATAGAAAAATGGCAAGTGGCAAAGCTGCAAATGATAAAAAGCTAAACTAAAACGTGTTCCTGAGAAGCACTGGGTAGATTCTTTTTTCACAAGCAAAGCAACTCTTTTTGTGAATAGGGACACAGTTCCAGTCTGTTACTGTGTGCCCCATCTGTGATTTAGTAAATATTTTCTGTCTTTTTTCTCTGATCAGAATGAAAATAAGCAGAAAGGATTAAGTGGTGGAAGTGCTGTATCTTTTCACAGAAAAAGTATTCAAGGTGGGTCACAACCAAGTGACTTCCCTTCTCCTAAGAGAAGGGCAGGGATGACTTAGGTCATAAGCATTCATTATGTTTCAGCAGTGTGAGTGTGTCCCAGTGTGAGTGGAGTAAATGTTTGCAGTATGAAATCTGTTGACCTTTGTCTGTAGGTTTGAAATCAACCCTACTGATTGTTGAGTATACATTTTCCCAGAGAGAAATATTTTTGATACAGGATATGGTTTTAAGGTCATTTACCACTTGAAGTCAAACTTTAATAGTTGAGTTTCCACTGGTACTGAAATAAAACTGTTGAAGACCCTGTATCAAATATCATAATAACTCTATGGTCAATTCTTGGGTGAATTTATTGCAGAAAAACATAAAATCACGGACTGGTTTGGGTTGGAAGGTGTTGGGGAAGATGAGGCAGGAAAGCCTTATAAGTGTGATTGCCTGACAAAAGATTTTGGGAATATGAAAACTATAAGCGACATCGAAATGAAAGCCACCTTTGAGATACCAAGTCTTAGTTACTGAACAACTGGAAAACAATGGTATGGCCGACTGAAGGTAATCCCCTCTTGATTGAACAATACCCTCTGCTTGCAGGCAGGTCCAAGGGTCAGAGCAGACCCTACTGGCTCAGCAGAAGGGGTCCAAAGAGTAGTTTTTAGAAGTTAAGATGTAACACTCTATGGTAATATAAGAACTCTTATAGGCTGTATGTAAATGCTATAGGATTTGTATCTTGTATTAGATTGGTTAGTGACAATTAGAATATTCAGTACAGAAGATGATTTATTGTATTGTAACCAGGACTTCAGTCTCTCTTACTAGACTCTCTTACTATAGACTCTTACTATTCTCTCTTACTATTCTCTCTTTGCTTACCCGCTTACTCTCTTGCTCTCTTGGGCCTGCTCAGAACTGCCAGCTGCAGCTCTAAGCAGTGCCCCTGTACCCACGCCCTTTGCAATAAACCGCATGTTCCAAGATCTGACTACAGAGATCTCTCGTCTCCACCCGTCTCCATCCGTCACCGTCCCGACCGTCCAAACCCACACCGAGCACCCCCCAGACAGAGTTCCCGCAGGAAGGGACCTTAGAGACCATCCTGTCCCAGCCTCTACCATAGGCAGGGACACTTCCCACTAGACCAGGTTGTTCCAAGCCCTGACCAACTTGGCCTTGCATACTTCCAGGGATGGGGCAGCCACATCTTCTCTGGGCAACCTGTGCCGGGGCCGCCCCACCCTCATAGGGAAGAATTTCTTCCTAATAGCCAATTTAAACTTAGTCTCTTTCAGTTTAAAGCCATTCCCCCTTGTTCTGTCACTCCATGCTCTTGTGAACAGGTGCTCTCCAGCTCTCTTGGAGCCTCTTTGCTACTGGAAGGCTGCAATTAGTTCACCCCAGAGCCTCCTCTTCTGCAGGCTGAATGTGGGGCTTGCTATTCTTTAGACAGGTTTTCCTGTTATCAGGTGACCTAGGTAGGAACAACAGCTCTGTTCAAATAGTGATGTGCTACTGATGTGTTTCTGCTGTTGCTTCATCATAAGGCAATCCCTAAATAGGATGCTGCTTGTATGCAGAATTACCAAAATAAAGTATGGGAGAGGGTTTAGCACAGTGCAAAATCCACTGTGCACTGTAGCTGGTTGGGGAACAGGCTGCACTGCATCTTGCAGTACCAGAATTCTGTAAAAAACCCCTGAAATTCAGAATTTTTTTAAAAAAAAACTTCTAGAGGATATTAAAAAGTAATCCTTGTAGTGTGAGCTTGGCAGAGTAAATTAAAACCTAATCCTTTTAGTGTGAGCTTGCTAGTTTTAATGGTACCCTCTGGCTAGCTGGTCATGCTATTAGCCTGTAATTCTGGAAGATGAGAGCTGCTGTGGTCTTGTTCTATTTCTGTAGCTGCCTTTGTTTTTTTTCTTCTTGCAGCCAGAAGATAAGAATTCATTAATTCCCTCTCATCTCAGCATCTACCTTTCAGGCTTTGTTCTTAATAGTCTTTAATAGTTTTGGGAGCAGTTGTTCCTTTTCATTTATTTGTTTTCCATTCTTTTCCACTGCAGTAAGTATGCCAGGTCATGCCCAAATAATACTGATCAATTTACCAAGTTAAGACTTCATTATTGGAAAAAATCTCTCCCTTTTTATTAAGGAAATGAGATCCATCAGTGATCTAAGTACAATTCAGAAAATTAGCCTTGCAAATCCAGTAGTGACCTTTGTGCATCACTGAACTTTGAGCAGTGGGATATAATCCAGCAGTATAATCCTGGAAGGTCACCTGCCAGCACCAGTAGATATCAGCTACAGAATTAGGAACAAACAGCTTGGTGTTTGGATTGGACTGGTTTGTTTGGTACCAGTGAAATGATGCTTGTGCAGCCTGAAGGAAACCTTTCTGGTTTTGCTGTGCTGTGTAAGGCCTCAGACCAACCTACTTTGTTTTCCTGTTTTCCCATTTCTTGCTTTTTGAAAATACTTTTTCTATC
Organism: Coloeus monedula; assembly: GCF_965178545.1. NCBI lineage: Eukaryota > Metazoa > Chordata > Aves > Passeriformes > Corvidae > Coloeus > Coloeus monedula. The sequence goes on along the minus strand of NC_138788.1, from coordinate 2,908,352 downwards.
TTCTTTTTTCTTCTCTTTTTTTTTTAATACTTATTTGTCATTTGCTACAACCACTGGTCATCCACTGTCATGTCTTTGTTTTATCTCATAGCAGTGATCTACAGAAAGAAAATGCTTCTGTAACATGTCTGCCTAAGTAACTCCTGTTGTTCCTCTGTATTCTCTACTGGAGTTCTTGTGAGTGGCTGTCAGTCTGTCCAAGTCTAAACCGTCTGACTGCCTGACAGGCAGTACTTAGAGGCCATTCAACTTGCATTAATAATTAGCCTTGTACTCATTAGGGTTGTCTCTGGCTCTGAAAAGGTGGGTGAGCTATGCAGAGCCAGGCAGTACAGTCCTCCTCTTGGTGGAGTAGCTCTTGGCAAGGATTTGACAATTCACAAGGAAAGGAAAAAACCCAGCAGCGTAGTGGTTTCATGGCACAGCTTTGGACCTTCAAAGTAACTGCTGAGAATCCTGGGGGCCTGCTTGGGGGAAAAAAAAGTGTTGAAAGAACTCGATTCTTTCATCTGTCCTCCTTTACTTAGAGTAGGTTTTTATCCTACCCCTTGCCTCTGGAAACAAGGCCTGAGTGTTTGTTCTTTTTATTCATTGTGTTGATACTCCAGATGGCTTTAAAAGGGCAGGTTACTTTCAAAAGTTCATGCAGAATGCTGGACTAATTTATCCAGATTTATGTGGCTGGAGGGATGCTCAGCAGATGCACCTCTGAGAGCCCTCCCCATGTGTTGGTAACGTCTGCTTCTCAGTACATCTTTTGGATCAATTTTCTGATCTCACAATGAGCCAGGTCCCCTGTGAAGGCCTGAGAGAGCAGAATAATTCTTGGTTACTTTGTAAGGAAAACAGACTGTGAAGCAAAGGAACAAACCACTAAGATGCTTTTGGCTCCTGACTCCTCCTTACGTCCTGGAACAGTGATGCTAGGAGCTCCCAGTAGGGCAGTTTTGTCAGAAATGTGAAAATCAGACGTTTTCTGTAGAGATTCCTATTTGGGTAGTTTTTGTGACAGCAGATGTTATAAATAATTTAAATGCCCCTTTCTAAGTAGAATGCAGTAAAGACTCATTATTAAGTCATGCTAATTGTTTTGGTTTGAAAGACCAGTGTCTGCCAAGGAAGGTGGGAACCTCTCTTGGAATGGAAAATATGACCCCCCTTCCCTCCGAATTATTATAACTTTGAAATTAAAGGGCTTTCAGGCAAAGATATGGGAAAAAGAATAACAGTTCTTTACTAGTATGTATGTGTATAACAAGGCAAACAACAACACCAGCAGCAACAACAAACAGAACCAGACTCCCAGTGCCAGCCTCTCTTGGCTGCCGGCACTTTCCCCTGTGGTGCAGTTCTGGTCACAGCCGGCAGGGGCGCTGGTGGCTCCCGGCCGGGCAGGGCGGGTGCGGTGATTCCCCCGGGGCTGCAGGGGGCACAAGCTCAGCTGCATCTCTCTCACATGGCAATGGAGAACACGCCAGCAGAAGAGGTGGAAAAGGGGCTTCCTTTACAAACTCACAGGGGCCAGTCAGTCCCAGTGCCCCTCTGTATGGCGAAATGGGCTGCAGCAGGAACCTTGGAGCAGTGACTGGAACGGCAGAGGCGGGCAAACCTGGGGTAGCAAACAAAGTGCAGCAGAAACTCCACAGCTGTAGCAGGAGCTGCCGGATATCCCAGCAGGAAGGGGTGTGGGGTTACAGTGGAGTCAAAAAACCCAGAGCAGTGGCAGAAAAACGGCAGGGCTGGGCAGCGGCAGCCTGGCTCCCGAAGAGAATGGGGAGAGGCTCCCTTGGAGGGGCTCAGGGCTCAGGATCCCAGGTTTCCCCTTGAGGCACCCAAGTAGATGGTGAGGGTCCTTTTCAGTGAAGTAGTTTGTTAATAAGGTCCCGGTTCAACTGCTGCTCTTATGAGCAGACCCTCACGCACGGTAGGAGAAAACAGTAGGAGATGGAACTCCACAGTGGTGGCAAATTCTCCTACATCGACTGCAGTTTGTCTCTCATCCGATCCCAAGAGCAAGTGAGAGAGAGAGGAGCTGAGCCCTGCCCCACACCCCCCAGACAAAATCTCACTGTATCTCTGGCCTTCCAAAAGAAAGCCCTTCAGCTATGAGAGTGCAGGTGTACCCTTCCCCCACCTTGGCCACTTCTTTTGTCTCTGTTAAGAACCAGTCATTACTATCTCTTAGGCAACAGATGGGAGAAAAAGGAAAAAAAATCCTAACCTCCAACACCAATGCACTTAAGAATGTTTAAATAGGTTTTCTTGCCCTTTAAGATTAGAAGTGCTATGCAGGGGCCAGGGGACCCACTTTAATAAAACCAGTATTTAAGTAAAGGTTTAAAAGACCTTATCAAAAGGAGATAGAATGCAAAAATTCTGCCGCTATTTTTCCATTCTAAAAAGTTTGTAATAACAGGAATGTTTTGCTGCCTTTAATTGACTGCCTGTACAGTTCTGTCAGAAGTCTCTAACAGCTCTAGGTTTCTAGAGTCTGACACGCCAAGAGTTTAGGAAGGTGTACAATATGGGGCCTGACCACAATGCTCTTTTTTTCATATCATCCATGCAATTATTGTTGACTTCTGAATTACCCTTTGCTGTCTACTTGGAAGTTGGACATGACCTGCATGATCGCATAATATATAAAGAATTAATCTTGTGAAAGTAGACAATTATACTTTTCCCGTTCTGCCACTGTATTTCAAGGTGATATTTTGGCCATCTACATGTTCCTAGGTAAGATAGGTTCCTATCTGCATAAACTACTACTTTGCCATTAGCTTGTATTTGAGAGGGTACCTTGGATCTTCTAAACATTCAGTTATTATGCTGAACTTCATGTAGTTAAAATTGAGTCTGAGTCTCCTTCTTTTCTCTTTCCTTATTCCATGAATAACATCAGGCAATTATTTTCCATGTTCCAGTTGTTTCTAAATCTTGATGACTTCCCAGAGATTTATCCATTCAGACAAAAAGTCCTGTTGCATCCTCTCGTCTAGTTTTGACTCTGTCCCTTTTTAATGCAAACTGAACCAAATTTGCTCTTTTCCATTCACCTGGAAAGGTGATGGCACAATATTACTGGAACAGAAGAGTCAAGATTCTGTCACTAATTTTCTTTTGAATGACAATCTAACCTTTCTTGTCGTATTTGAAAGCCTTTCCTAATACAGCCCTAAACTAGCTAAGATAAGTATTGCATTAACATTTTACTATTCTTTCCTTCAGTTGCTCTGCTTGTTTGTTTTTTTTCATTCCCTTTGTTGTTCTGTGTTTCCAATTCAGGGTTTTAAAATTTTTTTCTGGTCATTCTGTATAGACTGTCTTAGTTGATAATTATGGGAAGATTGATATTTAAAGGATATGGTGGACATATAGGTTTGTTTGTTGAAACTGTTGTAGGTGTTTTGGATGATGAAAGTACACGTTTTGCTTAGGTCGGCTTCTGATGCTTATTTTGCTACCTAGACAAGGATGCAGTTGTGCTCTCATGTCCATACTCTTGGCAGTATAGATAATCTTGACATTTTCAATGTTCTATTTTTTTGCATTGCCACCTTTTCTTATTCTCTATCATTTTGTATTTTGCAGTCTTCTCTTGTTTATTACTATATTTACATGCCTTTCATTGTTTCAAGCTTATTCATTTCCTTGGAATTAATACAAACTGTGGTAGTTTTAAAGGTACTCACTGAGAGGTGACCTAAAATGTGTGATTTCAATGGGCTCTCTGCTGTGTTTGGTGATTTCTGTATTCCAAAATGCCTGAAAATAGTTTTTGAATTTGTGAAACACAGTGTTAAAGCTGTGATTTTTCTCCCTATTTACTTTGTTCCAAAATGCCTGAAAATTTTGGGGCTCGAGTACTGAAGAGCTAGCCAGATAAATGACATGTACACCGATACGATTTGAGCATTGTTCTCTGCTTTATTGTTTACCTATACAAGCTTATATCTACTTTGCAAAGATTCACGCCCAGTCCCTCTAGACGGCCTCTAATCCGTGGGGGAGCCGACCAGTGTATAACTTTGCCAAGGACTTTCAAGGCTGTCTGCAGCCAGGTGTTTTCCAGGCTGTCTGCAGCCAGGTGTCTTCCAGGCTTGCCTGCAGCCAGGGGCCAGTTCAGGGGTTTTTCCTCAGCAACCCTGGGTTGTCCAATTTTTCCAGGGGTATCATATGCCCCTGTTCCACAAGGAATCCCTCTACATGAAAATAAGTTTTTGGATTTGTGAAACACAGTGTTGAAGCTGTGATTTTTCTCTCTATTTATGTTGAGTACTTTTGTAAAGACTTCTCTCCTTTGGGAAAGTTGCTTTTTAAAATCTGCGGTTTGTATGCTGAAAATTTTTGCTTTGGTTGATTTGCTTAATAAATAGTTGAAGATTTAAAATATTCTCTTATCTCACTTATTTTTGTTGGCCTGGTTACTGGTTGTGAAAATCAATTTTTAGAAGTGCAGCTAAATACTTACGAATGATGATGATAATCAAAGATAGCTAGAGAGAAAATTCAGTGTTTGCAAAATAGCTGAATGTTGACGTCTTCAGTGAGCAAGAGGGTTTGAGTACATACATACATTCATACAGTCACTGACTTGCAACTTGTAATTTGAGGACATGTCGTGAAATTATTTTGAATGTGAAAGTATGTAAAACTTGCTTTTGTGGTTTCTTTGAAGCACTAATCCACATATATAGTACAGTTGCTTGTTTTCTTGCAACTTCTACGAGAAAAAGGACAGTTGGACTTCATCCATACCTTGTATTGTTGGACAGAATTGCCTTATCTGATCTGCTTTTTCATAGTAGTTTTCTTTCACAGAGAAATGAGAATATTGGTATTGAAAGGATTGAGAGAGATTTGTCTTCATAGACTGTGGGTCTGCTCATAGGTAAAGCTAGATACTGAGAGATGAAAGAAGAAATGGGAAGAACAATAAATTCCATAGGAAAAGAAAAAGGAGGGTATACGTTGGAAGGGGATCTGTATTAGACAATTTGGGAAGCCTGTACCTCTCAAGTACCTCCAATGGGGAAAGAGAGAGGGAAATGCGGCTGGGAAATTAGGATAAAAAGGAGGCTGCATCCTCTAAAAATTTGAGACACCCCTGGGGAATGCCCCATGGCCTCTCCCTTTATTCGAATAAAGTAAGAGGACTCCTCTGTCTCCTTTTTGGATGTAAACCTCTGGTGTTTGTGGATTAATTTTCCTGTATTCAAAAGAGGATTACACAGATGCATTGAAGTTTTTTGGTAATTAAGGCAAAGCAGATGGTTGCTTGCTATGTTATAATATTGCTTAAATTTTATTTTGATTCATTAATGGAAATCATAAAATCACATAATAAAGCAATAGAGATATGCCAAAAATGGGAAATGGACTATTAAAAGTACTTCTTTTACCAAACCAATAAAAATGAACAAGTAAACATAATTGCCACATTATATATATAGCTTTCTTTTAGCATAAATATTGTTGAATATACTGGGTAATATTGCCAGTAATGCTGGATGAATCACAGAATTTCCTAACAAGTTGAATTTGGAAGACTGTTACCAAAAGTTTCTAGGAAAAAATTACAAAGACAGAACCCGTGTTTTATTTTCTGTTTTCCTAGGTGTATGAACTCTTTCTGATACAACATATTTCTGCTGAGTTTCTCTGTAATTGGACTGCTTCCTGTAGCAGCAATAAGAAAGATTGTATTCAAAATATATTTAATTTCTGATTTATAAAAATAGTGTATATACTGTACTCTTCTCCCCACCTAAGCCATCTGTGTCCCAGTTCTTCTGTGCCTGCTGTTCCGTGAAGTTCAGAAACATAAACCAGCATGTTTTTCTCCATAGGTGAAATGATTCCTTTAAGACAATACTCCTCTAAAGGCATGTATTTCCTGAGGCAGCCAGAGTAGGGGCCAGGCTGTTGCACTTGCTTCCCCTTGCCAAAGAGGTGCCCTGCCAGCAGCCCCACTTGTGCCTTCGGTGGGGATTTGTATAGGTTGTGAGTCTCAGCCAGCTCTTCACAAAGGCTTTAGGGCTAAGTTTTATAGCTTTTGGAGTTCTTCAAATGTCAGGGTATAAAAATGCTGTAAAATGTTGTTTGGATTTGATAAAACATCACTCTTCCCCATATGAAGTGTCTGTGGGTTTCCTCTTGTCCTTTGAGCCCCTGTTCATGACAGTTTTTTCCTGGAACCTTTCACCCACAGCCTCTTTGGGACCACCCCAGATTTATGTCAGGGACTTCCTCAAGCTGCATAGGCTGTTTTGCAGCCCCAGAAGAGCTTTTCAAATAGTTTCTATTGGGTCCACTTAAGCCAGAGCTGGGGATGGAATAAGTAGTCCTTCCTTAGCAGCCAATAGGAAATGATTGTGTATTTTTTAATCTGATTTTTTGAATAAGATTGTACCTTGCTTTTTTACAGTAATAATAACTTTTTCTGTTTGTAAATACACTGCATTTTATAAATTTTTTTTTTTCTTTTTGTGGACAGTATTGCTCCTCTCTTATCACATTCTCATTATTTTTGTGCCTTCCTTTAATGCTTCTAAGTGGCTAAGTAACGCTGTAGAGGACGAAGTTATGACACAATAATTTCTTTTTTATTTTTCCATTATCTTGTCTTTCCAAGTTGAGCATAGGGCTCTTTGTCCTCTCCCTTTTAACTGTGAATTCCAGAAGCTGACAGGTTACCGCAGGTTTGACATGAAGCACATTGCTCTTACTGAGCATCTGACATAATGGGCTGTCATGTGTAAGACTTATTTCTATAGCCCCGTTGTTTCTGGAAGCAAGTTTGTATACTATTACTGAAACTAGGCAGCTAAATTGTGTTTAATTTCTACTTATGTGTCTCTACAGTGGTTGCAGCTACAGGAGTTAAACATTTTGGAATTGCAGGCACAGGGCAATACTTCTCACTCCAATCCCATCTGTATTCCCAAGCACACTGTTGTTCCTTGTCTAGGTTGCCTGCTGCTTTCTGGGTCCTGCAGATAAACTCTGGGCTCAGCAGAAGCCCTGCACTGACCACATGTGCGTGTTTCACCAGGATACCCCATAACACATTGTTGTAGGATTTTGAAAGAATACAGTGTCACAGGTCCACCCTATGATATGGGAATTTCCTGTAAGAGCCTTTTCAAGCACAGGCTTAGAAAACAGCATGTACCGAGGACTGTGCTGGGACCCTAGGCACATATGGGATGCTGTTCTCCAGGTGCTGTGTTTACATATCCCTGCAGGGAACTTCTCCACACCATCCTTTTCACATGCATGTTGCAGGCCGTGAGGTGTGAGGGTGTCCAGAAGCAGCTCTGGATGGGGTGGTCTCCAGCTGGAGAGGAAGAGAGAGAACAGGTCTTGTCTTTGTATACTAAAACTTTAGCAAAACTTTTATGGAATTCTACTTTTGCCACCTGTTGTCTTCTGAGTAAGGACATTGGGGTACAAGCCCAGTGTTTGCTTGTTGTCGTTGCATATTGGCAAACAAATGGGATTTATTGAGATATTTTGTCTGTAATTGTTGTGATATAAACAAAGGAATAAATGTATTAAATATTTGATTTTTGGAAGTTAGGGAAGGATGCCATAATGCAGGAACAGCTGTGGGATCTAATGAAGGAAGATGGATGCTGTATATAAAATAAATCTATATGTGTTGTTTATACAGTGACAGCAGTAAAATGCAAAGAAGCTGCCAGTCAAAATTCTGACAACATGCAAAACTATAAAATAATAAAGCAAGTGCTTCTGATGTTTATTGATGAAATCAGTGTTTGTCATCCCTTTTAGTTTAATGCAACTCTACAAAGAGGAGAAAAAGGGGATGCATTATGAATATCTGTCCATCCATCTATCACTGCTACTTTGTAGCAATCCATGTATTTTTCCCCTTTGATAGAATCCCAGGCAGAAAACCCTCCCCTCCAGCTATGCATTATGTCATTATTGTCATTATCTTTTAAGTAAATTAATTCTTTGAGGTCAAGGTTTCACACAGTTTAAAAATTAAGCATCAAAGGAATGTAGTTCCAGCGCCCTTTTATTTAAAGGACTGAAGATCAAGATGGTTTCTGCTTCCATCTCCACTACTTAAGTTTTTAGCAGATCTCTTATTTTTATTGTTCCTGAGCTTTCTATTGCTAAAGGGAGTGTTCCTGCTGCATCAAATATTGTAACTCATCTGTAAGCTTTCTTGTTCTTCCTCATTCTTTGTTTCTTAGCTCTTTTCTACTAGCTATCTTTAATATTTTGGTGTTTGCCACAGTAACAGTCAAAATAATTTCCACATGTTCTACAGCCATGTGAATACCCTGCCACATCCAAACCATTCCTGCCATCTCAGTCTGCAGTACAGTTCCTGGAGCTCACCTATCTCTCTTGTGTGTGTGTGAGAGAAATTCACTGCAGCAAGAAGGCAGTACGGGGTAGCACTTTGTCTAGGATCTGCAGGATGAATAATGGAACTACTGAGCTAAATAATATCCTTACAGAGATCAAAATTAAGAGGCAAAGCAGGAAATGGGTTTTAGCTTTAATGGGATAGATTGATAAAGCAAAGCAGCTTTAGACAGCCAGCTTTTCACTTGGGTCCGGCTGGATCATTCAGCATGACCTGTGGTAATAGCAACTGAAATGTTGCTCAAGCTTTTTATCTGACCAGGTGGTTACAGCATTAGGTGAACTACAATACAGCCAGAAAGCTAACCTAACTAGGGCTGTTCCTCCAGCTTTGCTCTTACTTGTGTCTATCCCAAAGATACAGGATTTTAATGTAACTTTTGCATTTTGGCATATTTGGAAACCATGACACTGGAATTTTCCTTGTTTTTTGTTCTCTCCCCTCCTCCCTCCACCTCTGAAAGGGAAGATGATTAATAAGGAGAATGGATAAGGGGGGAAGGAAAAAGAAGTTGAAATCTAAAAAACTATGCTGGTAAGCAAAATTCGAAGTCTTCAGCTATATGGGTTGAGAAAGCTTGTGTTACACAGGGTCTTCAGGGTGAAGATGAGAAGACTGCATTAAAGTGGAGGTAAAAAGTAATTGAAATGAAGACTGGTTACTTCTGATAGCCAAGAACATAGTGTGATTTGCAGACTTGGCAAACACACCCATAGTTGTGAACTTTTTCCTAGGAAGTAGCAGGATTGTTGTTCCTTGGCTATTGCTGTGTTCCACTTCAGTTTCTATTCAGTGTGAGGTGCAAGAAGGTCTTACATACAGGGATGCAGTGCCACTGTAGGTGTGCTGCTCTCTGGAATATTAGTGTGTTCACCTGATACTTTGTTTTTATCATGCTTTTATTGCTACAATATAATTCCCAGTAAGGTACAGTGAAAACAAGGGAATTTAAAAGCTTCCCAACTAAAACTATCTGTCGTGATAAATGAGATCTAATGTTCAGGGAGTTGTCACACCTGGTAAACCGGTGGTAGCAAATGAAAGCTCACGCCTCCTCTTTGCTCATCCTGTATGAAACTGGACTGTTTCCTGGTTAAACAGGAGCATTCTTCTTATTTCAAAGAAGAATGAGTGATCTCTGTGTGACTAGGGATGCCTAGGGATGTAAACATAGCTGTAGCAAGGCAGGAGTATGAAAGCAGGTTTTCTCTGCAAAGTTGTCAGAGGTAGGGAGGAGGGGATTTTTTTTTTTTTTTTGAGATCTCACCCACAACCTTCATCCACTGTGAAAGACATCAAAAGTGGAGTGGAAGAGCTTGTTGTGAGTCTTTGAGGCAGAATTGTAATTTAAAATGCTAAATTGTGAGCCCTGTGGGTTTGAATATCAGATATTTTATACTGTAATAGATAATGCAAAGAGGTTGTCTTATTTATACCACAGAAGCATTCATGCAGCAGGGAGCTTAAGTATCTTTCCCTTCAAGCAGCTGATGCTAAAATACAAAGGAAACAAAATATGCCTTGAACTGAATTTCTTTGTCTGTTAAATTAAGCTGTTACATACCAAGGAAGAACTCTTCCCTTAGAGCTGAAGATGAACTTGTTGGGGTTTTTTTGTTTTCTTTGTTTTCTGATTACAACTAGTGAAGATAAATTCTCTTAGCCCTCCTTCCTCCCATGTTCTTTGAATAACCACAGGAGTCCAATAAATGACCCCTAAAACTCAGGTGCTTGGGTTGTATTAAAGCAAAGGGAAAACGAAGGGATGGTTGGTGTCATATTGGGATGTTCTTCTAACTGAAATACTGAAACGTCTTAAATCACATGCAGAAAACTCTGCAGGTACTAATTTCCTGAAAGGCAGGTGCAGGACCATTCTTTTTTTGGGGGGGAGGGGTGGAGTGGGTGTTTTGCATTTTTGAAAGATGGAGTCTCTTTTTAAATATACAAAGCTTCCTGCAATATATTATTAAGGTAGAAAACTTCAGTGCAAATGTACAGCTTGACTGAATAATTCATTCTGACAAATGCTAAATGATGCTATAATCCCAGCCACCTGAAATTAAAGAAATACAGGTACAGACATTACTCCTGGCATTTTGAAAGTTTCAACAAGCAAATTTTTTTTGCAGACTTTAATGAAACTTTCTGAAGGTCTAGATGAGATCAACTCTTGTGTGGCAGAGTTGCAGCTGAAGTTCCCAGTCCTCTGGAAACAAACATTGTCACCATAGCCTCTCAGAAGCTAAAGGGTATTTGCCACAGGCTTCAGTGACAGCTGTGCAATTTAGTTTCTGAATCCATGCCTCTCTGGTCCATACTGCAGAGGGGCAGCAGCTGTGTGAATTACGGCTTTTTACTAAGTTCTAAACTCATGTTGGTTTAGTGACTAGAACCATGATGAAACAGGAATAACTTGTATTTGTTAGTGTTTTGTGATCATCAGTTTGTATGATTTATTTGTGATTCATCTAAGTTTCCTTAACTTGACTTTGTAGCCCTTCTGGGAGACCAAAGAATCTGTTGCATGTTAGAGTCTTAAAAATCCTGAAAAATTATCCTGTCTGCAAAACATTAATACAATGAAGTAATTGATGGCTCTGTTCTCTGAAGGCTCTGAGCTTTTCTGAGTGTTTTTCAGTTTGCTTAAGCTTTAGTTATTGGATCTTTGCCATTGTTTTGCTGAACTGAGCCTATGGTGTGGAGAAATTGTCAGCATCTTGCATATGATGTGAGGTAGGCAGCTCTGTGTCTTGGGAACTGGTGCTGCATTAAAGGATTTCAAAGCTGATGAAGTGCAGGCACATGATAAACCGAATTCTTCTGTGGTAATCGACCCCCAGGAACAGCTCGCTGTTGTGCATGGTCATATTCACAAACTGTCTCTTGAAGAGCATTTATTTAGAAAGCACAGAGATGAAAAGCTATCTAAATTCCAGACCAGAAAACTTGGGCTTTTTTACTGAAAATATTTGAAAAAAGCAGCAGATGTTCTGTGGTAGGGTTTCCTCTGTTTTCACTCAAGTCTCAGCTGTGTCGTGCAGGTTTTCTTTGTTGTGTGCTGAGTTTCTCCTTTCATTAAAGGAGCTTCAGAAGCCTGTACAAATTACAAACTACCTAAGATAAATGGAGTGGAAACAAGATCAATGTTGCCTTACCACTCCACATCTTAGTGCAGTTGGATACAAAGAAAGATCTTTCTTTGTCCTGTCAGATGATCGTGCCAGCTGTGTCACTGTTATGTCATCTACAAATGGGCACTTTGTAAATTCTGTGTAAACATGAAGAACAGCCTTCCTGACAAATAAGAACAAAAGCCACAAGCACTATCTGTGTGTGAGGGGAAGGGTGTGCTGAGTTTTTTGGTGGTTTTTTTTCCCATGTTTTTTGTTTTTGTTTTGTTTTTTTAATGCATAAGTACTAAAATTAAAATGGCACAAGTAGCATTCAGCTTGGAGAGTTTTCCTAGTGAAACAATAGCGAGAAATGGATGGGTATTTTTAGAGTTTCATTGCTTCAGTTCAGACACGTTCTGTTCTTTTCTCCAACAGCTGTGCTTTTCTAGCCAAGCTACATGCTCATTGTTACACAGAAGCTTCTAAACTTGATTGCAGCACAAAGAGAATGTAATGAACTCATTAAGCCTTTTAAAGAAGGTCAGTGAGTTTTAAGTGATCTACTGTGTATGGCAGTCCAACAAAACTTGCTTTTTCTCAATAGCAGAAAAAAAGGCTTTTTATTTTACAACTTGCTATCCTTCTTTCCACCGTTTATTGTTTTGGCTGCAAAGTCACATTGCAAAGAATGAGTACTTAACTCCTTTTAAATTCATTTTTCTCGATAAAGAAGCTTGCACAGAGCTGCTCCTTCCTGAAGTTTGTCCCCTTTGCTCTGGCTCAGTGAGATGGCACCTGCCAGTTGCTGTATGACCCACCAAAGGCCAGCCTGTTTGAGAGCACCCTTGAAATGTCTTCTCTATAGCTCCTGTTGTGGAGCAGCAAGAACTGCAGCCCAAGCCTGCTGTTCTTTCAAAGTGGTTTGATTCATGCTCCATCAAAGTTACAGCCTTTCTGGTTCCTGAAGATTCCTTTCATTACCAGTATTTTTCCTTTTTTCCTCCTCAGCCCCCCTCCCAGTACTTTGTGAGTGTGGAATTCTCTTGCAGCATGGAAAGGTGAGAACTCCTATGAAAATATACTACACAAAAAAAGTGCAGAGAAATGAAGGATGGCAGAGATTAGTTTGATTAATTGACTGAGGGGAGAATATGTGTTTATACTGAAGAGGATTTACAGGTGCTTCCTAAGTGGTCTGTGTTGGTTTCTTCATGCCCATTTACCTTCCTTGCTGGTTTGACCTTCTGATTTCAAAACTGAGGATGTTTTCCCTCCAGCTAAAACTACCAATTCCAGAAGCTGTAGTTAACCTTTGCGCTGGTTAACCCAACAGAGAACAAGTAAAACATAATGGTCTGAGTTAATGAAGAATAACAGGAGAGGTATTTTTTCTACTTTATTTCTGCTTTTGTATGCATAAATTATATTCATTTCATCTAAAATTTGTTTTCAAATTTTTCCTCAGAGAAGACAGACTTTTTTTTCCACATTTCCCCATCTTGTTGAAGCATCCTTGATTTATCACCTTGGCTCTGAGAGGCAGTAGATTGAAGTGCTGCTGCTGCTCTTTGGTGATTGAGGATGTTTGCATGCTGGGGGTACTGATGAAGCTCTGCCTTGGGACTGAGTAACAGATATGAGGACTCTTCCTTCCTTTCTGGCAAGCCCAGTGCTGCTTTTTGCCACAGACTTCCATGATGGTGATAACACTGCTGCATTCAAACAAGACAGAAATTTTGTGGATTTAAATGACATCGGTGGCATTGTGTGACTTGTAATGGAATGTGTTTCTGTAGGAAATGATCAGCAAAGTTGATGTGAATTCAGATGTGTAGGAAAGATGCTCTATGATTAAAATGACTGACACCCCCTTCTTCATTTAAGAGATTACAGTGGGATGCAGTGTCTGTCATGTTCACATCTTTATTTAATTCCTCTTTAGTATGCTGAATTCTGTATAAAGAAAAACCTTCTTTTGTTCCTTATTCTGGTTGTCACATTTAAAAAAATATGTAGGAAAATCCCACAGGGCTACAGAACAGCTTTACTTATGAAATACAGCCTGTATATTACAAACCAGGTGGGCAACCTTTTGGCAAGTTAACTCGTTTATTAATTAGCAACTGAGAATGAGGACCCAAGATAAGCTCAGGCCCTACATGACAAGCCAGAAAAATGGACAATGTGACACATCAGGTACTCCCTTGGACCACAAGTTCCCACCACAGAACCCAGTACCAACCACTTGGTCAGTTTTTATAGTCTCTGTCACCTCTGGGATTGGTGCGCTTTCAATCCTCTTGCTGATTGCCAGTTTCCGGTATTCTGATTGGCTTATAACATGGTGCATTCTTGACCAATCACCTCTAATTGGATCCATTCCATTAGTTGGCTCATTTTCCAATTAGGGTCTTGGGTACTTACATCATCCCATGAGGTAATGATTCTAGAAGGTTCCTTCTATAAACGGTTCCTTCTATAAACCATCAGGTTCCGTTCTACCTCCCTCTAATGGTTATACCTGTGCATTGCTTCCCATACAACCGTGCACTGAACTCATTAGCTTATAACTGTGGGAGTGTGTTCGGTTCGGTTCGGGAGTGTGTTCTAAGGGTCTCCCCTTAGATTTTGTATTGTTGTAATATCCCAGTTTGTACCCTCCCAGTTTAATGGTAATTGCCCTACTTTCCTCCTTTGTCTCCTCCCAGGCCCCTGCCAATCACGCTGGCACCCCTCCCAGGCTCCTAGAAAGCTCTGGCCGGGGCATCGAGTGATTGGCCATGGGGAATGAGTCCCTCCCTTCCTTTTCCCTGATGGGTTCCCTTGTGTGTCCCTCATCCCATAGACTGCACCCTTCCCTTCCGTGATTGGTTACCTTTGTGATCCCTCCCTTGTTGCCGCCCCTCCATAAAACCTCCTGCAGAAGCTCTCCGGGGGGTTCTGAGCTGGGTTCCCCTGGGAGGTGAGACTTTGTGCTCGAGGGCACAATAAACTTCCCGGATTTTACCCAGATTTGAGCCTGCCTCCTTCTTCCACCACCTGCCTATATCGCCGCGGTCCTGTGGGAGGACCCACGAGCCAGACCTCTGGTCTCATAGATTCCGGAGGCTGGCCCCCGCAGCCTGCTGGAGCTGACCGGGCTAAGTGGGAACTGCTCCAAAGGGACGCAGAGGCATATAACCATTTAAATTCATATTACATTAATTAGGCACTTTATTTAACAGTTCATCAACTAATTATTGATATATAGGTAACCAGCCCGCAAAAGCCAACTATCTATAACATGTATGTGCCTTAAAGTAGGAAATGTTATTCAGTTTTTTACTTTCTAAGCCTGCTCTTTCAAATGACTATAAAAAAAGGAAAGGATAGTCAATAGCCCAAGGATTTCTCACTGAGCTAGATAAAAGAATAAAAAAATTGGTTAACTTGAAAATGAAGTGGCCTAACTAAAAATGGAGAAAAGGTGTAAACTGAAATTCATTAATTTGTGTAGCAGTTACATTGGGTTGCTAAAGATTTTGTGGTACTGGAAGCAGCTACATGAAGACTCTATTTAAAGGACCTAAGATTTCAATTTAAGTTGTATTTGGCTTGCAAAAAAACCCTCCAAAACCAACGTGGTCTTTGTGATGTGGGACGGACAGTAGGGGATTATAAGGTAATAAAACATAAAAGTTTCTGATTTGTACCTTTTCTTTTCCTGTTTGAGAACTGACCCAAGTTGAGTTTGGTTTTCCAGCTAATTCTAACAAAGGGGAATAATTAATTTCAGTACTGTGAAGAAGCAATTGTCACAAGTCAGAGTACCCTTCTATTGGAGGCTAGGATTTTTCCTTTTTTTTTTTTTTTTCTCTTAGGGAATTTTCTCCCATTTGTTGCTTAGAGACGATAACTACCGATACTTAAGAGACAAAAGAAATGGCCAAGGTGGGGGAAGGGTGCGACTGGCTACTCTCTAACCTGAGGGGCTTTCTCTTGGGAAGGGCAGAGATACCGGGGGTGAGGGGCTGGGCTTAGCCCCTAGCTCTCTCTTGCTCTCGGCATTGGAGGACAGTCGAGCTGTTGCTTACCGTGGGGAGAATCCCCTGCCACTGTGGAGCCCAGCCCTGTACTGCTTCTCCTACCATGGGTGAGCCCTTACTTGTAAGAGCAGATGTTTGAACTGGGACCTTATTAACACCCAATCTGACTGGAAAAGACCCTCACCATCTACTTGGGCGCCTCACAGGAAAAGCCCAGGACCCCGACCCCCTCCCCCTTCCCAGAGGGCGGGTCTCCCCATCTGCGTGTGGCAGCTGCTACGGAGAAGCCCGGCTGCCACTGGCCAGCCCCACTGCTTTCTGCCACTGCCTTGGGCTTTTTCGCTACACTCTAACCCAGCACCCCACATCTACCCGACCCTCGCGGCTCCTGCTAAGGCTGCGGAGTTTTCTGTTAAATTTTGCTTGCCACCCTGGGGGGTGTGCTTGCCTCTGCTGTCCCAGCCGCTGCTCCAAGGTTCCCGCTGCAGCCCGTTTTGTAATCCAGCCCGTCCGCCATTGCTATGTGAGGGAGATTTGGCTGAGGTCGCGCCACAGCGCCCCCTGCAGCCTTGGGGGAATCACCGCACCCCCCCTGCCCGGCCGGGAGCCACCAGCGCCCCTGCCGGCTGTGACCAGAACTGCACCACAGGGGAAAGTGCTGGTGGCCAAGAGAGGCTGGCACTGGGAGTCTGGTTCTGTTTGTTGTTGCTGCTGGTGTTGTTTGTTTGCCTTGTTATGCACATACATACTCGTAAAGAACTGTTATTCCTTTTCCATATCTTTTCCTGAAAGCCCCTTAATTTCAAAGTTATAATAATTCAGAGGGAAAGGGGTCATATTTTCCATTCCAAGGGAGGTTCCCGCCTTCCTTGTCAGTCACCTGTCCTTCAAACCAAGACACCTTCATAGTGAGAGTCAGTCTTCTCTTGTGCCTCTAAATATTTTTCTCTTTTGGTTGTGCTTATGTCAAAGTACATTTTTGGTGTTAGCTTTTCGTTCTCTTGAAATAAGAAAGTTAAAATATTGGGTGACTATTGGAACTAAGCAAACTTGACAGCTTTTGCTTTACCATAAGGTTTCTGTGGTTTACTGAGAGACAGGAGGGCCTAGGGGAGCAGGCAGGAACTGCTTCCTGGGGAATATCAGCTCGCAGATACCTCTGTGCAGTCCTCCCTGTTTATGGGACCAGTAGCCTGTCTCCAGGTCCCTCCTTCGGGCTGGGGGTTGTGTGGGAGGTGACAGGGAGGGCATGGATATGATCTGCCTCTGGCTGGTGCAGATGGGCTGTGCCAGGCTGGGGATGTGATGCAGGTGAGAGGTGCTGAGCTGGGCAGAGCTGCCTCAGAGAGCACAGCGTGGGCTACAGGACCTGCGTGCACACATCTGAAGCTGTGATGGTCCTTATCATTTCTATTTTCTGTACTGCTGAGTTGGAACTGTAGGAGGGTAGTTCAGACAAAATGACTACACTCACCACTCCAACGCAGGAAGGACTGCAAGAAGATTCTCAAGATTGTTTGCTTTTGGATATATTACAACTCCTTTCTAGTAGAGCAGCTGACAGAAAAGCACCAATGGTTATAGCATTGGCTCTCCAAAAGGGAAGTTCATGTTCAAGTCCCTGATGGGGAGTGGTTTTTTTTGATGCACAGTGGGATAGCTAGCACAAGCCACTAAGACAGAGGCAAATGCATGGGTCCTTGTGGAAAAAAAAAAAAAAAAAAATCATTCCTGGATCCCAGTTGTTCATTCCACTCCAGTAAGAGTGATTATTTGATATTTAGTTTGCTTGGGGTATGAAAGAAAAAGTCACTTATTTTCTGTTCAGAAATACCACAGGTTTAGTCAGCTAGACTTGCACAATGAGCTGAAATGTGTCTGAATTCTTGCTGAAGCTGTCTTTGTCTTCACTGACATCTCTCAAGAAATAAAGAGCTTCCACTGGTGGATGTTGCAGACCAACTCTCAGAAAGGCTCCTCAGATTGCAGGGACCAGGACACAAAGTTCTCTGTAATCTTGAATAATTACAGTGATACCCTGGGTTCTGGACTTCCATAGCCTCCCCACCTTTCAGCTGTCACACCTTTACAATCTCAGCTGTCATTTTAAGGACTTAGAAGAAGGCTGAGAATGTTTTTTCTGAGCTCAGAAAAACAGATAGTGCATTTTAGACATAAGGTTTCCTAGGTTTGTTTTCTCTCACCTCACCTCTACTCGCTGAAATAGGGAAAGTACATGTAATTTTTCCTGGAACAAGAAAACACTATTAATTTTGACTTCAATCAGTTGTCTCCAGAGAACCTCTTTATTTTGAAGCACCAAAAACTTCAAGGATAGTGCTTGAAGACCTCTATCCAAAAGGGATAGAGATCCCTTTTTAAAAAAATAAATAACCATGTATTTGGTTGGATTGCTGTTGTATCTATGTCCATGTTAAAAATACTCTGATTCCCAGACACCGCAGGTAACATACGTTTTTCAGGGTGTGTGAACAACTGTTCTGCATTGGGGATGAAAGGGAACTGTAACCAATTCCCTTAGAAATTCGTCACCACAAAACATGAATGTTCCACATTACAGGTTTAGAAATAAAATGAAAGAAGAGAAGCCTTTGAAATGTTAAAGCAGCAAGTGTCTTCATGACATAACATGAGATGGTTCCATTTCATTTTGGTTTTAAGCACTGAAGAGAAGCATCACAGACAGGTTTACTCATGTTTCCAGTGTTTGGAGTGCAGACACTGGAAAGTGGGTGTCTGTTTGAGGAGCTGGTGTGGTGCCTGGGAAGCTGCTCTCTGCAGAGACGGAGCAGATTCCTCCACCATGGCAGTGTATGATGTGCAGCATCTCTGAGTCCAAGAGATGTTTGGAAGACAGCTGGGGAAGGGCAATTCCTGGATTAGTTATTGTGCAGATTTATCCATTGGATGTATGTGTGCCATGGGGCTGTTGTGGGTGTTATGGGAGCTTTAAAGTTTATGAAAGAAGCTCCTGGGGAGTCACAAGGTGCAGAAAGGACCCCCTGGCTTTCTAAACTCCTCCCCCAAGAGGAGCCTGGGGGCAGCTGGATCCAGTCTTAGACCCAGACTTGGTCAATGGTTTAAGTCACTTTGTCCTGCAGGACTAATGATGGCAAATCAGATCTGTTTATATAAAAATAAATATAAATGATTAGAATAAATAAATGATGAGACAAAAAGAACTCATCAGAATTATTTACTACACAGCAAAAAAGCTAAAACTATTATTATGATATAAGATTGGGTAGTGCGCTATAGCAAAGCAATATTAAAGCAATTATATTAAAACCAGCAAAAAGAAACAATTATCAGAGATTGATGTAACTCACCCAGACCAATGCTCATGGGCAAATCTGTTTCACTCAGCCTAAAAGGGTAGCCTTGGCGGGCATCCCCAAAAACCCACCATTTTAACACCCATGTTAAAAGAACCTACCATATGAAAAGTGGGCTGGACTTTTATAAAAGGGATTGACTCCAGATCAGTTTAGCAGCTTATCTACCTAATCTTTGGCTCACTATCAGGATGTGGATTTGATGTTGGTGAGCCTGATAGCTTTTAGCATAATCTAACACATAAAACCAGCACATGATGCCCCTCTCAGCCCACCATTGGCAGCCTTGGATTGTTGGATTTGTTAGACCACACTGCAGGGCAGAGCACACTGCTATGGGGCACAGTGGAGCTAATGGCAGGAGAGGAAGGGATCTTGATTGTGTTGGGGCAGTAATGCTGAAGGCTTTCCCCAGCCTTGCTCTGCTTATGCAGGGTTGTGGTTTTATGCATTGGTTTTCCTGAGGAAAATTGCACAGCTGCAAAGAACTTGGGGGCAACCAAAGGGATGTGATTTACCTGAGAGAAAAAGTGATTTGTGAAGTTTGCTGATGGCACAAGCCCTCTTCTCTCCATTTCAGCTGTGTCTGTTGTGCTCTAATTGTGGAGTGGATTGTGTGAGGAATGTTTACATTTATTAAAGCATTTCATGTAGCACAAAGAATACCTGATTCCTGGACTCCGAGGTATGAACATACTCAAGCACTGCTCCATATTGTCCATAAAAGAGGATTTCTACCAATCTTGAGAAAATTGCACATGATGATTGCATAAAAAACATAACATTGGTAAACTTGGGCTGTGTTTGGGCAGGCTTTGGTGGCTTCTGTAACTACAGCTTTATTTGTGCATGGGTACAGACAAAGCTGGAAAACGCAGAGGAAAATCTGAAAATTTAGCTTTGTAGATAATAAAATTAATTTCCAGAAATTTGCCCGTGTGCCACCCTTACTAATTAATTTACAAAGTATTTTTCCCTGAAATCTTGCTACGGAAGGGGAGGTAATTTTTCAAGAATTGATATGCATGAGGTAGGTTGGCAATAAGGACTAGAAGGAATTTTGGAAAAGACTTCACATTTTAATTAAACACATCCTTTGAATTTTTAAAAAGTAGTTTGAAAACAAAACAAAACTTGTTCTCACATTATTCATTCTGAGGCCTCAGGACATTTCAGCTAATTGGGGGATTTTTGGCTCTAAGTATTACACAAGCCCTAGGTATTAGACTGAAAGACATGTGTCAATGAATATATAGGAAATTAAACAGTGAAGTTAGTCTTTTGTCTTCAGAAAATATTAACTTTGTTTGCCCATGAATAAAATGGAAGAACTGTCAGAATATTTCAGTAGAATGAAATGCTGAAAATGAGAGTGAGTGTTACATGATAACTAATTGTCTGAAAGAGCGAACAGTGACAGATGGCTTGTTATGATGCTTAAGGGACTTTTTTTGTCATCTTCTGTTGTCAGTAAAAATCCTTGTCAGGAGCAGGATCTGAAACGATTGTCGCTGATGGCAAATTTATCAGGAAATTAATTTAGTAGGAAAGTCGCTGGTCTTTGGGAGAAGAGCATGGAGCCAAAGCCTCAGCAGTCTCACTTAAAATTGGAATTTAATTTGTGCAGCTGCTCTGGCTTCCAGCAGAGGTGAAGTTCACTCTTTATGAAGGGAAGCTGAATATATGTGCTAAGTGTGGCCGTACATTAAAAGAAAGGAAAGCAGAGGCATGCTGAAAAATCATTGTTTCAGTCTGCTGCTAAACGATGTTTTCAAAACTGACTGAGGAGTATGAATTGGGAAACTTCTTGGAATGAGGCACTTAGATATCCCAATTTTTTCTTATTTCATGTTGTCCTGGGGTGATGTTACGAGGCCGCTTTGCCCAAGGACGCTGTGCCTTTAAGATGGACCCGGGGGCGGGGCCACGGGACTGAGTGCGGGTCGGTTCAATGGCTGGGGGCCCACCGGCTCGGGGGCTTCGGGGTCTCGGCAGGGCTCGGCAGGAAGTGCATGGGAGCGCTGGGCTGCTTTTTGGGTTTCTTTTGTGTTCTGGCTAGCGGGAAAAGGGTTCTGTTGGTTTTTCTTGTTCTTTTTCCCTTCCCTTTTCTCACTGCCTCCCCTCCCTCCTCGCCGGTCCAGGGAGCCTGCAGGGGGCCCCAGCGGGCCCGAGCCCGTGTGTCTGTTACCTCTCTGGGAATTTGTTGTATTTTGAGGTTTTTTTCCCCCTGTTTTACCCTGTTTTGTTTGGTGTTAATAAACAGTTTGTGTTTTCCACTTTAACTTGCTGTGACCCACTTGTCTTACTGGTGATGGAAAAGGGGAGGCCCTTTTCCCTTCGGAGGAGACACTCATTCCAAAACTGAGACAAGTGATGTCAAAAGTATGATAATTTCAAAGCAGGGAGAGCAAAGGGGATTCATGGTCTTCAAGTGAATGAATACCCCTGGATTCCGTTGCTGGTTCTGTGCCTGGCTGTGCCCAGCCCTTCCCAAGGCCCCTGTGGGGTCACCCCAAGGGCAGCCTGGCATGGGGAGGGACATGGAGCTCCCAGGCCTCTCCCTTCTCTGGGAACGAACAGGCAGATGCTGCTTACCCCAACACTGCTGTGCTCAGGACTTTCCATGGAAATGCCATGACAAGTTTGGAATTGCAATTAAGAACCCTGTGAATCATTGTGAGACAGTGGAAGAGCCCCTGGATCAGTCCTTCCAACCTGGAAGGACACACATTTCACCTTTCACCCCCCTGCCTGGACCTGGTGGTTTCCTCTTACTGTGTTTAAAACAGTGAAATCTCTTTGCACCTCAGGATTTCTTCAGCTGAGGAACTTCGTTCATCTTTTAAAACCACTCAACAGTCAGCCTGGTAAAGCAGTCTTCTTAATGATCTGGCACAGGACACATCCCTAAATACTCCTCTGCCAGCTAAGAAACTCTCCACTGCAATTTAAAGTGTACACAGGTTTATATACATGGCATGTGAAATTTAAAATATTTGTTCATGGCATTAGAATATGTAAAGCAAGAACCAGCAGGTACCTCAGAAAAGTCAAGGGGAAAAAAATAACTTGGAGTCCTATGGTCCTCCTTAATGCAATGGAAATCTCACTGAATCTATTTTGGCAAATATGTAGGATTTTTTTTTTTTCAATCTTCTGTATTTACTGCTAATGGGAGTTTTACTTGCAGCTTCTGATGGTCTGCAGTTAAGAATGACTGTCCCTTTTAATATTGTTTTAACATTATTTTCTTGTCATTTCATTACTTATTGTAGATCACCAAAATTACTGGTTTGCAAACTTTATCATGGTCTGGTAATAAAACTTAATAAGATCAGGAAACATAAAAAAGACCTAGCTAATATATCTTGCTGCAAACGTTAGACTAGCAGTTACTTTACCCTTGAACAATAAAGTTTAACTCTTCTTTATGGAAGTGGAGATGTTACAAGGATGGTGTCATAATGTGATGAAAATGTGCTTCACGTGGGCTTGTAGTAGCTCTTGTATTATGTGTGTAGGTGCTCTGCACAAAGGTGAGTGGTTTGTGGATTTGTTCTGTACTGTGCCTGGGCCATAACCCCCATGATTCCAGCTGGAAATGAGAGTCTTTTCCTTTTGGCACAGCTCAGTCCCACCGCTGATTGGTCCTTAGCCTGGAGACAGGGTATCAGGGAAGGCCAGTGATGGTCATTCTTGTTATTAGAATGTTATTACGGAACAGCCATTATTATTCCCTTAAATCTGGGTATTACCCAGCAGCTGCCCTGTTCTGGCACAGGAGTCATTGTCAGAGCCTAGGGAAATGCTGCTTTTGCCCTTCCATAGCTGGCTGGGGAATGCTGCACCACTGGTTTATGGTGCTGCCTATGGGAGTATCAAACCTGGAGCAGTCAAGGTGATGTGTGAATAGAACACAGCAGAACAAATTTGGAAGGAATGGTGAAGAACTGCCAGTGCAGAATTAGTGAGCCTCTAGTTGCCTTGTACAAAAGGAAACAAGAAGCATATGCAAAGGCACAACTTTCCATTGGGTAAATAAAATTATAAAAAGATAAAACAGAAAATAGAACCAAGTGTATATGACATTAGAATAAATAATTCATGACAGCTGGAAGAAGACGTAATTAATCCTTATAAGAGTGGTTCAAACACTACAGGAAGCAACAAAAAAATTGAATAAAAGATAAACAGCGTTACATTCTGTAGGTGCTTGAGAAAACCATCAGTTAAAGCTACTTGCTCTGTAATTGAAAGAGGCCCGTAACCCTTAACCACAAAAATAAAGAGAAGATTTAGGGAGCTGGTTTAGAAAACAAAACAAAACCAAAATACAAAACTCATGCAAAAAACTCTCTTAGTGCAGTGGAACTGAGGTGTCTTCAGAGCTTGACTGAAAGTGGAAAAAGCAACAGGCTTTTATGAGGGCGGAGTGATGGAGGCTTGCACAGAGGGAAAATATAAACATGCTAGTTAATGCTGAAATACAGAAGTGTACAACAAAGCTATAGAAGAAAATAGAGACTCCAAAAAATTGTAAAGAAAGGAGATAAAGTGTCTAGGAAGGTATTAAGGGTCATTGTATAAGAAGAGTAAACTGTCCTGAATGTTGATTAATAGGCTTGAAATGAAAGGTTTGCACTCTGAGCCCCACCAGACTACAAGTCAAAGGGAACAGGTACCATTAATGCTAGATTTCCAAAGTGCTTTCAAAGGCCAAGGTCATTTAGAGAACAAATGTAAAAGCATCTACTGTGAATCACTGAGGAAAACACTAGAGGCAGATCCAGTCAGAAGTAATGGATGCATTCTGGTAAAAACTAGAGAAATAATCAAGATGCCTTGTGTCTTGGGGAACAGTAACGAGGGACAGCCAAGATGACTAACACATGAGGGTAACTGCCTCTACATGACTGAATAATGCAAATAGGGAGAGAAAAACAGCAGAAATAATATTAGTGACAGTGCAATTGAGAGAGACTTGTCGAAAATACAGCATGCTGACTAGATGTCACCCAGCCCAAATGCTAGAAATACAAAGTAATGTTTTGTTCATCTTGTTTCTACTGGTGCAGTATTTGAGAGCTCCTGCTGGGCATATACTCACTTTTAGAGTTACCTACGGTCACTGCAGCACTGGCAGCTAATTCATTATTTTCCAGAGTGCTGCGGAATAGCTTGAGTATTAATGACATAAAACCATATTTTGCTCTTTGGGTTCCCAGTCCAGTCTACCAAGCAGGCAAGCTAGAGCATCAAGACTCGAAGGAAAAGAACCCATTAAATATCTTAGAAGTCATGAGGCTAGAAGAATTTACTCAGTCACTGCTATAAATTTTAGATCAAAGAGTTATTTGAACTTACAGCTGCCACTCAGTCTAGGAGAACTGTGTTCCATTCAGTGCTTGAAACATCACATTGAATACTTGGTGTCATGCACAAAACAATTTCCAAGTTAATTAGGCTTTTAGTTATGTTTTTCTTGGCTTTCAAATAATCTTATGTCCAGTTTAAGAAATGATGGTTTGATGTTCATGTTAAGCATCATCTTGATGCTCATCACTTGTTTGCTTATTTATCCATGTAATTTTTTTTATATTTGCTTTGTGTGTGTGTGTGTACAATGAATAAAATGCTTGTTACAAAGTTTATTTTTGGCATTTCTTTGTGTTTAAATGATGCTCAACAGTCTGTCTTACATGACTAGGAGAGTAGTAGAGGACTCAAGTTCTCTCTTGTTCTGCAAATCCCTGGCTATCCACCAAAAAAAGCCAAAAGCCTGAGTACAATAACTAAATCACAATGTTCTATGCAGCTGACTTGTTATATGAAAATCAATGGATGGTGTATTTAAGTGCAAGAAAATTCCTAGGGTATTTTATCTCATTTGCGGAACATGTATGTATCCTGCTGAACAGGACATTATCCTCTGATGAAACAACACAGCAAGGACAAGAGGGTTCAGGCTGTGTGACCACAGTGGCAAATAAAGTCTGAACAGCAGAGTGTTGGCAGAGTGGGGATGTTGATCCCTAACACGAAGGCAGAGATGTTCCTCAGTAGCAGGGGTCCTCTATGTGTAGTTTCAGGGTGTCTATTTTAGCAAATCATGCTAAGACAGATTATGAAACCAACACTAGATTTCATAGCATTAACATTGAGTGAATTTCTTGTGTGTAAAAAGTATTGAAATACAGAGGATAGCAAACAGACCATAAAATTCTAGTTAAATATACTAATTCAATGAGTTTTCAACTCCTTCCAATGTTGGCAAGAAAGAATAGAGATACTGCTTTTTTGGGGGACTACTGGAGGAGATGATGCCTTGCAGGTAGTTTTAAAAGCCTAAGAGAAAAGGGAAAAGATGTCCTTTGACACCTGGGGTTAGACACACACTCCCTGTATGTCACCACAGCTTAGGACCACTCGGTGCTGGGGAACAATAATTCCTCCATATTGCTGATGTGGTCATGAGGGATTTCTCTGTTAACCTCTGGCTGGGCCATTTATGGGGAACATTTTGGTTCTACATTTTGCCTGTGTGGAACCATGTCTTGAGGATGGCTTATTATCCCATATAATTTTCGGGGGTTTTGTTCTGTTTTGTCTTGTTCTGGGATGGCCGCTGCCCTGCCCCCACCTCCCCCCTTTACCCCCCGCCCTTTGCCCTCCCTTCCTCCCTGGCTCCAGGAGTATTGCAATGAGTGAGAGCCAAGCTGGAGTTTCCAGAGAGAGTTGGGGGTGGGGTGAGGGGCAGCCCCTTCCTTTTCCAGGCAGGGTGTTGACCATGCGGCTGGTATCTGACCAGGGATACTGCTACTTTCTGTGGGTTTTGCCGGTTTCTTTTTGTCTTTTGTTCAGGGTTTTGTTTGTTTGTTTGTTTGTTTTGGGGTTTTTTTTGGTTGGGTTTTTTTTTGTTTCGGCACTGTCACTGGGCTTCCCAGCTTGCTTTTTCTGCTGCTCTGCTGTGGGGAAGCCCAGAGCCAGTGCATATCCTGCCAGGACCTGGGAACACCCTGCTTCCCGCCCGGGGACCGCCCCTCTCCTCATAGCCCGGAGCCAGGTTCCAGCTAGCGCCAGTGAGAAATCCCAGGGGGCCTTTCCTGGATGTGTTTGGGAGCCGGGTTGCTGCTGCCCAACCGCCACTGTACCTCTGCCATTGCTCCGGGTTTGTGCTACACAGCTTTTCACCCTCTGCCTGGCAGGAGGACCCAGGGTCCAGCTACAGCTGTGGAGTTTCTGCTGCCTCTTGCTTGCTACCTCCAGCTGAGCCCGACCTGCTGTTCCAGCTTGCTTCTCCTGAGGTTCCTGCTACAGCTCCTTTTGCTATCCAGTGGGGGCACCAGGATCGGCTCCCCTTGTGAGTCTGTAAAGCAAGCCCCTTCTCCATCCCTTCTGCCGGCTGCCTACGCCATTGTCCATATGAGAGAGGTGGCTGAGGTCGCGCCACAGCGCCCCCTGCAGCCCCGGGGGAATCACTGCACCCGCCCTGCCTGGCCGGGAGCCGCCAGCGCCCCTGCCGGCAGTGACCGGAACTGCACCACAGGGGGAAGTGCCTGCGGCCAAGAGACTGGGTTTCAGGGGGGGGAAAGGGAAAAGTTCCACAATTTCAGTATCTGTCATTTATTAAATGTTCTTTTCTTTTTCTGTGCCTTGTGGGCATCCTTATTTTTTTGTTAATAAGCAGGGTTTTTTTCACTTTTCCCCACTGGTATTCATTTCTCATTGGCAAAAAGGGATTACTAGAGCCCTTCTCTTTAGAGGAAACACTCATTTTAGAATGTTTTCTCCTAAATTTGTCTCCAAATTGAGACAAACCATCAACTTGTTTTCAGACTAAATGAGCTGAGAGATCCAGGAGGGGCTGGGTGCCTTCTGAAGCTCAGGCAGTGGCAAGGGCAGTGATTTGGTAGCTGGAGATGTTTCTGTGCTCCACAGCAGCCTACTGGGCTGTGGCACAGACACCTGCGTGGAGTACCTTGCTGGACAGTGCAGGGTCACAGAGCGACTTGTCTGGAGAGAGCTGGGATAAAAGACTGATCGGCTTTGAGCTGCTCAACTGCCTTGTGGTTTGGATAGCAGCAGGAGTGATGGCCCTGGGACAGAAGGCCTGTCCAGTGGATGTCATCGGCTACTTGGTGATTCTGTGTGTCTGTTTGGTTTGGGCCAGCAGCTATGAATACAAGTTGATAAATGGAGTTAGGTCCCATGTGTCATCAGCTGATGAATGTGGCTGCACAAAAATACTCATTACTCCTTGCCTCAGAAGGCTTCTAGCTGAGGGAGCAGCTTTACCCTTTGGAAGTGAAGTATTAATGAAACTGGGGCATTTACCACCTTTTATGCTGCTTCATGTATTTTGAAATAGATATATTTATGTTCAGATCCAGAGCCTACCATAACATATCTATTTTAAGTTCTAAAACATTTTTTGAAGTGAAGCAAACAGGGGATTTTGTAGGCTGCTCTTCTCAGTGTGGATAAAGCTAAGAAAACTTTAAAGGTCTATTTGTCCTTTTTTGCATTTTGTACATAGTTGGTTGTAGCAGGGGGGGGTCCCGGGAGCAGGGGAATCCAGCCAGAGTCACGATACAAACACCGATACGATTTGAGCATCGTGCTCCCCTTTTATTATTCGGTTACACCAAGTTATACTTTTTCCCAAAGTTCACGCCCCTATCCCATGAGAAAGCCTCTAAGCAGCGGGGGAGCTGACCAGTGTATACCTTTTCCCAAGGCTGTTCAAGGCTGCTGGCTAGCAGGTGCCTTGCAAGCCTGTTTTCAGCCTGAGGCCCTGTCAGGGGTACTTCTGCAACAGCCCTGGGATGCCCAAGCTCTCCTGGGGTATCCTATATTCCACAAGGAATCCCTCTACACATCCCCCATTTTCTTTTTGGGCAGCCCAGGTCTGGTCGATGATCTATCGCAGCCCCGCTTTAAGGCAAAAAAAATACACCCAAGTATTATTAAACCTAATATAACTACAAATAGCAATCGGCAGCCTTCTACTACCAAGGTACGCAGCCATCTGGTGATACTCAGACCCTTAAGCCAATCTCCAATAGGGTCGTCTGTCTCCTGAAAGATGTGTAGGCCCCTCTGGAGGCCAGAGAGGTGCTTGTGAATTGGGACAGAGTGGTCAGAAAGATTCATATAGTACATACTCTGGAAATCTTCGCAGCCTTGGCTGTGAGCTAGTAGTAGAAAATCAATGGCTGCTCGATTTTGTAATATTGTATGTCTAACACTAGTAACATCTACGCTTAACTCATCAAGCATCTGCGAAGTTATGTTTAACTTATCCCTCTCCCAGCAAGCAAGTTTATGCAAAATAGCGTAAGCCCTGGCTGCCGAAACACCAGGTAACAACATAGATGCTAGCCAAATTGACTGCCTTCACTTGATCTAAATGGGCGGACAGCTGATTGAAAATGTCCGCTAATGCTCCTGTCTCAAGACAGTCAAAAAACAATTTCTCACTCTACCTCTGTGTCTGGTGCTATACCCAAAAATTTATGCAACTCTCCTTGGTTTTGCCTTTGGAGAGGGTTCCCTGACACCCACCACAAGTCACTAGCAACCACCTAGGGCAGTTGTTAGATTCGCCCCAGGGTCTCGCTATCTCTCCTGCTACGGAGAGTGGTGGATCTGGCAAGTCCTCAGCTCCTTCACTCAGCCACGTCTGCAGCCTCTCCCAAGGCTTCTCGGGATGGAGGTCTCAGAGTTCCAGCTGATGAAGTAGTGGCGTCACTTTCCTCAGGAGTTGATGCTGCCTGCGCCTTCTCGCCTCGGGGTCCTGCATGCGTAGCATGGCACCACTTACTGGGCACCCACAATGGTCCTTCTGAGGAGGAAACACACATATATCCTCGGCTGTTAAATAGCACTGGGCTGGGACTCTCCCACAAACCCGTTCGAGGGTTACGGTATGACACATTTAGGCCTGGAAGGGCCTGCTCAACTCCCCTATGAACTGTCTGATGATGGATTGCCACTGGAGGCTCCTCTCTATCTCCAGCCAGAGAGAGGAAGTTCAATGTAAACAGTACCTTGCTTAACCGCTTACTTGGTTCCATCTCTCCCCCTTTCTGTTGGCCCAGATATTCTTTCAATGTACAATGGGCTCTCTCTACCACCGCCTGACCGGTGGGAGAGTGCAGGATCCCCGTGATATGTTCTACCCCCACTGCTGCATGAATTTTGCTAGGCGACCGCTGATGTATGCTGGCCCATTGTCCGTTTTGATCTTTTTGGGTACCCCCATTACTGTGAAGCAAGAGAGCAGATGCCGCTCCACATGCAATGCCTTCTCTCCTATCTGAGCAGTAGCCCACAGGAAATGTGAAAAAGTGTCAATTGTTACATGGACATAGCGCTGTCGGCCGAACTCAGGGACGTGAGTGACGTCCATTTGCCAGAGTTCGAGGCTTTCAAACCCTTGGGGTTAACTCCCACACCCTGGCTGTAGTTGGGATCAGGGTGACCTGGCGGTCCGTCAACGTGACTTCTATGGAGGTTGCCACGTCCACTCCGAGGCTCCCTCGGGTGGCTGGCTGGTTCTGGTGAAGGAAACCACCGGGGTTGTACTCGACTCGTGGCTCTTTGGGGCGCTCATTTGTGTCCTGGCGCGAGACCCCATCATGCTGTGCTGGCCATTTCCCGCACGACGGCATGCCATGGTGGCATGGTTGCTGGAATTGCAGTTATGGCACCACACCGGTTTCTGGCAAGTGCGCCTCAGGTGCCCCTTTTCACCGCATTGACAACAGGTTACTTTACCTGTCTGGGGACCAGGAGGTAGGCCAGCAGCCTTCACCCCCTTTATCTTTTGCGCCCCTCCGGTCAGTGCTGCGGCGATAACATGTCCCTGTTTTTGCAGCACATTCTGCAGTGTTGCAGTAAAAGCAGCCGTTTGAGATGAGTGTTCTGCACGGGTAGCACGTATGAGCATCTCATCTACACCTGCTCCTTGGGGCAGCGTGGCAAGAATTGTCTTAGTTTGCCTATTGGCATTTTCAAAGGCAAGTGTTCGGAACATTTGCTCTTGGAGCTCTTCAGAGAGCTCAGTTGCATCCTTTAAGGCTGCTGACAAACGGTCGGTGAACTGACCATATGGCTCTGACAGCCCCTGTCGGACTGCTGCATATGGGGGAGACTTCTTCTTTTCAGGTACTGACAACAAGGCTTTATGGGCAAGAGTCTGTGACAACTGATGAATGACTACGGGCATGGTCAGCTGCGTTACTGTCGCCCCGTACTCCGCTCCCAGTTAGCACGTCAGCTTGGAGAGCATACAGTGGGTCTTGTGTGTCACTTTGATGTTTGCCAGCTTCTTCTTGTGCTAGCTGTTTCCACATTCGCTCCCAGAGCAGGAACTGTGAAGGGGTTAACAACAATTGTGCAATGCTGATGCAATCATTAGGACACAGGACATCTGCTGTAAAGATAAACTGCAAAATGCTTCGTGTAGCTTCAGACTGCAAGCCATGTGTGGTGACTGTTTGCTTGGCTTGCTGCAAGATCTTCCAGTCATGGGGTTCCCACTTTGCAGTGTCCCCTTGTATCTGTACAGGGCAGGAGAGGGCATTCACTGCTTGCCAATCACCCTCAATGATTGCATCACGGATAACTCCATTCCATCTCCTTCGCAACGGGTCAGTCCTCCCTGTCGGGGCTGATGGAAACGACAGCTGCACCTCCTCCCGCGAGGAGGGAGGGGCTGTAGGCACTGTGCTTGATACTCCCGATGGGAACGTAGGAGGTTTGAGTGCTAACTTGACCGGTGGGGCCACGGGATGCCACAATGCTGACGGCATAACATCACAAGCTTTGGACTCTAGCGCGTCCCGCCGTGTAGATAAGTCAGCAAGCTTCTTGATTACTTCTTGCATCATTTCCTGGTGCTTCTCCCCCTCTTGGGGCTGACCCCCAGCAGCCCTGGCTGGCTCCGGCTTTGCAGGTGACAAAACCGCAGAAGCTGCTTCGCTGCCAGATGTTGCCCCACTGTTCAGCAGAGGGGGGTTACGCTCTGCCGCTTTCAGCTGGGATTTAGGACCGCTCCGTTGCTCTGCCGCTTTCGGCCGGGCGCCAGGACTGCCTGTGTCTCCTTGGCCAGCCTGCACCCTGCCCCCTGAGTCGGGCGGCTCTATTCCTGCTTTTGCAGCCATTTCTGTCTCGGTCGTCGGAGGGAGAACATCCTGCCCTACCGAGTCCAGCAACTCCCGCAGTGAGCGGACAGGTGCTGCTGTGCCCTTAATCGGTCTTTTTGCAGCCAGCCCGAAGAACCGTGCTACCTTGGACTCTGCTCTGGTCTCTGGCCGCCGCTCCGTAAGACCCCTGTCTGTTCCTTTCCCAGAGCTGCTGCCCTCTAAAGCCTCTATGGCAGCTGCGGCCACTGTCCTCTCTGTGTTCATCTCTGCAGGAGTGCCAGTTACTGCCCTCCAGGTTAATCCGAGGGCTTTAGCTTCTTTAGCTTCCTTTCCAACCTCAATCGTGGACAGCCACAGTTTGTTTCCAACTTCCCCCCACGCTTCGACTGAGAACAAACGCGAAGTGTATTCCACACACCCATGTTCCTGGGCCCACGTAATGAGGGCATTCAGATCTCGGTCTTTCACAATCTCACCTCTCCTAGAGAGGATGCTAGCTAGGAGTCGAGTCCCCGCCTCGTAATCCATAGCTTCTGTGCTGCGGGTATTCAGTCGGCCGCGCGAAAATACGGTCTCCGGCCACTCAGCTGTGAGGTTTAGCCCCCAGCTTTACTCAGCTTCGGGACTTATCCTCCGGTTGGCGATCCTGCTTCGAGACCGGGCCCCCAGCTTTACTCGGCTTCAGGGCCACCCGCTCTGGTTCCCCTGGCTCCGCCGCATCGATACGATGAAATTCGGAGACTTACCGCAGTGAAGCAAACCTGCCTGAAGCAAAACTCACTCGGGTCCCTGTTCGGGCGCCACGTGTAGCGGGGGGGGGGGGTCCCGGGAGCAGGGGAATCCAGCCAGAGTCACGATACGAACACCGATACGATTTGAGCATCGTGCTCCCCTTTTATTATTCAGTTACACCAAGTTATACTTTTTCCCAAAGTTCACACCCCTTTCTCATGAGAAAGCCTCTAAGCAGCGGGGGAGCTGACCAGTGTATACCTTTTCCCAAGGCTGTTCAAGGCTGCCGGCTAGCAGGTGCCTTGCAAGCCTGTTTTCAGCCTGAGGCCCCGTCAGGGGTACTTCTGCAACAGCCCTGGGATGCCCAAGCCCTCCTGGGGTATCCTATATTCCACAAGGAATCCCTCTACAGTTGATAAATTAACATTTTAATAGGACTCATGTCCTGTGTTTCATACATCCACTCCATAGACAGGTGAATTATTCTTCTTTTTGCTGTGAGAAGCCTGAGTGTGTACTTCTCTACTAGCAGATTCTGTAAGT
The DNA here is from genome assembly GCF_965178545.1 of Coloeus monedula. Lineage (NCBI taxonomy): Eukaryota > Metazoa > Chordata > Aves > Passeriformes > Corvidae > Coloeus > Coloeus monedula. Next base: position 2,876,024 of record NC_138788.1, on the reverse strand, counting down.
ATTATTCAGAGAGCTCTCTAACAAGAAATACCTAGACTTTTTTGATACTTGAGTATGAATTCTATGCCAGTGCCCAGGGTTAGCTCATGGCCATACATACCACCTTCTTTATCATCAGTATCCTCTGATTTTTGGTTTTCATGGTGCAGTCTCCTGAATGCCTTTGAAAAATGTTCTTTCATTGTATGTAAATCAAGGGTTTGATCCTTGTTTCCAGTGTGTGGCTTGATTTTTCTGAGGCAGATTTTTTATTCAGATTTTTTCCCAGCTGTTTTTTATTAACAGAAAAAAAAAGTTGTTAAAAAGGATTCAAGCTGTATATTTCCTTGTATTATATTTGCTGTCTACCTAGGAGGCAGCATCTTGATGAGAGTTGATTGTGTAGCAGAGCTTGCCATTTGAATAAGGGGAAATGTGCTGAGCAGATAATCCTCTAAAAGTGTGCCATCATGTAAGGGCACAAATAAACTGATGATTGCTCCTGATGGCACAAAAGCCTGCACAGACTAACTGAGTCTTCACATCAGCCTTACCCACATTATCTTATAAACCAGTAAATGCTTGAGGATGTATTAGCAGAAGTAATTCTGGGGTAAACAGCTGCACAAATGCTAAGTACATAAGGGAAATGAGCAGTTCAGAGAAGAACTGCTAAGAATCCTACAGAGCCCAAAGAGAATTGCCATCACTTGAAGTAGTTTCATTCAGTCTTTTAAAACAAATAGTACTTTGCCTACATAGCACTGCGAAAAATGCATGTATTAGTATTACATTCCATAGAATGATCTTCCTAGTAGAGTTGGACACATGGTGCAGCAAACTCACCCAGAAAAAAGGTGGCTTAAGTACCTAAGTGCCCTCTTCACTTGTGATTGCAGCACGACTGTGGTGTGCCAGACACTGGAGGTGAGGAGATCTGGATAATTCCTCAGCTCTCCGAGGTGGGATGAAAGGTATGAGGAACAGCTGGAAACTGAAACAACTACAGGAAACGAAGAACTTTTTCTTTACCAGCAGCATGACAAGATCTGTGATTTTTTTAAAAACCAGTAGAGTTATTCTCTTGGAATCCTGTTTGCAATCCAACTCATTTAACAGTCTTGGTGTGACATAGTAAAATTTACAAAAGTTTGGTACAGTTTGAGTTTGTATGATTACAGCTGGCAATAAAAAAAAGCCCCAGAAATTTAATTTCCCCTATGTACTTGTTTTGGTTTGAAAGACAGGTACCTGCCAAGGAAGATGGGAACCTCTCTTGGAATGGAAAATATGACCCCCTTCCCTCTGAATTATTATAACTTTGAAATTAAAGGGCTTTCAGGAAAAGATACGGAGAAGGAATAACAGTTCTTTACTAGTATGTATATGCATAACAAGGCAAACAAACACCACCAGCAGCAGCAACAACAAACAGAACCAGACTCCCAGTGCCAGCTTCTCTCGGCCACCAGCACTTTCCCCTGTGGTGCAGTTCCAGTCACAGCCGGCAGGGGCGCTGGCAGCTCCTGGCCAGGCAGGGGGGTGCGGTGATTCCCCCAAGGCTGCAGGGGGCGCTGTGGCGCGACCTCACCCGTATCTCCCTCACGTGGCAATGGCGAATGAGCCGGCAGAAGAGGTGGAAAAGGGGCTTCCTTTACAAACTCATGGGGGGCAGTCAGTCCTGGTGCCCCTCGTAGGGCAAAATGAGCTAGGAAACCTTGGAGCAGCAAGCTGGAAACGGCAGGGTGGGCACTCCCAGGAGTGGCAAGCAAAAGGTAGCAGAAACTTTGGGGCCATGCCCAAAGCCACAGGGTGTCTGGGTGTCTCGTTACAGTGGCACAAGAAGCTCTGAAGCAGCGGCAGAGAACAGCAGGGCTGAGTGGGGAATCACTCCCCTGGGTAGCTCACCGGCGATGGCTGGTCCCTGGGTCAGGCTGTGCAGAGGGGGTGGCCCCTGGCAGGGGACGGGGTGCTCCTGGTTCTGGGTCCCAGCACGGCATGCACTGGCTTTGGCCTCCCAAGCAGCAGGGAAGTAAAGAAGCAAGCCAGTAAGCCCAGTCACAGCGCTGAAGGAAAAGAAACAAGAAGAGACAGGCAAAAACCATAAAGCAACAGTATCGCTGGTCAGAGACACCATGCTGCATGGCCCTTGAGATGATCAGAAGATAGCACCTTCCCTCCCTGCAACTCTTGCAGGAAATCCTTGGCTGGCTCTCACCCATTGTGATACTCCTGGAACTGGGGTGGGGGCAGGGGACGGAGGGGGCAGCGACCACCCTGGACACAAAACAAAACCAAAAATGGTATAGGATAAAAAACCATCCCCAAGATAGTAATATACACTGTATTAATTAGACAGGTAAAAGAATACCTACAGTTTCAAAACAAGTATCAGTGAATATTTAATTACAGTGTTCTAAAACATTTACAAAAAAGAGTTCTGTGGAATGGCTGATAGCAAGAAGCAGCACAGCAGCAAATCTCCGCTAGTTTTTTCAGAAGAAAATAGGGAATCTCTGCCTCATCTAGACTGACATCTCAGGAGCAAATGGCCAAGAGAAATATGTCAAAGCTAATCCACAACAACATCCCTATACTGCAGTGCAGTTGATAGCAGTATGGTTTAAGCTTGCTTGGCCATAGCTGTGGGAAGCCTCTTGAGAACTGGGGAACCCCCAGAGACTCAGCATCTTGCTAACAGAAGGAACAGGCCAGTGCATCACAGTGGTGCCAAGGGAGCAATCTGTTTCTTACACTTTGGTTCCTCTACAGCTATGGTGAGCAGGTGACTTCCTCCTAGTAAAGGCCTTTCCCCATATCTTTGCTATGTTGGTGGATTTTTCATGTAAATGATCTTAGCTGTTTTTGTAATCTCACCCTTTCTAGGGTCTAGCAGTTTCCTTTGCAGTATTCCCAGCCTGGGAATAAATTATGGAAGACAAGGATGTCTTTGGGTGTTACAGGCAAGTGTTTTGTTTGCTCAGACAAATAGCAAGCTAATTACAGAGCTACCATCTTTTTAATTATGTTTGTAGTGTAAGTGTTCCCCATGTTCTGCTTTACTACCTTGTGAGGTGACACAATTCAATTAGATTAGATTCAGTCAGTATCTGAACTGGAACAGAGAAAGGATTAGGATGAGTTTTGAAAAAGATTGTCTTCCATTTAAGATATAGTTGATGTTGAGAGAGAAGAATGGTAGTAAGCTAATTACATTAGTTATGCTACCAGTGATGTTTGTGTTTGTTTTCTTTGTATTTGTGAGAAAGGACCTCTCACAATTTAAATTTTCAACAATTTATTAAATTGTTAACACAACGATCAGAGGCTTAGATTGGCTGTCTGCCTTTGCACAAAGCGAAGTGCAGTGCTGGGTGTAGCTTCAGATAACCTGTAGCCAGCCAGCCTCAAGCGCTTTGACACTACATTCTATACCCCAAAGACCTTTCCCATCACCTCCCCTATACCCTCTCCTTAGGATCAAGATGGTTGGATGGTGTTTGAGTCAGTTCATTTGGTCGGCTGGTGGCTTGCTTCCCATTGTCTAGGGTCTTGTCATAGGTGCGGTCTTCACCCAATGATCCTCTTGCCTGTGCCTCTTCATGCAGAAGTCTCCTCTAAACTCCTCCTTCAATTACATCACTAATATTCTGGAACATTCCTGGCTCCTCCATTATTAAAATCTGTTATTTACGTAAACTATAACTATTATTAACCTCAATTATAGGGAAGACAAGGATATTAACTTGACGTAACATTAACTGTTCAGAACATCCAAGTACCTTATCCCATAACAATTAAGCAGCAACTGTGACCAACAGGTAAAGCTTTGTAAAGGGAAGGCCTGGTAAAATCATGGCTCCGGCCTGTTACTTAGCCTAAGTTAGAAATGGACTATGGGAGAATGACTCAGCTAGAAGAGAGGAAGTGAGGTATGCTGCGTGAATGCACCGTCGTGTATGGGATTGGTTAAATTGGGTTTGTTGTGCCTTAAAACTATGTAAACTAACAACCGACTAATGGCATAAAAAGGCTGGGTTTTTTGTATATAAAGTTCCTCCTTTGCACCTGCCTGGGGACTCCTTGCTGCTCCCTAGCGTTACATGCAACTGTTAGCATTACATAGTAACCACAACTCATTTCATTAACTAATTACCCTCCGTGAAAGCCAATTCCATCAACCTGTTTTTAACATATTCATGATGGGAAGTAATAAAACGGCTGTTTGTGATCTGTAAATACCACAAATAAAATAGCTGCAGTGACAGTTCTAACAGCTTCAGTTGAATGTTGTTTAGCTTTGAATGGTTTATGCTAAGTACTTTGTGTGCTTAAATATTTCAGTTTGATGCAGTGTTGTTCAGTTCTGTCCCAAGATTGTGCCTTCTTCTCAGTTCCAAGGCCTACTGTATCCCAGAGCTGCCTGCAGACACATGCTATACTAACACTTGGGATGAAATGTAGGAAGATACAGTTACTACAGGTTGTAATACAAACTGATGATTGGCAAAGATGCAGTTCTCTTCTGGCTGCTGCTTCCTTTGAGGGAAAAGGTATTTTGTAATATCCTTATTTAAATGATTTTTAAATTTACAGCACTATAGTCAGTAATTCTCTTACACTAAGAATACCTAAAAGCTAGCAAGAGTATGAACTTTTTGGTAAAGAATAAAACTAACAGGTGTTATATATTTCTGTAGAACAATGTCATCGTCTTTATATAACAGCTGCAGTATTATTTTGCTATGTTGGCAAGCCAGATAGGTTGTGTGAATTTACCTCAAGTTGAAGAGACCTTGCCTGATTCTCAGAAGTTTTAGATTATTCTAAGTATTTCACTGGTTTAAAATGCTTGATTCTAGAGATCAGGCAGAAATAATACCCCGTTTTTGACACGTATATTGTGAATCAAAACAGCACCTTGAACTGGACTTGCAGAAGGCAGAGGCTGAGAAATCTCCCATAACTATCCTTTCATTTTCCAGAAACCCATTCCACTCATATTTTGAACTGCTCATGGGGAAACTAAATTAATGCCTTCTCAAAGTACCCAGCAGAAGGTTTCAGAAGGAAGAGTCAGTAAGGACAAGCTGAGCTCCCTGCACTGACAGCTGGTTACAGCTGCCCACTCCTCTGTGGTTCACCTTCCCTCAGCTCCTCAGGTGGTTGCATCCAAGGCCTGACCTGGCTGTACATAAACAGTTCTCATGGATGGATTTCTTTGTGTCCCTTTTCCAAGATCAGGGCTCAGGAGCATTTTCATGAGCAGCTGTAGCAGAAGGTCTCACGGGATGTGGTGATCAATAGCAGAGGCAACAATTCTTCATGGGGGGGGGGGAGGGAAGGAGTATGGGCTTATGCCAGGAGTATGGGTGTGAAAGATCACAGCAGCTTTAGTTGGAAATGGTGACATCCCTCTTCCACAGTCTCACTCTTCCATTTTCTCCACTAAACTTTCCACATATCAGCAATATGGTCAAATAGTGAAACAATATGTCCCAAACCAGCTTCCTAGAATATGAAAGTTATTTTTGAGTGCATATAGATCTGTGTGAATTTGAGCAGACTGAGGCAGGAAAAAAAGTTCAAGCCAAGTTGCTTAAGCTAAAAAAGACCTTCTTACTCATATTCCCAGACAAAACAACTGCATTCTTGCAACACAACCTTGTATGGCCACATGCAAAACCCGACTTTCTTCTCCTTGTGAATCGAAGGATTTTGTGTAGTTTGAGATGGGTCCCCACAATATTCATGTGTGTTTTGCATAACCAAATGCTGTTTGTGACCTGAAAGTCAAACCAGGTTGATGATGATGTTTCTAAAAGACAGGTGCATTGTTATTCAGTATTCAGTGGTAGAACAATGGGTTCTGTGCCTTGAAAATTTCCTTCTTTTGGGGAGAGAAAAAAAAAAGGTTTTCTGCTGTGCCTGGTATTATTAACCACTCTTTCAAAGTCATCAGGAACCTTCCTTCTTTTTAACAGTCAAAAACATTTGCTGGGAACACAGAAATAATTTTGGTGTCTGTTAGAGGATTGTATTTTATACTGCTTCTAATACTTTTAAATCCTCTCTGTTCATAATAAAAGAACTGAACCTTTCTTGTTAGCTGCAATACAAAACATGACCTTCACTCTTTTCTCCTTCTCTTTCCATAACAATTTTTAGCATAGAAAGCAGTTGCTTATTGTCTGTTACTTCAAACTAATCTCCCTATTTCCTTGTAAATAAATAACAGACCTGGAATATTTAATTGATTATGTTTTGTATGTTTATAGCAGGCAACAAAAATATTTGTCATTGCCATCAGTGGTATCTTCTTCGTGCAATTGTAATTCAGTGCCATTTCCTTCCAGAGGTTACCAAAGGGTTTATGAAATGAGTAAAAACTATGTATAGCTCACCAAGACTGTTCAAGCAGAGTCCAGAATGTATTTATTAGTTCTGCACTGGGTTAATACTGCCTCATGTCCTGACATTTCAGAGTATACTTGTACAAAGCCAAAAGAAAAACCTTGAACTTCTAAAACCAGCACATGCTGAAATGAGACATGAATTTCTTATCAGGATTTGACATAGAAAAAATGATGATAATTTCACTGCTTTATAGAAACACATACTATATATAGATGTGCAGCACACACACATATATTTTTAGTATGTGGGGCATTGATACTAATTTATGAGTCAGTTTACTTTATTTATATTTGCTCACTTCGTGTTTCCCATACTTTTCCTAAAAAAGTAAAAAAGAAAACAAATCCCTGCATGTTTACACACAACTTCCACCCCCCCCCCCCCCCCCCGCTGACTTCAAGTGATACAGTGTTAGTTGAGGCCATTAATTTTTATCTGACTTATATCTGAGTTTTGATTATGTAACTGGAGAGCAGGGTGTCCAGCTAGATTGTACACAGACACTGGATTCAGAATGATTCATCATAGGAGTAAAAAGATACCCTATGCAAAGGTATATCTATATATACTTTGAACATTTCTTCTCTCATTCTCTGGTATTTCCAGTGATCATCAAGGATATATTGAATGCTCCCCTCCCCATTTAACACTGTAGGTTTCATCTGCAATTTATCATTCCTCAGAAATGCTATTTCAATTTCACCTTGTTTCAAAGTCTTATGTTACAATGATAAAGGTAAACAGTACAAAATATAAATACCTGCTATTGTTAGAGCAACAACATGGACACTTAGGTCACCTACTTTGTCTTACCAAAGTATTTCCAGCAGCTTTCCCAAGAAAACCACTGAGCATGCTGATACTGGAATAAGCAACACATCTGTCTAAGCTTAACCCATTTTTTTCACCAGGTGTCCAGTGCATTAAATGAGCTAAAAAATGCAGAAGAATTTTATTGCCAAACTTGTTCAGTATTTCTTTGCATTATAGGCCAACCTGACCCTTTACCTGTATTGCATCTTGGAGATTTAAAAACATGAGTCTACTAATGCTTCTTAATAACAGATTTTATAGTAATTATTGGGTGTAGAGGCCTATGATGTACAGGCCAAGACTCAGTATCTTGTTCAAGACATTTGACATATACAATAAAAAAACCTCCCTGCATCCTACGGAGTTCCTCTCAGCTGGGTAGTTTGAAACTGTGCAGAAAGTGTCAGTGAAAGCTGTCTTTTTAAACTCTTGTCTTTTTGTACTATTATTTCCTACCTCTTACTGGCTCACACTGCTACTGTCATACTGAGTTTCTCTTTAAAATAGCAACCTGGGTATTTCTTGGCTAAATTTTTTTGCTTGGGCTACAAATTCCTGGTTTTTCTAATTTGGAAGTGGAAAGATACGCATTTCTGCTGAGCAGGATGCAGAGTGCCATTACGAGGAGAACGAGGATTGTCAGTTTGCTTCCAGTCCTCCTGAACACAAATCTATGGAGTTTAGCATCAGACACCCTGTACCACTCGGGGTGTATGGCAGTGATCCTATGCTCAGAGAGAGCTGTTACTTGGTCAGGCTTGAGAGATTTAAAGACAAGAAATTTATGGTGAAGAACATTTGGCAATGCTGAGCCATACTGATTACTGAAAGTGAGTACAGACCTTCTTAAGAATCAGAATGCCAGACTTGCGTCATAGACTGGACATCTGTAAACTCTAGAATAGCAGATATTTTACGGTTAAGGAACGCATGAACAGGATACAAAAGCAGTGTTCAAGTCCCTGGTTTACAAAGGTCTTCTGTGTCTAAAAGTCTCTGTGGTCCTTCAAATTATATCACTTGTCTAATATAGAGAATATTCTCTACCTGCAAACCTCACCTTGTTGTGACTGTAAGCCATTGGGACCATAGTAAAATATGAGGGAGTAAGTAGTAAGAGGCATTTGTGGTCTGCTTCAGAACATATATTGATACAGAGGATTTCAAACTAGAGAGATTCTGCAGCAACTCATGGTGATTTAGTGAGAGTCTGAATGAACCCTGTTTACTGGCTTTAATTTGGCTTTTCATCTTTATCTTATTTGTAGGAGCTTTATAAACACCAGTAGCAACAACAGGGACTCAGTCACAAGATTCTGTATAAATTCCTGCTCTTCCTGTTTGGTGGGGATATTATCACTTATTCTCCCCTCTACCCCAGGGTCTGGCCAATATATCTGAGACCTCACTTTGATTTCATTCTACCTTTGAATGCAGTGTTTATACTACACAGTGGTTTATTGAAGGCTTTGTTTTGGAAAACATTAAATAACTGTGAATTCCCAATGTCAGTCTTTCCTCAGTTGTACATTTTGTAGAAGTTATTCTTTAGCACTATATTTTCATCTTTTGACTCCACTGACATCAGCATTATGTATTTCCTTGCTGCTCCATGGAAGTGTTAATAGTCATTTTGGCAATTGCCCATGGTTTATTCTATTGTAGGAAAGTTATTATGAGTGCTACTGACAAAAGAATCTTGCTTTACCACTGTTTCTGGAAAAAAACCCAGTTCTGAACAAGCTCACTTGAGTTCTTTTTACAGAAGGGCGAAAATATGTTACATTATTCCTAACCTCATTAGAGTGATGATGGACATCACCTCTTAATACTGACTTGTTAATAGCCATTTAACATTGTTCTAGAACTTGAAAGTGTGTGGTTCTCTTCTCAAGTCAGTCACAGGAAGAAGATTTCAGCATTACCGAATTTCTTTCTTCAATCACAGTGAAAGTGCTTTTTCTTCTGGATTTCAAAAAGAAGTCATCAGGTATTGCAAAGCATGGATAGGCTGAGAAATTGAGGTATATTGTAAGTCAGTCACTTACCAGATCTTGATAATAACCTCATGTCCACTAAACATAGTACTTTAATTTAGCTTACTGCTTTATAGATTAAATAATTTTAAGTGTGTAGGTGTGGTGTTTGGACAATACATTCCTGCTCTGGAGAAGAGGGGTTGTAGCAATCCAAGCAATTAGGAAAACTAACTCAAGGGCTCTCTGAGTCCTCTGTGGAAAAATTGTTGCAAAGCTTTGGCTGTCTTGGTGATGAAACATTTCCTGCACTACAGGTTTGTGCAGGTCTCTGCTGCGTATTGAGGTGATGGGTTCAGAGGCTCGTTGGGTCAGTGCAGCCAGGGTTTGACAGAGCTTGTGACAAAAGCATGGCTATCATTTAGTGATCAAGCTATTATTGCTTTAATGGTATTTAGTGGGTGTGTAGAGGGCATTATTTCTCTTAAGGTGATGAGGGAATGATCTCAAAATAAGAAATATAGAAGGACTGAAAGGCTGTAGGGCTCATGAAACGTTCCAGGAGATGATGATCCTCAGGTTCACTGTGCTTTGCCTAATCCTCATCTTCCTTTACCTGCTGGAGGTGAGCGACAGGGCTACAGCTGCAGAATGGAGCAGGGTGGCCCTAAAATAAACAGCACTCAGACACACCCATAGTAACCAGTATTGGGAGCAGGAACATCTCATATAATTCCCTTTCATTTATTTTATCTGAACCTCCAGGTGTGCCCTGGGCCTTGGAACTGCTTCATGTAGCTCTCCTACAGAAATCTCCTGTGTCAGTGAATGAAATTCTGTACTTGGGATTGAATCTGTTTTGACTGTAGTTAAAACCAAAACTATATTGCTCATAAGTAATGTTTTCTCTTTAAGAAGAAAAATGAAAGGAGTAATTGGTATCATATGATTTGTTTTTCATGCTTTCCTTTATTTTTTAAAGTTGGCAGCATTGTTCTTCTCACATTGGTGCTGGTTTAGCATATGCTGTACACATCAGTGTTTCATATGCCTCAGTGGGTTTTTAATAAAAGACAGACACAGAAGACAGTCTGATGCTGCAAATGTTCCACGACTGGTGGAAAAAAACAGGTAAGAATACCTTATGGCCAAACCATATGTGGAATCAAAGTTAAACTATGGGAATCAGTTCCCTGGCCTGTGTCTGTGGAGGTGAGAAATTGCATGTCTTTATCCTTGGAGCATTTTTTTAGACAGAAGAGTGAAATGCAGTCATGGGGAGGGAACAAGTATGCTTTGGATAAATAAAGCCAGATACAGTCTCATTGTAATGGCTTAAATAACATTTGAGCTGTGCTTTTTTCTGGGAGACATGCTGCTTTGGAGAAGCACAGTATGGGGTGGTGACATTGTCATTAAAATAATTTTTTGTAATATTAATTAAAAAATTGCTTTCATTGTTACTTCTGTCACTGTTGGGCATGCTGTACCCAATAACAACTATGAATTAGCATTGCCTGAGCTATTTTCAAGTTGCATATATTAAGACAGTGAATTAGAAAAGAGTGAATGCAGAGTATGTACATGAGCAGTGACAGGAAAACCTATTAGATGCTTTTGATTTGATTTTTAACCATGCTCTTCAGTGTTTCATTTGACTGGACATTCCATTGAGACAAAACACATTCCAATTATCTGTAATGGGAAACTAAATTACATTCCTCACAAGAAATTCTGATAATACAGTATATGCAGGAGAATGTGAAATGATCCAATGTTTTTCTGAATTCTTATGATACAGTAGCCTGATCCCCGTTGTTCTGTTTTCTAATGGTGAGTCACAGGTATGCCTGGGACTGGATCAAATCCCTATCGCAAATCTGTCTGGCATATAGCAGCCTTAAGAATAATGTACTGTTGTGTGTCTTTTTATTTAGGATGTATTTTAATGGATGTGGTTTTGTCAGCTAGACAGCTCTGGAGACCATGCACGTATCAAAGTGACAGATGTCTGGCTATTCAAGTACTGCATCATATTAATGAGGAAAAAGATCTTTCTTTTCCACAGACTTTTTGAAGTCATTACCTTCTGAGGCTCTCCTGGAGAGCTCCACATGTAATCTGATTTTCTCCCAGCATTCTTCAGCTTCCTGTTTGGGTGGTGATTCTCACTGTAGAAGCCTTCAAAATCAGCTGTGGTGTGTAGCCCCTGATGCTCACCTGCCCCCGGTATCTGGAAGGTGAAGGCACAGCAACTGCAGAGAAGCTTCATTCCTTTAAAATGTCATGTGAGGTTTTTTAAATGGATGAGAATCAGAGTTGACAGGGGAGATTATGAAATGTGAGGAAGTGAAAACAAGCTGAAATCAATATTACTGAGTTTGATGTAGTTAGTGGGGGTTTTGTTGTGGTGGGTTTTTTTCTGCTTAGTACCGAAAGGAATTGGATTTTGGCATTTGATTTGGCTTGATTTTAAGTATAGTTTTCAAATACTGTCTATTGGTACCTCATGTGACTAGGAGGTTAACTTACCTTGAGGGATATCTGGCAGTGCTCAGAGCTTGCTAATGAAATTGGCTCAGAGTATCTTATGTGCCCTGAGAGGCTGTTCAGGATAATCCCTTTCTGGCATGGAGGCCCTTGGAAGGACTTGTGGTACAGAAAGGAGGGAGAGAAATGTTTTGTGTTGTGTTTCTGTGACACCTTGCTGTTCAGACTGTCTGACTGGTACAGAAACATCAACACATTTGCTACCTATGCTGTACTCAAAGGAGTTTTGGGGGTGGCTCAGCAGAAAATGAGCTGTGCAGTTTCCCAAGCCAGGGGTTTGTCTGCTCTCAAGGCCATGGCAGATGGTCTGCAGAGCCAGGAATGGTCTGCAGAGGTAGAAACGGGACAGCCCCAGGTTCTCACCTCCATGTGCTGGAAGGAAGTTTTGGAAGTGGCAGTGGCTTTTTGGCCTCAAAACTGGGAGCTGTTTTGCTCATTTCTCAAAGAATAAATAATATGGAAGAAGAATGACACTTGGAGAGATAAAAATATACAGTTCAGTCTTGTGACCTTTTCAGTTTACAGTAGTGCTGGGAGCTTCTGTGTTAAAGGAAATCAAGGGAACAGTTATTTTCTATCCATGTGAAAGAACTTTCAAGTCTGTGGTTAGTCAGCACAGAACAGTAATTTGCGATTCAGAGAGAAAATGTTAAATACTGCTGAGACATACCACAGCAATGTCAGAGTTCTTGATGTGAAAATTTTTGTCAGCTTTTTTGGTATTGCTAGAGACAAGGAGGGAGGGACTGCCTAGTGCTTCCTTAGCTGAATCAAATTAATGAGGTTACTCCCTCTTAATCTTTCAGTGATGTGTGAAAGCACACACAAGCACAATCCAAGTTAGTGTTAACATTTCTGAACAAGAGAGACAGCTTTTGCAAGATTTTTCAAGTCAAACTAGACTTGAAGTCTCACAAGCTGACATTCTCGTGGAAAGAAGCTATTTATTTGTGGTGTGTGAGTGGAATTGCTGGATACATCATCGGTTACATTCAGGACAAATGAAAGGTGGGAGAAAATAAATTTGGAAAGCAATTGAACATAGGCTTTAAGAGAGTTGATGTAAGGGTGAAGTGTCAAGAGGTGTGTGGCATTTTGCAGATGATATGTTGTATTAAGCATGTGGAAGTAATTTTATGTGCTCATCTGTTTGATTTTTTCAGTAACACTGAGGTGCTAGTTATTTATTTTTTCACTTTGCTGAAGACCTTGCCAAGATCTTTGGATAACTCAACAACTGATGCAGCCTGAGTTGCACTCCTCCTGTCCCCAGGCACTGGAGAGTGGGCTCTTCTGCTAAAGGAAACCCAGAGACATCCAGCCCTTCCAGCAGAATGGCTTTCTATCTACAGAGAACTAGAAATTCACCAACTCTTTCTAGATCTGGAAGGATTAGGAGGGCCTTAACCCACATTTGTTGAAGAAAAGAATCTGTTTCTAGTTTTGTACAGTTTTCATTTGTGACAGCTAATGACCTATGAAAATCTCATTGCTTTACAGGACAAGGTGCAAAACCTGAAACTTCTGAAATGTATTGCATATATGACACAAAAAATGTGGTAGAAATTTACTTGGTTTTTTTCACACATATTTGGAAATCTCTCTTGCAAGAAAAAACATTGTTCTAATTTTAATGAGAGTGAAATAATTTTGTATTTTTAATGCCATGCTATTCTATAGTTCAAAAATAAATAATAGCCAGTATCTCTGTCTATTTCTTTTTTTGTGTACAAAGATATAATTTGTAGTGAGGGAGAAGGAGTGTCTTTCTGGAAGGCAATCATCATTCTGATTTCTGAGTCTTAAATATGTTTTCTTTGGGTTATTTGTATAGGGTGCTGTGAAACTACTGACTTCTGCTCTCACAGCCTCAGGATGAAATCACTGCTTTTTCTTGTAAGAAGGTGGCAACATCTCACCAGATGTCGTAATGATGCAGATTCTGGATATAATTCCTATCACCCCAAGATGTCTGAAGTAGGATCAAGCAGTTCTAATTTTGCTTTATTCATCTGAGTCCTGAGAGCAGTGAAAAACAAGGTGAAAGAAGGGCTCCAGGCAGAAACTGTAGAAGTAAACTGAGCAGCTTTCAATAACTTTTCTAAATATTTACAGGGATGTTTTGCTCTGATATTGAATAAAATTTATTTCCTCAAGAGATCTGCTTCATTCTCAATTCATTAATCAAAGAGCAAAAATCAGCACTGTTTACAAATGCTCTTTAAGTTGCTAACATGTGCAAAATTCAAAACATTCTTAACCCACGTGGATGTATTCCTGTGTCACCTGCTCTGGCTGGGACTAGATGATATTCAGAGGTCCCTTCCAACACCAACTATTCTGTGAGTCTGTGGAAATGCATAGCAGCCCAGTGATCTGCTCCTCTAATTCCTAACTACACTTGAAGCCACAAGAAATGTTTCTTTCTTTAAGACTAACCCCAGCCAGGCCACTCTGATCTATGTGGTGATGCTGTGTCCCTGCTCAGTCACAGCTTTCTACTGATGGGAGGTTACAGCTGCTCCAAGGGAAGTTGGAATATTGGGGTCCCAGCTTTTTTAGCCCTTAGCAATAAGCCCAAATTGCTCAGCTAAAACATGAAGAGATCTGCTTTTAACGGAGAGCTGTGTTTTGTTTGGAAAGGTAAAAGAAAAGAATCCTGAAAAGATGTGTCTTGGTTTGAAAGACAGGTGTCTCTTAAGGAAGGCAGGAGCCTCCTTTGGAATGAAAACTGTAACCCCCTTCCTTCCAAATTATTATAATTTTGAAATTAAGGGGCTTTCAAGCAATTATATGAGAAATAGGAACAACAGGTCTTTACTAGTATATATAACAAGGCAATAATACAGAAATACTGGCTTAACCTGACACCCTGCCCAGCAGAGTGGTGGTAGCAGTCGGGTTAAGTGGTGGCTGCGGTCCTCTTTGAAGTGGTTCTGTTGAAGCAGTGATCCTGGAGAAAGGTCTTGTCCTCCTTTGAAGGTCCAGTAGTGGTTGTATAGCTCTTGTCCTCTGGAAACCCAATAGGTTAGGGCTGAGTGTAGTGTTCCAAACCCCAGCTTATATCCAGGTACGAATGCTTGGTTCCTCCCCTCTGGGTGGAGCATCTCCCAATGGGATGATGTAATTTTACGAGTCATGCAGTGAGGCTAGATGGCCCATGAACAGAAGATATCTCTCCGGAGGGTGTTACCAGGGATGCGTCACAGAAGAGATAAAAAACCATGTCCCACCTGGTTTCAACAGATGGCGGTAAAATACATACTTTTGGTTACATCTTACATTGTAACCTAAGACAAGATGAAATTATAAACCACTGAGAAGTCTCCTGGAGAGTTAATTTTGTACTGAGTCAGAACAAAAATACTGTCGGGTTTTTTTATATTCTTTTTTTATTATGGGAGATTTAATGGAGTAATTGGAGCTCAGAGGAAGCTATTTATTAAAGCCAAATCTTGTTAATTGGGATATAGTTTTTTTGTTTACTTTTACTGCCCTTTTGTTTACTTCTGGGCAGGCCAGTAATACCCATGTTGTCATCCACGATAGTAACCTCCAGAAATGGTTTTTCTTATTTCTAAATTAAAAAAATGAAATTATACTTGTAACAAAGTTAAAATGGAAGTTTGACTTGCATCATTGGGATTTCTGTGTTTCCTTGAAGTAAAATGCTGTAGGACCTTGTGTTCACATTTGGATCTCCCATTAGTATCACGATTAGTGGAGTTTTCTTGAATTACCATTTCTCAGTACTGAAATAGATTTCACACCGCAGTAACCCTCTCAGTATTTTCTAGAGAAAGATTAATTTTTGTTTTCTCTGCCAACTTTGTGAAAAACAGAAAAAAATTTGAAAAGTTGCCTGTCTTTATTGTGAGGTCACAAAAAATGGTGCAGCTTCCTCTGAATGTACATTACAGAAATAGATAAAACCCCCATTATTCTGACTCCTCCCTTCTCTGCAGTTGTGGTGGTGCCTGTCATGCCCAGGGCAGCTCCCTCAGCAGTGGTTGTTGTCACTGTACATGGAATCACAGTTGCTTTTCCTACACTTACCATTGAATGCCTTTACTGGGAGGCTGCACTGCTATGTGATTGAAATGACACCACAGTGTAAACCTGAGGGTCTAAACTTACTAAGACACAGGAATGTAGGTAGTCCTTCATCATGAGAATTTTACAGAAAATATGTTTATTATACTGCATTCTTTCATGTATTGCATTTGTAGCCCACTGAAGTGTCCCTTGTTAGAGGAGCAAAAGAAGTGGGCAGTTTGGCAGGAAGCCAACTAAGGAAATGGTCTGTGATTGCAGACATTTCTAAGTTTGCTCACAGGTTACTCCTGCTCTTTATGAGAGGCAAGTGACCATGTTTATCCCTTTGGAACAGGCAAGGTGCTATCAAAAAACACACATAAGAGGCACACAGGCATTCTTAATTAAGTTTATGATCTCATTGTCCTTTTGTGTTGACGCTGCAGTTCTGGGGGCAGCCCCTGTGGAGCCCGACGTGATGGGAATAACTGCCTGCCTGAAATCCACTTGCTGCAGCTCCTCACTTTCCTGCAGGCACAATTTCTTTTGATCAAGTCCCAGCTTTAAGAGGAAAAAGTACCTCTATCATACAGGCTAGAGAGAAATGAAAAGTTCTGCATTTGCTCTTTGCCAGAAGACATTCAGTCCCAATAAGCTCAGTTTTATGGTGATACAAGTCACAAACTACACAGAACTGCTGTCTGGTTCCAAGTTTTTAAGGAACATCTAATTTTCATAAGAAAGGAACCGACAGTCATGGCATTACCCTTTTCTGGTTCGAAATTTTAATTGTTTCCTTAGTTAAGCTCCTCTTCATGCAGCTTTTCCTCAAAAATTACAGCTATGCCTGAATTTCTTCATCTTTCTTGATGTGCAGATTCTTACTCGACCTTAATTAAATTTACTTTTTATTTCTGTGTTTGTCCCCAAATGTCTGGTCTCCAGTGAGCAAAATGCTCAAAGATTTTCCGCAGGTCACAAGTCTCAAGAGAGCAGCCAATTTTACTGCTATGTGCTTGCATTTGCTGCAGATACAGGTAAAATTGGAAGAGCTATTCCCTGGCCTTGACTAATAGGTAATTTTGACACCACTGAGTGTATTTCAAGAGGAGTTGAAGAGATGGTGGTTTGCTAAGAGTCACTTTTATGTACTGTCAATTGCCTTGGCAACAAACTCTTGTATGTTACAGCTTTGACTGGCTTCCAGTCTGAAAGATACTATAAGAGAGGTGGTTATTCATATCCCTGTTCTTTCAGCACTGTATGGAGACAGGAGCACATGTGATTAAACCACACCAACACATGAAAACCTCGAGTGAGTGAAGCTTTCTCCATCAGAGGAAGATGACTAATTGACAGTGCTGAGCTGCCACATCCTGAATTTCTAGCTCCTCTCATGTTTCTCTTGGCATTTGCTGGCATCCAAACCAGGCAGAGCTAATTACATGGGATCAGGGAAGAGTTAATTCTCACAAGAGCACTTAAAAAGGCTGACAGTGAGCAACTGACAGCGGAGCTTGTAATTTCTGTCAGCCCTGTTCAGTTTGAATGCTCACTTACGTAGCATGTTAATAGTTCAGTAAGTTGTTAAACTTAGACTTCTAAAACTGCAAAAATGAAAGCCACAAGGTCTAAAAACAAAAAGAAAATATGTGTTTTTGTGGGAGTTCTGTGAGCATCTAGAGGCAGACAAAAAAGAGCTTAAAACTTTGTTGCCTTCCCTCCATAGAGGTACTCGCTAGTCCAGTTTGTACACCTGCAGCTGTAGGAATGTTGCAGAGTTTTACCCTGCCCTGTCCCTCCCCTTGCGCTGTGGTGGCATTAGCTTTTCATAGTTCAATCTGCATCAGAGGTAACAGTATGAACATTTATTTTCTTGGGCAGAAGTTAGGCATAAAACCGCTTTTGTGTCTTAAGTTTTTACATGCCCTGTGACCTGGAATGGAGAATGTTGGGTTTTTTCCAGCATCAGTTTCTTCTGTTTATTATTTTTATAGAAATCAAAGACCTAATGGATTTTGTCAAGCACAGGAGTGTTTTGTTTTGGCTGAAAAAAGAAAGGCATTTGTAGGAGAACAAGAATGGGCTGCAGGCAGCCTTGACCTTGAAGAGTTACACCTGTGCTTAACCAGGTGTTTCTACTAAAGACCAGAGACCAGCTGATCCTCTGGCAGGTAAACAGTAAGAGAGAGGAGAGGGCCTCAGAGGAGGAATACTGAGAAAGCAAGCAGGACTGAAGTAGCTTTAGGTGATAGCAGCCTCCTTTGTAGCTCTGGGATGAGAGTTGGTTCTTTGTTTACTGTCAAGTGGTGCCCCGTGTGAGGAATAGGACTGTGGACCTGGGAGCAGTCTTGTGCCCACCATCAGGCATTCAATATCACAATGATTAGTTCCATATAGTAAGGAAGACTGGGGTCTTTAGGAACAAATAAAGTCAAGCATCCTATAGGCAAGTGAAAAAATAATTACTGAACTGGAAGATAAAGTCTTGAACAAGAGAGATGACAGAAACTTCAGAAAGTTGTCAGATGTGGTTTGAAACTTGTATTTAATTTTGTGATGTGGCGAGAGATTAGAAGAGTGAGACACTGAGGGACAAGAACAGGAGTAAAAGTACCACCAGTTTTCCACACAGGCGCTTCCTTCAGGGGAGCGATGTCTGTGTGTGTAATATGTGTCAAATGGCCCATGCCCAACATCATGGACACTGAGCTCCTCCTGGTGCTTCTGCAAGGCTGGCAGCATAATGAGAATCTGGACAGTCTGTAATTCAAAACCCAGACAGCTGAGACTAGTAAATCTAGAGAAGAATGACCCTGGCTTGCAATTTCAAAAGCAGGCTAAGAAAGCTGAGCTTTTTCAAAATCTCTGCTAAACTGGGGAATAAAATCTACCAAATCAGAATTGTTTCATCTATTGATGGCTGGCAGCCAAGTGCCTCAATAATTCTGTTTAGGGCAAAACAGCAGCAGCTTTTGGATGTGGCCCTTGCAGGTTGAGATTTCCTTTCAACATTGTGGGGACAAGAACTTGTGAATTTATTAAGTAAGTTTTCACTTGGAGATAATGACATACAAAATCTCATGACATTCTGGAAGACTCATTTTCCATTAGGATGGTGCTGCAGCAGTTCTGGGGCAGGTATGTGGACATCTGTCACTAGGTAACAACCTCTGTTTCCTTTGCAAAGAAACTTTTCAGAAGATTTGCACCCCCACCATGCTTCTTTTTTTTTTTTCCTTTTTCTCTCAAGTGGCATGAGATAATATTAGAAATGTGTATTCTTTCTGTGGTCAGTGGCACTGTGGCAGTATCTGTCCACCTCGAGTAACTTTTCCTCTCTCCCCCACTGGGTTTGTGCCTGTTGCAATGGTTAATGTGATGTCTTTGGACACCTCTCTGTTCACTTGAACAGCTGCACACAGCACAGAAGAAAACAGCTGAATATTATCCCCCAACTCTTCTTCACCAACCCTTTTATCTCCTATTTACAAAGAACTTCTCCTTTGCTTTGTGGGTAATTATTTCAACCCCCATGTACTTAGGTTCCTTGTCTTGGCCAGTCGATTGCTGGTCCTTATTATAGTGAACAGTAATCTTGGCTTGTTGCAAGAAAGTTTTAGGCACAGGACAACCCAGAGTTTTAAAATGAACCTGTAAGATTTCTGCAGCTGGTTGATAAGAAGCTTGACTGGGAACCTTTCAGAGGTTCATAAAAATGAAACACTGGAGAATGACAAACTCTTTAGTCTACCAATACACAACTTCATCTGTGAGCGAAGGCAACACTGTACTTGGAAGATTACAAAAAGCTGTAGGCACCACTTATATCCCAAGAAGAAGTTTGCTGCTGACCAACTAAAAGATTTTTTAATCACTTTGTTTACACTGAGTATCTGTGGCCATGGTTGCATATTTTATGTACAAACAATAATCCATTCTTCAGCTCTCCTGGTGGATCATCAAGTCACTGCTGAGTGTTCAAGAGTGGAGGTGTGGGACTTGCAAAATCACTGATGTGTGACAATTTTATAGAAGCAGCCCATTGCTTTGAGCAAATGACCACTTTTGATCTGTCTGGTGATTGAGCTGGTGCTTTTTCAGGACAGGAATGTCTCTCTTTTTCAAGTGCAGCATGTTTTTCATGTATAATAACAGCATTTCTCTAGCCTTTAAAAGTTTTGGTTTCAGAAAGGCCTTTTTTTTGCTTTTCTGGTCATAGAACTCAGATGGTTAAACAACTTTGTGCTACATAGGAGCTGGGATTTTATTCCAGCATGAAGAACTAATTTAATAGAGTAGTTCTGAGTCACTTGCTCCCAGCACTGTTTTACTGAAAATAACAGGTTTGACAGAAACCTAAGAAAGCCTGGGATCCCAGAGACACTCAAGGAGTCACAGTTATTCAGAAGATGTTTTTTCTTTTGTCAACTGGACACATACAAAAAAGAATTGTATGATTTATCAGCTCTCAATTGCTGTTTTTTCATCTGTGGTAGAATAGCCAGCAGAAGGGACTGTTTATGGCCTGATCAGTACAATCTCAAGAGAAATTAAAGAATTTTTTTTGTCAGGAGTGTCAGAGTAGATGATTACTGTTGCAATGTCTGTCTCATTGCATGATAAACTGAAGCTCCTATTACAGTAGACTACATCTGCTTAATTGTCTATTGATAATGAAGGATGCAGCCATGCATACTTATCAAATACTATGAGAAAACAGAATACCAGCTGAAACTTTGTCTGACTAAGCATGTCTCCAAGGGCTCTTGGCCCTGAACTGTTTCAGTGTTCTGGGAGGCAGTAGATGATGTTTGTCAGAGTGCCTGTCCCACCTCTCCTGGGACTGAAGGGAGGCATTAGTGACAGCTTTCTCAACTGTTCTCTCTGTGCCAGCTAGCTGGGCAAGTCACAGCAGAATGAGCAGTCTGGGCAGCAGTGGGATGTTTCATGCCACAATTCTTTCAGAAACACAACCTCATCATTAGTTAGTTTTTCTTCCCTACTTAAATTATAGAAAAAGCAGCAGCACCGGTTTGATAAAATTTCCTTCCTTTTTCTTCCACTATCCCCTCTTGTCAAATGATGCCTCTATATGAATAAAACTTTACTAGTGTAATGAATTTTTAACAAGGATTAATGATATATGTACATTATTAACCTGTTGCATTGAGCATTTGCTTGGTAACATGGAGCATTTATCCTGTGCACCATGACCAAGGAGTTCCCAACCACTGCTGTAAATTACCGTGGCCTGTAGGAGTGCGGACATCTCCTACAGGCATCCTGCTTGTGCCTTACAAGGGCATTCCAACAGTATTAGTTGGGAGTCACAAACTGTCACAGAGCAGATTCTGCACACAGTTTTTCGCTGAGATTTGTACTGTTGTGACTCAAGCCATCCGTCTGGTGAACAGCAGCAATTTCAGCAGTTTTATATAAATAACACCTGAGTCAGTTTTGCAAGCGTGTAGTAGTTGAGTGCATCCTAGGGATTAGCAGCTTGATCATCAAAGTGATAAATTTACAAGTTTTTTCTAAAACATACTTATTGATATAAAATAGTCCAGTTGTTTTGAGTAATTAAATCAATTTGGTTTTATATCCCTAATGCACACAGAAAAATACAACATAAAATTTATGTTTTGCTGTGAGCATATCTGAGTCAGTCTTTTTAGATATTTCATGATATAAAAGAGAAGTCAGACTTCATTAATTGGATTCCATCTGTAGCTTTTTAGTAGTGAATATTTTTACCTTTGTGGCTTACTGGAACAAAAGATGTTCTCTTGCTCTGGTATCCTTGCCCAAGTGATATGGTGTCCCAGTCTGTAGGGAATAATGCAGATGGAGGAAGGAAGCATGAGACTGTTCAAAGTCACAACAACTTGAACCACCACTTGCACATTACAAATTACTTCTCTGTTAATGTGAACTCAATCTGAACTCCTCCTTCTCCCTGAAGTGTTTTCAGTCTCTCTTTCTGGAATGTGTTAGATTAGTGAAGGCCTTGTTATGAAAATTGTTGGTTATTGCGGGTGTTCCACCTACTGAGTTGGCACATCCCAGAGGTCTTCCCCAGCTGTTGCTGGACACCAAAAGACACCATCTCCTCTGAGGCCTACTGTCTCTGTGCCTGGGAAATGGCCTGATCCATAGTGCTGGGACCATGTGCCTCACATTTGCCATTCCCAATGCTTTGGCAAACATCAGGGATCTGAAAAACCACCTGTATTCAAACCCAGTTATGGTAAAAAGAAGTAAAGTTGATATACAAAATGCAGAACATACACATGTTTATGAAGACAAAGATAAGAGTGTGAAAGGAAAAATAGATATAAATAGCCAGAGATCTGCTGGGATGAACCACGCTTCTCATAGAGATGTGATGGAACTCCATTTATTCTATTGTCAGACCCATAGTTATACTCTAATTCCTCAAGCACGCATAGGCAAGCTCCATACTGTTGGGTTACAGCTACTGTTCACGCAGCCTTTAATAGCAAGCAATTGGTTACAGATTAATATGCACGCGACTAACTAACATAAGTCTTTCTCTTTCTGTGGTCAGCATCCCCCTCCCCAACATCCTGTTGGTTTGCCACATCAGCATTGCTCCTCTCTTTTTTCCCTAGTCAAGGACAGTTCACTAATATAGCTTGTATTGCGCACATATACATGTCCCTGTTCACTCACCCATTTCTCTACAGATATGCAAAATGAGTTACATTGGAAAAGACAGAAATGTCCAGCTAATTGCTTGCTAGATTCTTAGCTAATGCTTTTGCACCCGGCCTTTGTTCCCTGTGCAGGACAGGTGTATTCAGGACACTTCCCAGGAAGGGCTCTCCTCAGTTTCAGTGTGTTGCTCCCCTTCAGGTTCATATCTTCGTGCTCCTCAATCTTGACAGCACTGGCCCTTGGTGTGTTCAGGTGGTAATTTTGATGTTTGCTCCAGCACTGCTCTCATGTATCTAGTAATGCCCATATTTAAAGGCAGAGCAGGTGCCAGTCTCCTGTGCTCAGCTGGGGTTATGCATATTTAACTTTTTCTTTCAGCAGCCAGTGCTGTTTTATAGGACTATGAGAATGAAAAGAAGCATTGGATTTCTCAAATCCAATGTAAGCTGAGGTAACTTTTCCTAGGCATCCCTGTCATGGTTTCATTGGCATTACGCCTGTCTGTCATTCCAATTTACATCTGCCTCTGAGAGGCCCTGTGTCTTCCTGGATAAACTACACATCTACCTGATCATGACTGTTCATGTGTGTAGTGGTGATACATTGTTTTGCTATTTCCTACAGGAAAGTATAGGAAATTAATTTCAAATGTCGAGTTTCTGTAGAGTAAGCAAGGATTTGGTTATGGGACTGCCTATATGGATGCTGTGGTGATTCATAGAGGGAAACATGGAATCACAGACACTGCTCCTTTGGGCATTGGTGAACAGAGGTTATGGTTTACATGCATGGAGTTTTATTGGGTTTTATGTTTACTCAGGAGAAAGCTGACAATGAAGTTTGGTGTTGGTACTTTGGTGAGTGAGTCAAACTTTTCTGATGCTGCTGTTGAAGCGAAAGGAAGTAGAATGTAAAATTCCCTTTCAGGCCTTTTTGATCTCCCTTCTGCTTTAAACTCAGGTTGTGTAAAGGAAGAGAACAAACTGTCCAAAATGATTTCCACATGATAGGTGGTAGGATCCCAGCAATACTCCCAATGATGTCATCCCAAAGAATTCTCAGTGGAAGCTGGACAAAGACTTGAGCAAATTCAGTGCAGTTCTTTAGCCTAAGGGAATGACAGGTATTTCTCTGGATGTTCCTTTTTCTGTATAGTAGAAAACTGATTTTTCCTTCTGACATTTCTGGAATGCTGAGTGTGTTAGACTGAGCACAGACAGCATCAATGAGATGTGGTGGGCTTGGGTCTGCAACCTCTCAGGTCTGGGGCATGAACAGCAGTTGCTCATAATTGTATGCAGAAGTGTGTTGGCTTTTATACCCCGTGTGTATGGATTTCTGGCTGGCTGTGGCTTGCCCGGTCAGCTGTGCGGGGTCACCACTGCCCTCCTCAGCTGGCTGTGCTCTAAAGGTGATAATCCTGTTGCATAGGTGTTAGTCCTCTAAACAAGGAGGAGAAAGGCTTGCTGGGGTGCAGCCTGGGAGGCTGGAAAAGAAGGGTTTCCTGTTGCTGGAGAAGGGTTGGTTTAAACTCTTTAGCTTGTGTTGACATCAGCAGTGATGCTCAGAATAAGAGCATATAAATGGAATTTATCTATTTCTGATATAGGTGATACCACCTTTCTATAGTTTTTGCTTCATAACTGTAAGCAAATTTTGTTGCTCCTGCAGAGGATGAAGTTGTGTTCTTGGTTTTATTTCATTCTTCAGTGTAAAGAAGTTTAAAATAGATACTGGTTCTTGGAATCATTTTACTTACTTATTTTGAAACAGAGGCTGGAGTCATCATTTGTGAATCATCATTCTTGTCAGTGAAGTTTTGCCAGCATTTCAAGAGAAAGATCAGTGGATCACAAAGTTATTATGAACTCTTTTCTTAAATTTATTAGTCATCACTCTTGCAAATGGTCCTGCTAAAATAATTTTCAGTATTGATGGGAACAGCTCCATGTCAGGTAGTTTGAAATATGACTTTGAAAGAGCTCCATGGTTTTGGTGAGTGGATCATATCCACAACATAGCTGAGGAACGTACAAACTGTTGGTTTATCAGATGAGAGAATACAGACATATTAGAAGTCACTAGAGATTAGCCCTTTTTTTTTTTTTTTTTTTTTTTTTTGTCTAAGATTTTATTTTTTATGAGAGAGCTGAGTTTAGTTAAGCAAGGACTTAGGAGTAGGTTGTAATTCAAGGCACCTTACTTAGTTCAGTTTCTTTCATAAAAGGCATAAAACTCAATTAAAGTTGATGATTGAGGAAGGAAATTAGGTGAACTGGGAGCTCTAAACAGATCTACAAAAGCACTTGGAAAATTAAGCACAGATTATTCTGTTCATGTACAAAGTAATTTAGATGGTGAATGGAAACCATATACTGTGAAAACCAGCAAATATTCCATGTTCATAAATAATTGAAACTCCTCAAGGTAAAATATTCAGTTACAGTAGACATCTAATAAAACCAGCAGAAATAAAAAGGACATAAGTCCACTGAAGAATATCCAATACATGATAAAGGACTCCATTGCACCTGCATCAAATGCCCCAGGTTAACAAATGGTGTCAAAGTGAAACTGATGATCAGACAAAGAGAAGTAATAGAGCAGACTGATTATCTACTGATAGTATCTAGTAGAAGAGCCTTTTGCCAAGCAATGTGCATATCCATAAAGAACAGCAGGTTTAAAACTTAGTTCGGGCTTAAACACCAAGAATTAGGGACATGGCAGTTGGGGTTAAAATATTTTTTCTGGAGACTGATGTTTTAAAAAGTATCTTTTAAGTATATTAAAATATATGAAGAAGAAAAAATTACCCAGAAATATTTTGCTACTGTTCTGTGACATGTCTATCTATAAAGTGACTATTTGTAATTCCAAAGCTGCTTGTAATTATTACCAGTGCTTGTTCAAACAGTAAGACAAAGCCTACTATCTGAGGAGGATGCAAACACAGGAAAAAATCCCTTTAATCTGTTATCAAAAACTACATACACCAACATTGGAGGCATAGGCTTTTTAAAAGAGGTCTGACCTCAGATATGTTGCTGCTGGTGTTGTTAGAAAATGGTTAATAATGGGACTTTAATTTTTTCCATTGCAGATTCCTGGATTATTGCCACTATAAAACACAGCAGTGACTGTGCCATCCCCTCAGGCAGAGGGGACAAACAGACTGAGGGACAAGAGCAGGGACAGAGCTGCAGATACCAGCCCCAGAGGCTCCTGCAGTCGCCCAGCCAGGGCACACAGGCTGCTGACAATGGGAGTGACTGCACTCAGATCTGTGCTTTGCATCTTTACTAAATATTGGTATTTGCACAAAGGGGTGAAAATAACTGTAATGAAGGTAAAGATTAAACTGATGCAATGAAGATATCTTGGTGCTGTCCTTTGTGTAGCTCTAAGCAATGACTTGCAGTCCCACTGAACTGGCTTTAACTGTGTTATTGCCTAGGTTACCAGATTTCTGTTCTTTCCTTAAACAACCTTACCCAAACAAATACCACCTAAGCTTGAAAGCTTTTCTTTTACAGAAGAACTTTAAAGCTCTCTTAGGTAGTTTCGTGGCATGTTTCTTCACAAAATGTGGTGCTTCATAATCACACAAAACCATTTGATACGAACTCACAACCAAACTATATCAGACATTGTTCATATGCTTTGACTTCTTTTGCTTTTTTTGATCCTGTGTCTTAGCTGCTGAATTGTTTTATGGTTTTCAGTTTTTCTGAGTATTTCAGAACTGCAGCAAAGTTTTGCAAAAGCCAACTGTAGTACCACTAAGTTTATTTCATAAAAAGTTTTTTGTTGCTTTGTACTCATATTCATCGAACTGGCCTCTAAACCAGTCTGAGATCTTTATGAGCTTTAAAGGTCTGGTGTGACTCACAGAGCCTGGTCTGACGGTCTGATATTCCAGTCTTTATGCAACTTCTAAAAATACAGAGGCCAGAGCCACAGTAAGTCCCGTGTCATCAGCAGCTGCATGAGATTATCCTGCTGTGGATCAGACAGCAGTGCAGGACATGCATCCCTACTCCTCAGCAGTTTCCACTCAGACAAGGCACAAACACGATTCCACGGAGAGCTAAGCAGCACTGCAGCTGAGATCCCAGGAGAAGGGATTGCAGCCTCACTAGAACAGGGGACAAAACCAGCTGTGTTGCATGAGGACAGTGTGTGAAATGCTGTGTCAAAGCCCTGGCAAGGGGAAGGAGAGCTGAAGTTGGCAGCTCACTGCAGCAATACTGAACACACAGCAATGCTGGGCTGAGGAGGGGAGAAGAAAAGGCAGCTGTGATGGGATGGCTGAGGAGAGGGCTGGGGTTTGTTCACTGCAGCTGGAAGTGTCTGGGCCTGATCCCAGCACCTCTTACAGTTCTCACTTTCAGGACTGTTGTAGGCAAAAGTGGCAGCAGTAATGGGAATGTCTTGCTATTTCAAGAAGACTCTCCACCCAGGCAAGTACTTCGCTTGTCTTGAGCCAGACTTGCCTTCGCTTCTACCATGGTAGAAAGAGAACTGAGAGAAATGGTATCTTCCAGAAAATTGCAAGGAGGAGTTACAGCCCATTTTTGTTTGCTGCAGCAATAAGCATATCTCCTTTATTTGCCCTGAATGCAACACAAGCCAGGGTTCTTTTCCCCCACTATTCTTCTTGTGTTTAGTATCACCTGTCTGCAAACAGGAGAGAATATGGACAGTTTGAATTGTCCCTTGCCTATATTGTTCTGGGTTTTGTGTCCTATTGTGCAAAAAGTCTGGTCTCAGTTAATCCATATTCTGGGAGACTACATATGGCTGGGACAGTCTGACTTTCTGTCCTGGGCATCCTCTTGTGGTCAGCATCAGAGCAGGGTGCTGAGGCAGGCGAGCTTTTGCTTTGCCTCACTGATTTCGGATTTCCAGTTGAAGACAGTGATTCCGAGTGTCGCTCCTTTATGGCTTGAGCATATTGTAACTGCAAATGAGAGGGGATGGAGATTCATGCTCAATAATTGTCTTCATCTGAGGAGTAGAAAGCCTGAAGCATACTGTTATTTGGAAGTCTTAGTTAAGACTTGATTAGAAATAAGCTAAATATGTGCAAAACTGCATCTTGCAAACTAGACTGCAGTTTTTTACATGTTTAATAGTCTCTTGGGAAAGATTTTACACACACTTTTTATCATACAGTGCTGATGTTTGTTTGCTCTGGAGGCAGATTTCTTATGTTGCATCTCTCTGGTGAATCTTTACTCTTGTGTCAATCAATTGTTCACTACTTATTTATTGACATAATTCTTTCCCTTGCTAGTTTTCCCTTACCCATTTTTTCTTGCTGCTTTCTTTCATAATGCAGTTCCTCAGCTCCCAAGTGAAAGTACATGTTTTCTAGTTCAAGGGGGTTTTTTGGGTTTGATGTTTGTTTTCCTTTTTCCCCTCTCCTACATCTGCTTATCATTTTTTCTTAATTAGAAAATGAATGTGATCAAGAGGTCCTTACTTTGCTGGCTCTGACAGTCTGAAATGCAAACTACAGCTGCAGTTAAGTGTTGATAGCTCCCAGGAGAATACAGATTACCATGGTGATGTTTGATAACTGTGAGGAAACAATGACCAAAAGCTTCTGAAAACATTACTCTTTTAAAAATAATTATTTTGTTATTACACCAGTGTGTTACTATAGACATACTGGTTAGGTGGTTTTGTGGGGAAAGAAAGGCACGTACACAAATATAACTGTATTTTTATTTTGGTATTTTCTTGCAAACTAGGTGATATGGAATTGTGTCTCTGCAACCTTCTCTGCTCTTTTTTTTTCTGAATTTTACAGGACTTAACCTATTTACAAGATGTTTTTGCAAATGAAGTGTGTGTATGACTCCAAAATCAAAATGCAGTCTGCAGAGCATTGAAAGCCAGTCTAGTCTTTTTCTTGAGGCCACACATTTAATGACACCGGACCTGAGTTTCTGTTTGTGGTGCTGCCTCCTTATTTCTGCTTCTGTTCCACCTTCTTTGCAGCTGCATCACACAATCCTTTTCTATTTTGACAATTAATAAAGTGTGGGTGAGAATTACTGTTCTATAAATGAAATGACGATGCTGCTGCTGGGACAAATGGCAATTATATTGCTGTTGAGGGGGGAAGATTGGTGAGGATTGTGAAATATGTGGAGGTCATGGGTTAGCAAGCATAGTCCCGAAGTGATGTTCTTGCAAAGGGGTGCTTACAGCTTCCTCTGTGACCTGACAGAACCTATCAGCTGGCAAGTTTAATACGAACAATTCTTTAAGCCACTTAAAGTTGTGACCACTTCTGTGATCCACATAGAAAACCACGAGACAGAGTCTCTCTCTTGTTTCTGGTGCTGGGACAGGTGGGTGCGGGCACCCTGTGGGGTCCAGCAGGCCCGGCCCAGGCCCTGCTCAGACCAGGCCAGGCCAGGCCACAGCCATCCTGGAGCAGATGGGCCCTGTTCCACCCGTGGAAACCCCCCCACAGCCCTGCTGTGGGCAGCTGGAGCGGCCCTGCCCCCCTCTCCAGTGCAGCCAAGATTCAGCTGAAGCTGCCCTGCTGTCTGGCAAAAGATCGTGTGACCAACAGCGATAATCGACATTCCAGCTGCAAGGCCTAGGTGAGATTAACCCTTTTAGTGCTGTGAAGAGCTGGAAACCTGAGGGAGAAGAAAGAGGAGATGCTTAGAGCTGAAATTCTGTTGTAAAGCTGTGATGCATCAGAATACCCGTTGTAATTTCATGAAGGCATGGGGGATGGAGTGTTCAACTTGTACTTGTGAGCAAAAGCACCTGCGCTGAGATAGGCAGATGCTGATGCAGCTGTAATTTAATGAGAAATTTGAGCAGGGAGAGATGGAAGCGATGAGGACTTTTGCTCCAAATGGAAAAGGAGAAGACCTCAGTTCCTAGAGATGCTCCCAGAGATAGTCCTAGAGATGAAGATGAGGAGGACCCTTTGCTCCCAGGGAAGGAAAAGGGCCTCTGTTCTTAGAGACGAAATGCTCCCAAAGATGGGTGAAGAGAACTTTTTTTTCTGAACAGCTCAACCTTAAATTTATACCCCAGTAATTCAAGAGTGGACCCTTGAAAGCAGTTGTGGGAAAAGCTGCAAGTCATGGGAAGGGACTCACATGAGAGCAGAGAACCAATCCGGGTGGCTGTCTCGTTGTGATAATGTTTTCACAGCATGGGCAAGAGAGACTCCTCTTCCTAAATGGACTGAACAAGGTTGTTATTGAAGTGGTAAACAGATTGAACATCTCAAGGGTTGTCTTTTTACACTGTCAGTGGGAGAAGGGAGGAAGGTGGGGGGAGGAGAAGTGTTCTGAAGGTGTGGTATGATTTTTTTTTTCCTTCTTTTAGGTCTGTTAATAAACTTCTTTATATTCTTTCAAGTTTGGTGCCTGCTTTGCATTTCTCCTAATTCTTATCTCACAGAAGGTAAACAGTAATGAGTATTTTAGACCAAACCACTACAATTCCCTGCACTGTGCTCTGTTCAGAAGCGCATTCTGTTGAAGGATATATGAGCTACCTACAAAATCTTGTGAGAGCATCAGCTCATTGGGGGTGGGATGGCTTCAGGATGGTGGCAGTGTCCTCACTGATGGTACTTAAAAAGTCATCAGAAAATAAGGACTTGTTTGTTAACAAAAAGAAATGTTAATGAGAAAATTCCCACTGCTAGGCACACATTAGTCTTGGCAATTAATTTTTTGGGTTTTCTTCTGTGAAGCAGAGGTGCTGTAATGTGAAAATGAGAAATTCAGAGCATTGAGGGAGCTGTGGTGTGGTAACCCTGGCTGAATGCCAGGTGCCCACCAAAGCCACTCTCAGCTGCTCTTCGCAGCTGGGCAGGGGAGAGAAAATACAGCAAAAAGTTTGTGGGTTGGAATAAAGCAGGGAGAGGTCCCTCACCAGTTACTGTCAGGACAAAATGAGCTTCACTTGGGGAAATCAGTTTATTACCAATCAAATCAGAGTAGGATAATGAGAAGTAAAAACTTAAATCCTAAGACACCTTTCCTCCTACTCCCCTCCTCTTCCCAGGCTCAACATCACTCCTGATTTCTCTTCCTTCCCACCTCAGTGGTGCAGGGGGACAGGGAATGGGGGCTGAGGTCAGTCCATCATGTGTTGTCTCTGCCACCTCTTCTTCCTTGGTCGGAGAACTCCTCCCATTCTGCCCCCGCTCCAGCATAGGGTCCTTCCCACGGGAGCCAGTTCTCCATGAATTTCTCCAACATGAGTCCTTCCCATGGGCTGCGGTGAACTGCTTCAGTGTGGATCACTCCCTTGGGATGTAGTCCTTCAGGAAAAGGCTTCCCACGTGGTCACAGCCCCCTTTGAGCATCCCCCTGCTCCAGTGTAGTCTCCTCCATGGGCTGCAGGGTCACAGCTGCCTAACCATGTGCTACATCCCAGGCTGCAGGGGAACCTCCACTCTGGTGCCTGGAGCATCTCCTGCCTCTCCTTTTGCCCAGCCTGGGGTGTCTGTGGAGCTGTTCTCTCACATATCCTCACTCATCTCTTCACTGACTGCTATTGCTCCTGCACAGTAACTTTTCCCTTCTTAATTCTTTTATCCCAGAGGTGGCACTGCCATCTCTGCTGGGCTCAGCCTTGGCCAGCGGCAGATCCGTCCTGGAGCCAGCTGGTGTTGGCTTCATCAGGCACTGGTGTGGCTTCTGCAGCTTCTCACAGAAGCTGCCCCTGTAGCCCCAAAATCTGGCCATGCAATCCCAATACAGAGGTCCACAGCAACATTTTGTTCCTGATCTCTTTATTTGTTTTCTTCTTACTCCGTTGCTGTGTTACTCAGCAGCTGAGAAATGATGCAGCATGTTAAAGTACCATTCTCATTGCTTCAGCTGAACTCAGCATCGAGCAGAGCTGTGCTGTAGATTTTGAGATATGCTTTCTTTGGGATTTGGTACTTTTTTTCCACTTTGTGATTTTCTTGTTGCTTTGTTTGTGTTTAACATTGCTGCAGATGGGAATATAGACTTGCAGGGAGAGCAAGTATCCTTTCAGACAGAATTCTTGGCTGGCAGACCCCTGTGACTACTGGCTGCATCATTTCTCTCCAGGTATTGGATACCTCTCCAGTCATCAGGACTGGGATGTTTCCCACCTTCTCCCCTCTGCTAGGGCAAGGCTGTTCATCAAGACAGCCTGGAAAAAAGGAAAATACCCCTAACTGTATGCCTAGGAATGCAGCTTACCTCTGGACATAGGCACTCAAAAAAATTGTATATGGCAACTAGCAGGAGCACAGTTGCAGGAAGGCTGTGGTGAACTGTGAGTTGCTGGTGCTGACAGGCTGATGAAAACAAGGGAACTGTAATTCAGCTGATCCATGCAGTAAGCCATGGACATTTTGTTTCTTTTGTCCCTTGTAAACTGGAACAACTCCAATCATTGTATTGAGCCTAACAGAGGAAAAAATCTGTTTTAGAGTAGAGTTATGGTTTGTGGCCATTATAGCATGAGTACTGCAGAGTAATTTAGGAGTAGGTAATGAGGTAGAATTTTGGATCCTTGCAGTTACAGGGGTAGACATCACTCTTGGGGGATTTTTGTGCAGCAGTGTTAACGCTGTCCCTGGCTCGTTTCCACGAGCTCTGAAATGTCCTCAGTCAGAGGAGATGCAGCATTATTTCTGTGACGTCTTTCTGGACCAGCTTAGCAGAAAAGCGCTGGCTGGGTGCGCATGCTGGTTCCTCCAAGGAGGAGGCACTTCCAGGGACCCGATGGTCTGGGTTCGCGTTACTCCAGAGGCAAAAGAAAAGAGAGGGGCTTCTGGTCTGGCTTCTAACAGGTTTGTTGCCAGAAGTTTAACAACCAGAACATGGCAATAATCATAATGGCGCCGGGAGGCTTTTGCCCTCCGTTTTATAAAGAGTTTGAAAACCGTGGGGAAAGGGGAAAACAACCAATGAGTTACGAGCCAGGGGGAGGATACAATTCAACAAGAACCAATGGGGGAAAACTGGGAGGCGGGAGATGCAACAAAGAACCCATGAAAAACCGAGTAAGAGAGAATTTTCCCGAACAGGGGGAGGCTGACTGGACGCGGGCGCAACTCAGGGGGATGTGGCTTAGGTCTCTGTGCCGCCCATCAACCCTCCCTCATTGTCACTCTCCTGGGTGGGGAATTCTACCCACGGGAGAGCCCTGAATTGACTGACATTCCCCTGCCCCAGCCCAGCAGTGGGCTGGGTCACCCCAACACAGTGTGTCATACACAGAGCTGTAGTATTTGGCTGCTTGATGTTTTCCTAGAAAAATGTAAATTTTTATCTAAGTTTTGGAGAGGCTTCCCAGCTGAAGAGAAGAGCAGAAACTGGGTAAGTCCTCTATGCTCAGAGAAGGTTCTGCCTCTTTTGAGCTGGTGTTGCCCCCTGGTGAAATCCTGGAAGGTAGCTGGACTCAGAAGGATGTAGAAGTAATTTGATTTTTTTGACAGACATCCTGTATAGAGCTCTACATGAAGTCCAAAATAGGCTTTACCTTTGGCATTGTACAATAAGAACTGCAAAACCTCTTACTGGACAAGAGTTTGTTGCATAAAGTGAATGTATAGTTGTCATAAATTGACTGTCCTCCATAAGAACAGGCTTAACTCTGAACCTGTAGTACAGTATGCAAATTCTGTACCACTTAGCAAAACAAGATATCAAGATACTGAATGATTCACTGCTACCCAAATCCATCCTGTTTTCTGTCTTGCCTGTCCTACACAATACACCTTGGTGGAGGAGGGGACTGAGTCCATGTGCTGTGCATGGGCATTGCTGGATAGAAACACAATGCGAGCATCCCCTGCCCTCTGCTGCTCTCTCAGCACACATAGGTTTGGCTCCTGTTGCTCACTCCCAGGGGTGTATTTGATCCCTTGGTCAAACAGAGAAATTCCCTTGGCAGTTCCCTCTGCTTCCTTGTTCTGTCCCATCAAGTCCTTCCTTTGCAGGAGTCTGAAGGGAGACATGCAGGCTGGTTCGGTTCAGTGCTCCTGCTTAGCTCTGCAGTGCCTCTTAGGTGAAGTCATTTTGTTGCCATCCAACTTCACAACATATGCAGGGGCTGTTGGGCACAGACTGGGTATGCCATTAGGGCAGTGCCCAGGATTCTTCCCAAGAACAGCACTTCACTCTCTGCCCATCAGGTATCTGCATTTTAGTGACCAAAATGTGGGTTTGGTGGGCCTCTGCTGATCTGCATTGATTACCTCATCTCAGGACCATTTTTTGGCTTGATGGTTTGCAGGGGAAAAGAGGAAGGAAATTCATATAACCAGCTCAGATTTTGGCCTCCATGTCATCTGCAGATAGCCTGGATGGGTAGCAGAGGTAGTATTACTGTTATTTTCTTTGGTGCATGAATTTCTGTGATTCAAGGTCTCTTGTTTGGTATTAAAGAAACTCTGGGAACTTTAGTCCTACTGTTGTGCCAGAATGATTTTATAAAAGTTTTACAAAGGTAAATAATGCCAGTGTGATAATTATTTTATGATGATGAGTGAGAAAATTTAGCTTTTTATCTTTTAAAATTCAATCTAAAAGCTGTATTTAATTATGTTTTTATCCAGTAAAATAACTGAAAATGGTTTTTGTTGGAACACAGATAAGGAAACACTAGTGATTAAAGATAATATTGTGGAATGTCTTGCAGGGTTCAGCGCATCAATAACCCTGACACGTAATTAAAGTAATTGAAAATGCCCTGTGTGTGTTCTCTGATAGAAGACAGTAAAAAGATCACTGAGGTACAAAAGCTCTTGCACAATACCAGATATATTTTAAAATCAATCTCTTTTATTTTTAATCTTTTATCTGAGTCCTTTAAATATCCACAAAGCCAAAACCTGAGCCTGCATCAGTGCCGTTAGCTTTCCTGTTGAGAGAAAGCAGCTCATATTTCATTTGGCTCATTGCTCAGGTCAGCAGAAAGGACTGGATTTCAGCTGAGAAAGAGGGCCAAGGGGCTCCTCAAGGATGCTGACACCTGACAGAGCTGGGCTGAGTCTCTCTCCTTTTCCCTAACAGTTCTCTTCTTCACAGTCCAGTCTTGAACCCCCATCTCCCTTCGTTTTTTCCTTTTCTTTTTTTAACTACATATGCTTCTACTTTTCTTTCCTTTCTGTACTCATGCCACAGCTGTCTGAAATTACCCTAGGATAATAGGAAAACTTGTTATTTAGATATTTTGTAGAAGGAGGACATCATCCTGATGTAGGCTACTTATTTCCAGATGTGTCCTGGACTTCATTAACCCAGAACTCTACATTGGTAAGAATTGGGAATCTTTTGGGACCACTCTAATTTTAACAGAAGGGCCAAAACTGTATGAGACTCTGTAAATGACTTCAGGGAATACACAAGGAAAGTATTTTCCATGAAAAAGCAGCTACAAATCTGGGTTTGTTTTGCCCCAAGTTCAGACTCAGCCGAGGGTTAAAGTTCTTTCTGGATTTTCTTAATCAGAAAGTGGTGAGGGCATCTGGTGCGGGAACTCTGTCTGGGGGGTGCTCGGTGCGGGTTCGGACGGTCGGGACGGTGACGAGAGATCTCTGTAGTCAGATCTTGGAACATGCGGTGTATTGCAAAGGGCGTGGGTACAGGGGCACTGCTTAGAGCTGCAGCTGGCAGCTCTGAGCAGGCCCAAGAGAGCAAGAGAGTAAGTGGGTAAGTAAAGAGAGAGAGAGGGAGAGAGAGGAATGAGGGTGAAGAAGTAGTGAGAGAGAATGTGTGTAGAGTATAGTAAGAATGTGTATTAAGAAAGAATAGTAAGAGTGTGTATAGTAAGAGTGTCTGAAGTCCTGGTTACAATACAATAAATCATCTTCTGTACTGAATATTCTAATTGTCACTAACCAATCTAATACAAGATACAAATCCTATAGCATTTACATACAGCCTATAAGAGTTCTTATATTACCATAGAGTGTTACATCTTAACTTCTAAAAACTACTCTTTGGACCCCTTCTGCTGAGCTAGTAGGGTCTGCTCTGACCCTTGGACCTGCCTGCAAGCAGAGGGTATTGTTCAATCAAGAGGGGATTACCTTCAGTCGGCCATACCATTGTTTTCCAGTTGTTCAGTAACTAAGATTTGGTATCTCAAAGGTGGCCTTCATTTCGATGTCGCTTATAGTTTTCATATTCCCAAAATCTTTTGTCAGGCAATCATATTTATAAGGCTTTCCTGTTTCATCTTCCCCAACAATCTGGCCTTTAAAGAAGCTTGAAATAAAATGTCACCTTTCCAGGTGAAATGTTGTCTGAAGTTCCTCACTGTGGTTTGAGTGCCAGAGCTAGAACAAGAATAGAACAGGCTGTGGCAGTTGGAAGGGGCCCACAGTGAGCCTCTAGTGCAACTACGTGGGAGAAGGCAAGAAATCAGAGGTTTCCTTCTTCTGTCCCTCCAATCTTCACAAGGTTTTTCCTCTAATACTTGACTGAATCCCAGTTTTTCTGCTAAGGACACGTTGGAATTATAGGCTTTGGAATCAGGAGTTCAAAGTAATTATACATATGTCCATACTGAACCATGATTTTATGCATGTAGTAAGCTCCAAATTTTTTTCAAATTGGAAATGCAACTTTGACAATGAGATGCTGAGATAAAAATGCAGGTAGCCAGGCTGATTTATCTCCCTGTGTCCCAGATGGACAGTGCTGCATAATCAAAATATTCTGACTGTGGTTTTCTTTCATGGTAAAATGAATGCTCTTGTAAAAATAACTTCTCAAAATTAAGAAATGTATAATGAAAGGCATTATGTTGCTGTCATGTTTTTCTGAAGGAAGATGGATGTTGCTAATAGCTTTTGTTGTATTTTATTAAAAAGTCCTTACATCGTAAGTGCTAAATTGTTCTTAGTTCTTGCACTAACAAACGATGTCCTGATGGTGACATGCTCCATCTGTACAAGTCCTTACAAGTCAGAGAGCCTTTGGAGCAGTCCTGGGGCTCTAGAAGTGCTGGGTGGGAGTGCTCGGCACATGGGGCCGTTTGGAACTGGCTCTTGGGAGAAGTTCTTGCTGGCAGCATCACTGAGTCCTGGCTCATAGGGCACAGATTTGGGATATTCCAGTACCCATCATACTTTCATGTAACTGAGCAAGAGCAATCAGTGTTTTATTCTTGTCTCAGGAGGAAGTAATTGAGATTAGCATGACTGGCAGTTAAATGTAGGGATGAGGAAAGTGTGCTCTAGACATAGAATCCAGTGTGTTTTCCCTTAATCACTGATGAAGGCAAGCACAGGGAATAATCCATGTTTCAGTTAGTTTGGAATTGCATTTGTGAAAGTCACTTGAGTTAATTTAACACACATTCAGTGCTGAAATACATTACTGCAACCCTTGTGGTCTGAGGGTGATTGTATTCCAAGGTGCTACCCTGGAATGATCACCAGAAGATACTAGTCCTGAGCTTCATTAAATCCTCACTGCAGAGGTCAGGGAAACCTAAATCAATGGAATTAAAGCATAAAATATGCTTAAATAGAGATACTTGGGTAGGATTAAAATTTAACATGTAGGATAAAATTTCAAAAAGGTATTTAAGCTTCAAAGATTCAGAGAAGGATGGGATTTGGATATATAGTCTGCTCCGTAGCTAGTGGACAACAACAGTTGTTTGCATTTGTAAACATGTAGATACCTCAGGAAAGTATCTAGTGCTTTCAGTAGGGAGCTTGTGAGCAACCTGCTTTTCTGGCCATCTTGTTTTATCTTTCCAGTGAGCCTGCTATGAACTCCTCTGCTCACAAGTGAACAGTAAGCACCGAACAAAGCAGAGCCTTGTCTGAGTAAAGTGTACCAGGGGCAGAATACCAACTGTCAAGCAGACTGAGGGATGAGATAATGAAGAGTGGGTTAGACAATACAATTGTGTTTGTATCTGGATTTTTCTTTTATTGGAAGTTTCATTTTTCAGTTACCAACATTAATTCCCTACACAGCTTAACCAGAAGGCAAAGATAACACAGCTGATAACATGCTCCCAGAGGAGGCATAGAGGAACTGTACTCATGCATGCAATACCAAGCTGTTATTTCCAGCCAAATTCCAGTACGGAAAAATTAAGAGTTACAACATTTCTGAGCATGTTTGCATCAGTACAGTAAACCCCCCATAGTTTTGGTGTCAGATTGCATTGTATGTGCTCTGATGATCTTTTTATTTGCTTCCTCTCATCTGTCTCTCCTTTCATAAGAGAAGTGTGGATACCATAAAATCTGGGCTGGCCAGGCAGACAGGCAGCTTCCCCCACCCACAGCTGGTGCTTCTCTTGGCTGCTCTGTCTCCACTAACTAGTCTTTGCCAGTGTTTTGCTACCCATCTTGTTAGTTTGTTTTATTTTCGTAACACCTGACTAAAATTTCCCTTGTCCCACTTCAAAACTATTCCTTCTTGTCCTACCTACACTAAAGTTTATTCTTTCCTGTCCACCAGCTGCGTGTTCTGTAAGATCTTGCCTCCGTGTTCTTTAGTCTAGGCAACCCTAGTTCCTTCAGCATCTGTTTTCAGATCATGATTTTCCAGATCTCAGATTTTGCTGTTCTCAATATCTCTCCTTAATTTAAAAACATGGACATTGTAGCCTGCTT
Source organism: Coloeus monedula (assembly GCF_965178545.1). Classification (NCBI taxonomy): domain Eukaryota; kingdom Metazoa; phylum Chordata; class Aves; order Passeriformes; family Corvidae; genus Coloeus; species Coloeus monedula. The sequence goes on along the minus strand of NC_138788.1, from coordinate 2,837,948 downwards.
AGAACAACACAAAGCAACTAGAGCCTTAAGAAAAAAGTACGGTTATCAAAATGCCTCTCAGTGGGCACATGACTCACTTCACATGCACAGTATGGATCATAATCCTTGGTAGATACAGGGGCTGCACGGACATCATGTGGATGCCCTGTCGGAGCAGCATTGTGGGATAACTCTTAATGCACAGCTGGAACTAGGGAAGAGATTGCCTTCCTTTGTGTTACTTCTCTGTAGCATGGGAGTGCTACTGGAATTTACACAGTTTATGGCCATTGTAAACCAACACAGAAAAATACACAGTTTGGACCTGGAGAGCCAAAGCTTCTTTGCCAGGAGATAAAGTGATTCAGATGCAAAAAGCTCTTGCTTTTGTTTGTATGTGCTCTGATTGCTAAATGAGTGGGAAAGGGGAGGTGCTACACTGCTTAAAGCTTAATTTAAAACCCAATGAAAGAAGCCAACCTCCCTAATTTAATCTCATGTAGGAAAGGATAATTTTCTTTCAGAGAACAAGTCCAGGTGGCAGCTTGGACAGGTCAAGTCCAGGATATCAGCACTAAGCTTTGCAGTGTATGAGCTCCGCCAGGGACATTCATAACAATGGACAGTGTGTTGGTATATAGATGTGTGTCTGAGGGAAATCTTAGGATTTGGGGCATTGGCCTGACATTGTCAGACATACTGGAACAGAGTTGGAGCAACAGGAGTTATAGCTTTGCCTGGTTTAAAAAGCCAGGCATTCTTTCGATGCACCCAGATAATCATCTGGGTCATCAGTGCTGTAATTGCATGTGGAATGTGTCAGAAAACCCAGCTGGAAGGATGAAGCCCTGTCCCTGATGGTGGCTCTATCAGAGTGCTATAAAATCTGCTTCTCACCCTACAGAAAATGTGGATGCATGAGAATAATAGTAGCAGGCACTGTTTGGTTTTATAGAAGTTCTCTGTTGTCTGATTCCTATGAAATCTTTATTTCACGTTGGAATAGGTTCCAAGGACAGGTTGGCTCTGGCTCAGCACTGCAGAGCTCTGGTGCTGCACTGTGATCAGCAGGTGATGCTGGCTCTGATTGGGTTGCTTTTGCTCATTTTCAGTGTTCAAAATGAAGGTGTTAAGCCATGCTGGCACCGGGAAGGTAGGATCAGCTTGACTTTGAGAACATCTGGCGGCATGTCAGTGGAACACGAAGTTCTCCTACATGAGGTCTCTTTAACAGTTGAGAACAGGACGCTTCTGAGATGCCTGTGGCCTCAAGGGCTGCACATTTCTTTAGTGACGTCCCTCTGCCCAAACAAGCACTTGGGAACCCCATCCATATGTGTGATCTGGTGCAAACCCATAAACATCAGTGGCTCCTGAGCAATTGTTTCCTGGCAGCTCTAGTGAACATCAAAATAAACCTTTGTGGACTGTTACACAGGAAAGGTAATTGGATATTTTGGAAACCTATGAACACCTCTGAGATAACTGTATGTCATTTGGTTCTGGTGTCAGTCCTTCCCTTGTGAATTTGATTTGAAAACTGTCAGCCTAAGGTGAAATGCTGGTAAATGGGGTTATAAGGGTAGAGAATTTCTCTGATTCCATGAAAGAAAATGGGGGAAAATATGGAAATTCCTGCATGGTGAAATGTTTGAAAGAATTGCATACCAAGAGGCTAATCAGATATAATTTTTTATCCCCTGAAAGTGTCATGGTGGATGCCAGAGAAAGCTGTAAGAAATCTGTTGTCCAGATGCATTTGTTTCCTATGGCTAAATGTAAAACTACGATTGACAGCCGGTGCCTGCAAATGAGCCTGCAAATGTAGAAACCCATACAATTATCACGGAGACAGAATTCTCCTACACACACCCTGAGAAGCCTTCTACCCACATGCCCCGGAAGTGTGTGAGACTTCTTCCCGGAGCCTGGACGCAGATTCCATGGTTACTTTCCTGGGAATTGAGGGAAAGGATTTCGATGTGTCCTCCATCAGGAACTGGATGGTAAGAAACATTGGATCCTAAGTTATACTCTTTCTTAGCTAGCTGTAAAATTAATAGGTACCTTTAACCCTACGTGCATAATACTAGTATTCCCTTTTGTCTTATTCCTGTGTAGCAATAGTCTGTTGTAAGTATTATGTCTGTTAGTTTTGTCTCTATTAAATAATTCATTCTATAATAGACTGAATCAACCATTATTAAAGAACTTACAAATGAGAGTGGGTCTTGGCATGCTGGCCACCTCAATAATGTGACTGCCTGCTGCCAGAGACCTGGGCAAAAAGCAGGGGTTTATTTAAACCCACATCATCCATTCATACCACCACAGCTTCCAGACTTGCTGTCACAGCACAGAGCAGTGAGTTCCAATAACATGATTGCTTCCCTGAATTAACAATAAGCACTTGGACAAAGAGCTGGCTTCATTTGGGAAAATCCCTGTTGGCTTCAAAAGCTGGGAGTGTGGCTGAATTAGGGACTGTGGGATTGAGCAAGTTGCTCTGTATGGGTTTGGACTGTGGATTTATAGTTCATCTGCAGAACAGAGACTGAACATTTTTACTGCAGACCAACCTGTCTGTGTGTGTATGTGTGGGTGTGAGAGAAGGAAAAGGCAAGCTTCAAGGAAAGAAAATACCATTTTCTCAACAAGATGTAAAAGGGAATTAGCCACACTCTACCATCTAGCTGCTCCATTATCATGAGTCAGTGATAATAATAAGTTGCACAGGGAAAATTAGACCATGGAGAGACTAATAAGGAATAAAAAAGCATGACTGGAAAATTAGACTGGGACCCCATGATCAGTCCACTGGATAAAATGTCATATGCCTAAATGAGAGCATGTTTTCTATACTATATTTCTATCTTATTGGGTAGAAATGAAAAATCTCAAAGTTGTGATAAGGCAAGAAAAGGTAAGTATGAATCACCCAAATCAGGCCAGTGTGCTCTCTCTTGGTATATTGCAAAAATAATGAAAGAAATGCAGAGTATTTGGGACCTTCAAATTTCTATTTTAGAATTTTCGAAACAATGTTGACCTTTCTGGACCACGTTCTTTTCCCTCCTCTTTTTCTATACTTTTTTCCTTCCCCATGTCGTCTTCTCTGCAGTCCTCTCTTTGCTCCTTCAGCAAGCTCTGAAGACTCCTTCAGTCACAGCCCTCAACCAGCTCATGTTGGGCTCCATCCTCTGCAAGGCACGGAAGAGGATTTCTCCTGGGACAAGCAGGCAGCCAGCTCCATGACTGGGTGCTACCTTTTCTCCTTGCCTTCTCCAGACTCAGCTGGCAGAACTATAGACTCCCAGTGCCACAGAGCTGCTTCTGCTTCAGGATCAGCAGGAGGCTGAGGCTGTCACCAGCCCGCCTTGTGTCTATCCTTACGATTACTCCAGCAGGACACATGCAGCCCTACTTCCAAAAGCTACGCTAATGGTCCTTTTGGATCTTGAGAACTGCATTTTGCCCCTTTCATCTTTCATCCCAAACCTCTCAAGTTCTACTGCCTCCTTTAAGTGCATGCACTGGCAGCGTAGCTGGTAAATGGCTCTGGGATAAGTCCGTCCTGCTGTTCTTGGGATTCCTCTGTGGCAGGAAGGTTTCCTCCAGATGGGTGTTCTCCCAGAACTGATCTCCACTTTTCCAGAGTTATACTTGCTGCTCACTTCCATTCCTCAGTGCCTCAATCTTGCATATATACTAATATCTTCCGTAATTGAAGAATTCATGGCTTTACCTGTGATGTGAGGAAGTCCAGTAGAGCTGCCATGTGTGCCTGCTGTCAGCTGGTTCTGCTGTTTTCTCCCTTCCTTTTCCCCTTCTTCATCATATGCCCCCAAGACAGATTGTTTATAAATCAGATCCTTAAGGCTTGTATTTTGGGAGCTGAAAGAAGGTCCCTGTAACCCCTAAGTACTTTTCCACTTTTTTTTTCCATGCAGCTGACACTACTTACTATTAGCTGATCTTAAACAGACATTGAGATCCAATTGGTTGCTCCAATAGTTCTGTTTTCTTCAAAGACTTTGTTCTTCTCCAAGACCAGCATTTACAATTCCCATCTATGTAGATCAAGAGATGTGTTTTATCTAGAAGAATGTTCTTCCTAGGCCTCTGGACTCTGAGGGTAGTCTGCACTGAAGGCAGGCAGGAAGATGAGGAAAGAGTAGCAACCATAGCTGGTGTTACATGAATATACCTGCTTTCAGAGTAAACTAGAACTGCAACAACTTAAGGTAAAGGCAGGTCATAGTGATTCCTTGGCAACAAGGCAAAATTCCAAAATACTGCTTCCGAGTGAGATTTTTGTGAAATTAATTTCCAATTTCTGCAGTGATTGGATTTCAGTTCACAGCATTTTTTGATCTGCAGGCTGCTGAGTAACTTTGCATATATCACATTTTACTGTACCTTACAAATGGTACCCTTTGACATAAATCATTTGAATAGTGGTTAATTCCACTTGAAAGCAATGGGGATTTCACTGTTATCTTTCACATGTGGCAATAAGGTTCTGTAAAGCACTTTTTTCACTCAATTACTTGAGCTAAATGTCCAATAAATAATGCAGACTTCCAGGCTAAGCATGAACTAGAGATGGAGTTTTCAGTTAACAGAACAACTTTCCTGCTTTTCTCAAGAAGAAACAGCAATGGGAAAGTTGTTTGAAATATGATGGTGGAAAACACAGAATGCATTGTTACTAATAATACCTCTAGCAACTTTTACCGGATCTGTGGTACTTTTGCTTATAATAAAATAGACCAATCAATACCTTGAAGTTCAGTATCGTGAGAGAACTGATTGAGCTTGATTCATGTGTAATCAACTAAGACAAAATTGATGTACTTGGATCTGTACAAGCTATTTATAACTCAGGGTGAACAAGGAATAGCTTGACCATAGTGCTAGAGTTTGGAACTGTATGCTTTCTCTTCTTCATATGGAGAAAGAGACAGCAAAATTGAGGAAGCCTGTAGAATCTGGTTGTAGGAAACAGGATAGAGGAGATGCCATTGATGGGAAGCCTTGGAAGCACACTAAAGGAGATGGGAAGACTTAGGGACTGTATGTCATGACAAAGGGTTACTTTTGACGTTTTTTAATTGCTGATGTGTAGCCATTGTCTATTGATGTAGCAGTTTATAGGGAAGTGAAGGGTAAAAACAGGGTTGGTCTTCTACCGAGTGAGTGTGTGGAGTCCCTCTGGAAGCATGAGTAGCAGAGCAAACATCAAATTAAGTCTCAAAGGTGCAAAAGTCCTGCCTTTGCAGCCCTGTGTTCGCAAGGCCGCTGTATAATCTCTCTGTGTATGTCTATGATGAGTGTGTGTTTTCCTTATATATATATATAAAAGGAGAGAATGTACTCTTTGGGAGTAAAAACTTAATGTTTCAGGTGTTGGCATTTCTTTGAAAAGGAAATCAGTAACCTAGTCCTGTATATATTTGATGCAGTGGAATGCTCTCTGAGCAGAACAGCCACAATAATTTAGAAATTGGCTGATTTATTCAGAATTTTCAGCCTCTTTGCACCAACAGTGAGTTTTCTATCTTCCCGTTCTTAGCTTTTACTCCGGATTTTTTAGTGTTTTCTCCATGCTTCTGCTTATTATTATGTATAAGCCCCAGCGAAAGTGCATCAAACAAAATCCAAGGGACTTAACTCTTTTACCCTTATTGCTTGTGCAGTCAGGGAGGTTTTATATTGATCCAGCTGCCTCCACTTCTCATTCTGCATATACTGAATGGAGAACACCTGTTTCCTTCTTCCCCCCCAACCCTTCCATGAGGAAAAAGGGCAGGAAACAGGGGTTACATGAGAATGGAGAAGCTGCCCAATCTGCTGGGTGAGGCTGGAGAAAAATCTCCACCAAAGACTCTCTGCAGTAGTGCTGAGCCTGGGATGAGATGGAAACACGTTAAGTTCTCATTTGCAGCCTGTGGAAGTCTTTTCACCAGTTTGGGGATTCGAGGGTGCTACTCTGGACCTGCTGCTGCAGAATGGAATTGACTGTGGTTCCTTTCCTGGAATGAATTCCTCAGGCTGTTCAGTTACTCAAGCACAGTGTGGCTGTTTGCCCCCGAGGCACCTCACCTGTGTCCTGTTTGCAGCAAGCATTCCTTCCCCTTCGGAGGATCAGAGATACTTGGCTGCCAGGATCGTCATACAGGGAAGGGTGTTTTCATCCTACAATGTAACTAGTAAACCAAGTTTGAAAAAGCAATAATCTCATTAATAAACTAATAGATTTACATCTTGGTGCAAAATGTAGTCTTCATTGTGTAAGGACTAAAAAAATGTTTCTGGAAGAGAGAAGGTGGGAATGTGGTGGTAAAACAGCTTAGTCAGAAGATGGATGAGGTGACAGTAGCTTGATATTGATCTCTGTCCTTGAATTAGATAGGCACTGGCGGATAAAACATCCCTATTTTTCTAGGTGTCATCACATATTTCCAAAATATCCTACTTACCTGCTGGCTGCTCAGCCTTGGGAGCAAGGCCTGTTCTGCCTCTCAATGAGGCCTCTTTATTGGGCAGTAGAATGGAGATGTTAAATGAACAAATGCAGCAGTGTGAGGCTACAGCCAACTAAAAGGCTCTGTTTGACTTATCAAATATGAGTTTCCATTTCAGGGAAAATGTGCTTTTTCAGATGACACTGTCTCAGCATTAAATACCACAGGTACCAATGATGCAGAAACCACACACATTTGTGGCAATCTGATACATCTATTCTGAGAAAATTTGCACAAAACGTGAATGTAAGTGCAGCTCCTGGGCCAAAAGAGGGGAGGAGGAGGAAGACGCCCAATCTCACTGGCATTTCTCATACAACTCTTTGCCAGAACTTGGCCCCTTGGGTGCCAGCTATGCCTGCCAAAGGTGTCCCTAAGCTCTGGCCTCCCAGCCCTGGAGCAGGGTGAGAGGCTGCAGAGCCTCTGTACCGAATTCAGCACCCCAACTCTCAGGGTGAAGGAAAATTCAAAAAACCCTGTCCAGGAAAAAAATGATGCCTCCATGTAATGTGTTTGAAAGATCTTCAGTGACACTGTTACCTAGGTAGTACAGCAAGTAAATTAGCAACATTGCTGTAAGACAACCTGATAAATGAGACCCTACTTACAATTCTAATGGTTGTAGATATGAATGCAAAGGAAATTAATTCTTTAGGATGTCACTCTCTATTTCCTAGAAATCAATAATACATGGCCTGTCATGGAAAGTATTTATCTGTGTTTGATCTTGCCTCCCCTCAAAAATGGTTCTGCATCTGCAGGCAGGAATTTAAGTGTGAACAAGAGTTTGCACACATGGGTAACTGTTCAGCAGATCCTTTATCTTACTGTTCTATCACTAAAGTAAAGTTGCCTCAATTTACAGATAGCATTTTGAAGTGCTAACTTGTTGGTCACAGCAAGAGAAAGTCTGAATCTTCTGTAATTTCTCATCTTTTTTGCCTTTTAAGAAATGCTGTTTCCGATTAGCATGATTTATGTCAATGAAGTTAGTGATTAGATTAACTTGGGTGGTTGGAAGGCTCTTAAAAGTACAGGACCTTCATGAATTCTAATCATTGTCTACACTCAGAATATCCTTTATATTCAATAGCACACTTGATAGGTAGTTTGTTTTCTGTATCAGCATGGAAAGATTGCATGCCTTCATTCCCTGTGGTATATACAATCTCCCCTTTAATGTACCCTTGTCCACTGGAAACAACAGGGTGCTATTCAGTGCTGGGGCATTGGTTCCTCAGCAATGTCTTGTAAGGAGCTTCAATGGGATCTCAGTGGATGGTACCTCATCACTAGTGACAGAAAATCACTGCCAGAAGGTTGCCAGGTATTTTGCTAAAAAAACCCCCACCTTCCTTTGATTCCTTAATGTGTCTTGATACCAAAAGACCTCATAAAATGACTAAGTTTATATTTAAGTATTGTTACATTTTTCATTTGTTGGTAGGCACAGAGGGTAAAACGTATCAAATTTGGCAATCTTATTTTAATGTTTTTTCTTCAGTTGTTTTAAATGCTAACTCTTGACTAAGGAAAGAGCAGTTCCTTACAAGTCTAGGCAGAATGGAGGTGTAGCAGTAACTTAGTATTTTCTTTCAATTTTTGTGCAAACCTTTAAATGGGTTTTCACTGCTCCCTGTGTGAATGCTCCCGAAAGTTTATTCCCAGTAGCATTGACACCGTTATTACCTTTCATTATTTATGGGGAGATAGTTATTGCTTTTCCAGTTACGAAATGAAGGTGAGTTCAAAGCACAACAGTTTGGTTTCTTCTGTTTCAAAGACATTCTCAGGTAACTTTTTAAATGCAAATTGCACAGTCTGTGCAGATATAAAACTTGGCAGTGATGTTCTGCAGCAGTAGTGAACAGAAACTTCCTTTCCTTGGAAGCTTGTGATAAAAACTCCCCAGAAAACAGATCAATATCTACATTCCCGGCTGTCTCTTGTATTGCTAGATGTTGTGTTAAGAGTGAAAATTACTTGAGAAACTGAACATTTCAAAATGTGCAACCTAGCATTTTATACCTGGAAATCCATTTTTAGACAATTATATTAATAAATGACCCCTTACTTTTGCCTTTACTGCTCTTTTTTCTAATTATGCTGCACATGGAAGTTTGGTCTTCTTTACTTCTCAGATTGCCACAGGTGACACGTTACAAAGATGAATATTCTCTCCAAGGGAAATCCTTTAGTTTAGTTTCCTCTGCAAACCTATGTGTCAACAAACTGTCTGGGAAATCCACTGTGCTTTCCTTCCCAGTTTGTTAATTGTTTGCATGACAAAATTCCTTTTTCTGGGCAAGAACTTTCGCAGTGGGAGTCTACTCTCCTACCTCCTGCCAGGTAGAAGTGATATATTTTTATTCTTCTATAATTATTTACACTAGCACATGCATTGCAGTTTGCTGGAAATCTCTCTGGTAGGGCCATGGCTTTGCCCCACCCCAGAGGCATTCCAGCTGGTGTTCCTTAAATGGCTCTTCTTCAAATTCCAGAGGTTTTTTGTGGTTTTGACATATATTCTTTCTTAATTTTTCTTTGAAAGACCAAGACATTCACTTGCATTGTTTGCAGAATACCACTTACTGTGGACATTGGACTTTTCCTACCACTTGCATCATAATTAAATACTAGTAATTTATGAAGGATGACATTTTTATTCAGTGAAATTATTCGAACTGTTGATGGTGATTATTTATGAAACCACCTGAGAATTAATCTGACTTTATCGGCATCAAAAATTATTTTGGTAATAAAAAATATTAACTCCTGCCCATATAAATTAATAATAATAATTTAAAAATGCACTAATTTGGAAATCTGTGATGTAGGAGAAAATGTTCTTACATGAAACTGATGAGATTGACAGCCGGACTGACAGTCTCACAGAGTCAGACGTGAAACCAGTCAGAATTTACCCGTGAGAATATTACAGTGAAATTCTGCAGCTTCAGTGAAACCCACAGAGAAGGCCAAGAAGATAATCAATGAGAGAAGATGTTCTGGACACAAGGAGAGGATGTTCTTGTTACTGGACGTTAAGAGTGTACAAGGAAGAACTTGTGGATAATATGTAACAACTATACCTTTGCTTGTATAGCTGATTGTTTTACTGCCTGAATGGTCATTGTTTGTTAGACAGCCTTGTCATTTTTTGCTAAGCAGCCAATCTTAATAGGGCACAGCAATTGTGAAGAGGTATAAGAATAGCAGTAGAGAAAATAAAAAAATCTTTCTACCTCTCTCGACTATGGATTACGACTACTGTGTGCTGTTATGTCTGCCTTGACAACAGCCACATGAAACATTTGCTGATAAGTAGCTATGTACTGCCTCTGTTCTGATAACAGTTGCCCTCAAATGCTGATTCAGGTTTGCAAAGTCTTGATGCAGCACTGCAGGCTATGAAATTACTTTGTCTTACAACAAATTATTCAGAAACTTTGTATTAGATGGAAGACAGCCAAGTCTACTCTGGGCTGCAAATAATCCAGACAGGAACAGTATTCCCGTGAGCCTCTTATATATTAGAGCTGCCAGGAAATAAACCCCTTTCCTTGGCATTAGCTTCTGCCTGCACTGAACTTCCCAGTGTGACGCCACGGGTGCTTTTTGGCAGGGGGAATGCACCTATGTGGGACAGGAGAGCATCTTAAGGTGTTGTCTCTTCTCCTCCTCTTCCTCCTCCTGGCCAGGATGCAGGAAGTGGCACAGCACAGGCAACAGTCCCTCATGTCTCCTGTGCTGGACTGCTGCAGTATTCCCATGCTCTAGTTCCTTCAACTAAATCAACCTTTCAAACATATGCTTCTTACAGCGGTAGTAGCTAATCTCTGGATTGCTGCTCCCAGGGCTTCCATTACTGTGGGGAGAGAACCATGCCCACCAGTAATGTTGTGTTTTCCAGTGATTGGTGCCTTTGTGCTGCAGGTTGCTGGAAGGTGTGGTGGAGCCTGTGCAGTCTGTGCAGACAGAGCCTTCTGCACTGGAGACTGCTCTAGTCCAGCCCATGGCGCAAGCCAAAGCTGACCTGGCAGATCCTAGCCAGCTCCTCACTGGTTTGGAAACTGCTGGACCAGCCAACTGGCTGGTGTAGTCAAGAATTTTTTGTTAGGTTGCCCCCCACACTTTTTCTATCCTTAGACTATGAAGCCAAGTACAAAACTACTCAGATTAGTTCATTTGCAGCAGGATCTTGTTCCCTGACTGGGGTTTACTCCTGCAGAAGCTTCCTCAGTTTTGATCCAGTTAGCTAAACTCAAGGCAAGATATTTAAGACATTTCTGAGGGTTTTATGGTGTTTCGTCCTGGATTTATGGAGACTGCACTAATGCATTTAATGGCTTAGGGTAAGAGTGCCACCATCCTGTCCCAGCAGTCGAGTGTGGAAATGAGTCTGGCTCCTGTCTCCCAATCGGTGTGACACTGTTACAGTTACACTGGGATCACAGTGGTCAAGATTTTCTCTGTTTCAGTGTAACTGGTTACCTTATGAATTCAGAGTAAGTCCACTCGGCTGGTGAGGTGAAAGACACCTGAGTACTTCCTCTGCAGAGACCTGTCCCTGTTTCTTTACTGTGACTGCCCCAGGATAGCATCTGCTTCCCTGGCAGCCTCAAATATTTGACACCACCTGCCTTTGATCTAGACATTGTGATGAGCATCTTTACCTGATCCCCGTTCAGTCTGTTCTTTTCCTTGGGAGGAGAGAGGGGATCAGAAAGTCTTCTGCAACCCTAGAGAGGTAAGCAGGTCTGCCAGTTCAGTGAAGCTCAAATGGGCATGGCCAGGATCCATGCTGTGCAACTGTCACTGTCATTCTGGGTGGCCTCACACTCCATGGCTATGACTTTTGGAGCTGGCTCAATGCTGTTTCTAGGCCAGTGTTACACCCCTACTCTTCAGATCACCACTCCACACTCCACGCTGTAATCCCTGCAACCTTCTGTCTTCAGCTGGGCACTTATTGCTGAGCAGTGACATCATGAGATTTGTGAACATGTGAGTGACTCTTTTTGGTTTGGGTCTGTCCAGTTCCCTCATCTAGAGACAAGCAAGGTCTGTGACTTTAGATTAGAAAATACAGGAGCAGACCCAGAAAGATGATTGAGGTCATTGACAACTGAGACCAACCCACAAGGGGTTTTGCACCAACCCAAAACTTTGTAGAGCACTTAAAGTTTCAGATCCACAGCGAGGCACTAAAATATGTGAACAGATTTTTTTTTTTTCAAATGGTGACAATATTTCTTAGTCCTTGCATGAGGAACAGTTGCACAACTTCTGAAAACTCAGGTCAGCTCTTTAGGTTTTGGAATACTAATGGGAACAATAACAGAGCTACAGGCTGGGGACAGAGTGGCTGGACAGTGGCCAGGCAGAAAGGGACCTGGGGGTGCTGGTCGACAGCCGACTGAACATGAGCCAGCAGTGTGCCCAGGTGGCTCAGAAGGCCAATGGCACCTGGCCTGGATCAGGAACAGTGTGGCCAGCAGGACCAGGGAAGTCACTCTTCCCCTGTACTCAGCACTGGTGAGGCCACACCTCGAGTGCTGTGTCCATTTTTGGGCCCCTCAGCTCAGGAAGGACGTGGAGATGCCTGAACACATCCAGAGGAGGGCAAGAGGGCTGGTGAAGGGCCTGGAACACAAGCCCTGTGAGGAACAACTGAGGGAGCTGGGGTTGTTTAGCCTGGAGAAAAGGAGGCTCAGGGGAGACCTTGTCACTCTCTACAACTGCCTGAAAGGAGGCTGTAGCCAGGTGGGGGTCGGGCTCTTTCTCCAGGCAGCAACTGACAGAACAAGAGGACACAGCCTAAGCTGTGCCAGGGGAAGTTTAGGTTGGACATCAGGAAAAATTCTTCAGTGAAAGAGTGATTGGGCACTGGAATCTGCCCAGGGAGGTGGTGGAGTGTGTTTAAAAAAAGACTGGACATGGCGCTCAGTGCCATGGTTTAATTGATGAGGAGGTGTTAGGTCATAGGTTGGACTTGATGATCTCAAAGGTCTTTTCCAGCCGAGTTTATTCTCTGATTCTGTGATTTTGACTTTTAAAATTGTTTTCATCTTCACTTACGTTTTTTAAATTTTATTTTACCATAACTGGTGGGATTTGAATAGCATGTTCTCTAGCCTCCTTGATGTCCTTTAGTATTGCAATTCAGCCAAACAAAGGACTCATTCAAATAGGAGGGAAGTGGGAATGGTTTTACTGTTTCATTAACTGATTGCTGTTACAGGAAACTGGAAAATGAGAATGAGTACCTGCAATGCAGTGAGGAAGTCAAAATACTAACAGAAACAACCAGCTATTATTACATTAAGTAATTGTCATTCAATCCAGCACTTGCACAGTGAATGCAAAGTAAATTAATCTTTGACATCTCATCAATATTGATGCATAGACAATTTGTCAGATTATTAAAAATACTGCTGCCTGCAAACTGGCATTGGGGTATCCCCAGAGAGGGTTAATGCTTAATCAAATGGTGTGACATTAGAGAAGGTCTCTATTGTTCAGTAATGAAATGGTTTATAAACTTGATTAGTTGTTTTTAACCCAGTAAATTTTTTATTTTATGGCAATATTAGTGTATTCTTACACTAATTTATTGCAGTTCTGCCATGGTGCAGTAAAACTGAACAGAATTAGCAATGCCATGTTGGGGATTAATTAATCCATTATCATAACTGGTTTCCATTGCTTCAGAAGGCAAGACATGTCCACATTGCTAGTTCCAATAATTTCTAAAGTAATACAAGGAGTGGAATCCAAAGGAATCTCCCTGTGTAGATGCTTTGAGTTGCATTTCCTATCCCAGAAAGCTCTAAGAATTCACAGATTATGAGACAGTTCCATACAAAACCAACCTCCAACCCTCAAATCCTCCAGTGTTCCTTAACAGCACTGAAATGACTAGGAAGCCCTTCAATCTTTCATCTCAGTTTAAGGCCAAATGAAAATCTCTCAAAATTTCAAACTTCTTCTGTATCTACCTCCCTGATCTGTGCACACCCAGTTGTTTCTGGAAGACAGCAAGAAAGGAAGGTTTGGCACATTATGGAGAGAGTTGTGCTTTCTTGGTCTGGGACAGGGGTTTGGAGCTTTTCTGCAGACCCATGCTAGCAACTGGTGTGGGAACCCCAAAGAGGGGCCATCTGCTTTGTGCCTGGGAGGTGCTTGTGATTCACCAGCTCCTCTTGTGATACAATAATTGAGCATGGTATTTTGTTTGAGACTGGCAAGCACAGCTGGGATTCAGCAATCCTGAAGTATTCTACGAAACAAATACCTTTGTGCACATGGTGGTTGGCTTTGTTCTGCTCTCACAAATGAACCTGAGGGATTTCTGTAATATCAAGAAGTGTAAGTGGAAACAGCATTAAATCATAACTGCATAGATTATGTTCAGGTCCCAGTGGGAATTACACTGAGAGTTGAGCAGAGTTAATGAAGAAAGATGAGGTATCATGGGACCCCTGGGGCAGGAGGGAGCTATAGTCCATGACAAAGTTGCAGGAACTGGCAGGATGGGAGCTGGAAAAGATAACAACGAAGCAAGGACTGATGGACAGAAAAAGCTAATCTTGAAAGGTTGTTTGGGAAAGCACAAAGCTCTGCAGAAGCTGTTGCTGTCTCTCATATTGGGGACATACCAACAGTTGAATGTCTCTGTGGTTTTGTGTTTGCAAACTTGGGTGTTGCAGTTCAGAACTTGCAAAAAATTAAGGCTTCAGTCACATGAAAGTGTCGTTATTCCAGGGCTTCATTCTCATAGCCAGGGAACAAACTCCTGATGCATCATTTTGGCTAGATGTCACAATGAAAGGCAAGATCTACACTATGACCTAACGCTGTCCCTGGCGCTCTAGCATGAGCTCTGGCATGCCCTCAGTCAGAGGGGATGCAGCGTTATTTCTGCAACGTCCTTCAGGACCGACTTTGGAAGCAGGAAAGGTGCTGGCTGGGTGCGCGTGCTAGCTCCTTCACAGAGGAGGCACATCAGGGGCCGATAGTCTGGGCTCATGTTACTCCAGAAGCAAAGGAAAAGAGAGGGGCCTCTGGTCTGGGTTCCAACAGGTTTATTGTCAGAGGTTCCAGCGACCACAAAAAGGCACCGAGGGGTTTTTGCATTCAGTTTTATAAGGGGTTTGAAAATGGCAGGGAAAGGGAAGGCAACCAATGAGATACAAGCTGGGGGGAGGATACAATTCAACAACAACCAATGGGAGAAACTGGGAGGTGGGAGATACAACTGGGAGCTAATGAACAACCGAATAACAGAGAACTCTCTCGAACAGGGGGAGGCGGTTTGAAGCTGGGTGCCACCCAGGGGGATGCGGCTTAGGCTTCTGTGCCGCCCATTGACCCTCCCTCTGAATCACTGTCCTGGGTGGGGAAATCCACCCAAGGGAGAGCCCTGAATTGATTGGCATTCAACTGCCCCAGCCCAGCAGTGGGCTGGGTCACTGCAACACTATGAGAAATTCAAGAAAAGTTAATCTGCAGAATGAAGCGTGTGTTCTCAAAGAGAGATGTGTGTCTAAGCAGGGCTACATGTATATAAAATATCATCTCTGTGTCTGTACAAATCTGATTTCACCATTTTCTACCAATTTTATCTAAATTGCAATTTGATTTTATTTTGCTTTGCCATAAAGATCAAAGCTGTTTTTTGTTTGGCCATACAGATCTTTCAGCACACTGGCTGGCAATACACCCCGTGTGCTTCACAGAAATGTCTTTTGCTTCTCTACATGATGCAGATTGTCAAGTTGGTAAAGTTTCTTGGGAATCATTGAGCTTAGCTGTGCCTTGCAACCATCTTTTGATGTTTGGTGTTTCCTGACTACTTCTCTGCAATAAAACACCCTGGTTTGTGCACTTTGCCAGCACATGGCTCCCTTCCCTCTCTTGTCTTTATCAGAGAGAAATACAGTTGGGTTTTTTTTTCTGGATATAGGGTGATCCTTGCATCTTCACTGTTTGAGCAGAAATGTGCTTTTCACTAAAATCTAGCTGTTCTTTATAAAAATAAGTGTTCCTTCTTTAGATGCCCAGTGAATAGTAAATCTTTAGTCAGCTACAAACAAAAGTGTTGAGGTGAGCACTGCCTGGGAGTGCATGGGAAGCGTGGCACTGAACATGTGCAGGAGTCCAAGTACGCTCAATTTAAAATTCCTCATTGGTGCTTCTTAGGAAAACTGAAGAAAAGTAGAAAAAAGCTTTCTTGAGATATATTTCCTAGCTAGCTTTATTGCTATTTCTGTACTTCCACAAGTAGTTGGGATTTGGCTCAGCAGTGGGAATAAGTCTGGCATGAGCTCAGTTGGTCAGAGCATGGTGCTGATAACAACAAGGCCGTGGGTTTGATCACTGTACAAGCCATTAATTTAAGAGTTGGACTTGATGATCCATGTGGGGCCCTTCCAACTCAGAAGATCCTGTGACTCTGTGACTGGATACAATAGCTTCCTTTAATGCTCTGCATCTTCTAGGACTGATGGGGAGGTTGCTGCAGTGTATTCTCAATACAGTGCTGGAAAGGGTTTTTAACTATTTCTTTTTTCCTTGCGCCTTTTCTGGTGAGATGGCTGCTTAGAAGTGGCAGGATGGAATTTCAGAGGCATTGTGAAAGCATATGTAGGTGGTAGTCCAGGATGCCAAGGGAACTGGAGCTGTGATTGTTGCTGAGTGAAGAGCTCTGACAAGCCAGGATTTTTGGTTCTTGTTTTACAGGTTTCTTTAATACAGAGATGGCTTGCCTTGTTCCAAGGAACATGAGGTGCAGATGTGTATACACTGCTCAGTTTCCTTCCATGACTTACAAAGTCAGCATGTTCTTAGCTGTATGGTGGCACTGGATAATAAGATTCTTCTTTTCTGTGTGACATATTCCAGGACATGAGCCTTCCCACAACTGTCATAGCATAAAACCACCTGAGTAAAGAAAAGACAATAATTAAAAATAACAGGAGAAGCAAAATCATTACTGCAAATGATCCAGGAAACCCAAGTTGTAAGAAAGTCTAGATTGAACTTCACCATCAGGCTCCTTGGAAAGAGTTATTAGCAGAATCTGTCTGATGCTGAGTGAGCCACATGGAATTTCTTGTAAGACAAAGATTTCAGCACATAATCAGAATTCCAGCGTGGACAAAACCTTTATAAGCATGTATTTTTAGCAGATCTGGTCCTTGTGTGAAAGCATGTAGATTAAATGATAGTTTTAATGTAATTTGGAATGAGATTGTTTTGGAGCAAGCAAGCCCTTACAAGGGCTTCCATAAATCTTTCAAAAAAGTAAGAATCCAAAACCAACATAGTGCTAGTCTGAGGTTTCTTCTTTTTGAGAAATGCCTCTCAGAAGGTCGCCAGACATGTATATTGTTGCCAGGCCACTCAAAGCCCACTTATACTTCAGAAGTCCTGTTCCATGTCTCCTCTACTTCTGTTGGTTTTTCCTGCTGTTGAACAAAGCGATGGCAGACATTCAGAGAGACAAAATTAAGGAAGCACAGACAAAACTCCCATTTGATATGTTGAATGTAGTGTGAAATAAACTCTCCTGTCTTTGCTGGCAACTCAGTGATTCAGAAGAAATGTAGTTTTGGGCTTCAGTGTAGGTAACATACATGTTATGGTTATCAGCCCATGGGGTTGTTGTGTGTTTTGGTAACAACTGCTGTCCAATCAAGTGAACAAATAAACCATTTCCTTTCCTAGTGTTGAAAGTACTGCAATAAGTTTAATAAAGGCTCCAGTATCTGTACTGATTGTATTGTATCTGGTTGAGCACTAAACAGGCTCCAAACCTGCTAGAGCTCCAGAAGCATTTGGGCAACAATCTCAGGCACAGGATGGGATTATTGGGGTGTCTTTGAAGGGCCAGGAGCTGGACGCAAGGATGGGTCCCTTCCAGCTAAGGATATTCTAGTATTCTATGATTCTTTTTCCAGCTTGCACTGTCAAGTAAGTAAAAGAACGTACTGCTCCTGAGTTAAACCAGAAGGTGATTGTGAAATATGGAAATACCTCCAAGACAGCCAGCTCTTTCTCCACATTACAGCCTTTTCTGGATGACTATCCCAAGCTGCTCTTGGGGTGAGTGAAGGGATGTTGTATCTACATCTATGTATGACAGGGATGTCACATCAGTCTTCCCTAGAGGTAACCTAGAGGTGCCAGGGAACACACAGAGGGAGACTAGGAAGAGAATTGCAGGGTCCAGGGGTGGCCGTGTGCTCTACTGTGTGTGAGAGCTGATGTAGCTGCCACTACAGCACCCATCAGCCAGGTGTTACGTCTGGCAGGTCACATTGCAGTGCTTGCTTTGTCAAAGCCAATACTGTTTGGGCAGAAGCATGGGAGCTTCAGCTTCCCTGTGGGAAAAGGTAAAGGGCTGAAGAGTAAGTCTCTGGGCAGCTTCAGTGCCCCAGCACTGCAAAAGCCCAACTCTGAAAGTAGTCACTTTTCAGAATCTTGCTAAACATTTTATAAGATTCAGAACATAGCCAGAACCCTGGATAAGTGTCAGAGGTTTCAGGCTCACTCTCTCCTTTAGTGCTTACTGAAAGGCTCTGTGCCATGGGAGCAGAACTCCAGCTGCTGCTCTTCCCACAGGAGCAGGGGCTGTGATGGCCAGGTGGAATGGGAATGCAAGCTGAGGTGGGCTGGAGCTGGCTCTGGTGCTGCCAGTGTGCTCATGGAATGAAAATAATGAGAAAAACCCACAAAAGAGTGGGGAGCAATGGTAAAGTAAGCAATGGAGCAGCTTCTGTTTCCAGCTGTTCTTGCAGCTGTGCTCTCAGAGGGTCAGGCATGGCAGGTGAGCTGCTGGTGACACCTAGTACTGCTGCCAGTATGGAACCTTGGGGCATTGCTTCTGCCCACCTGGCTGGTCACAGCTGTGCTGCAGTCAGACTTGTCCAGCCGGGCCAGGCCCTGGTGCCAGCTGTCCCACTCCCTCCCACAGGAGATGTGTTTGCATGTGGAATGTCAGCACAGCATGGTGGTGGCTTGAAAGGTGGATAGCATGGACTTGGAGGAACCTGAAATGCAAGAAACTGCACCATGAGAAAGGCTGAAACAGGACAAAAAGATTTGGGAATACCATCTCTTTGTGCCAGTTCCCCTCTCTCTGATTTTCTGCTTTACCACTTGGCTCCCAGACTTGCATGTCCACCCCTAAGAGAAGTGTCCTTCTTCCTCGCACTCCATGACTTACATTCCTCATCTCCATCAGGAGACAAGAGAGCAGAGCATGTGCCTGCCCTCCTGCAGGAGGGAAGGTTGGTAGCACTTGTATTCTGATTCTGGTTGCAGACACAAAATTCCCGCCTGAAATGAGTGTACCATAAAAAGACCTATGGGACAATATAATTGACTGTGTTAAAAGTGTCGTAACTTTTGGGCTAAGAGTATATCTGCACCCCCAAAATACAAGCCTTTTACCTTCATTCATGCTCGGGAAGAGAAGCTGTGGACTACATCTTGCAAGAGACCCCCTCTTTTTTTTCCCAGATGGCCTTGCACAGCCTTATCATAGAATCCCAGACTGGTTCAGGTTGGAAGGGATCTTAAAGCCCATCCAGTGCCACCCCCTGCCATGGGCAGGGACACCTCCCACTGTCCCAGGCTGCTCCAAGCCCCAATATCCAGCCTGGCCTTGGACACTGCCAGGGATCCAGTGGCAGCCACAGCTTCTCTGGGCACCCTGTGCCAGGGCCTGCCCACCCTCCCAGGGTACAATTCCTTCCTGATATCCCATCCATCCCTGCCCTCTGGCAGTGGGAAGCCATTCCCTGTGTCCTGTCCTTCTATCCCTTGTCCCCAGTCCCTCTCCAGCTCTCCTGGAGCCCATTTAGGCCCTGCAAGGGCTCTGAGCTCTCCCTGGAGGCTTCTCTTCTCCAGGTGAACACCCCCAGCTCTCCCAGCCTGGCTCCAGAGCAGAGGGACTCCAGCCCTGGGATCAGCTCCATGGCTTCATCTGGACTCACTCCCACAACTCCATGTCCTTCCACTGCTGAGGACCCTGGACCTGGGTGCCGTATGCGCTCCCAAAATTCATCTCATGTTTTGGTTCAGAAATTCTTTAAAACAAAAGAATGGCTTTAAAACTATTCAAAAGTTGTTCTCATTAATGGAAAGGGGGGACTTGTAGGCAAAACCCCACCAAGAATCCTTTTGTCTGCAATTTTCTTATTTCTTTCTTAATCCAAGTGTGAGTAAGTTATGTCATTGAACAAGAGTGTTACCTTCAATATCATTTTCATAGAAATCCTTAATTGTTCTAGGATGTAAACTGGGCTTCAACATTTTATCAGCATTTAATGAAAAAATAGTTGTAGGTTTTTGTGATGTGAGGAATAAGCTGATCAAAAATGTCCCTTCAGTCCAAAATTGCAATTCATTTGAACTAAAAAATTGCACAGAAACACTTCTCACACTGATGTTTTTTGTGGTCTGTTATTAGGGCATTTTGAGATGGAAAGAATTGATTTTGCCTTCTTCTTTAGCTGTGATGATTGTCAAAATACTTACCTACAAATTATTTTACTATTTAATGTAATGAAAATGAGAGTTGTTCTTTTTACCAAGATGTACTAGTTTAAAACAAACTAGTGGGAGACACCAAGTCAGAATAACAATTTAATAGGGAAATAAAGAGGGGGGGGAAAAAAAAAAGGCAGATAACACTGGGTTAAATTGACAGTCAGGATACAACCTGACACCCTGTTAATCAGGGTGGTGGTAGCAGTCCGATAGAATGGTGGCTGCAGTCCTCCTGAAGCAGTGATCCTGTAGAAAGAGGGTCTGCTCTTCCTCAGAAGGTCCAGTGGTGGCTATGTAGCTCCTGTCCTCTGGAAATACTCTCAGGGGTGCCATGTCTCCACAGGACTTGCTTTTCCAGGCCCAGGATGGTGTTCCGGGCTGTAGCATGAGGCACAGGGTAGGTCTCCAACAATCCAGTGGTTGCTTCAGCCATGGTCAACACATAGCGCTTGCCGTGGCGGGTTTGGGGAAGGGTGATGTAGTCAACTTGCCAGGCTTCCCCATACCTGTACTTTGACCATCGTCCACCGTACCACAGAGGCTTCACCCGCTTGGCCTGTTTGATTGCAGCACAGGTCTCACAACTGTGGATGACCTGTGATGTGCTGTCCATAGTAAGGTCCACCCCTCTGTCACTGGCCCATCAGTATGTTGCATCTCTCCCCTGATGACCAGAGGCATCATGGGCCCAACGAGCTAGGAATAATTCTCCTTTGTGCTGCCAGTCCAGATCCACCTGTGATACTTTTACCTTGGCAGCTCGGTCCACCTGCTCGTTGTTGTGATGCTCTTCGTTAGCCCGACTCTTGGGTACATGTGCATCCACGTGTCGAACCTTCACGGTCAGCTTCTCTACTCGGGCGGCGATGTCCTGCCAAATCTCAGCGGCCCTGATGGGTTTCCCTCTGCACTGCCAGTTGGCTTTTCTCCAGCGATCCAGCCATCCCCACAGAGCATTAGCTACCATCCATGAGTCGGTGTAGAGATAGAGCCTCGGCCACTTCTCTCGTTCAGCAATATCCAAAGCCAGCTGGACGGCTTTAAGCTCTGCAACCTAACTTGATCCACCTTGTCCCTCGGTAACTTGTGCAACTTGTCGTGTGGGGCTCCATACTGCAGCTTTCCACTTCTGGTTACAGCCTACAATTCAGCAGGAACCATCAGTGAAGAGGGCATAACGTCTTTCAGTCTCCGGTAGCTCATTATATGGTGGGGCTTCCTCGGCACAAGTCACTTGCTCTTCCTCTTCTTCAGAAGATAATCCAAAAGTCTGAGCTTCGGGCCAGTTTGTTATAATTTCCAGAATCCCAGGGCGATTCGGGTTTCCAATATGGGCATGCTGTGTGATGAGAACAATCCATTTGCTCCATGTGGTGTTGGTGGCTTGATGTGTGGAAGGAACCTTTCCCTTTAACATCCACCCCAGCACCAGTAGTCGGGGTGCCAGAAGCAACTGTGCTTCAGTGCCGATTACCTCTGAGGCAGCTTGAGCTCCTTCATAGGCTATTGTGGTGGTCAGCAGTTGACCTGAAGGCCTCACGATAATAATTAATCCCATTTTATAACTCCCTCTTTTATCACTGAAATAATTAAGATATAATTGAAATTACATAAGTACCCTGACCGGTAGGTTATGTAATCCAACCAGTGTGGACTGTTGGAGAGCAGGCCCAGGCCGTTGGGGACGCAAGCAGCTATTGGCTGGTTGGCCGGGTGGCAACTGGCAGCCAATAGGGATCGACCACACAGACCTTCAGATCTATATAAGGGAAGAAGACTCAATAAAAGTTGGCTGTTGTGCATGAACCCAGTAAGTCTTGTCACTTGTCTGTCTCTGAAACTGCGACAATAGGCTGCCAAGATTTCCTTCTCTGTGGGAGTGTAGTTGGCTTCAGACCCTCTGTAGCTTTGGCTCCAGAATCCCAGTGGTTGACCCCGAGTCTCACCAGGCACCTTCTGACAGAGGCTCCAGGACAGATCATTGTTCCCAGCTGCAGAGTAGAGCACGTTCTTCACCTCTGATCCTGTCCTGGGCCAAAGGCTACCGCATGAGCGATTTCCTGCTTGATCTGGGCAAAGGTGTGCTGCTGTTCCGGGCCCCAGTGGAAATTGTTCTTCTTGAGGGTAACCAGGTAGAGAGGGCTCATGATCTGGCTGTACTCGAGAATGTGCATTCTCCAAAAACCTATGGCACCTAGGAAAGCTTGTGTTTCCTTCTTGCTGGTCGGTGGAGATGTCGCAGTGATCTTATTGATGACCTCGGTGGGAATCTAACATCGTCCATCTTGCCATTTTACTCCCAGGAACTGGATCTCTTGGGCAGGTCCCTTGACTTTGCTCCTTTTGATGGCAAAGCTGGCTTCCAGGAGAATCTGGATGATTTTCTCTCCTTTCTCAAATACTTCCTTTATTGTATTTCCCCACACAATGATACCGTCAATGTATTGCAGATGTTCTGGAGCCTCACCCTTTTCCAGTGCAGCCTGGATCAGTCCATGGCAAATGGTGGGACTGTGCTTCCACCCCTGGGGCAGTCGGTTCCAGGTGTACTGCCCACCCTTCCAGGTGAAAGCAAACTGGGGCCTGCATTCTGCTGCCAAAGGAATGGAGAAGGCATTGGCAATGTCAATAGTAGAGTACCACTTCGCTGCTTTGGACTCCAGCTCGTACTGAAGTTCCAACGTGTCCGGCACAGCAGCGCTCAGTGGTGGTGTGACCTCATTCAGGCCACGGTAATCCACCATCAGTCTCCATTCTCCACTGGACTTACGCACTGGCCATATAGGGCTGTTGAAAGGTGAACGGGCCTTGCTGACCACCCCTTGGTTCTCCAGTTTACGAATCATCTCATGGATGGGAACCACAGAGTCTCTGTCGGTGCGGTATTGCCGACGGTGCACTGCTGCTGTGGCGATTGGCACCTGTTGTTCTTCAACTCTCAGCAGTCCCACGTCAGAGGGGTCATCTAAGAGGCCAGGCAATGTACTCAGTTGTCTGATATCTTCTGTCTCCACAGCAGCTATCCCAAAAGCCCAACGATGTCCTTTTGGGTCCTTGAAATATCCATTTCTGAGATAGTCTATGCCAAGAATGCATGGGGCCTCTGGGCCAGTCCCGATGGGGTGTTTCTGCCACTCGTTCCCAGTTAAACTCACTTCAGCTTCCAGTACAGTCAGCTGCTGCAATCCTCCTGTCACCCCAGAAATAGAAATTGGTTCTGCTCCCACATACCTTGATGGCATCAGAGTACATTGAGTGCCGGTGTCAACCAAAGCCGTGTATTTTTGTGGGTCAGATGTGCCAGGCCATCAGACCCACACAGTCCAAAAGACCTGATTATCCCTTTCCTCTGCCTGTCTAGAGGCAGGGTGGAGATTCCTGGTCATGGTACATGTTGCTTCCCTCCAGTGAATATGTTCCTGAGATCCCTTCAAGAGGATCGGTCATATTATCATTCCTATATTGTCTGGAATTCTGTGCGCAAGAGACTGGAGCAGCGTTGACTCTAGATGCGCTTCTTGTGGTAGTTGTCCCTCTTTTTAGTTCATGTACCTGGGCTGCTAAGGAAGAGGTGGGTTTTCCATCCCACTTACTCATGTCTTCTCCATGTACCTGAAGGAAAAACCAGAGATTACCTCGGGGGGTGTATCCTCTCTCCCTGGTTGGGGGATGCCTGCTCCTAATGGCAGAGACTCTTACTGGTTCTGGTGAGATGTGGTAAATCTCTTCCTTAAGTTCCTTTTTCAGTTTCTGATGGCCCTCTTCAATCATTCTCCGGACTTGCTCAGCCAGCCTTGTTTCTACATGGTGCGAAACAGGCCTGTGACAGTGTCCTTGTAAATTCTCAGTTTGTTCACCAAGACGCCCACCCTGTCCTCGCTTTCCCTCCATTGCAGCGTTGCCAGGTAACGGGAGTACATCTCTGGTCCAAGGCATGCGAACCTCAACCACATCTGTGACATGCACTGGACACCATCTGGGCTGTTAGGAAATCTCTTGTCTTCTGAGAAAACTATTTCCAGCACAGCCAATTCCCTCAGGCACCGGATACCTTGTTCCATTGTGCTCCATTTTCCTTGGTGCACCTGCAGGTCTTCTTTACAAAGGTACCTGTCCCTTACACTTGTCAGAAGTCACCACCAGA
The DNA here is from genome assembly GCF_965178545.1 of Coloeus monedula. Classification (NCBI taxonomy): domain Eukaryota; kingdom Metazoa; phylum Chordata; class Aves; order Passeriformes; family Corvidae; genus Coloeus; species Coloeus monedula. Next base: position 2,813,738 of record NC_138788.1, on the reverse strand, counting down.
GGCTGAGAGTTTCTTGGGTTCTCCTGATCCCCTGGTCAATGACCACATCCCGGGACAGAGATCCCAGCTGCCTGGCCTCACTTCCGTCCAGAATGGTGTCATTGGCTGCAGCGTCCCAGATGCGGAGCAGCCAGGTCAGGATAGACTTGTTTGTCTGGCGGGTGAATTCCCTCCACAGGTCACACAGCTCACACAGGGATAGCGACCGAGTGATGATCTCTGGCTCTGCTGGGTGCGAAGGTCCTGCTGCATCCTTGTCAGTCACTATGCGGACTGATTTGCTTTTTGATTTCTTGTTCTGCATGGGGGAAACTGCAATCGGTTTAGGCTGTTCTGGTTCAGTGACAGTTTGTGTGGAGATGCTGACGGTGCTTTTGGTTTCTTTCTCCTCTGTGTCAGTCTGCGTAGGCATGGACGCTGTTGTCTTGCGTCTGGTTTCTTTCTCCTCTGTGTCAGTCTGTGTAGACATGGTGCTTGTTGCTCTGCTCTTCTTTTCCCTCTCATCCTGAGGATGCTGTGCCATAGCTCTGATCCTAAGCATGGTGTACACAGTGCAGGTCATAGAGAAAAAAGAACTGACAAGATTATGCCATCCTTAACATCCACAGGGAACTCAATATTTTCAAAAACTGCTGTGTCCAGCCTGAAAGGCTGGAAAAAAACATTCTTTAATCCTCCCCCCATGGGCTGGCTATGATTGTTGAGGCCCCAGATGTAGCAGCCTAGAGTAGGACAAGCAGACAAAGTTGAGTATATATTCCGAATTATGTTCATTGTCTCAGAGGTTATCATGCAGTAGGCATAATAGACTAATAAAGCACATTTTATACCATATCCTGGTCTACACAGGAGCATTACAATTGGCAGATAGTTCCCTATGTGCGGAAAAATACAGAGAGCTAGGTAAAAGACCCCATGTAAGCATGTTGAACATCGTAGTGAGTAGGTGGCTTCTACAATACAAAATTGTAACTGTCTTTTCTCGGCAGCCTGCCCCACCTTGGGTGCCAAAATATGTACTAGCTTGAAAACAAACTAGTGGGAGACACCAAGTCAGAATAACAATTTAATAAGGAAATAAAAAGAGGGAAAAAAAAAAAAAGGCAGATAACACTGGGTTAAACTGACAGTCAGGATACAACCTGACATCCTGTTAATCAGGGTGGTGGTAGCAGTCCAATAGAATGGTGGCTATAGAATGCTTCAGTCCTCCTGAAGCAGTGATCCTGTAGAAAGAGGGTCTGCTCTTCCTCAGAAGGTCCAGTGGTGGCTATGTAGCCCCTGTCCTCTGGAAATCCAGTAGAAAGGGTTGTCTCTGGTGTCCAGAATCTCAGATTATATCCAGGATGGAATGCTTGGTTCCTCCCTCTGGGTGGAGCATCTCACAATGGGATAATGAGTCATGAGGCCAGGTGTTGATTAGGCTGATTAACAGAAGATAGTCATCTCTGAGTCATGCGGCATGGCATTGATGGGCCATTAACAGAAATATAGTCTGGGGGGAGGAGGCAAGGAAACACTGCCCCACCTGATTTCAACAGCTCATGAGGATGGTAGTAGAATACACTGCATCCCAGGACACAAGACAAAACAAACTTTCATCATTTAATTTCCTGCAGTACACAATTTTTGTTTTTCTCTGCTCATTAGGCTTTAAATATAAGAACTTTTCAAGTTAGAGAACTTGGTATTTATCCTTCCCAAGGTCTGGATCCAAAGCAAGGTGCCAGCTCCTGATTCATGGTTAGAGACTGACTTTCATGGGAATTTGATTAGTCTGTGTGTGAAACCCACTTTTCCCAGCTGTGAATCTGCTGGTTGAGCTAAAGCAAGTCCTGAGCCACCTGTTGCTGGCTTTGGGGCCTGAGATAATTGTTCTGATATTTCTGAATAAAAGGGCATGAATACATTTCCTTGGCAAACTCCTGAGAGTGGGGGACTGTTCCTTTTTATTCTCAGAGTATGGGAATGTCTCATTTTTGATTGGGGCTTGTGCCACTATAAGAAACTGTATCAAGATTCGTGGTGGCCAAGGTGGAAATGAACTGAAATTACTATTTAAGAAAGCAAAGCAAAAATCCTACATTTGAAAAGAATTTATAATCCTCCCACAGCTGAATTTTAAGAGAAATGAAATACAGTTTTGTTTAAGCCAGCAAAGCAACCTGACAGCACGTTTCAACATCAATTTTCTACACTGATCTAAGTGAAAACTGCTGATTGCCATGTTTGTTCCAAGCAGGGATGTGCCACAGTTGCCTTAAATTTTCTTGCAAACAATGAATCGGCTGGTACTTCTACAGCTATTAGCATATATTTAGACAAGCTCATTATCAGCATTATGGATGTTAACACTCCATAAGAGCTATCAGCCTACCCAGGGAACAAAGGGAAATAGGCAAGCACACAGAAGTTATTTTTATGGAGAGTAGTTTTAAAAAGCATTCATGCATATTACATTGTTTGCATGCAGATCCTGAGCCAGTGGGATGGAGCCACATCTGAAGAGTGTACATGCCTATATGGAATAATTGCAGATAAGAAAAATTAACCTATGAAAGGAAATGGTTCATTTCAGTGTCTTATCTCTGATCAGTTCTTGCTACTGGATTCTATCAATTTTCAAATGTCCTTAAGTTCATCACATATGGTACAACTTACGTCTTAAAAAAGTTCTTAGCTGTCACTGAGAAGTAGGTGAGAAGTGAAGGGAAGGTTTTGCTGCTTGGCAGCTGCAGAGCTACACCTGCTGTAAGGCTGCCACAGAGCTCATGTGTGTGTAGAGCTGCAGATGAAGACCAGATGGGAACGGCTTGAAGTCAGGGATTTCCACCTTTGTTGGGGAACATCTCTGTGGGCATCAAGATGCAGTCACCCAGCCTGATCTACAAAAATCATGGCTAGTTTTGTGGTCAAACACTCATCCAGGGAATGGAAAGGAGGGATCTATCCCTATGAGAAACTTTGGGTGTTTGGGGATGCATTTACATAAATATGCCCTGGTTTGAACCTCTCTCTCTGTGTGAATGTGCCCCTTTTTCCTTTGGGGCGCACCTGAGCCATTGGGCTGTACATTGGGCATCTCTCTGGGTTCTTCAGCAGTTTTTGAGTTTAGTAAGAGACATTCTTAGGAGACAACCAGCCCCAAATATCTGAAGGTAGGGGACTGATAACATTTTTTTCAGGTACCTGCCTCAGTTTGGAGAGAAAATAAATTTAAATTGATTCCTCCTTCTGCTTTTGTAGCACCTTTCTTGCTCCCTGTCTCCTTTGCTATTACTGCATAAACCAGATATTGTAGCATGAGCAGCCAGCATGGCTGAGGCATTCAGCCTGTGGAGGGGTCTGGCAGCAGGTGGGAATGCCTGTGGGATGGAGTAACTTCCTTATTCAGCCACTGCCTAGAGCTGAGTATGGAGCCCTCCACGTCCCCTGGCCTTTCCCAGGCAGCACTCGTGGGAGCTCCTTGCTCTGAGGGATTATGAGACCATCCTGCCAAGGGCCTGGTGCTGCCTGGCACAAACCCAGCTCTGTCTGTGTCACCTCTGTGCCAGCCCATGTCCTTGTGCTAGAGGGGACTGAGCCAGCTTCCTCTCTGTTTTGGGTAACTTGGCTCCTGTCCCAGCCCTGCCTGGCTGTGGAGTTAATGAGGGGTTGTGGCAGCGGCGCCGGCTCAAACCCCAGCTTGTGGTAAGTACAGCAGAGGTATCGATTACAGCCATGTAGAAAGAGCCCTGCTGCTGGCACCCTGAGCACTGCTGGGGGAGCTGAACTGCCTCTTCAGGGGCCTCCCAATGCTGCACTGGGCTCTTGGCAGTGCTGAGCAACCCAGCCCCTCTGGGTCTCTCTTACACAGCTCACACACATTTGGAAGTGACACAAGGTTGCAAAGAGCCATAACTCCAGCTTGACACTAAATGGAAAAGCTTAACTTTAAAAGGAGTTTTCCAAACCCTACAGAGACTGTAGAGCTCTTTGTTCACTTGTTCACATCTGCTTTGGCCTCCTAACTTTATTTAATTTAGGGGTAACTGCAGAATTCAATTAAGCAAGACACCATTATGGGAATTCATTCATCGCTGCCTCTTGATTTTCAGAACTCCCAGTAGGCAAGTGAGGCTTCCAGACTGGTGAAATTTGCAGCGAACATTCTGAAAATATCATATGACAGGGAACAAGTGTGAATTTCAGGAAATAAAATAGTCAGAATAAATATGCAGCTGTATAAATGTTTCTTTGATGGCAATTTCATAGTGCTGTAATTTCAGTTTTGCCTGGGATTTTTCTGGAATGGTTTTCAACATCAAAAGCGTAGGGAAACACATGGTTATCTCTTTCAATGGGAAGCCTCCACCCTTCAAAAGGAGGCTGAGCCTTCAGTGATTTGATTCTAAATAAGCATGTAATTATAGATTTCAATATTAAACTCTTTCATAGAAGCTCTCCTTTCCCTGCGAAGGCTGCAGATCTGAGCCTTTACATCTGTGGCTCAGTGACTGCAGGACAACCAGCATTTTCAATTAACCCAAGAGCTTTCAGCAGAACTGGCTTCTTAAATTATTCCTGTCACAGCTAGGACAAGTTTTTCTGAGAAACTTGAGTGGTATCTCAAGTACTGCAGAAAGGGTTTGCTTGCCTTAATGCAGACCTTTGAAAACAGTAACAAAATCTTCATTGAAGAAATTTGTTTCCTCTCTGAGTCAGAAGCAGGAGCAGGTTCATCTGAGAAATATAAGAGGTACCTGTGTAAAAGGAGGCAGAGTCAGTGCCATGTCATCAGGCTGCAGCTTTCAGTTATATACCCTACCAGAAATGTGGACAAAATGTTGCCTTTTTTGCCCCTTATCCTCCACCTGATGCCATGACAGTGTCACAGCCATCTTCTGGGGGGGTCCCTCACTGGCACGGCCCAGGAGGCTCTGCTGAGCAGGGATTTATTGCAGTGTGCTCAAGTTTTAATTGTCCTGCACTGCACCTGGTTTCTGGTTACCTGCAAATCACTTCACAACACTTCTCCTCCCACCTTTCTCCCTTCTCCCACTGTAAAAAGACAACCCTTGAGATTTTCAGTCAGTGTGTTCTGAAGGTTTGGTCTGATTTTTTTTTCTTTCTTTAAGGTCTGCTAATAAACTTCTTAATATTTTTTTAAGTTTTGTGCCTGCTTTGCTTTCTCCTAATTCTTATCTCACAGAAGGTAAATAAGTAAGTAATGAGTATTTTAGACCAAACCACTACACTCTAATTGGTGTTTCTGCCTGGTTTACGAACTGAACCCGCTACAGCTATATAAATTCAAAGGGAATTCCTCTACTGACTGAAGTGTTTACAGCCTAATCGCTGGAAGAATTTGAAGGAACAGCTCAGCTGTGTTTGGGGCAGGGGACTTTGGTGGAAGTGGGATTAAGGTATTTTTACTAGATGGAGCCAGCAGCCCCCAGCAGTTCAGTGAGCAGGGAAGGGCAGTTTCAGCACTGAAGCACACTGAAGGCTGGCTGCTCTGTATAGGTACTGAGAAATTAAGAGTGCGGAAACCAGAGAATTTTCACTGTTTTCATCTTTTGCTTTCACTGAGGGACATTCACAATATTTAATGTCTTTCTAGGAGATCTTCTATTGAAGTTCATGTCTTTATGCTTCTTGTTATTGTTGATAGACCTTGTCGTGTTTTGATGCTGGCTGAGTGCCAGGCACCCATAAAAAAACCATCTACTTGTTTTCCTCTCCTATAGCTGAGAAGAGGAGGGAGAATTGAAAACTTCGTTGAGATAAGGATTACTGAAAAAAAACCAAAAACACTTTAAGGCAAACAGGTTCAAAACCTAAACAGTATAAAGAAGATTTATTATTAACAGAATCAAAAGTAAAAAGGGTCATGAGAACCGAAGCAAATCTTCAGAACACCTTTCTTTCCCAGTCCCTCCCTCTTTCCACCGACCACGCAGGGAAACAAAACATGGGGTTTTGGTCAGTATTTCACTTCTTAAAAATCTTTCTTCAGTATGCTTAGGGAAAAAGAGTTTCTTCTGCTGTGCCATGGGATTCTTCCCACGGGAGATGGCTCTCTGCGAACTTTTCTAGCGTGGTTTTAGTTTCCACAAGCAGCAGTCCTGCCCGAACCTGCTGCAACCTGAGTCCCTCCCATGGGCCAAGCAGTCTTCCCACAACTGCCTAGCATGGGTCATTTTAGTTCATGGGGTTTAGTCTTTTAAGGATGAGCTGTTCTAGTTTGGAAGCGAAGGCTCTCTTCCTCTATCTCTAAAAGCAAGGGTCATCTCTGTTCGAGTTCCTCACTAGATTACCGCTTTTCGGTATCCACACGCTCCAGCGTGAGTACTTTTCTTCACGGGCTGCGCGTGGATCTCTGCACCCCCCCATGCACTTCATGAATTATAGGGAAACAGTTTGTTGTATTACAGTCCTCACCATGGTTTGCAGGAGAATCTCAGCTCCGGCACTCAGAGCACCTCCTCCCTCTCCTTTTTTTTCACTGACCTCTGTGCCGCCATGTTCTCCTCACGTGTCCTCACTTTTCCTTTTTCTCTGACTTGGAAGAAAGTTGGTGTCTGTAAGCTGCAGTTGAGAGGCTGATCTTGTCTGGGCTCTGCATCAGGGAATTGCTTGCCATGCCTCTCACTGCTGGCCACGTGGTCCCTGCCTGTCGCAGTGACCGCTTTCTTCAGCCCTGCCAGCACCTGCGCTGTGCGGCAGGAGTGGGGAGCAACTGAAGGTTCAAGGCTTTAAAGCTCCTACTCTGGAGTTCAGCTCTGCCCAGGGGAGCTGAAGCCCCAAGTGCTGTGGCTGTCAGCAGCCCTGACGCGGGAGAGGATAAGGAGTAGCGAAGAGGCTTGTCTCAGGATACAATTCCAAGTTTATTGCCCAAAGGGAATCCAGGGAGCACAAGCACAGACCAGATCTGTGCAACAGCTTATAAAGGGAGGTGTTACAATGGGAATGGCCCAACAGGGGACCAATAGGGGTCTTTGGGGAGGGATATGGACAGGGATGGACATTCACAGGGATCAATAGTCTTAAGGGGTGGAGGGACAGGGATCACATGCCCCAATGGGGTGTTGAGGTTTAGGGGATTTCCAGAGGGGAGGTATCAGAAGGGGTAGGATCTCAGGGGATTGACAAGGACCATATAAGGATAAACAGGGAGGGCTTAGGTGATGGACACCGAACTTTCGGGAACAACAGGAGGAGTCTGGGTGATTGATGGAGAACTGACTGGAACAAGGGGAGGAGAACAACCATATAAGGAGCACTGGGGAAGTGGCTAGAGTTCGGGGTGTACCAGCAGGGAATTGGGGCAAGGGAGTAACCGGGTTAAACCATTAAAACATATAACCACATTACCACACCTGCCGACACCGCACGGGTGGCTCTGACCTCAGGAGGGCCCTGGCCGCGTGGTCCCGGCCTCAGGAGGGCTCTGGCTGTGCGGTCTTGGCCTCAGGAAGGCCCTGGCTGCATGGCCCCCACCAGCCCCCACTGGGATGGGCCCCAGTGGCCGCCTCACCACCCCTTGGGAGAAGAAAGAGAGCTTCCCGCGGTTTTTCCTTTCTTAAATATGCCATCACAGACATGTTACCAACTTGTCTAATTGGGCTAGTAACCTGCTCATCGTCAGAGCCTTCAGCAATTGGCTCTGTGCTGGACATAGAAGTTTTGAGCTTTTCTCCCACCCCCAGCAAAAACCAGGCTGTGTTAAACCAACGCAGGCCTCTAAGTGGAGGTTTGATGAAGGCATCTGCAGTGGGATGGAGGTGCTAGAGGGGGAAATGGGTGTAAGGAGAGAAAGGAGAATACACTTGGGGGGTCAGATGGTTTCTTGGAACCAGGAGTAGGCTTTGGAAGCAGGTTTAGCCTCAGGCCACCCAACAAATGGGCTGGTGTCCTAACAGTAAGACACAGGACAACAGAGTGGACTTCAGGAATATAATCACAACATTTTGCTGTGGTAAAGTTGCTTCCTGTGTTTGAACCTTCAGAAGAGGCAAGGATAAGCACACAGGTCAGTGCATCCCAAAAGATGCTGTTCTACAGAGTGGATGCTGGTGCTCAGAATGTCATGTGGTGCAAAACTGGGTACCCTTGCATGAGAGAGAGGGGGAAATAGCAGGAGGGAATGATTGAGACAGTGAGTGATGGAAACACCAGGACGGGATGTTCTCAGTGGCCTTCCAAAATTCATGTTGTCATTGTACTAAATAATGCTGTGTTTTTGTCCAGTGATAAATACTGCTCTTCTGAATGCTGTGCTCGCTTCACTGATTTATTTGTTATGAGTTATATCAATGACCCCTCTTTCATAATTAGGTTGACATGCTCTTCAGTGCCCTTGGCAAGTGTTACTCAAAACAATGCAACCTAAAATCACATATCTCAATCTCCAGGGCTGAAATTTGCCTGCTAATGCTCTCCCAGTGATCTCCTTGAGTGGTGACTGGAGATAAAATGCTGTGGGAAGAAATGGCAGTGTGTTGGTTGGGAATAGCTCTGCATTTCTGTAGTTGGAGTCCCAGGGCATAGCTATAGTTTTGTTTCTTCTCTTTCCAGCCCAAACTTGCAGCAGATTGTTGGAGATAAAATAATGACAAGGTAGTAAAATCCCAGCAAAAGTAATTGGTGAGGAATAGCTTGTCATTAACAAATAATGTTGTAGCATATAGCTACAAACCTCCTCATATTCAGCAGGGAGAAATAAAACCACAAAAAGTAAAAAGGATCATTAATTGAGTGAGGAAAAACAAAATTGTTCACAAACACTGCAGGGGAGGAAAGAATAGAAAGTTAAGGAAAGGAAAATAATTTCATGAGAAATCTACAGAAAAAGTTTTGGATTGTATCAGATCAGTCCCATATCCATTCACATTTCCTGAAGAAAGCCCAATCCCATACTGAGAGAAGTATGAACACAGAGTTGTTCACAATAGTCCTCTGAAGAGAAAAGATATGTTTTTCACTAAGCTGCTGCTCTAGTACCCAAAGGAGCTGAACTTGTTTTCTGACCTCTTAAAATTTCCTGGGTCACCTTGACCCAAGGCTTGAATCTCTCTTGTCTGAGGGTTTAATGACACATTCCTGTGCAGAAGGAGCTGTGAGCAGATTGATGGTGAGTGCTGGCCAGGAATTTTTTAGGAGCTTGTTTGCATGGCAGGAGCAGGGTCTTGAGCCTTGGCTTCCCCAGTGACAGACTACTGGCCTGGTACAGTCGGGACACTGCTGCTCTTGGCCTTCTTCCCTGCCAGGCCTATTAACTACACAGTGATCAGCCAGGCTACTAATTAGGGGCCGGCTGGTTGGGCAGTTTGGGCTGGTGACAGCAAAGGCAGCAGAGCTCACCTGAAGGCTTGTTCCCAGGGAGAGAGGGGAGTTGTGTCCTGCCCTGTGCCTCCTTCTTCCCCCTGGCTGTTGTCCCCTGTGTTGCACTGGCCTTAGCCATGAGCCAGTTCAATGATATACCAGAAAGTTATTTGCCTTTTTTTTCCCTCTTTTGCCTGGTTGCTGTTTTCCATCATGTTAGTGCGTCCAGGCAGGGCTTTGCTCTGAGCTAGAGCCAGCAGAAGGCAGCAGCAGCAGCAAGCAGGCAGCAGGAGAGACTGGGAAGGAGGGGGCATCCTTTTTGGCAGCAAAGCTGATACCTTCTCATTATGTCCTGTGGAGCCATAATCTGCCAATCATTCAATTAAATGGTTCTACAAGAAAGGATGTGGGTGAAAGGCAAAAGAATAACACTGGGAACCAGAGCAAAATAAGATGAAATACTGTCCTGGAAGCATTCCAGCTCTGTGCTGTGTAAACTTGATGCTTTGCAACCCTGGCATCACCTTCTTGGTGCATGAATAATGAATTGCTTTCCATTTTGACAGTCTGTCCCAGATTTGGCTCACCTCACAGTAGCTAACTAAAAGTCAAGCCTCTAGTGCCAAGGTTATTCTATTGGCTTCCTTTAGAGATGGAAAAAGGGTCAGGCACACCCAGGCAGTTATATATGCAGCCTGGCTGGAGATGGAGTTTGTCCCTCTCTGGAGGTGCTGAAGGAGCCAGGCTGTTGCCCTTGCCCAGGGGGAGGCTCCTCTCATTTAATGCATTCTTGTGTCCAACTGGGATCACCATCAGCTGGGCTCTCTCGCTTGGAGAGAACCTGCCAAGCACGATGCTCATCATCTCCAGCCCGTGGTGAAGGCTGCAGTGCCTCCCCTGCTCCCAGAGAGGACCAGGGCTCCTGCCCCAGGCACCAAGTTGTTCAGAAACTTGTTCAGGAACTTGCCATCTCTCCTGGCAGGGGTAAGCAGTCCTCCCACATGGATGAATCACACCTTGAGGTGTGATGGGTAAGGTCTGGTGTTATTCTGGATGCTCCAGAGGTGTGGGTGTCCTGGGGTGCCTGTGTTACGAATTCCAGCCTTACATGGGTGTCTCAGAAATCCAAAGGTCACAGACCACATGTGTGCCGAGGTTGGGAGGCACCTGTGTCTTTTCTGAGGCAGCTTCAGTCTGATGGAATGAGTCACCTCCCCTGTGTGTTTTCAGCATGGGGCAGGGAGGGTGTTCTCCATACTCTGGGGCAGGGCTTTTTCTCAGAGTGTTGGTCTTGTCTGTTCTGGGACACTCCTGCCCCCCTCCTTTCCTGATGTGTCCCCAAAAGGGAGGATGCTGTGGAGCTGGGGATGTCCCACTGGGAAGAGCAGGGAGTGTGTGGGGCTATGGCCTCAGCACAGAACATTGCCCCCCATTAGGAGCTGGTGGTGTCCTTGGCAAGCACAAGTGGTGGAGTTTGGAGCATGGCTGAATGGGTCATATTTGGTCAGCAAAAGATTAAAGTTTGGGTTATAAATTTTATTTCCATGCCACTTAAATTTGCAAAGGTACTTTTCTGTAATGATTATTTTAAAATAGCCCCACTGTTCCAGGGACCTCCTAATTATCGGAGTATATTTTATCCAAATCCATCCCCAGGATGGGTGGTGCAAGGGTTCACAACAGAAAAGGTAATGAGAATGTAAGTGGAGAGGCGAACTATCTACATGAGAAATCCAGATGCAATTGATTTCTCAACAGTATACAGGCTGTTATTTGGCACTTGAGCAATGACCTGATCTGCTAATAGGGTAAAGCCCTAATAATCTGTTACCAGAATGTTTTAAAAGCTTAGTGTTGGTAGCACACAGATAACTTACTGTGAGTGGGAGGTATTGCCAAATGGAAAGGGGAAATAAAAATGGGTAGCGGGGGAGGGCAGGAAATATGAATGAAATCAGGAACTTGAAAGCAAAGCAAACCAAACCTTTGGTTACAAGACAGTGCATTTCTGAGATACCCCACAGGGAGCAATTCTTTTAGGCCATGATTTGGATGCCAGCCAAGTTAGTTCTAACTTTTATTTTGGCAGTGGACATGATGATAAAATATTTTAGGGCTTGAATTAGATTTAAAATTTAATTGTGTAGAAGATTCAGAACACAACAAATAGTAAATAATTCTAGTTGGTATGGGGCTTCTCATTATCAAGGCTGAAAATTATTTAGAAAACACGTCTTTCCTTCTTGGATTATTTCCCTGAAAACCAAAGAGTGAACCTGGCAAGGGTTGTTATAGGAAAACAGAAAATTACCAGGAGGCATTAGTACAGTTGATGTGAGTAAATAATTCAGTTTGCATTTTGGGGATATAATATTCCTGACTGAACTATCAGAGCTGGAGATATTTGGGCCTTTCATATGTATATTTGCATGTGTCATTCTGTTGTTGCAGATAAACAAGCATGGAGTTCTTTGCATGTACAATAATGTTATTATCAGTTCTGTGATAAGACCAAATGAAAGCACTTTCTTTCTTTCCTCTTCATGCAACTTGGCAGCCAAAACATCCTTGGGTTTAGCAAACCTGAAAATAGTTTCCTGCAATTTTGTGCAAAGGAAAAGGAGAGATGAAGGTTAAAGGATCAAATGAGCTTTCTGGTGTGAGGGGTTAGCAAAACCCCCAGGTCCAGCTGTGGAGGGGAGGAGAAAAGAGGAATTGTTTTATCAAGTGTTGGTAATTGATGCTTAAATTCCAGCAGAAAGAGTAATCTCCATGTGCTTGCCAAGTGTTGTGCTGCTGCAGAGCACTTTAAGGATTCAGCTGAAATTTCCTTGCAGGGTAGTACAGCATTCATGACCTGAAAACGCAGCCAGAGTTTGCAGTGCTCGGTGCTGGATCATTAATAGGTGTGATGGAGATCAGGATCTTTAGGATTCAGGCTGGGTGCAGATACCTCTGACAACACTCTGCCAGCTTATAAAATCAATCTGATAAGGACAGTCTCCACACAAGAAGCCAGGTATTAAGAAGAACATTAACAGATAAAACACCTTTTTTCAGCACCTGTGAGATGCTAGCAAGGATGCCAACATTTTTTGTAATCCTCCTGCCCCTACTTTTGGCTGTAAAACTACTTCCTGGGGCCTTACTTTTCCCATGGCTTAGATAAAGATTGAGATTTATGGAAAAAAAATCTTCTTGTCTCAAGTACTCAGTGAAGGAAATAACTTTTTCTTTTTCTTTCTTTTTTTCCTTTTTCTCTTTTGTTTTGTTTTGTTTTGAGCCCATGGTGAAAATTCTGGAACGACAAAGATCAGGTTGGACGATCAAGTTTGAAATCTTAAGGACTGAGATCTTGGAAACAGGGACAAGTAGATGGAGCCGAGGAACAACAACACTTAAATTAAGCAGATATTGATTTTACTGAAATGAACATCAAGTTTTATTGATCTGAGATATAAATATTGACTGAAGCATCCTCATGTGTTCCCTAACCTGTGCAGTTGTTTCACCCCTGAAACAAGTTTCCTTCTTTTCCCTTGTCCCTTTCCAGAGAATAATATCTTACCTCAGCTGCACTAAACTTGTGCTGTTTTTGCAAAGCCAGCGTTGTTTTCCAACTCGCTGTTGTAAACATCAAAGACAGGAAAAATGGCTGTGACTTAATAAATCAATAAAGCCCTATGCCCAAACAGCTATTAACAAACTAAAAAGGTGTTTGGAAATCTAAACAACCTCTTAAAAAGTAATAACAAAAGGCTCTGCAGCACAGTCAAGTTCTTGGCTTCTCTTACAGAGAAAATCTTTTAAAAAAATGGGAAATTGCACTTTGAGAAAGTGATGATTTTTAATTTTTTTTAGGGAAAAAATTATTGCCTCATTCCTAGTGCTGTCTAAAATATTTTATTGAACTAATCCTTTATTACTTTAATGTAAATGCCAGTTTACAAGGGCACAGAAATTCTGCAAGTAGTGGAGAAATGAGAATTTGTAGGGACAGACCAAAATAGACAACATGGGTGAATAGTAAGACAATTACTTTTGAACTATAAGGGTATGCCTCTGTGTTAAAGGGATTAAAATTCAAACATTTCAAACCTTGAAGAGCAGCTACATGATTGCAGCATGTTTGTCTGGGCAAATGCAGGCTCCCGGTGAAGAAAGAGGGCTTTTGCTATGGATCTTACGTGTAATTTATGTCAAAGTATTTAGAAAAGTACAAAATTCTGATATAGTTTTCAGGATTTTTTAATGCTTAAGGTTCTCCATGCTGCATGTGGAAGACTGCCCACGAAGGCAAATGAATGAGTATCATATGGTAACACAATTGGAAGGAGGAAGAGACAAATGGCTACAAATTCTCTCCAGGCAAGTTCTTGCCTTCTGAAACACTAAATCATTTTGTTTCCCACTGAAAACAACTTCATATTGGATTTTAGCAATCATGAAATGTGGACACAGAGAGCCCCCACTAACTTTCTCTCTGTGGATCAGAGGAAAACCAAAGTGGAATTTAGACGTGCATTATGATAATTTACAGAGATTTCACAGCGACCTAGTTCTGAAATTGCTTATCAGTTTATTTCACCCTGAGGAACTGAAGACAAATGGCCCAGAGGGAAAGGAGTGGTTCACAGCAAGTTCCCATCAGCAGCAGATTCCAATGGAAGAGTGAGTTTGGGTTCATTGGCTCTTTCAGCTTGAAAGCCAAGTTTTGAGTAGAAAGTCCAGAACAACAGAGCCACTCGAATGTGGGGTAAAAGTGCCTGCTACCAAGAGAAATCAAACAGTGGGTTTGGAAAGAGCTGGAGGTGGAAGGGCCCAGTGGGGTGCCGGAGAAGCTCTGTCCATCAGGAAATAGGGAATAGGTGTGTTTTTAACGGCTAAGCAGCTACCTGTACAGAACTTTTTGATAACAGCTTTCTGAAAACCTGTGATTGTTTGGGAAGGGAAATTGTGACAGAAATAAACATCCTGCTTTCAAATTTCATGTCAGATTTCCTTCATGGCTTTTGTCATCAGAACTCCACCAATTACCAATTGCTGTCTTTCAGCACTGTAGTCATCCTTGATGTGAAAGCCCCAAAACACTTTTAATGTCATTTTGTCAGAAATGGGGTTTTTTGTGTGTGGGGAAATAAATCTGCTTTGCTGTATTGCTCCAGAGAGCATCCAGTGTGTTCCTGTGTTCACCATGCACACTTTTTCTGGTATAATTATTGTGATGGTGCACAGCTCTGTGTGTTCTTGTGGAAAAGGTTTTATCAGAAAATGCTATTCAAGCAAGGGGAAGGAATCCCATTTAAAACTCACTAACATTTTTCAGGCAGTTTTTCTGTTTAATTGGCATATTTAATGTCCCCAGGTATAGCATTAGCCTTGTAAATGAGAAGCCTGCATTAACAGAAGTGACCTAACAAACAGGGGCTGGGGAAGCATTCAGGCTGGCAGCAAATGTGGAAAAGAGCTACAGTTTTAGAAGAATCACGACATCCTAAGACTATGACATTCCTGAAATAAAGAGACATCCTTGAGCATGGTCACAATATGATGGGCTGGGAATCATTCCCATCACCTTCTCCTTAAAATTCATTTGCCCAAGGTAAGATGGGATGACTTCTGTGTATGTTGCAGAACTGAACCAACATTTTTCTTATCACCAGGTACCTTTACTGTATTTTTCCCTTAGATTTCATAAAAATAGCCCCTGAAGGAGAAATTCCTCTCAAAATTATCCAGATTCTTGGAGCTTCTCAAGCATCTAAAAAATCTTGGGGATATTCTCCCCCTCCTCTCAGCATTCATTTAGAATTCCACCTGCTGACAAACATCCCTATCAATGCACAGGGCAGTGCCAGCAGACAGTGCCAAGCTGCTGCAGCTTCTCTCCAAGGGTATAGGATCAGGCCAGGCCAGGCTGAAAGTCACTGCCAGTGATGAGTGGCAGATTTTTTTCTTTCTGCTCACTGAAAAATGTGTGGTGATTGCTTGAGGCTCTAAGTGCAGGTAGGGTTTCTCTCCTTGACGAAAGCTCTGTGTGTGGGCAACTGCCTTGAGATGGGGTGGTGATGCGATATTTTTATTGTATTTTCATATGTTCTCTGTACCCCAATGGTTCATCCCCACCTTCCCCACCCCTATTCCCAGTTGGTTTGCCCCAGACCCAAGCCGCTCCCCCCGGTGTTCCCTATATGGTTGTTCTCCTCCCCTTGTTCTAGTCGGTTCCTCATCAATCACCCAAACCCCTCCCGTTATTCCCAAAAGTTCTGTGTCTGTCACCAAAGCCCTCCCTAATTACCCTTATATGGTCCCCGTCAATCCCCCGAGATCCTGCCCCCTCAGATACCTCCCCTCTTGGAAATCCCCTAAACCACGACGCCCCATTGGGGCATGTGACCCCTTTCCCTCCACCCCTCAAGACTGTTGGTTTATGTGAATGTCTATCCCTCTCCATATCGCCCCCCCCCCCCCCATTGGTCCCCTGTAAAGCCATCCCCGTTGTAACGCCTCCCTTTATAAATTGTTCAAATCTGATCTGGGCTTGTTCTCCATGGATACCCTCCAATAAACCTGGATTGCCTCCCGTGGCAAGCCTCCTCACTACTTTTTATCTTTCTCTTTGTGTAGGGCTGCTGACTGCTACAGTGCCTGGAGCCTTCGCTCCCCTGGGTAGAGCAGAGGCTTCAGAGGAGCAGCCTTAAAGCTCCATGCCTCCAGCTGCTCCCCAGTCCTGCCGCACACCGCTGGAGCTAGCTTGGGCAGTGGACAGCAGCGGTCACTGCGACAAGATGGGGACACTGGAGCACACCTGGCACAGGACCTGTGGTGATGTGGCCTGAGGAGCACACAATCATCACCTTCTTTCCTGACTTTGTCCTTACCAGGTGTTTTTTCTGTTCTCAAGCTTTCCATTTTCTGTGGAGATAAACAGAGGTTTTCACCCAAGGCAGTCTTCCAGTCAACTGGAGAGAAAGACTGCAGGAACAAACTGGAGGCTCAGGTGATCCCAAAAATCACAGGATTAATCTTTATTTGTGATGGCTGCGTACATCAGTGCTCAGAAAATGTAAGGGCTCCCAGCAAATTTATATCACAGTTGTTTATTTTATTGTGCTTGTTCTTCAGCTGTCTAAGGCTGCATTGTTTTAGGCTTTTCCTAGAGCTTCCTGCTTCTTCCTTACAGCACTTGTCTCGATAGGAAAAGGACAAAAGGAAAAGTGTTACAGAGGGACATGAGACAGAACAAATTGACAGCCCAGGGAAACAGTAGTAAAATGGGAGTAGGTGTGGATCTTGAGGAAAAACAGAATATTATGAGTAGATTATTACGGAGATTATGATAAATTTCTCAGTAAGTCAGTAGACATTTGTAAGTTGTTAATTAGTGATTAAATAATTATTTTAAAGCAGATGGTAAATTGAATTGGTTTCTTTGCAAAGTAGCAAATTTTAGAAGATGAAATACTTTTAAATGAGGCATTAAGCTAAAACACTGATTCTGCCCATCACCTTGGGATCTTGGGTATTAGATTCTGCCTTTCTTTCACAAACTGCTGGGTTGTGTCAGATGCAATTTTGGCTCTGCTTTGATGTAGGACACCACAGATGCTTTGAATGCACAGTCATAAGTAGAACATGGAAGTAATGGAAGGATTCATGTAACTTGATATTGCAAGGGAATTCCTTGTGATATACTAACCCTGTTAGTAAGTTAAATGAAATTTGACTCATGAAAATTGATGTGTAAATCCACAGAGAAAATTCAAATCAAACCTGACTTTGAAAGTTTGAAATATCACATTTATTTCTCACTTCCTCCTGTTATTATTCACAATCTCATACCATCCTGAGACCAGAAAAACAAACTCCGAAAGCGAGAAGTTCTTCTCCAGAACAATAGGAATCTTTCAAAGAAATCCTGTTCGTATGAGAATTTGAATACATTTTGCAGCCCTACAAAGGGTGAGATGTTTCGAAAAAGAATTCAGTTAGTACCTGGCCAGATAGGCAGCCTTCGGCTTGGCAGCTCTCTTGTGACTGGTCTCTGCAAAACTTCAGCAGTACAGATGTAGTAAGACTTACTTCAAGAAATGTATCTGTTTGTATTTATTCTGGCTCTTTAGGAGATCCCAGAAAATGCTACAGTTAGGATATTATTGGAGGGAAAGGACCTTGTGGCTGCACAGCATGCTGTAAGTTCTAGCATGTTTTACTAACATTTGCATAAACAATAACCACAGCCAAAATCAATGCCCCCATTTGTAAACAGTGATTCACCTGCATCCCAAGTTAATTGTTTTATATGAGTAGGTTCTATAATGATTTTTTTTTTTTTTTGGTAGTCATTCAAGCCAGTCATGTTTGCAAACTAGTTTTCTATTGGTTTTATTGACTTGTTCCAGAATTTCTCTCTTGGCAAGTTTCTTATTGTTCCTTATGTGCTTATCTATTAAAACTAGTGTGTGAACTTGGAGCATGAGGATATGGCCTTGCTTTATGTTTTCTGGAGGTGACAGCAGCCCGTGCTCTGGGACTGACTGAGCACACGTGTATGGAGTGTCCCTGGGGAGTTCCATCACGATGGCTGTGCACGGGCTAGCTCAGCAGTTTCAGCTTTTCCAGGAGTCCAGAGGCAGAGTTGTATTTTTGTGCTTTATAGCACAACTCCTGCTGTTACAGACAACAAAAAGAGAAAAGGAAATTGTGTTATTTGTCTGGAAAAAGTGGTTGAGCTACATTTTCTCTGTGCCCTTATGCTGACAAAATTTTGTGAGATCTGTCTTGAAATGAGTATGGGTCTGAATACACTGTTGAATTTCAACATATTGTTTGATAGTCTACTATAGAAAAGATATATTGGAGCTACCGAGTCATCACCATGCAGTTATCTCTTATATTGTAGGAGTTTTCAACTGAAACTCTCAGGAAAAACAAACTGTATTTGAAGCTAATGGCTCCTTTTATCACTATAAGTCACATACATCTGAACATCAGGTGCTTGGGTAAGACCAAGCTCACAGATCTGCTCTTACAAATGGAAGAACTAAAGAGCAATCTCATATCTCATTCTTTGAACATAAGAAAGATAGCAAATTGAAAATTCTGGTACCATACTTATTACTTTTTCATCTTTTAAACCAGTATTTCTCTCTTGCCTATGTCTTCTTCCAAAGGAAATGCTCTCTGAGGTGCTGCAGTGCTAATCCTCATCACACAGTCTGTCCAAGGTGATTTCTGGTGCTTAAACACAACCCTGGAAATCCAAGTTAAATTAGTTGGAGTAAATGTGAAGTCACTAAAGAGAAGCACTAAACAGTGCTATCAGATCCTTACTGTGGTGCAAAGCTAAATGTATACACTGCAGTCTCTGTTGTTTTTGGAATACTGACATCTATGAATGGAATACTGACATGAAACCCTAACAATTAAAATAGTCATGTGTAAGTTGCAAGGAATTTGTAACACTGATACAGCTTGATAAAAAGAGGTGATGGTCTCTTTGGAACAGTGAAATCTCTGTTTTACCTGAGGATTATAATTGGACCAGGCTTATGTTTCCTTTTAATATCAGTAAAGGACTGTTTAGGTATAGTTCCTTACTCCACTAATGTTTTCACTGTAGGAATATTTGAGATTTCCTCATTGTTGCATATGTGTGAATCTAGTGTCAGTCAAATCTCCACCAATACCAGAGACAAAACATTTCAGATATGCAGACACGAATCATTAACAATGTTTACTCATTTCACAAAGATCTTTTGAGTATCTTAATCTAGCCTTGTTGTTGATTGCTACTAGCTCCACTTAGTATTTATTTGCATGAAGCTCCTTTTATGAAAAAATTCAAAAAAGAATTTGCAATTTTAGATGTCCTAAAGGTAGGATTTTCTTAATTTGAACTTTCTAAATAGAGGGAATTCAGTTTCTTTCTAAGATGGAATTCCTTGCTGTTGTGATGCCAAAATCGGAGGCACCTGATGACTGTCAGACTGTAGAAGTTCATGAAGAACAGGTTTTGTTATCTGTTGAAAGTAAATAGATCTTAAAAGATTTGTTTATTGCTACTTGAATGGAAACTTTGGAATCAGAATATAAAAGGAATTCAAACAGAAATTACGTGACTTCCTGGACCTTGTGAGAACTGGTGTTGAATTAGGCTTGTCCTTTGATTTGTTTTATTCTTGGCTCTGTTAGGAGGAAAAGGACTTTCACTTCTCTTGGTGCGGGTGATGCCCACTGCCTGTTTCCATGCTCTTATTCCTTCCTTGCGGCATGTCTGTGAGTCCACTGGTTCTGTTGTGTGGCTGATGAGGCCAGTGCTCTCAGGAGGCGACACACACAGTGCTCCAGGAGAAGAGAAACACACACACACAGTACTCCATGAGGGGACACATATGCACACAGAGTACTCCCATGAGGGAACACACACACACACACACACACACACACACACACACACACACACACGGTGCTCTAAGGAGGAGACACAATGTTCCAGGCTTCTCCTCAGATCTGCCTTTGGAAGGGGAAGCTGGAGGACAGAGGAGCTTAAGGACAGCAGGGTGAAGAGAAGCTGATATTCTGTTGATTGACTTAGTACAAATGACATTAAATATTACCAGAGGAGAAAGTGAAAAGGGGTCATGTAGGTTTATTCGGAATAAGCATTTACTCTGTGTCATCATAACTTAATGAACAGATCTAGGAGAATGCCCATTTTGTGTGTGGAACTATAGTTCACTTCCAAAGCAAAGTGAAGGAACTGTAGGCTTTGAAGTGTCAAAAGTTTTCAATTAGTGTGCATAGATGGGAAGTGTGTGTTTATTAGTCATAAAATAACATATTAATCGTTCTCTGGTGATAGTGAGTAATCTCTTTGTAGCAGAGAGTATAATATTCCAGTCAGTAATTCCACCTACACAGGGCTCAGAAATAGGTGGCTTTCTGGAGGCTCCTGTCCCTCTCCATTGACAATTTCGGAAGCCAAAATATGTGACTCAGTCTTACTGGTTCATTTTTGGATGGTGAAACTTAGGGAGTTAAGGGAGGTAAGTCCTGTGTTCTCCATGATGCAGATCCTTAGATACTGTTAAGCTGCAAGGTTTGAAAGTGAAGACTGAGGCCAAATTTCGTGTTAGGGTGTCTTCCATGACAAAGCTGGATCTCCTGTTAAGCAGCCTGCTCCCTGCTTGGGTATGGAGTTAAGCAGCCCCACACTTTAGAATCCTTTGAACTTTTCCTGGGCTCAGTCTCAAGCTTTTCTCTTTGCTTTCCTGTTTGCTTTCAACTTCTGTTTCCCTCATTTTTTGATGATGGAGTTGTGCCACATCATTAACTGTAAGATTTATGGCTGCAAATGTTCAAAGAATGATGGATTTTATTACAGTCACCACAGCCATGTTAAGGAGGCCATCTTTAATACATTATTGATGCTCTAAACCATTATTTTTAATAGTGTTGTGCACTGGGAGAATGCTGCCAGTGGAATGGAAGCATAGATGAAGAAGAGTTCTGGAGCAATAATCCAGTAGGAAGTCACTCTCTCTGAAGCATCTCTAGCTGAATATGTGCACTCTTACTTTGAGCCATTAACTGTGGAGGAAGGGTTTACTGCTGGAAGTGCAGGATAATTTGACAACTTGTAATTAATTTTTATATTGGTAAAAATCACATGAATAGAGCTTGACATGGTAAATGTTTGCTCTTTGTCAAGCTTACCTAAATGAATTCCCTGTGGCAGTCTAGCATCAGACATTGTAGGCACTTGGCTTTGTTTGAAGTAGTTCATGCATTATTTCCTCCTTTGCCTGCATTTTTGGTTTGGATTTTGGTTTTTCTTTTTCTCACCCATAAGGCTGAAGAGTTAGTGTCTTTTCTAACTTACAGTTTCTGTAGGCAATTCCAAATCTAGAGTTACATTATGCTACCAAATAACTAATCTTTATCTCCTAGGAATGAAGAATTTTATTTCCAATTTTCAGTTCTTGAAAGCATAAATTTCCAAACATCTTCCTTGACAGCATGAAGGTTGGAGTGGGTCTCTGCCCCAGGGGGGCACACATGATGTGCTACTTCACAATGACATCTCAAAACCTGCCAGAGGCCCCAAGGGGAGGCAGATAACCCCCTGAGATGGTGAAAATATTGTAAATGAGATGTGCTGAAATTTGCATTTTAGTGCCCAAATTAAGGCTTCTGTGGTCTTATTTAGCTCACCTCTTGCAAAGTGAAAGCAGCGTTGAACATGGTTATTTACATTCATGTGTTGTAAATACAGTCAAAGAAACTCTGCAGCCTGACATTACCCAGAGGAAAAGAATCTGTTTCTCTCTTGTTTTGTGTTTTTAAGGAGAAATTCAGTGCTCCGCCTTGAGCTTTTCCCATCAGAGGAGATCTCTCCCAAAGGGCCCCAGCTGTCTGAGCCTCTGTGTCTGCACATGAAGGGCAAAGGGAGTGGGTTATGACAGACTCCAATGCTTGAGCTAAAAAAACTAAAACCTAGGAAATTCCAGCAGTAAGAAAGGGTGCAGGATGACAATTTTAGGCCAGGCTGGAGAATTTTGCGCATCATGGACTCTGATAACTCCTACAAACAGAGCAAGAGTGAATTCTTGAAAGAACATGATAAAATAAGCAGGTGAATGTCAATGTTGATGTTGCTTTTCTGTCAAATTAGCAAGGCAGAAAGCAGGTGCTAGCACAGGGGTGGGTGATTCAGCGCAGGTTCAGGATGTGTTTTCTTCAGGCTCTATGCCTTTTGTTTCTTGGGCTGCCTTGTGATTACACCCGACTCTTTCCAAAGCCTCAGTATAAACCCATGCTCTCCCTCAGAGCTCCCTTCTGTGCCAGCTCCTCCTTCAGCCAAGGAGGGGCCAGCTCTGCCCCCTGGTTCCAGCCCACCTTTCTCCACATTGAATTAATGGCTTGGTCAAAGCTGAGGATTTTTCATCCTGTGGGACAGATCAAGGACTTAGTGCAGAACTCACTCAATTTCCAAAATAAAAAGATAAGTATTTTTTCTGCTGGTCACTGCAGGTGAAGGGCTAATTTTACCTCTTTAAGTCTTACTATTCATCTGTAAATCTGCTGTGATACCCTGGGCTCTGTTCAGTTGTTAATAGTATTTATATTATACTATCTATTTAAAAAATTCCTTTTTTTTCCTTGTCCTGCAGGAAGGAAAAAACAGCAAGAAAATATTTTATAGGTATTTTATATATAAAATGTAGAATTCTAAATCATGCTGCTGCTCTTTATCCTTTTTCCTATGCTTGTTAATAAGCACAATATTTGTTACTTCTTTTATTTCCCATCCTGCAACTCAGTCCCAGCAGCTTTGTTGTAGATGAGAACTAGTGAAATTAGAGCAAAGTTCTTGGTGGCTCAAAAGGAACAGAAAATCCTGTAAATAATAGCTCCTCATTGGCTGAAGTCAAGAGGCAATTTCAAGAAGTGTCCTAATTAGTTCCTAATTTCCTAAATTTCCTAAGTTCCTAAAGGTGTCCTTTACAAACCCTCCCCAGGAAGCTGAAGGCAAACCATGTAAAAGGAAAACAGCTAAAAATCCTTGTGAGCCTCCGGTCCTCAAAAAGAAAGTAGCTTTCACTCCCTCAACACTGCACTGACCCACTGCTCTCATTTTCTTTGGGCTTCTATATGAAATTATGAAGTACTAATTACAGCTCTTATCCATTGAGAGAGTGACTTGTTCCCAGAGTAATGAAGGAAAGCATCCTTAATGAAAAAACAAAGCATTTCTTGCTGATTGCTCTACTGGTTTAAACTTAGTGCTCTGTAAGAGTATATTCCAGGGTATGCCAAAGCAAATCTGGAAATGGCAGGTTTTTTCATAGAATGGACATTCTCTCCTGTGACAGTCTCTGGTCCTGAGAAACAGAATCCTTACAGGGAAAATAAATGAGAAGGGAAAAAAAAAGCATGGGAAGAAAAGCATGGATTATATGGCATTTATTGCAGCTCTCAGGGTTTTTCTTAATGTACTGAATTATAGGGAAATTAAGTTTTGGATTGCATTGCTTTCTCATATGTTATATGTATTCCTTGCATGAAAGATGCTATGCTAATGTATCATTTACTTTGGCCTTTACTCTTGCTGAAAAGTAAAATAATCTTTAATTGTATATGCTTGTCAGCATCGTATTGGGAGCAGTTCTCAAACTGCAGCATATGACTGGTTGTAGGAGATTCTTCATGGAAAACTAATCCAAAATTAGCCAAATACTTGTGGGTGCCACTTCTCCTTCCGTTGCCCATGGAGTCCTTAGCACACAGGAGGCTGATCCAGCTCCACAGCACATCAGCAGTCCCTGCCCACAGAGCTGACCCAGCTGAAATGATCCCCTTTAATGAGGGTGCCAGAGCTGAAACTTGAGGAATTATCTAGCAGAAGGTTAAAAAATTTCAGAGAGAGAAATTGAATCTTTCCAAACGAACTGCTCCCCGTTGCGGCACTGCTGCATTTGTATGGCCCATTGATCTTCCAGGGAATGACATTGTAATTGCTGTGTATTAGTTTTCTTTTCCTGTCACCCCTCCAAAGGAAGCTGCTGCTGCCCTGCCTAAGGAATTTCAGTCTTTGTCAGCAGAAGCACTTGGTTTTGTTGTCAGAGCTCCTTACCTGCCCGGTCTCCGGTGCCCTTTCTCTGTGCTGGTGGGAGGTGTCTCTGGTGAGTGTCAGCGGTTCAGGGGCTGCCTGTGCTCAACTGAATCAGCTCCAAGGGAGCTTGGCTGAGCTGCAGGAAACCAGCTCAAGCATTTGCATCTATGCCATGCTTAATCTGTAAATATTAATTTGGATAAGAAGGGAAATGTTTGCATGGAGAATGCATCAGCTGCCACATGTGAAGTGACATTGGTGAAATGTCAGGGAAAGGGCAGTATTTTTGATTTCTTTGAAGTGATCCAAATCTTTAAGTGAGAGTCTTCCTTCCAGTTCTTCCTTCTTTTCTGTTACCCTTGAGAAAGACAACAGAATTTCTGATAGATGAACCAGAAAGTCACAGCAAAAATCATGTTGGATTTTTTTTTTTGTTAGTATGATGACTTTCACTGAAAGTATCAGCCAAGTTTTAGGGGTTTGAGTGGGTGACATCAGTTATAAAACTTCTTTTTTACATGTTTTTAATTCTGAATTTTTTTTTTTTTTCTACAGTTACTCTCTTCGTGTTTTTTTTCCCCCATTATTTTCTTTTTTTATCCATGGCATGAAGTGTAACTGGTTACCTTTTCACTTGTAAGCTCTGCTAGTACAGAACTACACATTGAAATCGGTACTGTAGCTGCAAGACTGTAGAGGATTTATATCTGTCCTCTTGCCTGAGCTACCTAGGTCAGTAAGAAACAGCTTGAGACATGTAGATAAAGTTTACTTTTCCTTTCTTTCAGAGCAGTGTCATTCCAGGGACTTCTCTGGACCTTGCTGACAGAAGGTTTGTCTGAGAGGTGGTGTGGTCTTGAAACACAGTCCTTGATTCATACTTGGAGCTAGCAATACACAAAATCTGAATATTTAAATTATTTTTCTTCCTTTAAAAAGGACATTTATTTTGGAATAGTATTGCCAGCAGTTGGGCAAAACTGCTTCTCCTTCCACTAGTCCTTTGACATGTGTAAGACAACAAATGGACAGAATAAAGCCTAGGAAGAAGCTGCTCCTGTCACTCATTGTTTATCACAGCTTTTGCCTTTTTTCCCTGTATTTTTTTTTTGTCATTTCCTATGAAAGATGGCTTAGTATAGCCTATATAGCCCTTCCTCAGATTCATAACACTTAAGAATTATGTGAAAGTATACTGAATATCAAACTTCTGTTTGAATGCATTAAAGAGCTGCTTTAAAGCCAATAGTCTTTTGATAGTAAGACAGCAAAGTAAAGCATGTCTTTTTTGGGAAAAACACCGTATTTATGTAGCTGTCATTAATCATGCAGGAAATAATGGGCTGTGAGGAACTAATGAAAAGTGTTTTGGAGATGCTTTGTGTACAAATGAGAAGGTTTGCATGATAATACAAAGATAAAGCTAATTTCATAAAGCATCTCACAGTCTGAATAGATAGTTGTAAATCAGCTGCAGTGCTGAGCAAAGGCGGTAACTACACTAACCTTTCTCATCAGATACTGATTTTTTCTTTTGACTTTTAGAATCTTAACATCTGTAATAAATTTGTGGACTCATAGAAAAATATGTATGGAAAGGAATACCAGGTGTCTAGTCAATGAACTTGGGGCTTGTGGCCAAATAATTAAATGTTGTTTTAAAAAGTAGTAACAAAACTAAACCTAAGGAGAACAGGGAAAAAGTTGGGACACAGTGTCTGAGGTGACCTTTCAAATCAAGAGAGGAGGAAAAGCCACCATCAAGCAAAGCACAAACAACCTGCACAATGCAGTGGTCAAAAAAGAGGACATAAAAATCAGTGATCAAAACAGTTATTCCTTCCCACCCACTGCCTTTGGGCAATGGGAATTCTTTTGCTGTTCTTAATGTAAGAAAGTTTGTAGCTGTTTTATTTCTTTTGCCTTGCATCTATCTTCATGGTTTTGCAGCTGTACCTGTGGCCCTTCCCTGATCGTGTCCCATCCATCCTGGGCACGGAGAGCTGCTCGTTCCCGCAGCCTGTCACCTGACAGAGCTGCTGTGGTGTCCTCTCCTTCTGCTGTTCCTCACGCTAAGCAGGCTCAATGCTGCCATCTCTCTGACCTTCCCACCCCTCTGTGCACGTACTGCACAGGGACACTTCCTTCCCACCCATCAGGAGAAATCCTGGAGCTGTGTGTGTACGGCATATGTATGGGCTATAGAGTTATATCCAATGTCTTTTATAGCAAGCAATGGTACAGATTCATGCCTTTAGCATTTGTTTTTGACACAGATCTGAGGGACAAGTTGCCATTGCAATGTTTCCCCAAACACAAACATACCCTTCTCCTTCCAGCCCATGCACACAGCCCTGTGCATGGTGCTGAAGGTATGTGCTGCAGGAAAAGCCATTCCTTGCCAGTGGAGTCAGGACAGTGTCCCTGCAGTGCTGGCACAGCATTCCAGAAGCTCCATTTGACATCACCTTTGTGATATGCAGGACCATGACTCTGAAATATGATGATGCTTTACTATAAAGTCACCTTGCCTCCTGGTCACTGAAGTTCTTCCATGGAAAGCAGTGTCTGAAGGAAAAAGGGATTTTTCAGAAGTAGGTGTACGTGTCGTTGTTTCACTTGAGCAATGCAGTGGTACCTTTACAATTTTAATTTCTGTTCTGAGGATGTTAACTGCACCTGGAGCTGCGTCCAACACTGACTTGTTACGTGCTCATAAATATTCTGGAACTGCCAATGTTGCTGAGATGTTGCTGGAACCTTCTCAAGAATATCCATCTAATAGTTTCCTTGGATGGAAGTACTTTCAGAAGCCTGCCAGGGTCTGTTTAATGGGAAAGATTTAATAACATGGAGCAATTGGTGAGGCAGACAAATTAACAATATGCGTGAATTTGTACTTGCATGCGAAGTATGTGCCAACATTAAAATCCCTTAACAATAAGGTTGTTTTTCCACCTCCATAAAGCCAATTATTACCCACATTATGTTGCACTGAACTCTCAGTTCCCAGACAACCTTACACTTGCTGAATGCTTCTGTTATTTAAAGATCTGAAAATTTCTGATAATTTTGTGCCAGGAAGAAAAATGGGAAATATCTGATCATATACAAAACTTTTGAGCTTATGGTTTAGTATCATTGTGTAATACATGAAAATAATTGTCTGATAAGTCCAAACAGGGACAGTGTCTTTGTGATCTTAACCAGGAGTAAAATTTTATCTCTTCTGGTCCTTTCACAGCAACAAATTTTCCTACAAAAAAGTGGAGCAAGTTCATCATTGTAGATTCAATTGTTTAAACTTGTTTGGCTGCTAAAATTTTGGAATTAGGAATGAAGGGAGAACAAGTAGAGCATTAGGAAAGTAAACTCCTTTGAGCTGTTTGCCGTGAGATTAGAAGAGAGGTCAAGGAACAGGGTGAGGTAAGCATACAGAGTAGTTCTGTGCTCCCTTGTAAAACTGGTGTTTTCACAGCCTGGTAAATCTAGCAGTTGTTTCCATCTACATGTGTATGATATTTTAATTTAGACAACAAATTTGCTTGTAGCTTCTAAGGGTCCTTTACAGGAATTTTACATCACTAAGAATCCTCTTGATTTTAAGGGTTTTCTTCCCACTGAGCTATGTGTTGTTTCCACAAGAGTAAATTATTTAGCAGCTTATCTTCAGGGTAGGTAAAAGGGCAGAGAGGTAAGTTCATCCATCGAGCACAGTGATGCTTTGCAGATGTATGTAAACAACCTTTGTGTAACTTCCATGGCTCAGAGTTTCCTGACTCAGCTGTACTGTAGCAGGAGTGTTGTTCTTGCTGGCCAGGAGCAAGGTGGGGCATTGACACACCTCTCATTCCCAAGCACCACTGAAGCTTTCCTGGGGGCCCTGGTGCAGAGCACTCCCTGTAGTGTCAGACTTTAGAGAAGTCTTTACCTGTCTTTTGCCAGGGCTGCCCTTGACAGAGCACTTCAAAGCCCCTCTCTGTCTCCCCTTTCTGCCTTGTGCTTGGGGCTGCAGCTGCTGAGGGGCTTTCCTGCCATGAACAGGCAGAGTTCAGACACATCCCTGGAGGGCTGACTCGGCCCCTCTCATGATGTACTAAGAATAAAGTCCTGCTTCTTGCTTTTGAATATCATATGAAATGCTGGGCCTTGTGTTGTCCAGGGCACATCAACCTCCTTCCTTCTGTGCCAGGGCTGCTCTGGGTGTCAGAGTGTCATGACTAACTCTGCCTGTGGGCAGTGGGGCCAGACTGGCCCCTGAGCAAGCCTCAGGGCAGGGCTCATGCTTCACCTCCTCAGGTGTCCCCCTTGGCGTGGCAGAGAGCCTGTGTTTGCTGAGCACAGCCAAGCAGTGGTGGGGCGTCCTCAGGCAGGATGGTGAAACCAGCCCCTGCTGCCTGACCTGGGGCTTTTGTTTAAACGTTTGGCTCCAGACACTCCAGCAGCTGATAGAATTTCAAACTAAAACTGGCAAGTGGCATCCAGCTCCTCAGCTGTGTCATGTTGGGACACCCCACCGATGTGCACGAAGCAGCGAGACTAAGACTTTTTACTCCTTGACATCAGACTCTCCTAATTTCTGTCATTTTCAGGAACTCTCTGCCTGTTTCAGCTACAAGTTCTGATATTGTATTTACCTGCTCCTCCCTTAAATGCTTCTAGGAGGAAGCAGTCCCTGAAGCCCACTTTCCCTCTCTATATTATAACTGGATTAAAAACTTAGGCAAAGCATCCTCCCTCAGCCTTTTTTCCCCAATGGAAGCAAAGCTCAAACCCTAGTGCATCCTTGCTGATGGTTTTACAGCTTAGAGCAATGTTTTTTCATATTTCTCTACAGTTTTCTCTAGAATACTAACTTAATTTTTTGCCTTCTGCAGGCACTTCTGGTTATGCATTTGAACTCCACAAGTCTTGTAACGTTCACCCTATGGAAGTATGTTCAGCCCTACTCTTAAGAATGATTTCTGCTTGAAATTTTGTTCCTCACAAGGTTTTTTCCGTTTTTTGGACACTCTGTTTCTTATTTCAGAGGTGTCAGTGATATATCTCCTGTTTTCTCCTTTGCAGGAAAAAGAAAAAAATACATCCTTAAAAAAAGATTTGCAGGGATATTTTTTGGAAGAAGTTTGTGTGTGTTCAGCCATCTTATTCAATGCATTTTATCAACTGAGATGAGGAGTTTTGTGCAGTGGTAAATCCATACTGGATGGGAACTTTCATGTTCAGAACCAGCATGTTCATGTTCAGTGATAAATAACTGTAGGAAATTCTAAAGGATGTTGTGGATTTTGTGGTACTGAATGTGTAGCCAGAATCTAATCTGGTCTTCTAAAGGTGTGAATCATCAGTAGATAAGGGCAAAGTGGAAAAATACTAAGTTGATGAATCATACTTGAAACTGAAATAAAGCTGAAACAGCAGTTCCTTTGTACACACCCCCCCGCCATCACACATACAAAAAGGCTTTAAGTCAGAAGAACATCCAGGTCTTTGCTCCTATTGCCAGAGAAAAGTAGTTTGGGAATGATCTGTGTCCTGGTAAAGCCCCTGAGCCAAAGACCGTCCTTGAAATCTTTCACACTTGAGCATCTCTATTGCTCCTATAATTCTCAATATACATTTCTTCCTTTATCTTTCCACAACACTAATAATGATATTGTATCTCCTATTACACCCTAAGAACAAAAATTATCCTTATCTGGCTGATTTGGGAAGCTGATTTTCTCTTCAAAGGTTCTTGAAACGCAAAGCCAGAGAGGTTTGCTCTCCAGCAGTTTTAATGAGGGATCATGGAGTGCAACACATTGTCATGTTTTACAGCCACATTTAGTCCTTACTTTACCCCTCTCACTAAGTTTTAGACACGTTGGAAAGATATCTCTAGCATTTATTTGGATAAATGGGCAGATGTTCAGCTGCAGTAAATCGGCACAGTTTTATTTCAATGGGCACGTTTACCCTGTGTGAATGTTGAGCTCCAATAATTAGCTTAAACTGTGTTTAACTGTTAAGATAACCTTGGATTTGTTTTCCTTGTGGAAAACTGAATTTCTGTTAGGTGAAATGTTAGTGGCAAAAGTGCTCCAAAGAGTATGAATATGAATTTGAGTCTGCTTATATAGACCTTACATAAATTCCTCATGTAAATTACATCTATGTGCTAAGGGAGTAGATAAAATGCTGTGTGACCCTGAAGACAGTGCAGATGGCAAGTTACAGACAGAAACTATTTGAAATACCAGTTCTGGTCAAAAAAATTGCAGGTAGAACATATGCTGAGCTGTGTTCCAGTAAAATTCTGGGTAACAAGCCTAGTGAGAAAGTTTGCAAGTAGCCAGGAGGCATAGCATTTCTCCAGGATGGTGAGATCTTTCATTCATCCAAACTGGGGATATGCCTGGAGAACGTTTCTTCAGGGGGATTGCACAAGCAAAGGTTCTGCCTGTGAATGATGCTTCACATCCTGTCAACACTGGAACAAACCAGGGGAAGGAAGGAGCAGTCTCTGGGCCCTGGGATCAGTGTGCTGGACTGAGACACGCTGTTGGAAATATATCCCCTGGACACAGGAATACATGTAGCTTAGCAGACTGGATATAGTACCCTCTTTATTGTCTGAAGAATTAATAGTCTACAGCACGTCACAGCATTTCCTCAGTTTGGGAAAGTCTGCCCGGAGACATTTGCTGATGTTCTCTCATCCCCTTACAGCAGCAAGATGAAAATCAAACCATTTGCTCAAACTGCAGCCCTTAAAAATTACAATCCAAAGTGATACAGGTTAATGGGCAATAGAAAGACATTGAGAATACCAAAAATTTCAAAACCAGCTTATACAAAACACAAGAAAATGTAGCACTGGTCCAGGATAGGGAAGGATAAATGGATAAGCTTGCAGCCCACAAAGACAACTGCATCCTGGACTGATCGCACATCGTGGGCAGCAGATTGAGAGAGGCCTCTCTCCTCCACTCAGGTGAGATCTCACTTGCAGAGCTGCATCCAGCTCTGGGGTCCCAGCACAGGAGGACCTGGAGCTGTGGGAGTGAATCCAGAGGAGGTCATGGAGATGCTCCAGGGCTGGAGCCCCTCTGCTCTGGAGCCAGGCTGGGAGAGCTGGGGGTGTTCACCTGGAGAAGAGAAGGCTCCAGGGAGACCTTAGAACCCCTTCCAGTGCTTAAAGGGGCTCCAGGAGAGCTGGAGAGGGCCTGGGGACAAAGGCTTGAAGTGCCAGGACAAGGGGGAATGGCTTCCCAGTGCCAGAGGGCAGGAATTGTTCCCTGGGAGGGTGGGGAGGCCCTGGCACAGGGTGCCCAGAAAAGCTGGGGCTGCCCCTGGATCCCTGGAAGTGTCCAAGGCCAGGTTGGATGGGGCTTGGAGCAGCCTGGGATAGTGGAAGGTGTCCCTTTCCCTGTGGAATGGGAGGAGTTTAAGATCCCTTCTAACCTAAACCATTCCACGATTCTGGTAATTAGAGTAAAGGGAATAAAGAGCTTTGTTTTCCTACCCAAATCCTGGCCCAGACTTTGGCAAACTCAAACCAGAATGTGGCAGAACTGAACATAAACAGGAGAGGCTACAAAATACTTTTCTGACCTGCTCTGTGTTCCAACACTGCCATTACTGGCATACAAGAGAGAGAGATTTGATTGTGTCCAAGGCCAGGTTGGGTGGGGCTTGGAGCAACCTGGGATAGTGGAAGGTGTCCCTGCCCACGGCAGAGGGGGGAACTGGATGGGCTTTAAGGTCCCTTCCAACCTGAACTGTCTACAATTCTGTGAAATTGTCCACCTGATTTGGATTTGCCTGGCCCCCCAGAGGAAAACTGTCAGAACTAGGCGCCTGTCTAAGGGGAGTTACTAACAGGGTGCACTTTGGACACTTTTACCACAGACAACATTTGGGAATGTAGCCCAGGCTTCAGGAGCCTGGAGTCAAAAAGGAACAGCTGGGTGGCAAATCCATACATGTACATTTGTGCATGTCTGCCTGGCTGCAGAGCTGAGGTTTGTGTGCTACTGCTGCCCTGCCACCAGGTAGCCTAAAGGTGGGTCCTCTCTCTAATGATTTTAAGTAGGTCAGGTATTTTCATGCAGTCACTGCCGAAGTAAATACATGACTTCTGCATTAAAACTTTCTCAACATTGAATCCTGTTTTGAATCCTCTAAAAACCAAAGAATCAAACCACTTACATAAGGTGGTTTTTCTAGTGTTTACTTTTAATCCTCATTAAGAAAAAGTATGTCCTGATTGCAGGTAGTTTCAGCCTCCAGCAGTTTCAACTTTTCCTGCTATTTTTGACTGGAAAGCCACCTAATCTGAAGTTATTTTCCCATGGAATCTGTCATAATGTGTTTTAAGCTGTTGTAAACCATGATCAAGTCATCTCTGTGACTGTTCTTGAATAAACCAAACAGCTTGAGCTTCCCAGAAGTTTCAGTGTGATGATTTCCAAAGTTTTCCATGTTTCACACACACATCTTTTTTTAATTACTATTATTTTTTTCTAAAGCACACACAAAAGGGGCACAGGACTTCATTAATGTATTTTGCAGAAGTAATACACTTCTTTTACCACTCTGATGTTGCTCTGGTTATATTTTAAATAAAATCAGTTTGAGTGTTATTCTGCAAGGTAATTACTGATTCACTGCTGGCAAGGCTCCTAAGGACTCCTTGGGGTATGGATTCTGTTTTATGGTGTGCAGGATCTTTCTTTTATTAGCACTCAGTGCAGGTAATCACTTCCTAATATTCATTTAATTGTTGACATTTGTCCTCTCACTTTTCCTCATGATTGAGTTCTGCTTTGTAAAACTTTCTTTTTTAGAGGGTTATGGATCAGATGAATGACAACACCAAAATTAGGAAGGTGAGATCTTTGGGGCTCTAGGTTTTAGTGTGCAGGAGACCAATAGGACATACTGTTGCTGGGTCAGAAGGAGCTGGGGTATCTAATTCAGCACAATTGGGAAATACAGGCAAGAAGGGAGCATGGACAGAATAAGTACCTGTCTTGGGGTGACTTTATGATGTTGTATCCCATATCACTGTTCTATGCCCAGAAATTAATTTTTTGCCTTTTCTGTGCCTTTAAACTGAACCTGAGAGAGGAGAGAGGAAAAAAACCCAGAGAACTTTCAAAGCAGTGTTTCAAGGACATACAGATATACACACAGACTCCTCTTGCTTCTAACAGCAGCGGCGGGAGGAAGCACCCGGCTTGTTTTTTTTTCAGCCAGCTTTTGGCCAGTTTTTTGGCTCCTTTTCCTCCGGAGAGTTGAACCTGTGTTGGGGTTTTAGTTTAGTCTTAGGGTTTTTTTCTGTTAAAGGAATTTTCTCCCATATGCATGTTGCTAGGGGACAAATAGCTGTACTTAAGAAAGACAATAAGGGAGTGGGGCGGGCCTGGCTACTTTCTTGTCTACACCTGGGTGTGGGGGCAGTTCGCTCTGAGCGTCCGGAGAGAGAAGCTGCAGAGAAAGGAGCTGCTGCTTCTTTCTTTTTTGGCCGTTCTTCTCTTCCTGCTGGAAACAACGCCGGGACCCCAAAAGCCGTTTTCCCTGCCCTGCTGGAGGCCGAGCTGTGGCTGCCCTGCCCCGCTGCTGCTGCTTCGAGCTTTTGCTACGCTGTAGCCCTGCTCGCCCTGCCTGCCTGGGCCTCCGTGGGGTTCTCCCATCTGGATACATCTCGCCTGCCACCCGGGATTTGCGTTCGTCCCTGCCGCTCTAGCCTGCCGCTCCTGCCTGCCGTTCCCAGCCTGCTGCTCCTGAGAGTCCGGGATCGGCTGCCCAGCGGTTTGTGAAGCCTTTGTTCCTTCCCTTCCCGGGATCCCAGGCCGCCATTGCCCGCGTGTTTCCCGAGCTCGCTCCGGAGCGCCCCCTGCAGCCGCGGGGGAACCATCGCACCTGCCCTGCTCACCGGGAGCCGCCAGCGCCCCTGCCGGCTGCGAGCGGAACTGCACCCGAGGGGAAAGGGCCTGACAGCCAAGAAGGCTGGGACTGGGTTTGTGTGTGCTGTTACTGCCATAGTTGTTGTTTTGTTTGACTGGTTATATACATATACATATATATATATATATATATATATATAGTAAAGAACTGTTATTCCTATTTCCCACATCTCTGCCTAAAGGCCCTTGATTTCAAAATATAATAACTTGGAGGGAAAAAAGGGTTATATCTGCCACTTCAAGGGGGGCTTCTGCCTTCCTTAGCAGACACCTGTCTTTCAAAACCGAGACAACCTGTTTTCCTGGGACTCCGATTTTTCCCTTCTTCTCTGCTGGACGGTTTCAACATCAGAATACTTTGGGAAGACTTTCCACTGAGGCCTTGGCCCTGGAGGTGGGCCCACCCCCCTGTCCCAGCTCCGAGGAGGAAGGGAGAGGCTACCTACGGAAGGAGTCTGAAATTTTCCCAGGTTTTTCTCTCCACAGCGAGAGGTTTTATTATTTAGCATTATTATCCTTTTTCTGTGTGTTTGTTAATTAAATAGTTTTTCTGTCTTTCAATTTCCTTTGAGGAATATTTATTTTTTCCCGAACCTGGTAGGGGAGGGCTGGTTGTAACCTGCCTTCTCTCAGAGGATATATTCCCAAATTTGCCCAAACTGACACAGTACCAAAAAAGAAAGAACAGAAGAACAGCTGCCTCGACAGTCCTTTCTAGAGAGGACACTGACGGTATTTCTGCAAAAGGAAATGCAGGAGATTGATTACAAAAAGTGTGAGATGGGCAGGAGGAAGAGGCTTAGGTAGCAAAAGAAGGCAACTGCTTGGGTTTTGGGGAGTTCTTTTTGCTGTAGGCCAGGGAGCTGAGTACCACAGGGTTTCTGACAGGCAGGGAAAGGATGCTGTGGGCTGCTCATCAACAATCAAGGCTGGAGAAAATGAACAAGATTATGGCAGCAAAGGTTATTCTCAAATTGTTTGGATAATTTCATGCTTGCACTGGAGAAATTTATATGCAAGTCTTTGCTAGGAGAAAGGGACCCATTTACCCATAGGTTACAGACAGACACAGACGCAAATATGTATATTTTTTTGTTAGAAGATTAAAAATGTTTTGTAAATCATAAGAGTTTTATTTTTTTTAGTGAGGGCATTTAGTATTTGGAGGAAATTAGTATTTGGAGGAAATTAGTATTTGAAAATAAAGGTGAGTTAAGAAATTCCAGCTCAAAATGATTTTTGACATATTTTCTTGGAATACTAAATAATTCTTTCATGCCATCATTGGCTTCTCAGAACAAAGATTAAGTAATATAAAAGGCTGGTAGAAGCATAACTTTTTCTTTCCTTTTTGGGGGCAGATTGTTTGCTAGCAAGAGTCCCTGGAATCATCAGTTT
The DNA here is from genome assembly GCF_965178545.1 of Coloeus monedula. NCBI lineage: Eukaryota > Metazoa > Chordata > Aves > Passeriformes > Corvidae > Coloeus > Coloeus monedula. The sequence goes on along the minus strand of NC_138788.1, from coordinate 2,778,464 downwards.
CTCTGCCCTGAGGTGAATTCTTACACAAAGAAGTCAGCAGGATTGGGTAGACTCAGTGGTCCAGAAAAGCTATTAGCCGGAGAAGATAGCTTGATTATATTTTTCGGCTTCAGTACACTTCTGAAAAATGTTGGAAATGGAAGAAAATGGGATGTTTATATTCTTTGCATACAAGGATGCCAGTAGCTGTTGCTGGGTGTTATCCACAGAGACAGTTGGAATAGAATGTCTGAGAAAAGGAACCCTCGAGGCTTCCTGGAGCAGTGCTTGCCAACTACAAAGTGTGGCCATGTTGGGTGTCCAATGTGAAATGACTATCCAGAGGGTATTAATTGGAAAGCGTGTTAGCAATCACAGGCAGATCAAGCTGGGAGTGTCCCAGTGCCCCAGGCCAAGACATGGAGAGAGCCTTCAAACAGAAAATAGGAGCCACCTTCCCTGTGTGCTGGCACCTGCATATTCCAGTGGAATCTGTGATAGTAACACAGAGTGTCCAGGTGTTGTGGCTGTCATTTAATCACAGAGTGAGGGTTTCTGTGTCCATAAACAGGAAAAGCAGGAAAGCAGTAGGCTGGGGGAGAGGGTTGGGAGAAGTGACCTTGTGTATCAGTCTCCAAAGCAGAGCCCCAGCAGCCTGTGCCTGTGCAGGTCACCTCAGCCCGGGAAAGGCAGCTGGCTCCTTGGCTCCTACCCAGAGCTCAGGTAACTTTGTGCTGCCTCGAACTGCCTGCACAGTCCTTGAGCAAGTCCTCATCATTTCCCCTAAACCCAGTTTTGCTTCTTTGAACTCCTTCAGCTCTCAGCACCTGGCTGTTGGTGTGCAGTTCCCCTGGGTCTCCTGTATTATCCTGTGTTCCACTTCTAAGGCCACATTTATCATCTTGTTCATTTATGTCTACTCTGCATCCTTGCCCCGGTTTTCCTGGTCTCAGCACTGTTCCATGGTCCTGTTTTTCCGTGCCACATCGTTAGGCTGGCACTGTTCATGGTCCTCCTGCACAGGATAACTGCTTGCTATCACTGCCCATATCAAAGTTATGGTTGCACCACATGATTTTATAATGCAAGCAAAGCATAAAAAGCCATTTAGTCATTACAAAATTGCTGTTACAGCTAAAGAAACTGAAATAATGCTCCAGGCAGGCCTGGAAAAACTTGGAGAAAGTAAGTTTCTGTCGTCAGGCTTTGTAGTGACCCTGTGGCTGGGGACTGCTGATGGCAATACTGTATGGATGGGATAAGAGGCTCCCTTGCCTCTGGGCATCTCCATCAGGAACCATTCCCATGGCTGTTGGTGTTTAAAAAAGAAAAGCTCTTTCCCTTTTGCTAAGTCCCTCCCTCTGAGTGCTGGGGAATCTTGTATCTCTCAAGGTTTGCAACAAGAGACCTTCCCAGTTTTTGTACATCATATAAAACAGGGACTCTTTTAGTGGTTTTGGTAAAAAAAGAGCCACCTTTTGCCACTGATCTTTTTTATGTTCAAAATGGGGAGCATCACTCCATTAAACCTTACAACACAGGAGAAGCTCTTACAAGGTGCCTGCTATGTACTCAGTGAATTGGACAACAAAATGTTTCATCCTTCAGCTCTTTCATCCTATTTTCCCATGTCCATCACTGATACCCTTTCCCCTGGTCCTGGGACCACGATGGACACTTCTCTGGTTGCACAAATGTTTTCCAGATCCTAGGGCAGTGCAGAGGTTTGTTGTAGCATTACCTATGTGTGCTTACAGTGCACATCCACTAAAGCAATAATTTGCCGTCACTGTTTCTTTTAGAGGGAAGTGCTTGTAAATCCCACAGGCCTGTGAGGTCACCTTGGACAGAGGTGTCCACAGCCCCCAGAGCAAGTGGGAAGTTTCCTTGTGGGGAAGTTCAGTGCCCTGCACAGGGTAAAAAGTTTTGGGTTCCAAACTTGGCCAGTCTTCCATCAGCTCCTGCCCCTAGGGCAGAACATGAATAAATCTAGATAATCCTGCTAGCCTGAATGAGATCAGAAATGAGCTCAACAAGATGCACAGCTACAGAAACCCACAACCACCTGTTAACATTTTGTGAGTCCAGAATGAGTCAAAATTTACTTGCAAATTCTTTGTTTTGTGAAATGCATTTGTTTTACCTCAGCAGAAAAGAATGTCTTAAATCAGTGTGATGCTTTGATTCTACTGTGAGTCTAACTGGAGATTCGATTTCAAGATCTCTCTTAATATATAAGTTAGTTGGAGACAGCTTTAATTATCAATAGCTAGCAGGTAGGAAATTATTAACTTGGATGCCAGTATAATGATGTAGACAAAAATCAGGTTATTTTTTTCAGAATAAAAGACAATGTTATGGCATCAGCTGGCTCTTTTTACCTAACATGGACAGAAAAAATTAAGACCTTTGTCTTTTTATGAGCAATAAAGCTACTGAAAGACAAATGTTGGAAGAAGGGAGTCTTACTGCTTGGGGTTTTTTCCCAGTTTTGTGGTTTTTAATGTTCTGCTATGGTTGAACTTAAACTGGCTTTTATTGCTCATGGGATTGCCCTCAAAACATCAATTTCATCCAGCACTGATTTTACATCTGTCCAACTGCATGATTTCTTTAAGCCATGAGCCAAATTGAGGCCAACACATGTATCATAAACAGCAATGCTTTTAATTCTGGTCTTCATCTCCCTTCAGTTTCATGTGCTCCTAGCCCTCTACAAGCACTCTGCTATCTATATATTTCAGAGAAAATGTTATAAATCTGTGATGGATGATTGCAGAAAACAAATCTTTGTAAAGTAATAGCTCGACAGAAGATACATCTCAAAGAGGCAACACTGCAGCCACAGTTAATGGCTAGAGCCTGGGAACAGCCAGGAGGAATATTGCTCCATTTCAACAATGGATGAGAGGATCATCAAGTAAATCAGATCTCAATAAACAAGAAGCTGGTTAAAAGCTTCATAAACAATACATGAATGAGAAGAAGATTGCTGTGGAGCAAACAATTAACCAGAGAGAGAGCTGAAAAGTAGTTAATGACACAAGCATAATAATTACGACGTCTAATGACAACAAAATCAGGAAGACAATACTGTCTTCCCATGAAATAAGGCATTCTGGCATGGAAAAGTTTAGAATTCATACTGTATTATTTTAATAAAGAATTTTTTGAATAGAGTCTAGTTGTGCAGGGATCTTTCCTGCTGTTATGATAGCAAAAAAAAAAAAAAAAAAAAAATTTCAAATTTCAAAAGCCTCAAAACCCCCCCATTCATTTACCAGAACTGTGGAAAGGTAAATCCCCAGTGAGTGCCTTTCTCCTGACCTCTTTTCCACCCAATATATTGGGTTTCTTACATGTCCCCTTAGTAACATTTTATAAAATTAAAAATAAATGAAAAGATATGTGCTTATTTGAAACCTAGCTAAGAAGGGTTTCATGAGACAGGATAAATAACAGCTTTCAGTACTGATGGCCTGGAATGCTGTATGGAAATTCATGCATATCCTTCAAAGGAAATGGTAAGTGAACCAACAATAACAACAATAATAACAATAGTAACTACAATAAAACTAGTAATAATATAACTGTTGTTGTTGTTATTATTATTTCATATATGTTGTTCTGGGAGGGAGAAACAGCTTTTCTGGCTCCTAGAGGTATGCTCCTGGTGCAGGTGTGTACAGTGATTTGACCCAAAAAGGATGTGCTAAAAGCACAATTGGCTTTTAAAAAATAGATTAAAGAGATATTGGAAATACGGGTACACTCCCTTAGAGAGGAAACTGGGATTTTAAAATCTCAATTGGCTTGATTTTCTCGAAGTAGAAAAATATGAAAAATGTCTGCAATAAAATTAGATCTTTTTATAAGTCAGTCATCCTCTCTGGGAACAGCCAGTCAAATTCACAAATCAACCCATTATGAGGATTCTGAGACGGGATAAGGATGTCTGGGATTATAGTGGTGAGAATTTTAGTGCCACCTCTGACTCTTTCCCTTTTTGGCCATTAAGACTGAAGTTACTAATGAGGGTGAGTATGGCAGTGCTTACAACTCCTTGGTGTCCTGCAAAATTGGCTGAATTGCAGGAGTATTCCAAGCATTTGGAAGAATCCAAGATGGAATATGTGTGACAGAATACAATTGGCAAGTCTGTCTGACTGGGGAAGATTGATTTTTATGGAGTGAGGAAGAAAAGGAAGTGTATTGGGGTCCTGGTGTGTTTTTAACCAGAGATCATGATTATTCTTTAACTGCATGGGTGGTATATTGGGCAGGAGGGACAGATAAGCAGGATAGGGGAGATCCACTGGTTTTTAAAACTACTGGACTCTCTGATCTCTGGCTTCTGTGCAGGATGAAATATGGGAGGTTCGTGTTCAAAACACCACAGCTCCTGAACATTCCACAGCAAATATTCCTATCTGGCATTTTGGGGAAAAAGAGTTAACTAAGGTTGAAGTGCTTGCGGGGGCCACCCAAACACAACTTTTAGGATTTGATTTATTTTGTGGGTGCACCTGGAAAGTCCTGTGTGAAAATTTATGGAGTTTCATAGTGAGACGTACTGGTTTGCTGAGGTTAAAAATAGAATCCAAATGAATGTGAGACAATTCAGGCTCTGAAAAGTTTATCAGTCTATTGAGATACCAGTACCCCTGCCTTCTTCTAAAATATCTAATGTAAAACAATACCCCCTGCCAGCAGTAGCACTTATAGGGACTGATGGAGGGATTAGCAGATTCCTTAAAAAGAGGCATCATTAAAAGGATTCATCCACCTCTTAATTCACTCGTGTGTCCAGTAAAGAAGCCTGCTTGTTTTATAGTTGTTTGCTGGTGTTTGGATGGCAACGCAGACCCATTAACAGCTGCAGCACCTAATGTTGCAAATTTAACAGCCATGGATAGCAGTACAAGATCCAAAAGATATGTTCTTTATGGTTCCCTTACAAGAGGAGGACAAAGAGGAATTTGCTTTTCCCAGGAAGGTGTATAGTATCCCTTTAACAGGCTCCCTCAGGGGTATAAACCTTCACCCACTGCTGCTCATGCTGCACTTGCTGAGTTGTTACCATCTCACTCCTCCCGGCTGTGAAACTGTACCAACATATGGATAACATCTAATTGGAGGAGATTCCTGTGAAGAGGTGGGGGAAGGAGCACCAGCTGTATGGGGAGCATTGTATAAAGCAGAAATTGAAATTCCACCCAAAAAATGCCAAGGATCAAGTAAAGAAATAACATTTGGGTACTTGGATAGCAGGCAGTGCAGTTGTTCCTCCAGACACTTTAAAGGCAATAGAACAAATACAGATGCTCCAATCTAAGAAAGAATTACAGTTAATGGGAACTTTAGGGTACTGGAGATAACAAGTATTTGGCGCTTCTACCATTCCTCTTTACTCTGAGCAGTGCAACAGGCTGAGAAGATACATCAGGAACAAACTGTACCGCCTGTACAAACCAGAGAACCATTTAATTTGCTGGAGTCTATTTTACAGAGGTCTGCTCTCCCAGAAGGAGTTGCACAAAAATCTGCAGTCAGGAAATGGAATGCCTCCCTAATGGCAACTGCAGGAGGAATAGATTAACAGAAGGACCAATTGAAGTTTCTAAATTACAAATTACTATCAATGCAGATCCATTAGCATTGCAACAACCTTTCAAACCCTTGCCAATTTTAGATGCACCTCCCCTTACTGAGGTGATGCCAACAGAAAACAGTTGGTTCACTGATGTCTCAACAAAGAGGGTAGGTGGTAAATGGCAATATAAGGCAGTTGCATTAAACATCAACACAAACAAACAAGTAATAGAAGAGGGTGAAGGTAGTGCACAAGGAGGAGAGTTAAGAGCAGCTGTTTGAGCAGCATCAGAACGGAGCAAAAATAATCTATGTGAACTCCTGTGCTGTTGGGCTGGTGCCACCCAGTGGGTCTGCCAATAGGAATTACTAAATTGGGACGTAAATAAATCTTCCATCTGGAGATCTCAAGACTGGCAATTATTAAATATAGCTAGAAAAATGCCATTCAGAATAGGATGGCTCAAAGCCCATGCCAAGGATAACAAACCAGCCACAAACCGGAATTGAAAGGTGGATGAATTAACTAAAAGCAGGGAAATAGAGGTAAGAGATTCCTCAAATCAGGCATGGTACTGATAGGGAGAATGGTACCATCAGAAATTAGGACACACTGGTAAGGAAGCACTTTGCTTTGCTGCACAGAGCAAAGGTTGGCCCCTAAACAGGAAAACCTGTGCAACCATTCTTACAGAATGCCGTCAGTATAGACTGAAATTACAGTTAGAACACCCTGCTAAAGCACCACCCCTACATATCAGTAAAGGCAAAGCTCTATGGTCCACATGGCAAATTGATTCCATGGGGCCACTCAGACCCATGGAATCTGCAGGACATGATCCATCCTCACAGGTGTAGGAGGAGTCTTGGGCTGTGCATGGCAGCCAAATGCCAAAGAGCTGATGGGCAGAGCACAGTAAGAGGACTCTCATTGTGGTTCTCAAACCTGCCTACTCCTGATACCAACCAAAGTGATAATGGCTCACGTGTCTCCTGTAAGGAGGTACAAGAACAGGCCAAACAGGAAGGAATTCAATGGGTATTCCACACCCCATGCTACCCCTAGTCCAATGGAATCAGAAAGACCTAACGGCTTATTGAAAAAGAGCCTTAAACCACACACCTGGCCAGGATTCTCAACTCCCCAAAATACTTCAGCATCTAAATAACTGGTATGGACCTACCAGGAGCTCTGTGAGCTGAGGATTCCTTGCAAAACCTGAATCAGGTGCTCCACCTTCCATCAAAGGGGAACATCTGACAGGACTACATCCAGGACAGCCTGTCATGGTAAAATTACCCCAAACTGGAACTTTGCCTGTGACTCTGACTAAACCTCATGGCCCACCTGCTTGGGAAGCTACTGAAAACAGTGCTACAAAACATGGAGTTAGTGCACGGTGCATTTTTCCTTCTTTGTAATGGGGTAACCTGTCTGAGCAAACCCTGTTGAGACTTGTTTTGTCTTACTTTTTCAAAAAATGATCTTGGGAATGATGCTAGCACATCTCCACTGAAGATCAAGTTATTCTTCTCCCAGAAGGAATCAGTGCCAGAATGAGCCAGGCTGGGCACACACATCACCAAGCCCGACCCACAGGAGGGAGACCCTCACTTTTCCTATCTGTAAATGGTCACTACGGCAACAGTTGTACCCACGCTTGAGCCTGAATGCATTTCAGTGGCAATTCCTGATAAAACAAGTTATAATTGGTTAAATCTTGAATTTGGCAGAGGGAAATTTCACTATAATATGTGAAATACAACCTCCAACTACTGAAGAGGAAATTTGTTTACTCAGTTTCCAATACATGCCCTTCAAAAAGCAGAGCAGATATTACAAGACCAGTAGCTGCTCAGAGCGTTACATGGAAAAAATATATGGAAAAGGAGGTGGTAACATGTGGTGGTGTAATGTATCCACAACCATAACTGGACTACTGTATTTTGGCACAACAAAACATAACCCTCTCAATGTATTCTACCACCTCCCAGGCTCTTGATAAGACCGGTGAAACCTTATCTCCACAAGTTTCTAAAACTGGACCCTATGCCAGGTCAGCTACCAGTGCTATTTAATTCTTCCCAGTCCCTCAAATGAGTGGGATGCTCAATGCAGATCAATATCTCTGCAGGCAAAGCCCTGCTCGCCATTCCTGGCTCCATCCTTGCAGGGCGGTGGGCATGGTTGCATGGGTGGACCCTCACCTCTCCAACGTGATCAGGGAGAGATGTGACAGGTGTCCTGGGGACAGGATTAGGAGTGTTAAATAGCATGGATGCTGGAGTCCTAACAAAGAAAGTAAGCTCAGTAACAAGTGATTTATACCAGCTGAAACACCCATTGCAATCTTCCCTAGCAGCATTAGGAACTAATAAACGGCTCTTTTCAGATATATTACCTCACTGGGAAAGCATTGATGAAAAGGATCACCAGCTAATAGGGAGCACCCTCAAACCAACACCTTTCATGCTCTCAGCTGCATCCAATTGCATCATTTGCATCATGCATCAATTGTGGATACAATTTACTTTATCAGCAGTTATAAGGGAGAGGCCATGCAGGTCCATAGCCCAATGAAACTTGAAAGGTAATGTGGGATAATGCAAATTTAAACGGGAATTTCAATCTTGGTGGCATCTACTTAACTTCATCTATGACCCTACAGCAGCAAACCCACAGCTTTTGTTTTAAGACTACGCAGTGCTTCGGTAAAGCCCATCCACACAGGCATTGCCCTGGGTTAAATCCCTGCGGAACTGTGCGGTATCCCATACAACAGGGTATGGGCCCAACAAATGGGAACAAAATGGGAACTGTTGATGCTGTGAGGCTGATCCAGGGCAGGGAGCTGCATCCTCGGTGGTTTATTTGGAATGGGCTTTATGCTCCGTTTCCAATGAAAGAGTACCTGGAAACCCAGGAGAATATGGGTGAGTCTTAGGCTTTATCTGTGGATCAAGAGTACAGTTTTCTTATTTTCAGCTCTGGAATCGTGAGCAGCAAACGGAGTAAAACCAATTTCCAGGGCTTTTCCAGCTCTCTGGTTATTGGCATTTTCTACTGATGTTATCAAGCAACCTGCTTGAAAACCTGACAGGTTTCTCCTAGGAATTTAGAAGTCCGGATTCATCCTTGCTACTGCATTTTGGGAACAGGGGGATAAATAAATTCAGCAAAGCCAGTAAGTTTCCACAAAATGTTTTTGCTTCAGGAAAGTATTCCTTCTGACAAAACTGAGTTTGTTGGAGGATGCTTTCCCCTGCTCTGCCTTTGGGGTGACCAGAATTCCTCTCTTTTAGAAAATGAGATCACTGGTTACTATTAACTGCTAATACATACCAGCTGAAGAAGGGGGATTTTTACCAATTCAAATTTGTCTCGGTCTTGCTCTTGAAATGATGAACTAGTAATAAAATTAATTAAGATGAAGATTAAAAAATAAGATTTAAGTTAAAATTTTGAGATGAAATCATAAGACTTACTAAAGCCAGAGCCCAGAGGCGTTCAGGCCCTAGGGACAGACTTTTTGGCAGGTGAAGGAAAGTGTTCTACAACACCCCTCACTTGAAGTTTGACATATTGCAGAGGGTGAAGTAAATGTATAACTCCAGTAATATACTGGACTCTTGTGTCAAACCCGGAATTATGATGAACACCATCAAGGCCTAGATGCAGCATCATTTAATGTGTTTTTGTGAGCTGAGAGCCAGAACAGAGCTGCTTATTGTGTGGATTGGGATGGGGCTCAGAAAGAGCTCTTGTGCTGCAATTTGCTAGTTTGAAGTGAGGCTCCTATTAGAGTCAGTGTGGCAACATCAGGAAATGAGTGAGAGATGGTTTATTTGCTCACCACTGTTACATGACTGTCTTGGTTTTTGAGACAAAACTTCAGGAGGAAACACTCCAGAATGAGTGTTCCTCCCCTTTTCCTCTGTCAATGAGACAAATGGGTCACAAGGAGTGAAAGTAGGAAAAAGAAACCAAACTGTTTATTAACACACAAACAAAATAGGGTAGAACAGGATAAAAAGCCCCCCTCAAAATACAACAAATTCCCAGAGAGGGAACAGACACCCAGGCTCGGACCAGCTGGGGCCACCCCGCGGGCCCGCGGGGGCCGCCCCCGCAGGCTCCCGGGACCGGCGAGGAGGGAAGGGAGGCAGTGAGGCAAGGGGAAGGAAAGGGAAAAAAGAACAAGAAAAATAAACCAACAGAACCCTTTTCCCAGCTAGCTGGAACACAAAAGAAACCCAAAAAGCAGCACAGCGCTCCTGGCGCACTCCCTCCCCAGCCCTGCCGAGCTCCTGGAGCCGTTGGGCTGAACCGTTCAACCGCCCCCTCAGGTCCGTGGCTCCAGCCCCGCCCCCTGCGTCCATCTTAAAGGCACAGCATCCTTGGGCATTGAGTAGATGGTTAAGGAATAAAGCAGCTTCATAACGTCACCCCAGGACACATGACCTTTCCTCTTGATGTAAAGCTTCATTTCTCAACCTTGTTTTCACTAAAATGCAGGTCAAGTTGTAAAAATGTTGGAAGTTTAAATACATAGAGAATATATATTTTAAAAATGATATCTCAAAATACATCAGCAAAGTGCTTACCACTGGCTGGTGCTGAGAGCTGAAACCTGAGAGAGGAATGGATGGCTGTTAAGAGGTTGACCTGCTTGCTCTCAGTAGGTTTATGTGTCCCTTGCCACTTACAGAGGTCCCAGAATTTAATTAAATTAATTTTTTTCTAACTGTTAACTAATGGGACCTGGGTAGTCCCCAACAAGCAATCCTGCTGAACTTCCTACAAAATTCTGGCCTGAGTGCAGTCCGTCTGCTTTCTCTCATTGCAGGAATTGTGTTCTTTGTTTCAGTTTGTAATTGTAATTTTTCACTGAAATCTCCCACATTTGTGCTTGATCTGGGGGAGAAGTAAAGGGTGGAAAGTTTTTATTTATTTATTTAACTGCACTGTTTGGATATAACAGTGAATATATGGAAGGAACTGCTCAAATGATGGCACTGAGACCACTTTCATGTAGCTTCACCTCAGAGAATATTGTTGCAAAATCTGGTAAATAATAGCCTGAATAAAATAGAACGCAATATTCATTTTAGGCCATTTCCAGAGCTTGCTGCTTTCAGGAACCTTTGAATATTTCAGGTAGAGTAAATCTTTTTGCTCTTCATTGTACCATCCTCCCGGTCTCTTACCATTTAGGAGAGAAATCTGTGCCTCTGAGTGGATGAGGATCCTGGGATACTGTGGAACTCACCATGTTGGTCAGTGCTCTTCCCTTCAAGGGTGTATGTTTGCTTTTTTCAGCAGTGGTTTTTACAACTACAGAATGTCAATGGTTTATATTTCCAGAGCCACCCTCTGAAAGGCGAAAACAAGAGTTTCTTACAAGTTCTGTTTAGAGCAATAAAAAGCAGTAGTGTTAGATCTCCTAATGAGAAAGGCTTGCCTGTTTAAACTAATTCTGAGGCTTTTCAAATTTAAGTTTCTCTGAAAACCATTTTTGGTGCCTGCCTATCTATTATTGAAAAGTCCTCATTATAATTCATGGCTTAAATTCTCATTATTTTTAAAGTGATCTGGCTCGCTCCTTGTCTCTTCCCATAAAAGCCAATGCTGTTCATTTTTTCCTAGTTAAGGATTTTCCAGGTATGTTGAACTCAAGAAACTGGCTGTATCCTGTATTTCCTTGTTGATTGCTGGGATGGCACAGCACGTCCTGCTCACAGGAGGTGGCAGTGCCATGCAATGCCACACGCATGAGGCTTTTCACCTCTTCTCCTGAGGCCTTTCCCCATGGCTTCCAGGAGACTGGGTTTTGCATTTTGTATCCCAGTGGAGGTTTTGTTCTCTGTTAATCAAATGTAAGATGTTCAAACACTTGTCCATTTTAAAAATTTACATTGGAAGGATGGATACATGGAAGGATGACTAAAAGTCACTGAATTTATACTAAGTTTCTGTGACACCAGCAAACTAATCTATTTTATAAAAAAAGGAACAACAAAGAAACCAATCTCCACCCCTGTTATTTCAGCTTCACATGGAAGGGTTGCTAAGTTCCTTCTTCAGCAGTTCCTGCCAAACTAGAGAGTTGCACCAATGCAGTGCTGTGTGCAGACAGAGGAGAGGGATTGAGTCTAGAAGGAACAGAGAGCAGGCTCATTGGACATGAATTTGTCAGAATTCATTCTTGATTGAATCTGTCTTTTGATTTGAGTACTATGTGGATTGCTTCTGTTTGTTGCTAGGGGTCTTTTTTAGGGTTTTTTGTTTGTTCAGTTGGGGTTTTGGGGGACTTTTTTGTGGAGTTTTTTTGTTTGTTTTGTGGTTTTTGGTTTTTTGTGTCCCCCCCACCCCCCTCCTTTTTGTCTGGAAGGAGAAAAGCTGCAAGGCACTCAACTCACACTAGGGGAAGAGTTCATCAAGTCAAATACCATCAGGACCATCTCAGCCATCAGGACTGTCATTTCCTATTTTGATTCACAGTGGTTTTTGCTGTAGACGTGTGAGCAGAGGAGTGTTTAAACACTGATCATTTCACTGCGTATCTGAGTATTTCTTGTTTCTGTGACTGATCACCTGCCCTGTGGTCACTGCAAACTCTAAGACAGTTAATCCTTAGCTCAGGCATCTTTAGATAGATAAATCATATTTCCCAGAGTTTTAACTCAGTTACTTAAGGGGTCTTGGTAAAACCAGCTATTTTCAAATTGAGATGGCCAGGTTGGTTGGGGCTTGAAGCAGCCTGGTCTAGTGGAAGGTGTCCCTGCCCATGGCAGGGGGTTGGAACAAGATGACCTTTAAGGTCCCTTCCAACACAAACTATTCCGTGAATTCTTGATTACTGAAACTCGGAAACATATGGGGGAAAAAATAGTATTAATTAAAAATAAAGTATAATTCATGTGTTTAAAGTACTTGTAACAGAGAAAAGATTGAAAATGTCTATGTGCCACAGCAGTGGCTGCTGTGCTGTGGGGCTGGGAGAGGTCTGGGCTGAACACAGGTGTTTTCAACTCTTTTGTAAACTGATGTACAAAGGAGAAAACTATCCTCTGGCCTTGAGGTCATGGGGAACAGCATCATTGAGCAACACCACTAATGTGCTCTGTTTCACAGCTGCCAGGTCGCTGTGCAGGAGGATGCAGGTTAAAGGATCAAACCTCTCCCAAGAGAGAGTTCCGGTTTAAACAAATACAGAGTTTCTGTGAATTCTTCATGAATGTCAGTAAATGCTGGAATAGGGGAATGCCACAGAGGTACTCTTTCAGTTCTGTTAAGGGTTTTTCCTGTATTTTGATTCATGCAGAAGTAGAAATGCTAAAGAAGCCACTTCCTTGTTATGCTTGGTGGAGAACAACATGTCAGTGAGCATGTCTGGTACCTGAGATATGGGGGAGCAGCAGTGGAAGGTGCCCTGGCACATCCAGGGATAACTTACAGCTCAGCAATTCTAGTATTTGGCAGGTCAGTTTGAAGGGTCCTGTTCCCCTTATTTTCAGCTGCCTGCCCAATTTTGGGTATTGTTAGCAGTAATAGAAATCTTTATCTGTGATATATTCTGTAATAGCTCTACAGAAGAGCTGTTCTGGCTGGTCCTGACAGTAACAACTTGTTTTCTGGAAGGGAAATCTTGTGTTGAAGTTAATCTACTCCCTCTGAAGTCCTGTCTGGTTTGCACACAGCTCTGGCCCTCTCCTGGCCAGGGAATCTCCAAGCTGCTGCTTTAGTCTTCCCTGCCCAATGCCTGGGATGTGGCACATTCTAAAAGGTACAGACCCCTTCACTCTATCATATGCTGCAATGGCCAATTGCAAAAGATAAGAATCATTCCAGCTGCCTCAACATCAATTCTGATTGAACCCTTTTAATTCCAAAGTGGATTGTTTTAGCTAATTACTCCTTTTTTTCTCCCATAAATGTTTCTAGTACTTGTTCAATCCTTTTGAAGTCTTGTATTTTTAATTCAGTCCTTCTGAAGTTGGTTACAAGCATCTAGCAATCCTGGCCAAGCCTTTTAAATAAATGAGTTAGAAAAGCATTTACTGTGCTCCAGCGATGTTGAATTACTGTTTATATAGAGCAAATTAGATACAAGACTTAATCTCTCATCAATATCCTCCCACGTGACAGTGTCAACTCAGGATTGCTTTAGTCATTGCAATTTCAATAACAACCGTATTTGGCAAGAAGGGCTCCATTTCTTTGACAGGAGAGTTCAGAGTCTTGGGTTCCCTTTATCAGTTGGTCCATTTGCATATTAACGCGGTGCTCTTGGTAATTCTAAGCCCCAAGGAAAGGTGTTTTGACTGCAAGATCAGCTCTCCTGATAGATGAGATAGTTTGCTGTCACAACAAAATAAATGAGCCTTTAAAGAGAAATGTGTTGAGTTTTACTTACCTAAAGAATTAGGTGGCAGAAAATAAATTGAGGATCATTCAGAAAGGATTTTCCATTGAGCACATCTCAGATTTCTCCCAAACTTTAAGTAGCCACTCTCCTGCTCACTATAGTCACTGGCTATATTTCTGAAATAGAAGACAGACAGGAGTGTTGTGCCTTTGGTTAAATCTTTATGGCATTGTGGCTTTGCTGAACAGAAGGGGGCCAAGAAAGCAGGCAGGTTGTATGCTCATCCTGAGTTTTTTTTAGAAATGTTCCCACCCATATTCTTAGAAGTGTTGCAGCTCAGGGAAGGTCTGGAAGACAGAGGCCAAAAGCTATCAGATAATTCACCCTGATGCATCCTTTGCTTTGAGTGTTACCAGATCTCTTCTGACATTTTGTGGGGAATTTCAGGCAATGGCCAGAAATAAACTGAGTGTTCATGTATGGGAGCAGAAATTTCTGTAAATCAAGGTGATGAGAAATCCCTAGACAAATCTAATGACAGCTCCTTAGGTCCTTTCTTCCATCATTTAATGACCAGCAACCATGTAGGAGAAAAGGAAGTTCAGCAGGATGGACAGAAGCTTCATCTTGAACACCTTCTGTTGCAAAACACCCCTCAAAGTCCTGCATAACATCTGTGGCGAAAGAGCAAAAAGCCCATTTGGATGTTTGTGCCCTGCATGGGAAACAGAAGAGGTGAAGGATGTTACCAATGTCATGGGCAGCTGCACAGCAGGGAATGTGTGAGGCAAGATTCCTGCTTGATTCCCAGTGGCCCATGCAATGGAGGGAAATAAAATCTGTTCAGCATTTCTGACAGTTCTTAATTCCACACCCCAGACAACAAATCTCTTCTTGAGAACATGGGCAGGATAACCTACCCAAACACCTGATGATGTGCCTACAGGGTGGGGACTCAGCCAGTCTCCTGGAAAGGAAGAGCCAAACAGCCCAAACCAGCCATGGCAATCAAATTACACATCAGAGGGGATGGCAGGAAGCAGGGGGAAGAGGTGGAGAGAAATAAAGGGAATGTCTCTAGCCTTTATTTGGCTAAGGACCTTTCTCCTGCTGATAGGGAAATGTATTGGAGTTGGATCAGAACGGTTTCCTGCTGTTTCTGACCCTCTTCTACTCTGCTTCTTGAGCACGTTTGTGCCAGTTTTGCATCACATTTTTACGATGTCCTGGCCTTGCTGGCTGTCATGTCAAAAATCTGCTTCTGAATAGATGCACTTTCTGAAAGGAGCAAAACCCCACAGGAAGTGGATTTGCTTAGACCAAGTAAGCTGTCACTGAAAGACTGAGCAGAAGCAAGAACTGGCAGGACAGGAAAATGTCTCTCAAGCAGCAGCAAAAGGGAGTGTTTGTTTCTTTCTTTCCTGAGTTGTGTGTCCAGGTTTCCTGTTTCTTCTGCTTTGTGCTCCCCTTTAGGCCTTTCTGTCTGCAGTCCCTGGTGCCCAGCATGACACATCCCTGGCTCTGAGAAGAGAGCACAGGACCTGCTGCTGGAGTTTGTTGCCCATCACTCTCTTGTGCTTTTCCTTCTCTAAAACAGAGACATGCTCTCTGAGTAGCCAAGCAGAGCAGTCTGATCCTCTGGCTACTCTATCAGACTATAAACCGGGCCTTTTTAAGCGTTCTCTGTCAAGTTGTTTGTTTTTGTTTTCTCCTTTCAGTGGAAACAAACGCGTGGATCTCCACAAGCAATCCAGTGGCACAGCAGAGACATGTTCTGATAGCAGCATCTGCCACAGCTTGCTGGGATCTTGCCAGATGGATTTTTGAAGTACTAAATAAAGTTGTGCCTTTTGGTTGTCCCACACAGGTTGAATCAGTCATTTCACTCAGAGAGAAATATTTCACTTCAGTTTCTAACCCATATAAATCGAATTTATGTAATGGAAACCAGGTGTTTGCAAAATATGTGTGTTGGACTCAAGCTGAAGATAAAAAGAATTTAAAGTATTCTAGGACTGGAGAACTTCACAGTCACTAACAAACAATTTGTTCCCAAAAAACCCTTTCTCAAGGCAGAATTCACTTACTAATTATTCACAGGGCTCTAGTATAATTATGCCTCTGTGGGAACAGTGTGGTAATGAATTGATCATGTGAGGCTTTTTTGCCTTGATATATCATCTAATGGGTTTGCCCTGCAAGTTGTTGCTCTCAAGGACTGATGAAAAGCAGTAATGTTGGGCACTGAAATTTATAATCAATTTACACTGTGGAAGGAATAACAGATTTTCATTGAGTTAATGGTTAATTATGTGAGATCTCTTGTTCATTATTTCCTGTAACTGAATTGGTTTGTCACTTCTGTTAATTAATTAGACAAAAGAAAAAATATCATCAAGAGCCCTATTGCTCAAATTAGTGTCAGCTGTGGGATTAGTGCATGGTTTATTGCCCCATGAACACATGCAAGGCCAGCGTGGGCTCAGAAGCTGAGCCACGGCCAGCTCTGAGGAGAGAGGAAATGAGCCTTTTTAGGCTTGGGCAGCTCAGGAATCCCTGACTGTCTCCAGCTGGAGAGAAGTCCTGTTCCTTTAGCACTGTGACCTTAAATACGTCAACATTGCGAAATGCTTGGCAGTGACTACACTTGACTTTAAAGAGACTTATTTTGGGCTTGGGTGCCAGTGGTGATGTGAGGGTTGCCAAGGTTACCAGGAGCCCTGAGTGATGTGCACTGACATTCACATAGGAGGAACCAACAAACTGAGTTAAGAAAACAATTTTGGAAAATGGACTTTCAAATATATTTGGATGATGATTTTCTTACCTTTCTTCCCTGACATCTGAGAGCTCCATAACAGCAATTTAGGAAATTATTTCCCCTGAACACAGTAGGCTGGGTACACATCTTTCTCTCTTCCCCCCCATCTTATCATTAGGAGCGATGCTTTATTGTGAAAAAACATGGTGGAGTGCAGATGAGACATTGTTCTATTTTAATCTAGTCTGAAGGAAACATCTTCTTTTAACCTTCTTTGCCTTGAGTGATAAGGATGCAGAGCATGAGATGGAGATGTGAGAACCGGTCTCCACCTCCTCTCTTCACCCAGCCTCAGATTGTTCCTCCTTTGCCTACAAAATCCTGCTGGAAGGAGCCCCAAGGTGCAGTGGGGAAAGATGGGCTTGTCTGGGCTCCACTCCATTCTCATTTGGGCTATAAAACTGTCTGGTAGAGTTAAGTGAAGTCACTGTTTTCCTTTTGAAAAGGAGGGGGAGCTGAGCTGGCTTGGTGTCTGTTTTGTACAGCTGTGATGGAAAGGCTCTAGAGGGATGGCAGCACTCCTGTGCATCAAAGGAAATAGCAATGCTGCTACTCCAGATCCCTACAGACTACCTAATTCCTGCCAATTTTATAGGACATAATGCCAAAAAAGGAGGCAGACACTTGCAGTCTCTTTTTTTCGCAGCCTTCACAGTGTGTCTAACCCTGCTCCCGAATGCTAATGGTAAGATCTCTTTAATGTAGGGAAATAGCAGTGACAAGTCAGTGCAAGGCAGCATGGAGAGTCTGCTGGCGAGGCTTGTGTATAAACAGTATCCTGGGGTTTTGGGGGAACTTCAATAGCCCCCAATTTTCAGCTTCATTTCCCTGCCTGTCAGTTTTTGTAATGCTTACAGTAAATGACAGAGGATTTACTTCTTTTTTTCTTCTTTTCTTTGAAAATAGGAGTGTCAGGAAAAATAATAGGGTGCATCCCATTTTCTTAAGTGTTTTTTAATGAATGGGAGCATAAAATAGAAGCCCAGACACGATTCTCAGTAAATAAGTACCACTGTGGTGTGAATAGTATGGCTGTAGTCAGGCTCTGTACCCACCATTTACAGATATGATGGGAAACAGGAAAGTCTGAAATTTTAACTAAAACATGGGAATACATAGCAGTGTTTAGGAAAGAAGATGGTAAAGCATGAAAGGAGAATCCCGCTGAATCAAATAGCTTTTCTCTATGAGTATTCTGAAAAGAATACATGGCTGCTGTATTCAGAAATTTTCTTAACATTGTCTTTAGAAGCCTTGTTCCAACTTAAAACTGGGTGCATTTTAGGTCTTTGAATAAACCTCACTGCTAGGGCACTGGATTATTCTCCTGGATACATAATATATTAGGATATTTCACATTTGAAAAGAAACCTCAGACTAAGCCTTTTATTGCTACTGCTACTCATTGAGAAACCATGGTGTTAAAATCATGCCCGTGAAGTAATATCCTTCTCTCTTTTCATTTTTTATTCTTTGACTCTGTTCTACTTTTTTCCTTCATATTTACTTTTCTCCCTCCTGGTCTTGGTTTCACAGCTGTTTCAGGAGGGTTTGTAGTGATTTCAGGTGCACACATGGTACGGAAAGCACCAGCCTTGATCCTTAGTGAAGCATGTCAGACTCGTGTAAGCCTGGCAGTCAAAAATGCTCTTTTATCCCCCAGCAACTGGTGTCTCTTGGACTTGCTGAGACTGAGATATCCAGTTTAATATCACTAGCTGAGTTTTTTTGTTATGAACTTGTCCAGCTGTGCTTTTCAGCAGTTTTAGCTGTCCTGGAATCAAAGCTCCTTGTTTGCTTCATTCCCAGTGACAGATGAGAGAGAGGGAAATGTCAATAGTGTGGTGCTGCCAATTGGTTGTCTAACAGGAGCTGAAAACTGAATGGGAATGGGTGACCAGGCCTTTAAATGAAGGCAGGGAGAGACACACATGAATTGGGAGTTAGGGACTGTCAATCTCTTTTCTAAACCAGGCATGGGAATTGGGAGGGATCCACAGTGAGCAGGTAGCAAAGGTACTACAGGTACTAAACTGAGGGAGACAGTTTGTTTTTTCTTGCCAGTGCAGGTTGATGAGGTGCTCTCATGCCTGGTACAACATTGTTCGCAGGCTCAGGGAGAAGGTGGCCCAGGAGGCTCTGCTTCCTCAGACAGACAGGCAGACAGACTCCCTTGGTAAAGGGTTTTCACCTGTACTGCTCAGGTGCTACCTGGTTTCTAATGCCTGCTCTTCTTGCTGCAGCAGGAGGCTGTGTCATGATCTGCTAATACAAGCGAGGGTCGTGATGGTTCGTTTATAGATGTCAGCGTGCAAAAGGACACAAGAGATTTCAGTTTTAATAAGAACAGTGCACCTTTATTAAGTGCTCACAACACAGTAATGCGATAGGGGAGAGAGAGAGAGATAAAGAAAAACAAAGTAAAAGAGTAGAGAGGAAGAAAAAGGGGGGCAATAGCTACCAACGGATGAGACAAAGTCCTCGTGGTCTTCTGCCAATAGATTCGTCTTCTTTCCATGGGGAGATCTCAATCTCAGTTATTTCAGAAAGTCCCTTTAGTCTTTTTCAGAAGCGAGGGGCAACTGGCCAAGAGGTGGGGGAAATCTACAGCTGTTGTTATGGGGCCCCTTGCTTTGGGAAACAGGTACAGGACAGGTGTACAGGACAGGTGTACCGGAGAGGTGTACAGGACAGGTCGTTCCTTTCCGCTTCAGCACAGTCCTTCCCGCCTGGGCAGCAAGAACGGCGCAGTCCATTGTGACGTGCACTAATTTTCCTCAGGAATGCGTACCAGTTCCCAGTGGGCACACCTGCAGGCAACACTTGGCAGACATCCCACCTCAGCCAGGCCAGGACTTCTGTGTTCAGTCTCTGTCCTCGGCGATGATCGTGAGGCAGAGGAGGGATCTTCGGACCGTCTCTTACACCACCCTGTGATTCACGATTGTCGTCAAGCAAGCTCCATCAGCACGATTTCGTAGTGTCATTGCGAAGTCTTCAGGACTCGTCAATGTTGGTAGCATATCCTGGAAAAGGGTAGAGAGAATAAGAAAGGAAGAAAAAGGGAAGGAAAGAAAAAATAAGGAAACAAAAGAAGGAATAAGTAATTTTTTAATTAAAATACACATGTAATTTTTTAATCAAAATACACCTCTAATTTCTTACTTAGGCCCTCTGAGCCACCCCATCAGGTGGGGGGGTCCCAGTAGAGACTGCCTTAATAACTTTGAAAGGGCCTCTCAAAACAATTGGTTGTTGTTGTGCAATCTTCTCCACTTCTATGAGAGCTAAGCTAACCACAAACAATCCTTTCTCCCAGGTAGTGTATCTTTTTTCAGCATCTTTGAAGCCACGGGAGTAAAAACCAACAGGCCTCATTGGACCCTCAGGACCCCGCTGCCATATGTGTACTGACAACCCTGAGGAGGCAAACCCCCATTCCACCTGGAAAGGATCTGTAGGGTGAATAGGGCCCAGGGCTTAGTGAGCTGTTGCTTCAAAAATCAACAATTGCAATGCTTCTTCTTGAGAAGCAGTCCATTCCCATTTTATCCCTTTTCTCAACAAGTTATAAAGCGGTCTGGCAATTATGGAAAAATCTGGGATGTGTTTCCTCCAGAATACTAATAATCCTAAAGCATGTTGGAGATCTTTTTTGGATTCAGGCATTTTAATCTGATCTAAAGAGGTTAGGGTATCAGGTGGGATACATGTCATACCTCCTTTCCACCAAATTCCCAAAAATTTCACTTTGTGTGAAGGATTTTGGATTTTTTCTGAGGGAATTTGCAAATCAAGGCTTTCTAAGTAGGAGATTATTTTCTGTTGGGTATCTCTCACTACTTCTATTTCATCTCCTCCCACAAGGATATCATCAATGTATTGATAAACAGCCACATTGTCAGCTTTGGGTATTTTTTCTAACTCTTGGGCTAAAGCGTGATGAGCCAGGGTAGGAGAATGTTTGTACCCTTGGGGAAGCCTAGTGAAAGTGTGTTGCTGTCCTTCCCATGTGAAAGCAAAACGGTCCATATCTTCTGGCTGTAAAGGTATCATAAAAAACATGTCTTTGACATCTATAGTTGCCATGATTGAATGAGCCTTTTCTTGAATCAATATTATTAATTCTGCTAGATTTGGGACTGCTGCTGTAAGAGGGTCTGTGTTGGCATTTAGCCTGCGAAAATCTATTGTCAGCCGCCACTTCCCATTAGGCTTTCGCACTGGCCACACCGGAGAATTGAAAGGAGAATGGGTATTAAGTATTACTCCTTGTTGTGGTAGCTCCTGTATCACTGGTTTGATACCCTCTTTGGCACCCAGGGGGAGGGGGTATTGTTTCACATTAGTTACTTTGCTGAATGGTAGAGAGGGTGCAGCTTGGAGTAGTCTGATGTTAAAATGTGGTGTGCCAAAAGACCACAGAAGACCCTCTGAGTCCTCCCATTGCCTCCCAATGAGGGCATTCATCCCTAATAAATTGGTTGGGATATCTCCAGTCACCATATTAATAGAGTTGATTTTCCTCTCCAGGCAAAATGAGCTTGACTAAGGCCACATTCATAGATTCTGTTGTTCCTAAGGCATTTAAAACACAGTATCAGTTCTTTGTTGGAACAATTCCACACCTCTGAGCATCTTTGTCAGCACAGAAATTTGTGTCCCAGTGTCAATTAGAAAAGTTACAGGTGCCCGTTTGGGGCCTGTAATAGCTGTGATCATTGTATCTCCAGTTTTATTTTTAGTGAGCATTCTCAGGTATACCCATGCTCCGTCTCTTTGCCCACTGACAAGAGATGGAGGGTCTAGTTTCCCTGGTTTTGAGGGACAGGTTGCTTTGGCTCACTGCATGGACTTTGAGGGAGTGGTTGCTTTGACTCACTGCCCAGATTCTGAGGGAGGGGGGGTGCACTGGGTTGAATTGATGGATTCGGTAGAATGGGTTTTCAGCAGTGCCAGTTAGACACTACCTTACTCAATTTATCAAGGGGTAAGCCATTCATCACATCCCTGGGGACCCCCTTTTTGATACCTAATAACCACCAATGCTGATGGTTAGGGATCTGTTTTACATTCTCTGGCTTTTCGCTATGAGGAACCCTAATGTACCTGGCACCTTTTGGTTTTCTGATTTTTCCTCTGGGATTTTTATAGGTCCATATTTTCTACTGTAATTAATCAGATCTTCTGCAACCTCACTCCATGTCCAAACTTTGTGATCACCGGCAGGTGAATTCGATTGTGAACCTGGCGGCTGAGAGGGGGTTGAATATGGAGTAAACCCAGGATCGGTAGATCCAGTTTGGTCGCTTGGGTTTCCAAGGAATCTATCTAGCCTTTCTACAGGACCTACAGCTGCTATGGTTTTTTGAAGGACAATTGCTGTAGGTTTGAGTGATTCTGGAAGGCCTCAAATTAAAGGGATCATCAGTTCGGGCTTCACAGGTAATTGCATCGGGGATTCATATCCAGGAGTCAATTTCCTGTCATGGATCATTTGCAGACAGGCGGCTTTGTGGACGCTTTCTAGAAGTTGATCAGGGGTACCAGCTATAGCGAAAGGGTCTCCCCTTTCTAAAGGATTGAGTCCCCCGGCCCAGAAAGCTGCGTGCTGAGTCAGGGACCATGTGTTACGTTTGCCTTCTGTTGTTAAGAAAACTCCATGTCCCCAGTATCCACTGGCCTCCTGTTCAGTTAATAGAATTTGGTCTCTTCCAGTGAGAGACACTCGGAGAACATATTCTGTCTCAGATTCGTGGAGGAGCCGCCCGTACTCCTTTTTTAACTTAGCCAATTCAGTAGCAGTGTATGGTATTTGTTTAGTGGTGATATGCGGTTCAAAATCTTCATCATTGATATAATTATATTCTGTTTTAATCAGAGGTCTTATATGAGGGCAGCAGTTTTCCCCACAATTTTTCACTAGTATTAGTTCTTTCTGGGGGTATATTTGGTTAATGTGAGGAGTTTCCTTTTCCTCTGTCTCTTTTGGCAAGTCTTTGGATTCTTAAAATATTCCTCTTTTAAAGCAGCTCGCAGCAAATGATTTTCATTCCTTTCTTCATCTAAGTGTTTCTGTAAAATCTCCACTAGGTTTTGAAGGGAATCTATGATTGCTTCCTCTTCAATACATCGCTTAAAGCGGTGATCTATAGCTGCTGTAAGGCATGCTCCTAAACCAGAGCAGATTATGGTTTTATTTTGGCCAAATTTAAACTTTGTCTCATGTTGTAAAGAACATACTCTATCAGTCACATTCTCCAAATTAAACCAGTTATTTTGAGCCCATTCTTCCCCTCCCAGAGAGGGCCGGGCATTATGTTTTGCTAGCAGAGCATAAAATGCAGCTTCATCTTTTGCACTAGGGTTTTCAGTCATTTTATGAAGGGATCAAAACCACCACAGGGAGGTAAAAGTTAATTACACACTGCGACACACACAGCTTCACTGTGTCTCCCTTCGCTTCCCTGGGTGGGTGAAGAGACCAAAATCTGCCTGGGAGGTACTCCTTAAGTTACTTATGGTTGTCTCTTTGCTACACCAAGCAGTCCAAATTCACACACACACCAAAACAGTTCCCCCTTTTACACTAAGAGATCTTTTTGTGAAAAATCCGAACACAGAGCCCTCAACTGAGTATGGCGTGCTTTTCAGCTAGGTGTGTGCATGCAGTTTGCAGGAAATTCGAGTCATCCCCCTTGCTTTCTAGACACTGCTCACCCTTTTCGGGGTGTCGGGCTAGGTGCAGCTGGAGCGAAACGTCCTTCCCCTATTACAGACTACACACAACCTTGCAACCCCTTCTGTCTGTCAGAGATCCTGTCCGTGACGCCAGTTTAATGTCACGATCCGCTAATGCAAGCGGGGGTCGTGATGGTTCGTTTTACAGATCTCAGAGTGTAAAAGGACACAAGAGATTTCAGTTTTAATAAGAACAGTGCACCTTTATTAAGTGCCCACAACACAGTAATGCGATAGAGGAGAGAAAGAGAGGGAGATAAAGAAAAACAAAGTAAAAGAGTAGAGAGGAAGAAAAAGGGGGGCAATAGCTACCAACGGATGAGACCAAGTCCTCGTGGTCTTCTGCCAATAGATTCGTCTTCTTTCCATGGGGAGATCTCAATCTCAGTTATTTCAGAAAGTCCCTTTATAGTCTTTTTCAGAAGCGAGGGGCAACTGGCCAAGAGGTTGGGAAATCTACAGCCGTTGTTATGGGGTCCGTTGCTTTGGGAAACAGGTACAGGACAGGTGTACAGGACAGGTCATTCCTTTCCGCTTCAGCACAGTCCTTCCCGCCTGGGCAGCAAGAACGGCGCAGTCCATTGTGACCTGCACTAATTTTCCTCAGGAATGCGTACCAGTTCCCAGTGGGCACACCTGCAGGCAACACTTGGCAGACAATCCCACCTCAGCCAGGCCAGGACTCCTGTGTTCAGTCTCTGACCTTGGCGATGATTGTGAGGCAGATGAGGGATCTTCGGACCATCTCTTACAGGCTGCCAGAAGGAATGGGCTTGGGACTGGGAAGAAAGGTGTTGGGGGCTGTACTGGGTTTGCATGGCCTGGTTTTGGTAGCAGGAGGGGGACTACAGGGGTGGCTTCTGTGAGAAGCTGCCAGAAGCTTTTTCTATGTCCAGCAGAGCCAGTCCCTGGAGCTCCAAAGGTGGATGTGCCTCTGGCCAAGGCTGGGCCGGTTAGGAATGGTGGTACTGCCTCAGGATAACAGATAGAAAAAAGGAAAAACAAGTCATTGCACAGATGTGATTGCAGCCAGAGAAGAGCAGGGTGAGAACATTGAGAGGAGAGCTCTGCAGACACCCAGGGCACTGCAGGAGGAGGAGCAGGAGCTGCTCCAGGTGCCAGCATTCCTCTGCAGCCTGTGTGAGGACCATGGTGAGGCAGCTGTGCCCCTGCAGCCCCTGGAGACCTACGAGGATGCAGAGATCCACTTGCAGCCTGTGGGGATCCCCGGAGGATGCAGAGATCCACCTGCAGCCTGTGGAGACCCACAGGGATGCAGAGATCCCCCTGCAGCCCCTGGAGGAGCCCACGCCGGAGCAGGGGGATGTCTGAGGGGAGGCTGTGACCCCGTGGGAGACCCGTGGACAGAGGGCCCCTGCTGGAGCAGCCTGTCCTTGCAGGACTGACCCCAGGGCACAGTGACCCCCGGGGCTGCAGCAGTGTGAGGGGGCTGCTGCCCGTGGGAGGGGCTCAGGTTGGAGAAGTTCCTGGAGAACTCTCCCGTGGGAGAGACCCCAGGATGCAGCAGGGGAACAGTTCCTGTCCCTGAGCAGCAGGAGAAGCCACGGGGGATGAACTGACCAGAATCTCCCTGCACACTGTTGGGAGGAAGTAGAGCTGGGAAGGAGATAGGGGTGGGGGGGACGGTGTTTTAAAGGGTTTATTTTACTTCTCATTATTCTGCTCTGATTTTGTTAGTAATAAACTCACTTCCTTTCTCTAGAACCTGTTTTGTCCAGAATGGTATTTGCTGAGTGATCTCTCCTGGTCCTTATCTCAACTCATGAACTCTTCATTAAATTTTCTCTTCTCTGTCGAGCTGTGGAGGGGAGTGAGAGAGAGGCTTTGGTGGGTGCCTGGTATCCAGCCAGGGTCAACCCACAACAGAAGCTAGCAGCAGTTCATTCCTCCATTAAGTGTTCTGAAATTTTGTGTTTGCCATCAAAAGATCTGTACTAGAAGGGATGCTGGCTACCTACCAGGTGTGTGTGTGATACCTGTGTTGTGCTGAGATGCCATGGAAAGATTTGTGCATACTGCAGGTAAGCAAGCTGTGAGCTGGGTCTTCCCTTCAAGCCCTCCATGCTCAGGGGGAAGCTTTTCCTCTCAGTTAATGTACCAGTTTCACACAATTGTACTTTCTCTATAAATTCAGTGGGTTTTCTTGTGACATACTAGTGTCAAGTCAGATTCAGGACTCATTGGTTTTGCAAAACCAAGCTGAAATAAAGTAAGAAAAAGTTTTCTAACAACATTTATAGTTTCTCATTTGCAGCTTGGGACTTAATGCACCATGAAACCTTTTATCTTGTAGTTTTCTTAGTAGTACTCTGATGCTTCTGCAGAGGAAAACAAGTTGAAGAATTACACAGGAATGAAAACTGAGAAGCAGAATATTCATGCTCCTTTTGGGAGCTTTAGAGAGATGTCACTTTTTCAGTGGTTTGTGATGTGTGACTGTGTCCATGTCCCCATCTCAGCTGTGGTACTGCAGTCGGCTTCAAAACCTGAAGAGATTTGGGGCCCTTAATAGGTTATAGAAATGTAAACCAGTATTATTAAGTTGGTGACAAGTTGCATTCAAAATATCTTGCATGTAGTTTTTGAGATGAAAGACTTGACAACAGCAGTGACTGGTAAAATGAATCCAGAGTTCACATATGCTGAGAGTATCAGATTTTCATTTTATAAATAATTCTCACAACAAAAGTAACATTTTGAATTGTAACTGAAATATGCATGTATTTCTAGGCACACATTAGCTGTCTATAAAATGTTTTTTCTCTCTTCCCCTAGTAAGATAATGAATGCCTTAGGGCATTTTACATTCTGCTGGAAGCCAGGTTGGCATGGCAGTGGTTCAGGGACTTGCTGTGTGTTTTGCTCAGGGATATGCATAGCAGCTTTGTTCAGATTACAAGTAAAAAGATATTTTTCAGGTTATTATTGCAGCACACGACTTGTTAGCTGAGAACTGAGCTGTGATGTCTCTGCTCCCCCTGGTATCAGCACCAGGCTGTCCTGGGCTGCCAGCACTGACTGTGGGAACAGTTCAGCCCAGCTGCAGTGGTTTGGTGCCTGACTCAGCTGTTGATGGCACAGCACCTCTTCAGCTGGGGCAGCAGGGGCTGTCCTGGGGACACCCATGCCTGGGGGTATTCCTACAGTTTTCCCCTTCCTACCAGGGCATGTAAGCAGTGCCTTTGCTCTGCAGAGTCAGCCCTGGGACTGCCTGTTTTATTCCCTCTGGGATGTGAGGAGAGGCAGCGCTGTCAGGGTGACAGATCTCCCTTTTGGGGCTGGGTTACCTGGCGCTGTGCTAGAGGAACAGTTTGAGAATGAGAATACCTCCCGTGGCTCCAAGATGTGCCTCTCTCCACTCACCCGTACTCATCTCATCTTCCCAAGTTCCTGCTGGGAAGGAGTGCTCTCCTTTGAGAGAATTTTTCCTTTTAACAGGTATCACACTATTATCTGTGATCTTTGTTACAGTATTTGTCAGGAGCAAAATCAATGCCCTGCCTGCCTGCCATTGTCAGAAGTTTAGTTGTTTGTCTCTCCAGCTCTCAGCTTGAGCTGTCAGCCCTAGCAGTCACAAAGTCAGCCTCTTCTGGGTGATTAGAGGAGCTGCTACGAGATTAGAGCATCAGCAAACAGGACACTCTGATGCCATG
Organism: Coloeus monedula; assembly: GCF_965178545.1. Lineage (NCBI taxonomy): Eukaryota > Metazoa > Chordata > Aves > Passeriformes > Corvidae > Coloeus > Coloeus monedula. The sequence continues at coordinate 2,751,288 of NC_138788.1, read as the reverse complement.
TTAGAGGCAGGTACTGGCAACAGAAATGCAGAAATCCTGCCCTCCAGGGAGATGGGAATCCCAAAGAAACAGAAATTCCAGAAATTCAAGATTGCCTTTTTTTTTTTTTTTTTTTTAATTGCCTCTAATGTGTTGGACCTTTCAGCAGCAGCCATGTAAGTTGCTATTTCCTGATACGCTTTTGCCTCTGACAGACAATATGTTAGTTTGAGGCTGCAGTAATGCAATGTAGTTTCTGGTTGCATTAAAATATGGGCATAGGAGAACAGGTGTGCCTGCTAAAGATGATGTTGGTATGCCATAGAGTTTCTGCCAGGGAGAGATTTCACTTCTGTTCAGATGTCTGCATGTGGCAATGGGTAATATCAAGAATTATTATTATTATTACTGTATGGTTAACACAGTAAGAATAATAGTAGTTAAATTGTTAATATCACAGGGTTAATATATTAAGTTAGTAATATATTAAGTAGCTGTTGTTGTTTTTAGGCATGAGACTCTCACAAGAATCTATTTAAGTGTGCCAGGACTGTCACTGCCTACAAAGGTTTCCAGTCTAAGGGAGCAAGATACAGCAGCCAAGACAAGGAGCTGAGCCAGCAGGTAAATGGATGCACCTGGCCAAGCCCTCAGCTGCGGGAGTAAGGAAGGAGAGAGCTCTGAAGGGTCTGTGAGGTCATGAAAAGAGGTGGAGATTAAGTCAGAGTAGCAGAAAGTGGAGTGCTGCAGGCTTGGCTGTATTAGGGGTTCTGGTGTGATGGAAATAGAAGGTTCATAGAGGTATTGGCCATTTTGCTGCCCAGAGCTCTGAGTCATGGGACATGTCTCAAAGGGACAGTTCCATGTTTGCTAGGATCTGCTACTCAGTCGATCAGTTGAGTTGTAATCCAAGCTGCCAAAACCTGTTTGGCCAAAGATCCTGGAGAATCCCAGTCTGCCGGAGAGGCCAAAACACCATCTGCAGACAGGCAGATCTTTGAGAGCTAATGCTGTAATGCTCAGTTTGATGAGCAGAATCAAATATAGACTTCTGGGGTTAATATTGAAGAAAGACATTCTGTTTTGTATCAACAGAAATATTTTACACAATGCAAACTCTTCTCCGGGGAAGTGTCTTCAGTGATGATCTAAAGTGTGCACTGGAGGATGATTGTCTTGCACCACACATAGAGATAACTCAACCATGAGATTGCAATCATGTTTCTAATAATTAAAAGTATGTACCTGCTTTTGTGCTTGGATATCCTGCTCTGGCCTGTGATTAAACTGTTCAGTATTAGGACATGAATTTTGACTCATAGCAGCAATCATTTGTGTAAAATCTTGCCTCTGGAAGATGTACATCCCATTCTTCATTACCTTGTGTAATGAGGCAGGCCCATAACTTTCTGGGTGGTGTATGAAAATAACATACATACATATGAAAATGTATATGTATGAAAATTTCATACATATGAAAATATGTATGAAAATAACATACATACATATGAAAATAACATACATATGAAAATAACAGTGGGATTGGAGTGGGTTATTTGTACTATTGTTCATTTTCTGTGACTGGGTGACATTTGCAGAAGTGTTGAGATTTGAGACAATCATCTCAGAAATTTCAAGAATGACAGTTTTCTGCCTATTGTGAGATACTTACTGGTGGGAATGACTTGTGTCAAATCACTGTTACAATGAGAGTGGTGAAGCTCTGGTCTAAACTTCTGGATGTCCCTTCCAACCCAAGTTTTCTTGTGATTTTTAATTTTTTTTTTTTTCTGACTTCAAAAATCCTCACCCGCATGGAAATCAGAAATCTGTCAGATCAAAGTGACGACAGCAAAACAAATTGGGCCACTCAATACTCTGCAGCATTCCTAAATTTTACAGGACATGCAAAAATCTACTGAATAAGAAATTGTGTAGTAAAGTGTACAAATTCTGCAGAAGGCCCTGGCAAAGCCCAGAAGGCTTAGGCTGGGCAACTCACTGACTGTCATGTCCAGCCATGGTGTTCTGATGGTCTTTAGGTGATTGAAAATGTGTAATACTGCATTGCTTAAAATAAATGAAAAATGACCTAAGAAATCATTTCACAGGGAATCTTAGAATGGGTTACAGAAGGTGGAATATGGTCCAGTGAAGTGGGATTTGCTGCCTGTCACAAGGTCTAGGTGACTCCACCAATGCAGTCTGTGACCTTAAAAGAGTTATTACATCATTCAGTACCAGAATATGCAGAAATGGGCTTTCGCCCTCTTTTGCCTCCTTGTTTTTGATTTTTGTTGGCAGGGAGAGCACTGGATGGGCAGCCTCTGCTGAAGTGCTCAGCATGTGCAGCAGCACTGAGCAAGGCTGAGCTGTAGGGCAGAGTAATTGCGCTGCAGAGAGCTCTAAGTGAAAAGTTACATTTCAGGACATGCACCCTGCATTATTTACATCCATCTCTCCAAGCCTGATACAGAGCGTGGCACATCTCAGAGTCCTGCTGAACATTAGAATGTAATTGCCAACTTAAATTGGTATTTGCTTGTATTATCAAGGAGACAGTGACATACACAGATATATCAGATGTATCTCACTGCCTCGCAAACATACATAACTTCCCACTTTTTTTCTCAGCTATTCTCAGGAAAATACAGCTCTGAGCAGGGGTTTGGTTTATGATCATTTCTTTTGAGTCCCTGCTGTTTGTGAATTTTGCTTCTCTTGGAGAGTACCAAACAGAGGTTTGTTTATATTAAATTCAGGGTGGAGTCCTGGGGCTGTGCAGTGTCTCCCATGGGTGGTTCTGGATGGACACAGCACCTTCACACCACCCCAGGAGAGGGCCAGGAGGGCTGCTCCCTGGGTTTTGTCACACTGCTCTGCCATGGATCCCACCTCCCTTTTTTGACTGAGGATCATCCCTTGTTCTTTGAAACCTGGCAGTGAGCTTGATAACTGCCTGGCTGAGCTGAAGCTGTAGCTCCTACAAAACACAGTGCTGCCACGTGCAGGTTGTCCTCTGTACCTTGCCTAATCCTGTCCAGATTATTAAAAACTTCTGTGACTGCTGTAATCCACTCATTTCCTTGGCCTCTTCCATCTGCTCCCAAGCCCCCGATTCCCTCCTGCACTGACTTGGTGTGTGTGGAGCCCCACCAGTTCACTGGCTGTTGTATTTTAGGCTAGTTTCTTGGTGTAGGGTCTGCTGCCTCTGTGCATGCCAATAAATCCCATTTATTAGACCTTTTTACTTTCATTTTGGTGTATTTTTGTGCAGTGCAGGCTGCATTATTCTGGGGGGGTGCTCTGGCACTTCTCTAGCCCTGTTTCAAGGCTGGTTTATTGCTGTCCTGCGCAGTTTATTGCTGTCCCCCAAGTAGGGAATCTGTCCCTGCAGCATCCTCTTACTGGGATGATAACTTTGATAGCAATTGATGAAGTTACAGGTGGGCAATAGTGCAAGAGCCTTCAAGAATTATCTTTTTAAAGAAGCCATAATTAACTTTGCTGATGAAACTCATCTTTCCACTGGCAGCTTAAATACCAGCTTCATGGCAAAGTCCCATCTCTTAAATCTAAGCAATGCCTGTAATGAATACCTGTAAATTTACAGGGATTTAGCCTTAATGTTTCAGCTGCAGAATTTTTTGATTTGTTGGGGTTTTTTTCAATTAATTTTTAATACCTACATTTCTCTATGGATAAAAAACCAGCAAGAATTATTTTAGGATTCACCCCAGTTACTTTTTAGACTTGCTTTATTATACTATTGCTTTTTTAAATTTTTTAAATTAAAAAACTCCAGAATCTTGACTGATTATGTTCTCTTTGAAAGCCAATGATACAGCAGCACCTGGAATTCCTAAATCTCCATCTGGAATTCCTAAATCCTCAGAGGTGTCACATTTGATTGTTCAAATATGCTGTTGTTGATCTTGTGCAACAGTAGGTTCCCATATGGTTTTAAAATATATCAGATAATCCACAAGTGGGGGACGTATTATCAGGGGTGAAAACTCACAGTTTTCTCTTTATAAATAGTTATTAATTCTGTTATTTTTAAGCAATGACAGTAGCTGCCATCCTCCATGGCGTGATGTTCACTTACTAGTGAAACCAGGAATATTCAGGAAAGCACAGAAGTAATGATGGGGCTAAAAATTCCAAATATGTGTTCAGCTGTTGTTTGCTTCAGTTTTGCGGCATGTTCTGGGTTGTTGATAGGCGCAAGATCTCTGATGTCACTGGGGTCACACTCCTTGGTGACCCAGGCATGGGCTCCTCCAGGCTTTACTCTCTGTTCCTGTATTTTGAGTGCAGAGCTCCCAGCTTCTTATATCCCCCTCTTCAAGCAGGGGGTTGGGGTGTGTTTTGGGTGTCTTTTATAGTGGAATGCACTCAAATGTAGTCAACTATCACCTCACATGGCATCATAAATCCCACCTTAGGTTCCAACACAATTAATTCTTTGGATTTACTGATGCCTGCACTCTGAATGAGGTGGTAAAGCAGAATGAATGTGTCATTCCAGTAGAGCAGCCTGGTCAGAATTGCCTCTTTTACAGGGAAATCCAAGATAACTATCTCTGTAATTAAATGTGCTCCTGCTTTCTTAAAAGCTGTAAACCAGACACTTTGCTGGTGTAATTGCTGAGCAGCATTTAAGAATGCTCTGTTATCACCTGATGTGCATCTTCAGGAGAATTATATTAGGAAGGAAAACAAGTTACTGTTTAACCATGATAAATACAAGTATTAAGTATGTGGTTGTCTTTCTTAAAATTGTTTCCTAGAAAATTAAAGCAAAACTCCAGAAATATTAATGCCAAATACACACAGCTCCAAAGAAGATCCAGCAGTAAGAAGAATTATTTTAATAGACTTACTTTTCTTCTCATTTTTCTCCTTTCTGTGGGCACTTGCTGGTATCAAAACAGGTCACTTCTATCCATAAATATAGAGTTCCATTTTTCTGAGAGGTAGACAACTGCATTTCTTTCCAAGATAACCACGATAGTTTGCCAGTATGACCTTTTTTTTTTCCTTCAGTTTTCAAGTACAGACTTTATTGCATTGGCTGCTCTTGATTCCCAAGTGAAAGCAAAGATGCTGCTGCTTGTTGACCGTGGGTTGTCATATTGAAGGTTGCTGTATGCTACAATACATTTAATTGTGTAGTACAGCAAAGTGTTTATCTGTTCTTACATAGTCATTTTAGGCAGTAAATACTCCTTCTGGCCTGATAAATACTACTTCTTCTGCATGATTTGTGTATCCTCTCAAGATCCTGTCTCTGCTTTCAAGTGACTGAATAGCAAAGCTTTGTTGATAATTTCTTTTGTCATTTTTGCCCTGATTCTTTCAATTTTGAGTCACAATAGTCTCTGTTAATATACATGTAGATAATTTTCTCAACAGGTTGATTCCTTTTTGTTCATTCTCTGATACAAAATATTATGTTTTCCCATAAATAAGTCTCTTATCCCTTGATATTTTGTTAACCACTTTGAGGTAACCTCTCAGTTGTTTTTGTTGTTTTTTTGTTTGTTTGTTTTGGGTTTGTTTTTAAAATCTTCATATATTAAAGGTCTAATTCTGCTCCCGGTGATGCTTTCGCATATTTTTCCTTTGACTGTGATGGTGGCGTAAACCCTGAGCCTTCAGCATTTGTACTGCTAAAATGTGTGGATTTTTCATATGAGCCTAAATGTAGGTTGTGCTTAAGAGTATACTATAGATATAGAAGGCATTAAAGGCATAAAAACAAGGCATACAGGGAAAAACCTGTGAGGGAGCATAAACAAACACCTCACTTTTCTGAAATACAAGGGAAGAGGAAATCTGCCATGATGCCTTTTCCTGGTCTTAAAATCAAGAGTCATACACGGTTAGAAGGGGAAAAGGGATTTTACCTTGGTATTTATTTTAAGGATCCTTAGGTGTACACGTCCAGGTCATATGCATCGAATACACCCCGCAAAAAATGCCCCCCCCCCCCCCCGCAAAGATCTTGTATAACATTATAGGCTTTACTAATTAGCATATCTATCAAAGATTCCCCAATGAGAGGCTCAAGTGAGCCCCCCTCCCCAAGGAGCCTTCCCCTGGATGGTTCTATCTTAGTTTACAGAATGTGTTCTGGAGAGGACCTTGGGGTCTGGGGCACACTCTCCTCTACTTACGAAGATTCTAAAATGTTTAGTCTCTCAGCTTGACAAAGAAGTCCAAGAATGTAGGCAAAAAGCACTAAGAATACAGAAGTTGTAAAAAAGGTATAACAGGGGTATAAAAGAAAAGGCAAAAAATCATGGCATCAGCCAGGGAAACCAGAGACTAAGTAGATGATTGTGGTACAAAACCAAACCAAGCTAATAAAAGGCCAGACCACCCTGCCAATGATTTCTGCTCTTTCATTCACTGTGGAAGAGTTTGAGGACAGTTTCTGTTCCAGAACCTTTCTTTAGGATGAGGACTCCTTATGGAAATGAGTGTAGAAATAAGTGGTAGCTCTTCCCATAGACAGGCCATCGGTAGCAAGAGTAATCCAGTGGCCTGTGGTGGGATGTGTGTTGTTCAGTGTGCCCCAGGTGACTCAAAAGGAGCAGGGAGGTGGCCCATTTCACTGGAGATACTGCATTTTTCAGCACAGATAAAGTGAGGGCTGACTGAAGGGCTACCTAAAAAAATCCAGTGCTGATCACCTGAGTGATAAAGGTGATAGGTGAAATGCAGAAAAATGCAATATGAGGTACATGGGGGTGGTGGGAGAAGGAGCAATCCTGAGCTCCTCTTTGAGCTGAGCATTACAACTCAGGAGCAAGATTTGGGGTAAGAAAGATTAGCTGAATTCTCCATAGGCTTCAAGAAAAGAACTGGCTCTGCTTGGGTTTAGAAAGAGGAATGAAAATAAACCAGAAAACATCATTATGACACTGCATGATGGTGCTTCTGCATCTTGAATATTGCATGTAGCTCTGGCCCCATCTTCATAAAGTTACAACAGAATTGGAAAAGGCTCATAAAAGTGCAGGCTGAATGATCAAATGTACTGAACAGGCTCCATAAAAGAAACAAATGGGACTCTCTCTCCTGAACAAATGGCCGAAGAGGTCTAGGAAACTGGGAGTTGAATATATCTTCCTGGTCAGCATCCAGCAGGAACCAAATGAAACTCAAGGGCTCTGGGTCAAAACAGAAAGGTTGTTCTTCACTAAGTTCGTGGTAAAACTCTGGAATAGCACAAGATGTTGTAGATGCCAGAAGTTTCTGATTGTTAAAACCCCCAGCACGCTAGCTGGTTATATTTATGGAAAAAATGCTTTCACGTATTAAATAGAAATAGACTGTGTGTGGTTCAGGATGTCCCTACCAATCCCTCTAGTCCTGCTGGAGGCTGGAAAAGTACTTCAGGGAAGGGCTATTTTTCATAAAAAGACCCTGTTTTCCCATGCTTCCCTAGGCAGCTGCAGTGACAGGCTGTTGGGCTGGACAGACCTTGTTCTTCCTCATGCTATTTTGTGCCAGGGACAGCTTTTTGCCCATCTGTATTTAGTGATGTGTGCTTTGGGGGGTGTGTTTATTAAGCAGTGTTTTGCTGCATTATGGAAGTGCATGTGACCATATGCATATTAATATATATATGGCTTGAAATACATTAATGGGTTGAAATCCATGTGTCTCAAAAGACAGGAGGAGATGCCCTGGAGTCAAACAGCTAAGCCACCTCCCACATTTGCTGTGGCTGCTGGAACTGGCCAAGTACTGAGTAACCTCTCCTGAAGGCAAGGATGATTATTAAGATTGCCTCACAGGAAAATTTCTATTCCTGATTTCCATGAGTGTGCAGAAAAAAATGGAGATGGCTGTAGATACAAAAATGCTGCTAGCAAGGATTTTCTTGCTATTTTCTAAGTCCGTGAGAGACTTTTCTCTCTCACAGAAGAGGTAGCAGAGTATGTAAACAACCAAGCCACCTGCAACCTTGAAAAGTCTTGTTTATGGTATAGTAGAAAAATATTTTGACAATGGATGTTTTAGGATTTTAGCCCATCACCCCAAGGGGTGGCTGATCCTTTGTCCAATTAGACTATGAAGAAAAAAGTCTATGAAAGAGTTTGTAAAATAATTAAATGAATAAATCTTGCTGCACAATTCCTGCCTGCTGGATCTTCTCTCCTCCTCCTCCCTATGGCTGCAGGACACAGTGATATACCCTAGGGCTCAGGCCTGCGGTAATAGATGGCAAAACTGTTTTTCCAAGAAGAACACGTAGTAAAGGCAAAAGCCAGTAAAACCCTTGGCCTGAAGGGTGTGTTTGTGTGTGGTGGCTGTATGTGGAAGAGAAGCAAGCACTGGGGGCGTGGCATTGCTCTTACACCTGAACTCTTACGTACCTTGGCAGGTTCCAAACTGTGTTTCACCTTTCTGATTGCACTCATCTCTTCTTGGCCCCTTCAGAGAGAATGCTGCAGTACAGATGGGCAGTAGATTTTGTCCTTGGAGAAGAATGCACTGGAAATGCAGCTTTGAAACACCAGAGGAGATTGTGGCTTACACCTTGGTAACTGCTCTGCTGTAATTAGGGTGGTGCTGAGCTCAAGGCTTTGGCCCAGTCCCACTGGCATAAGTGAAACCTGGTGGGATGAGTCCTGTGACTGGAGTGCCCTGTTGGATGGTTACAGGCTCTTCAGGAAGGAGAGGCAGGGCAAGAGAGGTGGAGGGGTGACACTATGGAAAAGAAGGGTTGGAATGTCTGGAGTTCACAGTTGAGAGCCTCTGATTAAGAATCAAGGGACAAATAAATAATGTGGATATAGGATAACCTCATTTTTGTACAATGTTTTTTTCTTTGGACACACTGGTAGTTTATGATCTGTAGATAAAGATTATGTCCAGACTACAGCTGCTGCTGACTGCAGCACAATTCTTTCTCAGGTGATTCAGTTTGCTGAAGTTGAAACAGTATTACACAGTTCATGCTTAATTGAATGGCATTGAGAAAAGTTCTTGCTTTCTCTGGAGTATGTTGTGTAGCTAACATTTAGAGACCCTGATAGTCTTGATTTCATTCCTTTTGCTGGAAGACTTTGGGAAGCTCTTCATCAGTTGACCTTTTAGGAGGCCTAAGCTTGGCTGAACAAACATGATAGCCTCAACCACCTTCTGGTGCAAATAACAGTCCCTGGAGCTGCATAGATGTATAACAGCAGATGATCTGTTTACAGCCTGGCTGTTCGTGAAGTTCACTGACACTGCAGCTGAGCTCAAATGTGAGGAAAAGCCCAGAGAGTATGTAAGTTGTAACCCTCAGTAATTTTGTTTTCACCTCTTCTGTGGCTTCTTTTCATCAGCTCACTTAAAGGTTAAAAGAAAAGTTAATTAGATAGCAACATCTCCCTTCATAAGAGAATCTGAGGTCAGGACAGCTGCTCCTATCAGCTCCGAGGCTTTTCCTATTGGCAGCAGACCGTGTCCACTGGGAGGTGGGTTGTCTTCTTGGACAGAAATGAAGATGCCATAACCTACCCATTAGATGATGTTTGAAAATTCCTGGAAAGATCGGTTTGGATGCAGAGATTATTACACTGCTAATTTGAGAATGAGACTGCAAGCAGAACCGGTGTTTAATCTCTAATTCCAGAAGATAATTTGATTTTATTCTTGAAGTGTTTTGTGCTCTTACCAAAGGCTGGAAATATTTAGAGTTATAGAATGGTTTGGGTTGTGAGGGACCTTTAAAGGTCAGCTAGTCCATCCCCATCCTGCAATGAGCAGGGGCATTTTCAACTTACCTATACCCAGCTTCCTCTGGTGGCCCTGACAGCCAATTTTCAGGTGAAAACTCTTGTGATGGGAAACCAGATTTTGTGCCTCCCCTTGACTCAGTGGCCCCATCACAGACACCAGATCAATTCTAAAAGGAGGAGCTAACCCCTTAAAGAAAAAGTCAGTCAATCACCAGGGAATAACAGCTTGAAAGATATTGTCTGTAAAACAATTTGGCATTTATAAATCATCTGGATTGCAGAAGGTAGATCACTTCAGCCAGGATATGATTTCAGCAAAGTCCTTCTCAATCAGAGAGCTTACCCATTTGTCTTGGTTTGAAAGACAGGTGTCTGCTAAGGAAGGCAGGAGTCTCCCTTGAAATGAAAAAAAAATGCAACCCCCTTCCCTCCAAATTATTATAATTTTGAAATTAAGGGGCTTTCAGGCAAAGGTATGAGGAATAGGAATAACAGTTCTTTACTATTTTATATATATATATGTATAACAAGGCAAACAAACAGCAATAACTCTGGCAGTAACAGCAAACAGAAGCACAAACCCAGTGCCAGCCTTCTCGGCTGTCAGGCCCTTTCCCCTCGGGTGCAGTTCCGCTCGCAGCCGGCAGGGGCGCTGGCGGCTCCCGGTGAGCAGGGCAGGTGCGATGGTTCCCCCGCGGCTGCAGGGGGCGCTCCGGAGCGAGCTCGGGGAGCACGCGGCACTGGTGGCCTGGGATCCCGGGGAGGGATGGAACAAAAGCTTCACAAACCCCTGGGCAGCCGATCCTGGTGTCCGGCCAGACCCTCAGGAACAGCAGGCTGGAACAGCAGGGACGAGCACAAATCCTGGGTGGCAGAGGAGATGGATCAAACTCCAGAGCTGCAGTGGGAACCCCGGGAAGTCTCAGTGGGAAGGACGTGCAGGGCTACAGAGTAGTGAAGGCTCGAAGCACCGGCAGGGGCAGGGAGGCCGCAGCCCAGCTCCCAGCGGGGCAGGGAAAGGTGGGCTTGGGAATCCCAGGGTTTCTCTGGTAGAAGGAAGGCAGCAGAAAAAGCAGAAGCCTGCAGTGCTGACAAATTCCTTCCAGCTTCTCTCTCCGTCCAAACGCCAGGAACTAACAGCCCACAAGCCCAGGTGAAAGACAGCATCCAGTAATTTGTCCCCCTGGCAACATGTATGGGGAAAATTCTTTAAGAGAAAAAGAAAACAGAAGGAGAACTCCTAAAACCCCAACACCACTAAACACATTTTGGTTTTATATACAGGGCCTCTGTTAGGCTCTGCCTTTCCCAGACAGTCATTGGAGTATCTGTCTAATTTCTACTGTGTTCTTCAGAAAATGAGCCTGTACAGCTTGGTCTGCAAGGCCTCCTTGGCAACAGCAATGTCTGGCAGAAGATGTTTGTTCTGCTTGGTGCTCTGTTGTCTTTCTCGAATGCAGAGAGAACCTTCAGCACCTGGTAGCCATTGATGTACTGTCCAAAGAGAGATGCAAATAAACATAAAGGTTAACCCATTCTTTCTTCTTAGTGTCTAGGAAGGAAGAAAAACTGAGTCACATGTGTGATATCAAAGTTTTCCAGGACATTACAAACATCCCAGTGTCTCAACTATGACAGTTCCAGCTGTCTTTCCTTGGGTTTTGTGCATTGAAAACCAGGAATGCAATCCTGTATTAAACCAGCTTGCATTAGTTAGCTTTCTGAGTGTTTACTTATTTTATATCAAGGACAAAGCTGTAGATTTTTATTCTCCATGTGGTAAGCAATTACATTTCAGAATTTCTCCAAGCAGTAGTTCACTTAAAGAAAAACCTAGACATCTATAGATACAGATACCACCCCCTCTCTCCTCAACATGTCCTGTCTCTTCCAGAGATTTAGATTTATGGCTGTATTTCACCAGTGTTCTATTGTGTTATGCTTGTCAAAGCCATGATTTTGGATAAAAATAGATTAGAAGCATGCCTGTGCAAGCCCTCATCTCTTACAACACTGGGAGAAGAGTTGACTGGAGTCATGACAGTTATCACTGGCATCACAAGACAGCAGCTATCACAGCACTGGAAACATCAGGCTTGCTATGAAGTTAACCTTTGGTGGCAGTCTTTTTCAGGTTTTTTATAGCTGGTGTGTAAGAAAAGCTGGAGTATCCCCAGAGAGAATAATAGACTGTAGGGAGAGAGCTGATTATTAATTCCATTAAATGTGGTCTAGCTTTGGTTTTTCTTTTAGATTTTCAAAAAAAAATCCCAAAGCTCTTGTATGGAGTATTTTTTCATTGCAGTGATTTATAATGATTTGGAGAAAGGATCAAAGTATTGAAATCTCATGCTATGAAAAAGATTTTTCAAGGATCTGTTACGATCCAGTTATAAAAATTTTTAGAGATGACTCTGCCCAAATTAAGGTGCAAATGAGACCATATGCCAAAGTCAATAGTATGGATTTTATTTAACAGTAAATGAGAGAGAGAGACAGAAGTAAGAAAAGAACTGGGGGGAGAGAAAAATAAATGACAGAGACAGATTAAGTAGAAAGTATCACCGCTCTGTGGATCCCAATGGTGTCCTGTTGCTCCTCTTCATAGGTCTTCTTGGTTGTGAGGGTCCCCCCAAAACACAGACTTCAATGGATTCATACATGTTTGGGCCAGGTGGGAATGCCCAGGGGCCTCCCCTGGCAGGGGGAAGTTTGACACTCTCCTGCACCAGACTCTGGATATGTTGCATCATTGTGCATCATGCACAGTGCTCTGCTGCAAGGCCTCAGCAATGAGTCTTGGGGGTGTCTGATGGATTCTGACACCCCCTCACCTGCCCATCATGTGAATGTCCTTTGTGTGTGGCCTTCCTGGGGTTGGGGGGTTTTACACTCAGCCAGTTTGTGTGAGGCAGGATGAATTTCCAGTGCCTCTGACCAGAGGTTGTGCCACAGCCCCAAAACTCTCCTCCTCCTCGCACCTTAGTTGGGGGGGAGTCTGTGCAAACCTGACCTCAGCAGATGAGCCTGTGGGCTATGGCCTTCCCCCACCCCATGGAACCAGCCAGAGCTGATTTTCAGGACAGCTGCTGGGTTTGGCTTTCTTGTGGATACATTCTTCTCCCTCAGCCTTGTTTACTTCTCCCTAGATCTAACTGACCAACAGTGTCACCTTTATCTTCTCTCAAGTTCCCTCAGGTGGCGTAACTCACAGTCCAAAGTTCCAGTCAGGCATATTCAGGGAGAGGGGGGCTCCAGTGGTCACAGCTTCTTTATACAGTTTTGCCATAATGGACAAAAAGTCCTTCATAACAGTGTTCAAGCCAGTAACCAGAATATTTCAGTCTCTCATAGTAAGTCAAAAGCATTTTTTGAAGGATGTCTATTTCCGAGTGTTACCTGTCCTCACAGTTGGCTCCTCAGTACAGCACTGTGAGAGGCAGAGCTACGCAGGCTGTCAACAGCCTTTCAGTGTGTTAGCAGGGACTCTATTGCTCATCCTTATCCACACAGACCCAACACACCTGCACTGCTCTCTGTGGGGTTCTGTGCTCCAGTTTGGCCAAATTTAGAAATATATCCTCTGAGAGAAGGCACAACCACCCCTCCCCCACCAGGTTTGGGAAAAATAAATTTTCCTCGAAGGAAAGTGAAGGAGATAAAACTATTTATTTAACAAACACACAGGAAAGGAAAATAATGCTAAATAATAAAATCTCTCGCTGTGGAGAAAAAACCTGGGAAAATGTTAGAGTCCTCCCTTTGGTCTCCTCGGAGCTGGGGCTTGGCCCAGGGCCAGGCCGTCTGTGCCCAGTGGAAAGTCCTCCTGATGTGTTCTAATATTGAAGCAGTCCAGCAGAAAAGGGAGAAAATCTGAAATTCCAGGGAAGAAAAAAACATCCAACTCTCAGTCTCTCTCCGGAGAAAAAGAAACTGAACCCAGGGACCCCTGGCCAAAAGCTGACTGGAAAGCAGCAAGCCGGGTGCCTCCTCCCTCCCCTGCCGCAGCTGGAAAAAAAACTATCTCTGTGTGACCTTGAACAAGCTGCAAACTGCTTTGAAAAAGTTTTGCTCAGTTTTTTCCTTCCCCCTCTCAGGCTCAGTTTAGAGGCATAGAAAGGGACAAAGTTAATTTCTGGGCATAGGGCAGTGACATGGGATACACATCATAAGGTCACCCCAAGACATTCTGATGTGTGCAGAAAGCAGGTTTTGTTTCTGCAGACTCCTACACAGAAGATGTGGTAATGTGTGTTCTTTTTTTTGCTTGTCTATCTTTTCTTTCCTGAAGATTTTTGTTGTTTCAAGGCTTACAAAACCCAGACAAAACAACAAAACACCTTACCTGGAGCCCCAGGATTCTTCTGTAGAAAGCCCAAAGCACAGCTTTTAAGTAGTGGTTGAGCCCCTGCCTAAGTGCAGGAGGGCACCTGCAGTTACATCTGTTCACCCTCTTGGTTTGAGCAGAGCTCTCACACCTTTATTGCATGTTCAAGTACACACAAAATCAGCCTCCTCTGGCCTTCTCCTGGGGGGTCCCCTGGTTGTTGCAGTGTTTGTTTAACATGCTAAGGGTAAAGGAGGCACTTAAGCACTGCACAGGAATGTCCACAGGCACTGTAGTTCTGTCACAAACTGTGGAGAGTTCTGTGATCCCACTCCCACCTGGGGATCCCTACTGCTAATACCACACCAGTGCCATAGTTTCTATTCCATCTATGCAGAATTGCTTCTGATTTAAAACATTTATCCTGCGTACAAGAATTTAGTTATTGGTTGCTGTCACCATAGGCATAAACAATCTCCAGATGCCAGGAAGGTGTTTTACCTCTGTGCAGGTATTGGGGTATCCCCTAAACCTGACACATACAGCTTGATACCCAACTTGCATGTCATCGAATTCCACCTAAAACCTGTTGAGAAAGAATAACCTTCTTATTCAAAGAGAAGGGCTGATGACAAACTGCATGTTCTGTAGACTTTGGGCAGTGTTTTCCCTCCAGAGTCATCTCCTCCTGAGCAGGATGCAGCACCTCCAGTAGAGGGGTTGGTCTGGGCACTCACATCTGCACTGCCATGTCATTCTTTAATTTATTCACATTATTTCTCTCCAGCCTGCCCCCTTCTTGGCTGAGCTAGCACACTGAATGACCAAGAGACTCTTTTCCTTTAATGAAGACTTTGAGTTAAAAAGGAGGTTATTCAAATTCATTCTTTTGTGAGAAAAATAGAGATACTGCAGTCTGAGCATGGGAAAGCTTGAGTTCTACCCCCAGACCTCACACTGGCTGGGAGATATCTTAATTCTCTTCCTGCTTTCTCCACATTTAATGGCTTCAAAAGTTGGGCTCCTTGGGAGAAATTATCCTGATCTTTCTTTTCTCATCTTACGATGCAAAAGTGAGGTGGCACCCTGGTCTCGCATCACCAGGGTGGTGAGTGTATGTTTCAATAAGGTTTCACCACTAAAAAGATAAAAAAATTAAACAGATTTATTGCACCATGTTTTGTAGTAAGAAACAGAGCTGTTAAGGAGATTAAGAGGAAATTTTATCACCCAAAGGAATTTCATTTTCAGTGCAACTTCTCCCCTTCCTTCCTGTGTTAAACCAGCTCTTTAATTACTTGTAAACCTACAGCATCAAGCATCAAGTGAAGGACGTGAAGCCCTCTCAGGGTGTAGCTATGGCTGCAGATGTCACGTTCTCATCTCTGCTTCAGTTATTCAACATTTCAGCATGTTCCTACTTCAAAGTGAGGTATTTGTATGTGCAAGGTACCCCCAGGAGTGCTGGTGCTCAGCAGTGTAGAGAGGCCTATAAATTCTTTCTCCTTCTATTTATTGTGTGGAAGGTCACTGCTGCTGCTGCTGAAAGGCACAACATTTGTGTCCCACACTCTGAAGCTGCAGTGCAAGCCCACACAAATTACTGGGGGAAAGCAAAACAGTGGAGGGAGAGTGCTGTGCCTTGACATCCAGATGCTGTGTGATACACTGGATGGCTGTGAGCAGATGCTGTCATCTTACCTGGCAATGCAGCAACAGTTTGGAGTCCTTTGGAGCCTTTCACAAAAAGATAAAATTTATCTGACACTTGGAAGGGAAGGGGATTGTCTGACTTACGGACTGGAGTTCTCCCTTTCCTTTCAAGTCATCTCTTACCTGCAATATAGACACCTCTTTTAAAAGGTGGAAAAAGAGATGGAGATGAAGGGAAAACAAAGTTAAAAAGAATCCAAATTATCACATAGGTTCTGAACTGCAATGACTCCCCTGATGAGAAAGATGACCCACAACATTATTTGATTCTTCCATGTGCTGCCAGGGACCAGGCCCCGAGGTCAGAAGCAGAGGTCTTTGGTCTACACACATA
Organism: Coloeus monedula; assembly: GCF_965178545.1. NCBI lineage: Eukaryota > Metazoa > Chordata > Aves > Passeriformes > Corvidae > Coloeus > Coloeus monedula. The sequence continues at coordinate 2,735,189 of NC_138788.1, read as the reverse complement.
GAGTAAGAAAATACTGATGTAGAAAGCCAAACCCACTAGACCTGCATGGGTTTTTACTGGCTTTTGAAAGATGTTTAAATCATTACTAGAATGTTCACACCTCTCTGCTGGCTTAAGCGAAAGGTCTGTAGCCTGTTATGCTCTTTTCAACACAAGCAAAGCAGAGTGGAAGAAGAGGGAAGCTGGGTAGCGATGATTCCTTAAGATCCCGGATTATCTCCTGAAAATGTGTGCTTCAGGCACTTCTGAACCAAATACTGTGTCTCTTTACTCAGTAGACCTCAAGGGGTTTTCTTTCCTTTAATTTGCAGGATATATTTTGAAGCCCTGTCAGTTTTTGACAGCCACAGCATCCTGTGGTGAAGAGCTTTGCAGCTTCACTGTGCACAGTATAGAGAAATTTTCCTTGTGTTTTAATCCTGTGATTTAAAAATGTATTTCTATTGTATAATGTCTCACTGTTTAAAAAGAGAGTGAACACTTACGTTGGTTGTATTTAAATTGTTATCATATATCCTGTTGGTCAGCTTTTTCCCCAGATGGAAAAGTTTGTCTGTTCAGTTACCCTTCTCACAAAATCCATTCCATGCCTTTGATCAGACTTGTTGTTTGCCCCTTGCTCTTTCCAAATCCATGGTATGTTGCAGATAGGTGCTTTGGAATTGCAAACAGCACTCATGGTGCAGGTGCACTGCATACTGATGTGAGGAATTGGGATGTCTTCCCTGTTCTGTTCTTCCCCTTTCCTAAGAACTTGGAGCATTCAATTCCATTTTCTGACCTTTACAGAGCACCATGCTCAAGTTCTCATGGAGCAGCCTATATGGCATATTCTAATCCCAGTGTCTCAGCTGGCTCAGAACCTGCCACTGTGTACACAGATTTACGATTGCATTTATGCATGATATAACATTTCTCTGTGATGAATTTCTTCTACTCCTTCCTCCCACACTCACTCATTGTTGCAGAATTGTGGTGCTGGTGTCCCCAGCCCAATCCCATTGCTGACATTCTGGTGTTCTCAGCTGGCTGTGTCACTCCCTGCGCTACTCACCCACCTGGTGTGGCACAGCGTTTGGTGACCTCCCAGCCTGTACTTCGCAGTTCTCACCTTCCTGACAGCTCTTTAGCTAGGGGAAGCCCTTCAGTCCCATGGAACGCTTACTCTGTGAGCTTTGGGATTGTTGTGGTTTGACACTGGTCCAACACCAGGCACCCACAAATGCTGCTTGCTCACTCTCCCCTGCCACAGCTGAGCAGAGGAGAGAAAACAAAGGGTTCATGAGTTGAGATAAGGACCAGGAGAAAACACTCCAAGGGCAAAACAGGCTCAACTTGAAGTTGCAAAGTGAATTTATTACAATCAGAGGAGGATAATGAGAAGTAAAAGAAGCCCTTCAAACACCTTTTTCCCTCCAGCCCCTCACTCCTTCCCACCAACAGCGCAGGGAGACAGGGCAGGGGGGTTTGGTCAGTCCATCACCTGAGGTTTTCTTGCGCTGCTCAGGGAGAGGAGTCCTTCCCCTGCTGCACCGTGGGGTCCCTCCCATGGGAGACAGTTCTCCACAAACTTCTCCAGCGTGGGTCCACTCTCACAAGCAGCAGTCCTCCCAAAACTGCTGCAGCATGGGTAACTCTTCCACGGGGTACAGTCCTCCAAGGACAGGCTGCTCCAGCCTGGAAGCAGGGGCTCTCTCTCTCTCCTGGGTCTCCCACTGGATCACAGCCTCCTCCAGGCATCAACCCACTCCAGCATGGGCACCTCCCCCACGGGCTGCGGGTGGATCTCTGCATCCCCCGGGGATCCCCAGGGGCTGCGGGTGGATCTCTGCATCCCCCGGGGATCCCCAGGGGCTGCGGGTGGATCTCTGCATCCCCCGGGGATCCCCAGGGGCTGCGGGTGGATCTCTGCATCCCCCGGGGATCCCCAGGGGCTGTGGGTGGATCTCTGCATCCCCCGGGGATCCCCACAGGCTGCAGGGGCACAGCTGCTTCACCATGGTCACCACCACAGCTTGCAGAGGAATCTCGGCTCCAGCACCTGGAGCACCTCCTCCCCTGCCTTCTTCACTGACCTTGGTGTCTCCACGTTGTTTCCCTCACATGTTCTCACCTCCTCCTCTTCTCTGGCTAGAAAAAAAACTGTGCCCCCACTTTGTTTTGCTTTTCTTCTTAAATATGTTTTCACAGAGGTGTTATCAACCTCTCTAATTGGCCGAGCTTTGGCCAGCAGCGTGTCCATCTTCAGAGCCATCAGGGATTGGCTCTGCCAGACAGGGTGGAAGCTTCCAGCAGCTTCTCACAGAAGCCACCTCTGTGGCCACCCCACTACCAAAAACCAGGCTGTGCAAAACCAACACAGGGGTAAAACATGGGAGTTGTGATTATTTTTTATTAAGGGAAAGTCTTTTAGTTTCATTGCTTGCCACAGTACCATTTAGTTCACCTTTAAGCGTTGCATTAAAGACACCTTAGTCATTCCCTTTCCTTTTCCTGATCTGCTTCCAGGCAGTGCTTTTGCCTTCTAGGAAGAAGTCAGCACCCTGTAACTTATTGCCACTTGTAGTCTGTGGACAAACCAGGAGCATGCAGGCACTATGTGGGGCCTGGCAGCATGGGAGGGGCCTGCCTTGCACAGGCATTTTGCAATAGTTGCTCATAGCCCTGGTCTGCTTTCCCAGTGTCTGTCTTGTCATTACAGTCAGAAAGTACTTGTCCTCTTAATAGCAGTCACTAGATTGCAAAATTAGAAAATTAAGATAAACAGGACACCAGCTGTCAAACCAGTGGCAGGTTCCCAAAGTGGACTGCATACTGAAAACTGGGCAGCAGTGAACATGTTGTGATAACAGTTCTGTTGTTGTCCCTGTGTTTGTATTTAGTACGCAGCAAAGGTCAGTTCCGCTCTGGGAATTATATTGAAATGTTCATCACTGGAATGGTGCCTGCAGATCACTGAGTGAGGACTGCACACAAAGCTTCAACCCATGCAATAAACAATACCTTCTCCCATCTCCAGTGGGAAGTGTGAGCCGAGCTGGAATTCATGCTCTGGGTGCCCTGGAAGGACTCTGTATTTCAGAAGGAGATGGAGAAGGGGACCTGTGACCAGGGCTCTCTTTGCAGCAGGTGTTCTGAAGGATGATCCCATATTCTCCTGATCTGTGGTGGAGGACTTAGCAGGTGGTTTTGAACTACAGAGTTTACAGCTCACTGGCACGTGGGAGTTGTCACTGTTCATCACTCTCCATTGTGGATGAAATGAAGGCACTGATAGAAAAGTCACACTGCAGTTTATCACAGGAACTGTGAGGCTGCCCTGGAACAAATGAGCGTTTCCAACAGCCCTCCCTGGAGCAGAGTGTGGGGATGTAGCAGGGACAGAGCTGCAACATGGAAACACTTCCAGAAATCGCATCAATTGAACATAGGAGCTTTCACAGCAAATCCTAGAGCCGGGGAGTGGGAACAGGCCTTCTGCAAAGACAGGTTTGTCTGAGCAGGGAGCTGACACTGGAAGTTTATTTTCAGGTAAACATCAGGTGATATGGAATGGCTAGAAAGGTGTCTTGTAGAGGTTAGTTTTTAGCAAAGACTTCTTTTCCTGTGCCATGTTCGAGGGAGAAAGGAAATTGTCAGAGAAAACTTATCCCTGTACAATGAATATTTAGTACAAGAAGGCATCTGCCATGCTAAGAATTTGCCAGAAAGAATTTCCACACTACTTGTATAAAACAGTTTTGTAACAGTTTTTATGGTCTTTGACAGCTGGAACTCTGTAAGTTTTCTTGTCTAATCATGACATTTACTAAATACTAAGTAGCTGTCCTGTACTATGATTTCTTTGCTCTGAATCACTCTCACAGTAAATATTTTTGTAAGCAAGAACCCTGCCCTGTGCTTAACTTTTAATTTTATTATTTAGAGATGTCATTAATTCTAATTAGAAGTTACGTTGAAATTCTGGATGCTTGCTGGCAGGAGTTGTTTATTTGAATAGTTGTACCAATAACATTCATTGAAAATATAAGAGATCAAAGTTTCAAAAAGATTCTAATAAAACCAGAATTGAAAACTTGGAAAAATCAGTGCTGGGGAAGTGAGGAATATAGAAGACAGCCAAATAAACTGGAAGTTTCATTGTTGTCCACTTTTATTATTTTAGTACAGGTCTTAGACTATTTGAGCTTTCTCTTAATGTTCCACTTCCTGGAATCCTGTGACTAGCAGAAAAGTAGATCTTAATTAAAAGTACTTCAGGACATCATTGATTGAAAAAAATGAAATCGCAGGAAAAGATGTTTCAATAGCATGCATGTAAAGATGGAGGTGCTAGAAGGCAAATAATGTTTTGCTTTTCAAAATGTGATTTGAAAGGTGTCAATGCTTAATTTTAAATACATTTCAGACTTGTTTTGACTGACAGTTTTTGCGTAAACTTACAGTTTTCTTGGAGAAACTCTTAATGTTTTCTTTAATGTTTTAACTTTCTTGAAGTTTTACATTAACAGCACTATAAATACCTGAATTCTCAAGTGTTTAGATTCTTTCATTGAGTTAGAGAAATTTCTGCCAGTAAAATGAATACAACAACATTCTGGCAATACTCTATGAATGTCTGCAGGTGAAAGCATAAGCAAGTAAGAAGGACTCCCAAGATCACTGAACAAGTCCAAAGCCCAGTGACAGGAAATGAGGAGCATGCTTACCAGCACTGGTGTTGGCTTTTCACAGGAAGGATATTGATGCTCTGTCTTGGAAGTTCTCCTTCATTTTTTTCTGTGCTTGGAAGCCATGCCTGCTTCTAACCTAGGAAAACAGCTCTTCATAAACTCCTTCTTTATCCTATGAAGAGAGGGCTGTTTAAAGAAGGAGCAAAATTAATTGTTCCCTGGGGAGAGCAAAGCTCCCTCTCTCATGTCAAGAGGGACAGTAGCTTCCCCTTGTACAAAGCACACAGATGTGATTATCTGAGGGTTGAAGAGGTTCATGAGGATAAAGGTGCTTATCTACAGTGATATCACCTGGTTACCTGGGCTGGGTTTCTGCCTTTGACACTCTGAGAATGGTGCAAGACTAAGAACTCGTCTTTCTTTCCTGATTACCTTCTGTTGTCCTTTTGATGGCTCCTCAGGGGGGATGGTGAGGCCCTGGCACAGGTTGCTCAGAGAAGCTGTGGCTGCCCCATCCCAGGAAGTGTCCAAGGCCAGGCTGGATGGGGCTTGGAGCAACCCGGTCTAGAGGAAGGTGTTTGTGCTCATGGCAGGGGGTGGGACTGGATGGGCTTTCAGGTCTTTTCCAACCAAAACCATTCTGGGATTCTGCAATCATTCTTTCTGTTTATCTAAAGATTTTTCTGAAGCTGAAGGGAAGGTACTTGTGTAGGTTGGCAGAAAGTATTTTGTTGTAAATCATCCTGTGTCAGCCTACATTAGCCAACTGTGTCTGCATCAAAGGAGCCTTAAGCCCTGCTAGCTCCAAACCCAAACAGCAGAAAGGAGCAGTGACCTCAAAGCTGTCACAGCCTGAAGGATCTGGCCTTTGCCTCAGAGGAATGAGCTCCATTATTTTCTGCAGCAGGTGTTTTCAAATGCCAGGTCCCTTACAATTTCCATTTTACTCATTTCCTCTTGATTTGATCAAATGCAAACTCCAGTATTACTGTTAATTCATTAATTGGCTGTGGCTTTAGTTCAAATCTTAATTTGGTTAGCAGGGTTCAGTTTTAGCCAGTCTTGTGCTTTCTTTTTATGCACCTACCTACTAATTTTCAGTGGAATTCACAAGGAGATGCAAACCTTATTTTCTCTCAGTCACAAGAACTGGCTATGCTGAGAAGGTCGGGGGTAGTCCAAGGGAGGCATCTGAGAGCTTCTGGCTCCCCAGTTCTCTCTGTCATTTGGCACAGTTAATCTGTGACTCAAAAATTCAGCATGTCATGTGGATGACACATGTGGAGGTGGAATATTTGACTCCCAGCTTGAAATACAAACACATCACAGCAGGTTCTGTACATACAGATACATCCTGTGTGAGAATAAGTGACCATAATCCAAGTACTAGGGAGGAAAGAAAGGCCACCTTAGGCAAATCTATTCCTTCATTCAGCAGTTTCCTCATACTTCTGAGGAGCTGGAATGAATAATTTCCTGTGAGCCCTTCTCCCCGTGCTGTTGCTTCCCAACGTGCCAACTGCATCAGTTCTCACTGCAGCACAGGCAAAATAACAGAGTAGTAAATAGCAAGATATGCTGCAGACAGAAAGATCCAAAGTCACAGATCCTATGCATGAAGCAGTTTCTCATTTTAAGCAGTGGGAAATTTTCATTGACATGAATGGGGTCACAACTCTACAAGTCTATACCTGCCTCACCTCCCAAATTTCCATCTGCTCAGAATGCTCCTGTATAATTTTTTTAGGAATTAATGACTGATCCATAGTATTCTAAGGTCTCCTTGGGTGGAATACAGGCCTGTGGAGGCCATAGCAGTGGAAAAATGGGTAGGGAAAGTTGTCCTTCAGCCATGCTATTTCCCACTTGAATCAATGAATTTTTACAGTGAACTTGACAAAAAGCATCTTATTTCTTTAGAGCTTTTATATGCACAGAGCTAAAGGGAACCTCATCCAGGTTGCTTCAGTCTGTCCAGGGAATATGTGTTGATCTTGGTGGTTTTAATTAAAGCAGAGGCGTTTTTTTATTTAACGATTCAAGTGCCTGCCTGTTTCTTCCTGGGTTTCTGTAAAGCTTGCAGTGGTGCCCTGGGTCACAGGTGGGAGAAAGGACAAAAGTGTTCACAGAATAAGCCTCTCTGTTATTTACTTACCTTGTTGGGGTCACTCTAGAGGCTACAACAAGCTGACATGGGAGTCAGTGCCTGTGGAAGTCAGGGATTATGCAGGATGGGAAGGATCAGGCTGAAATTCAGAAGGGAAGGCTCTGGGGAAGAGTCGAGGTATTTTCAAGCAAAAAGGTCTGCTTGATTGCACCTCTGAGGAGAGACTGAATAAAAAGGAGCAGCAGGAAGAACACAGATGTGTTCTCCATATATGCCTTTGAGGGGCCCACAGGGGCTGGGAACGCATCAGGCTGCTGTAAGTGGAGGTGGGGGTGGAGACAGCTTGGTGAGAGTGAGAAGGGGCTGAGGGGAGAATCGTGTTATCGTTTAGTTTCTCACTTGTTACAATGGAAAAGGCTGTCTGTCCTCAGAGCACAGCCACTGCCTCGTGCAGGTTGGCCTGATGGATGGTGGCAAACACAGCTCTGAACAGACAGTGCCCAGTGCCTTTGCTTCCAGTCAGGGCTCCCGGGAGGCAGCAGCCAGGAGCAACTGGGAGGCAAGCTTGCACTCAGCTATTAATCTGGAAAAAGCAGGTGATTCTGAGCTGGTGTGTGCTGCTCGGGCAGCAGATGTGCAAAGGCTACTGCAGAACAAGGACTGATGAAGTTTGCCTGCAGCAGGAGGGGCTGTGTTCACACAGTGCCACAAATGTGGAAGGAACTAAAGGCATTCCATGAAAACTCATCACCTACTGAGCAAGCAGCATCCTTGAAGCAAAGACACAGAGGATTTTGTAGCCAATGTAGTGCCTAAACTTTAATTGCAGAATGATATTTCAGTGTTAAGTATGACTTTGTCTTTGCTGGCACAGTGTCTCATCAATGAGAAAATGAAAGGCAGCAGAAAAGAGAAATGAATACATTTGCTACCAACTGCAAACATTTTTCCTGCTTTTTAATAGCAGTATCTCTCTACAACAAACTATGAACTTTTTTATATTTCATGGGGTTTTTTTAGGATTGATGCTATATATTTTACATCCCACATCAACTTTTCTGTGCTTAATTCTAGTCAGAAACTTTACAGAGGATAAGGTCTTTATCCTGACATTTTATACTGTCACACTCCTCAAGGAAACAGGATGTTAATGTAAGAGCTTAGGAGAGACATAATTAATATTCTTTCAGAATATTTGAGATACTATGTAATAATTTGAGATATAGATCTTTTATGCATCTGTTTACTGGCAAGACAAAGGGGTGTAAATACTTGAAGACTTGCAAAACATGGATTTATTGACGAGACTACAAACGTGAATCTATGAACACTAATAAAGGAAATAGTTTAGCTTTTGTACTGTTGAAAAAATCCATAAAACTCAAAGACCTGACAGACTGGTGGAAAGCAGGTACTATGTTAATTTTTGACAATAATTAAAAAACCAAAATCAAGACAAAAAAAATTAACTCCAAAGCAAAACAAACAACAAGCACAGGAAAAAAATTAGGCTTGATAGTTGCTCTCTTTACTAGTTTAAAAAGGTACAAGAAAGTTGTCATGAATATTTCAAAGGCAAACCCAGCATAAATTAGAGCATGATTTTAAAAGAATAAGTACTGGAATTAACATACATGTTCTTACTAACAGAGTTGCCAAAATGCTTTCAAAGAATGACCGTATGAACTTGTTTTGTGCTGAATCAAAACTGATTTATTAGCTGTAAAAGAAATCCTACTTTTCAAAATTTAAACAACCATAAACCTCTAGTAACAAAGCTTGCTACAACGACATGAGCTTGCTGACTTTTTAAAAATCTTTGAAATACTATGCCTAGATGACACCTAGATGAAATTAAATGCAATGACTGGTGTGGAGCTGTTGTTCATCCATTTGATTTTTCTGTATTTTGGATAAAGGAGGAAAGGCATTAAAAAAAGGCCCAGGTATGTCTGGTCACTTGTTGACTAACACAGAATCGTACAAGTCCCCTTGTGATTAGGCTAACCTGTTTCTTGTGCTATAGAGAAATTATTCTGATTTCATAATGTAGGAGAATTAATTTAAAGAAAAAAAACCCAACTATTTTTTTTTTAAGCCCTAAGTATCGCAAAAAGAACTCCTTGAAGTCGCTGTTTTTGCTCTTGGCTGGCATTATTTTCCTGTGAAAAGTAATCATGACTTAATTTGTAGGATTTAATGCAAAGTGCAGTTAATTGCCATGGAGCTGAAGGTTTTCCTCATGTATCCCTTTAATATTTCAGACTCAGAATTATCAGCCATGCTGTAACTGGCCTTAGAAAAGTACTGTGGTCTGCTGTCAAAATACTGAAATGCAGAATATTCAGTTTGGCCTTATGCAGTGGGCTCTGTGATAAGACGCTGGAGTGTTATCTGAGTTTCATCAGAACTTGAGAGAAATACTTCTAGGTATGGCAGAAAATTATGGAAACCAAAAAGGATTAAAGTGGCACTGTAGAGAAAAGACTTTTACTTGAATTCAGAAATAATGCACTTATATATAACAAACACTCACTTTTAAATTCACTGCTGTGAGACCAAATTACACTGCAAAGCATTTCTAAGAGGGTTTTTGTTGGGGTTTTAGGAGTTCTCCTGCTTTGTTTTTTTTCTGTTAAAGGAATTTTCCCCATACGTGTTGCTAGGGGGACAAATTTCTGGGTACGTAGGAAAAACAAAAGACCGACCCAGTGAGCATGGGGTGCATCTGGCTACTCTTTTGTTTCACCTGGGTGTGCGGACAGTCGGTCCCTGGCGTTTGGACAGAGAGGGAGGCTGTTTTGTCGGCTGCTTTTCCTTCTGCCAGAGAAACCTCGGGATTCCAAGCCCGCCTTCCCTGCCCCGCTGGGAGCCGGGCTGTGGCTGCCCTGCCCCCGCCGTTGCTTCAAGTCTTCGCTACGTTGTAGCCCTGCTCACCCTGCCTGCCAAGACCTCTGGGGGGTTCTCCATTTGGATACATCTCGTCTGCCACCCAGGATTTGGGCTCGTCCCTGCCGTTCCAGCCTGCCGTTCCAGCCTGCTGTTCCTGAGGGTCCGGCCAGACACCGGGATCGGCTGCCCAGGGGTTTGTGAAGCCTTTGTTCCATCCCTTCCCGGGATCCCAGGGCACTGGTGCCGCGTGTTTCCCGAGCTCGCTCCGGAGCGCCCCCTGCAGCCGCGGGGGAACCATCGCACCTGCCCTGCTCACCGGGAGCCGCCAGCGCCCCTGCCGGCTGCGAGCGGAACTGCACCCGAGGGGAAAGGGCCCGACAGCCGAGAAGGCTGGGACTGGGTTTGTGCTTCTGTTTGCTGTTACTGCCATAGTTATTGCTGTTTGTTTGCCTTGTTATACACATATATATATATAATAGTAAAGAACTGTTATTCCTATTTCCCATATCTTTGCCTGAAAGCCCCTTGATTTCAAAATTATAGTAACTCGGAGGGAAGGGGGGTTGCATCTGCCATTCCAAGGGAGGCTCCTGCCTTCCTTAGCAGACACCTGTCTTTCAAACCAAGACAGTTTTTTTTCCACGTATTTTTTTTCTGACCACTTATATTTGAATAGTATGCCAATCTTTCCTTGTTCTGGTATGACAAACACTCCTGGTGAGCTATTAAGAATCTTATTTATCTTTCTTCTTTTTTCCTACTCACTGCCTCCTCCAGCCTGAACTCGGTCATTAACTGAGGGTCAGTTTTCTTCACTGGTGGTCAGTAATTTTTCTTGGTATCCCTTGCCCTTCATCAGTTGGGAGTTGTGTCATCTATGCCCTCTCATAAAGAAATATGGTGTGCTGTTTCAGCACCAACAAACAGAAACCCTCAAGCCATGGCTGACGGACAGACCCCCTTGTTTATCCTGATGAGCAGAGTTATTTCTCCAGATAGGTGTGGCCAGTGGAATAACACTGGTGTTCCCCACAGAGAAAGTCTTCCTTCAGGGCTGGGGCAGGTGAAATACCCTCTAGAGAGCCTTGAGAGAGAGGCAGCAGAGGAAAGGAAATCCTGCACCTGACTAAAGCCTTCCCTTGCCAGGCAGTTTTGGGTTTGCACTGACCCCACATTGTGTCCTGTGTCACTGCAGCCATTTGGTTCAGGAAGCACTTTCCTTCCAAGAATCTTCCTTATTTGGATGTTTTGTGGTACTTGTTAAACTGCAGGATAAGCAAAGAGCACCTTTTTCCTGCAAGTTAGTGCAATGAGCTAATTTTGATGTTAATTTGGAGATGTTTGTAAAAGGCAGCTAATCGATATGGTTTGTACTGAGTAACAGAGCTGACAGTGCAACCAGTGCTGTATGGAATACTTGATTTTCTTGTAATTACATATTTATTTCCTGTGTTCCATAAAACAGACTTTACAGGCTTGCCTTCTTGGCTTAATTCCCTGTGGATGAAGAAAAATCAATACAAACGAAGGCCCAGTTTTGCAAATATCTGTATTTGGGTTCCGTGTAGTTACTCAAATTCCTACTAATTTGGAAGAGCAGATCTTCATGTAGAAAGAGAGAATAGATAATTTAATTTATCTCAGCAAAAGCACACTAGGCATCATTGCCTATGAATACCACAGCCATGATTAAATATTAATTATAGTGCTGGAGGTAACTGCAGGGGGTAAGAGGCTTGAAGTATTGGCTCTTCAGCAAGAGCGATGTTTTCCATATAACATATTTATTATGAAAAGGATTCTTCTAGAACAATTAATCCATGTGCTACCTCCATGGACCATAGAAGCTGCTGTGAGTATTATTAATTTAACTTTGAGGAACTTTCACTTGGATTAACAGCCTTTTGCAAGGTAAAAGAAGTCACTTTTTTCCTGAAAGTACCAAACAGTATGTTTCCTGTTGGCATTTGTAAGGATTTTAATGAGCTCAAACCGTGCAGTGTTCTTCAATTAACTTTGATTATACTTCTGTATAATTTATTTTGAACAATAACTGGAAAATTAGTTTTCATTCAGGAAACAATTGGAGCTCACTGTGTCTTGACCTCCTATACAGTTACATAATTTTAATGAAGACAGGATTGAATTTTAGTAGGGATGAGATGAATGCACTTGGGAACAGAATCTGTCTTTCCTACCCATAGATGGCAGTAAGAATTGATGCCATGATGATTTTTTGCCTTTTCTTTTATACCCCTTTTATACCTTTTTACAACTTCTGTGTTCTTACGTTTTTTAGCCTACATTCTTGGACTTGTTTGTTCAGCTGGGAGACTCAACATCTTAGAAGCCTCGTAGTTAGGGATCAGTGTGCCCCAGACCCCACGGTCCTCTCCAGAACACATTCTGTAAACTAAGATAGAACCATCCAGGGGAAGGTTCTTTGGGGAGGGGGGCTCATTTGAGCCTCTCATTGGGGAATCTTTGATAGATATGCTAATTAGTAAAATCTATAATGTTATACCCGATCTTTTGGGGGGGTGCATTGTGGTGTGCATTAAGGTGCATTCGACCTGGACGTAGTGCACCTAAGGATCCTTAAAATAAGTACCAAGGTAAAATCCCTTTTTCCCTTCTAACCATGTTTGACTCTTGATTTTAAGACCAGGAAAAGGCATCAGAATGATGGTGATGAAACTAGACAATAACAATGGAAAATGAATATTTTCATTATGATAGGATTTTACCTAAGAGTGAGCATGCAGATTTTAACAGAAATGGAAACCTTTGGAGGCATCTGTGCCTCACATATCACATTTTCTTTTATGCCTGATAGACAGGGTTAGTTTCTGTGCTGCTGGGGAAGAGGAAGGACGGCTATAATGGCAAATGCTGTAAGAAGGGATGGTGCTTTCTCAGGGTCCTGATGCTCTCTGCAGCACATCTGGTCCACTGAGGCCATTCAGAGATATTTGTAATAAAAGTCTATAGAATGTACACAGCTTTCAGCAGGTGTTTGCATTCACCGTTTTATTGCAGTTACTGTTACTCCTGTTCTGTTCTTTAGGGAAACTTTCGATTCTTTGAGTTCCACTTGAGCTTCTCTGATCTTGTTAGCACTGTAGAAGCTGATGTCCATCACAGTTAGTTGGCATTTGCACACCCAAAACTTCTCTAAAGTACACTCTTTTTTTTTTTCTCTCATTAAGAAAGACTCTAAGACATAAGACTTCTCATCAGAGGCAGTATAAACCTCTAAAAATATTTGAATGCTTTCTACGTGGAAGGCAAGAGAGTCGTGAAATAGATGTCATAGTGTGTTTGGTACATGCACTTTGGGGAAAAAGCTGTGTTTTGATAAGTGATTTGTGGTTTTGGGAGAAGGGAAGAGACAAGGCAGGTTGAAAAAGATGCCATGTGTGTCACTCCTGAGAGGGATAGTGTTCCTACAGTGTGTAAATTTGCTCTAGATCTTTTAGTGCTATTATAATGGGAAAAATGTGCTTTTATGCAGAGGTTTAAAAAGTTTTAGAAACTTTTTACAATGTCTCAGTTCTGAAGGACTGTTAGATTTGGGACTGTTCTTTGTTAAGAATTTTCTTGGTTTGAAAGACAAGTGTCTGCTAAGGAAGGCAGAAGCCTCCCTTGGAATGGCAGATGCAACCCCCCTTCCCTCCAAGTTACTATAATTTTGAAATCAAGGGGCTTTCAGGCAAAGATATGGGAAATAGGAATAACAGTTCTTTACTATTTTATATATATATGTGTATAACAAGGCAAACAAACAGCAATAACTCTGGCAGTAACAGCAAGCACAAACCCAGTCCCAGCCGTCTTGGCTGTCAGGCTATTTCCCCTCGGGTGCAGTTCCGCTCGCAGCCGGCAGGGGCGCTGGCGGCTCCCGGTGAGCAGGGCAGGTGCGATGTTTCCCCCTCGGCTGCAGGGGGCGCTCCGGAGCGATCTCAGGGAGCATGCGGCACTGGTGGCCTGGGATCCCGGGGAGGGATGGAACAAAAGCTTCACACACCCCCTGGGCAGCCAATCCCGGTGTCCGGCTGGACCCTCAGGAACAGCAGGCTGGAATGGCAGGCTGGAACGGCAGGGACGAGCCCAAATCCTGGGTGGCAGACGAGATGTATCCAAATGGAGAACCCCCCAGAGGTCTTGGCAGGCAGGGTGAGCAGGGCTACAACGTAGCGAAGACTTGAAGCAACGGCGGGGGGCAGGGCAGCCACAGCCCGGCTCCCAGCGGGGCAGGGAAGGCAGGCTTGGGATCCCGGGGTTTCTCTGGCAGAAGGAAAAGCAGCCGAAGAAAGCAGCCTCCCTCTCTGTCCAAACGCCAGGGGCCAACTGTCCACACACCCAGGTGAAACAAAAGAGTAGCCAGATGCACCCCATGCTCACTGGGTCGGTCTTTTGTTTTTCCTACATACCCAGAAATTTGTCCCCCTAGCAACACGTATGGGGAAATTTCCTTTAACAGAAAAAAAAAAAAAAACCCAGGGGAGCTCCTAAAACCCCAACAAGTACGTAAAATTTGGTGCTGATATTCTTTCCGAGGAAATATGGGTGCTTTTTCAGCATATGCTATCCAATCACAGATGCACATTTGCAGGAGAATCTTTCTCACTACTGCATTGCGAGACAAATTTCCAGCAACTCCTTTGAAAACCATGCATCAGAACTAGTTTGCTGTGGATGTTGGACTGCTGTTCTTTAACAGCAGTCTGTAAATCCAGCGGCCTCTAAGCCTCTTGGAATGTAGGCTTTCTGGGTGAGAGATCATCTGGGTGTTTTGTGGCAGTGACTGTGGTTGCCTCAGGAACTTGCCTGCAGTGGATCAGGTAAGTTAGAAGAAGGCAGAATGTCCAGCTGGAGAGCAGAGGTGATATCTGAGGCTCATAGCCTTTTTCAACAGCATGCTGCTGTTCAAAGACTGTGTGGTCTTTGTGGACAGTTTGTTTCTGTTTTAAATGTGATGACTTTAAAAGCTAATTAGTTGTCTGGTATGAGCTGGGAATTGTCCCCAACTCTGGGGAGAAGAGTGATTATTATAGCATTTAGTTTAGCAGCTTCCTACCTTATTTTCCCTTACTGTAACATGTGCTCCCTCCCAGTCCCTGCAAGCACAAATGTCATCTTTGGGAGAGGGACTCGGAATCCTTCTTCTTGGGTTTCAGAATGTCTCAATAGAAGGAACTGAGGAAGAGGGCAATGGTCAATGCAAGAAGAGCATTTTTCCCTGCTTGAAAAAAACCCCTATTTTCCAGCATGCATGGGCATTTGGATGATGCCTTAGGAACATACTTTAACTTGAAGTGGCCAGAGCAGCTCAAGTTGGACTAAATAATCACTTGCAGGTCCCTTCCAACTAAACTAGCAGTAGTTTTTCTTTCTTCTCAGTCGCAATATGATTATTTTGCATTCCTGTTGCAAGAAATGTTGTTTATTTACTTAAACTTAATGAATGAACATACACCTCAGTAACAACTCTAAACAAAATCTGGATTTAGTGGTAGAAATATGGTTTACTTTTGTCTATACCTCTTCGACCTGCCTCTAAGGTATGGCAGATAGTCAACTTCTTGAAACGGTTCTTTTAAGCCAGATGGATTGATAGATTCAACTTCCTTTGGCTACAGCAAATGATTCTTGTCTGCTTGGTATTTCCCTTTAATTTAGATTTCTTGTTTTTTGCAAAACAGGTGACAGAATACAGGCCAATAGAAGATACAGTTTCTGAAGCTGTCTCGAACCGTTTCCTCTCTCACCCTGCATACCCAGAATGGTTTGGGATGGAAGGAACCTTAAAGATCATCTCATTCCAACCCCTCTGCCACAGCAGGGACACCTTCAACCAGACTAGGCTGCTCCAAGCCTCATTCAACCTGGCCATGAATACCCCTCACAGAGACCCTGTCAAAGGGATATATGTCCTAAAGAAGCTGGGAGAGGGAGCGTGGCTGGGACAGCTGACCTGAACGGGGTGGAGGGATATTCTGTACCGCAGAACATCCTTCCCAATATAGAAACTGTGGGGAGCAGGCCAGGGGGACAGTGACAGGGTGACAGAGCCAGCCAAGATGCCCTGCAGAGAGGGCTGGTTCCTTTAGAGATGAGAAATTGCCCTGTGGCAAATGAGAAATCCCTATGGCAGCACTCAGGGCATTCCAATATCCCCAGGAGAGCCATCCCACAGTGTTTTATCTCATCCACTCCCTGCCAGGGAGAGATTTCCCTGCTTGGGGTAGGTCCCCCTTTCCTGCCCTCTGGCAGCCAGACCAAGTGGGAAGCTCAGCACGTGCCCAGCACTGCACTCCCTGCTCCTGGTGACTCTGTGGCACCTGTCCTGCTGCTTGGTGCTCTGAGGACTCTGACCAACATGGTTTACCTCACAGGTGCCCAGTGCCCGGAGCGATGTCCCCATAGCCATCCTCTTGGTCACCATCCCCAGCCTAGCCTAGCCCCACATGGGGTGGGCAGAGGCTGCCCTTAGGCATCAACCCCCTCCCACTGTGAATATGACCCCAGGCAGAGAGAGGAGCTGCAAAACAAGTCTTTAGTGACTGAATGGGAATGAGGAGTGTAGGAGAGGGCAAGGGCTGGGGTCTGGATGTAGGTCACTGGCTCCGGGTGTCTTCTGGCCTGGGTGCTGCATCACCGCCGTCGTCTTTTTCTTGCTGGCTGGGCCATGGTCCTGCAGGAAGGTCTCTTGGCTCGTTGGGATGCTGGCTGGTGCAGAGCTCTTGGCCTGGCTGCTGCCAGCTCTCCCATTTTGGGGCACACCCGGATAGTGAGGATGCCTGGCGGCTGCCTCTGCAGTGCCTTCTCCATCTGGCCCATGTGGGGTGAGCGAGGCTGGGGGGCAGTGGGTGGGCTGGCAGAGGGGGCCGGGTTGGGGATGGCAGGGATGGCATCCTGGCTGTTCCTCTGCTGTGCCTCCACCACGGGCTTCTTGGGATGGTCGTCTTCCAGCAGGCATTCACAGAATTCAAGGAACTCATCGAGGTCCTCGGCAGTTAAGCTGGGGACATTGGCAGCCAAGATGGTGTCCTCATTGTCCTCTTGCTGTGCCAACTCTGTTTGCTTGTCAAAGCAGCCATTGTCTGCCAGGTACGCAGAGAGTTCTTCCAGGAGAGCATCAAAGGTGGAGCTGTTGGGGCTGTCGAGGGTAGTGTCCTCGCTCACCATGGTGTCAGGCCAGGCAAACAGATGGCTGTTGGTGCTGTCCCCTGCCTGCTCAGGAATGGCCTCTGGGGTGGCAGCTGATCCCTCCCCAGGCAGATCCATGGTCACCACTTCTGAAAATGAAACCCCAAGAGATTGAAGCTTTCCTCAGCTTGTCTGCCTGTGAGCGGGCTTTGCCACCCCCCAAAACTCACCTTTGGGCTCCATTGTAGTTGTGCCAGCTGGTAGAGCCAGGGCAGGTTGCTGGTGGATGTGGAACACACTAGAGCCTATGGGGTAAAGGGGCTCTTCCTGGACCACAACTCTTGGCTGGTGGGGCAGCAGTGTCCCCATCACCACCTGCTGTACCCAGCCATAGGCAGGGGGACAGAGACCAGCCCCAAGGGGCAGCTGCACTAGCTGGGGAAGATGCACCACAGGGGGAAGTGGCACCACCTGCCCCAGGGTCCCTGGGACCCCCTGCCTGGTGGTGACTGGGACCAGCTGGTGGGGGCCAGTGTGGAACTGGACAGGCTCAGAGGACAGTGGCGGCCTGGGGACAGAGGGCAGCTCCCAGGCAGCTCCCAGGGCAGGGAAGCTCACGCCGGGCACCTTCACCACTGTCACATGGAGAGGGAACCTCTCTGTTGGGGGAAGCAGAGAGGGGGGATGGGGTGAGATACTGGCAGGCAGAGCTGGTTGGGGGTACCTGGAGGGCAGGAGCCCCAGGAGGAGCAGAAGCCTGCTGCTGTACCTGCCATGGTGCTTGGGCAGCCTGGGGGTTGCTTGGGACAAACACCACTTGAGGGTTCTGTCGCCAAGGCGACTGTTGGGGCAAACAGTGTTCGGTGGGTTCCATTGCCCAGCAATACCAGCTCCAGCCAGGATGGGGATGGAATGAGAGCTGCTCCCTCATTAGTGCCCAGAGCCTCCAGCGTGACTGTGACAGGAGGAGATGTGGGTGTGCCCTGGGATGGCGAGGAGCCCCCTGTTCCCTGCCAGGCCTGTCCCCACAGCCAGCACCAAAGCTGCCGCCAGCTCTGCAACAGCCCCCCAGGAATGCCCTGTTGTTCCCAAAGGGAGCCGCTCCCCTCAGGACAGCCCAGGCCCACCCCGGCCCCCTCTGGGCCTGGCACAGGGAGAGCTGCCCCTTCCCCACTCACCTGCTGGGGCTCCTTGGGCTGTTCTGGCAGTTGCTGGGTTCCAGTTCCACATCCAGGGTGGTTGGAGAGCCCCTGCCCTGGCCCAGCCGGGGCCCCATGGCCTGGCCACCCCACACACCAATGGGGCACATTTGGCACCGTCTGCTCCACAGCTGCTCCTCGGGAACGTGGGAACTGCTCCAGGCCCTGGTCCACTGAGGGCAGTCAGGAGCTTCCTAATCAATCCCTCCTTCCCCTCCTGGGGTTCACGTGGGGTCAGGGGCTGACACAGGGCTGGGTTTGTTCTTAAAATGATCCCAAAGAGGATTTTCTGGTGGGAACAATTATTGGTATGGAATTGGTGGAGGGTACTGAGAGGAATGTGATCCAGGTCCAAACACATCTCTACCCAGTTTTCAGAGCTGCTTAACAGAATTCTGCCCAAAGTTAAACACAGGCTTTGCAAGACAACCACAGAACTGGTAACAGCTCTCATTATGTCCTAGGCTTCTGCTCTCTGAAATTAGGTTTAAAGTAGTGTGGAAGGGCATTTCAACATCTTCTTTCTGCAAACATTTGATCAAAATGCAGTGGTATATTATGATAAAGTAAGTTCTGTTTTATTTATGTCTTAACTTCATACCTTTAATGGAATTAATTTTTAAATGGATCTCAAGGTTTAAATCACTCAAAGCCAGATTCTTCACAGCCAGAATATAGTACGTTTTTGGTCTGGTCTGCCATTAAAAAAAAAAATTGAGGATGAGCCATAAAATACCTTGGGAAGTGTAGGTAATTTTGGTTTTTACTATTCTAGATGGTGAATTGGATAAATCCTGCAGTGGTTTGGTGCAGAAACCCAAGTTCAGATTTCTGCTGTACCTCTGAACTCGCAGGATGGTTTGATGTTTTATTTCATGACAGTAAAGGATTTTTGTCTATTTGGTGGGGTGTGTTCTAGTGGGCTTTTAAAATGTATTTTTATTTTAATTCTTTATTACTCTTAAACCTTGCACCTTTTTCAAGTGGCTACAGTAGATTAGTCTAGGTCAGCTGCACATGCCAGCTGGCAGGGCAGAGCCCCTGCAGTGCCTGCAGCACTTGGTGTGAGGATTACTGACCTCGCATGAGCACTGGGATTTGTGTGACGTGTCATACATGAAATCCCTATTTGTGCTTGGTCTTTGCATATTAAGTGCTTTAAGTAATTAATTTTGAGTTAATTATTTTTAAATTGAATGTTACAATTAACCCATCAGCCCAGGTACAAAAATCCAGTTCCATTATCAGTGTTTCCATTTGTTTAAAGTTTATTAATAGAGTTGCACCCTTCCCAGTTAAAATTTTTCCCAGTAAAAAAATCACAAACTTGCCCCTTTTCAAGCTACAAACCACTGGTACACCATAAGAGTTACCTTTCCTGTGTTTACTGTATACTTTTACAAGTGTTTTGAGGTGTGTTGGATGTATTTTAATACTTTTTGTAGGTGTTTCACTTGCATTTTGATTCCAAGGCCAAACCCCCCACCCAGTCTTAATGGCCAGCAGCTATTTTTAGCCACGGCCATTACTCTGCAGGCAAGTTCCATGGCAACCTGAATACCTGAATTTTAATGAAGACATTGTATTCCCTTATCTCTAACTGATACCACCCCCCCCTTGACAACGATGAGCCATTGGTGGACAGAGATGATCCATCAAAGGGAAAGCACCAATTGCCTTGGACCGAAGGGGCGGGCTGTGGGCGGGCTGTGGGCGGGCTGTAGGTGGACTGGGGGCGGAGCAAAAACTATAAAAAGGACGAAGCTGAGAGGCGGGCTCTCTTCTCTCTTCCCCTCTTGCTCTCTCCAGACTAGCTGTGGGAGACATCGGTGCTGGGCATTAAAAGCCTTACCCCTTTTAAGGGGCTTTTAGTAATTTTTTTAAGTCAGCCCAGCACTGCAAGTTCTTTTTCTCTCCCTGAGGTCTAATGCTGTCTGAGCCAGAAGATCTCAAATCCCTGCGCTCCTGGGGCATACCATATACCGAGCCATAGGATCCCAAATTTTTATATTTTTCTGATTTCTGTAATTTTTCAATTTTTCTGTTTTCAATAAATTAATCTTTTTAAGAGTTGTCTCATTTCTCACATGACGGGGGTGGGCCATGGTGGGGAACTGCTTTCAAGTCCTCCCTTGGGGTTCTGTGATGGCTGCTGAGTGTTTCCGAAGCCTGACGGCTCCCAGCATCTGGAGATTCTCGGTGTGCATGGCAGGGCGAGGGCTGCAGCTGCTGCAGCCCAGCAGCATCCGAGAGCAGCAGATCTCACCCCTGGCCGCTGTAGGCTCTGGACAGCACCAGAGCTGAATTCTTTGAAAATTGTGGTGTCCACATTTTCCTAATAACTAATAGCTGTCTGTGCTTAATGGCTAATAAGTGTCAAAACTTAGCTACCAAACACTTGCCAATTATACAAAAAAATGCAGAGAACATTTTGGAGTAGCTTTTGTGCAGCTGTGGGTCAGTGGGTTTCTTAAATTTTATTTTCTTGGATTTTGATTTTTATTTTGTTGCTTTTTTCTTACAGCCAAAGCTCTGTAAAAAGGGTCTGGAGCACAAATCTTACCAGGAATGGCTGAGGGAGCTGGGAAAGGGGCTCAGCCTGGAGCAAAGGATGCTCAGGGGGGACCTTATGGCTCTACACAAGTCCCTGACAGGAGGGGGCAGCCTGGGGGGGTCGGGCTCTGCTGCCACGGAACAGGGACAGGACAAGGGGAAATGGCCTCAGGCTGGGCCAGGGGAGGCTCGGGTTGGATATTAAGGAAATTTTTTTCTTGTGACGAGGGTTGTAAAGCATTTGCATGGGCTGCCCAGGGCACTGATGCAGTCCCCATGCCTGGAAGTGTGCCAAAAAACGTGGCACCTGGGGACGTGGTTTGGTGGTGAACATGGTGGTGCTCACTGATGGTTGGACTCGATGACCTGAAAGGTCTTTTCCAACCTTAAGGATTCTGTGATGATTCTAAAAAGATATTCAGTGTTACCACAGTACCAAAGCAATGTTTGGATGGTTTAGTTATTCTTAGAGACACTTCCTTTGATTTGCAGAGGTGAGAAGTGGCAAGTGCTTAAACATCTCTGAAATCCAAATCTGGCAGTTTGAATATCATCAGAAGTTACTCTGATTTTCCATATCTCATAATAAATTCACTGGATTTCATAACTGAAAATACTGTAAAAGTCCATCATGAAGACACAACCTTGTAGGAATCCTCATCTATTGTTCCACTGAGTTGCACATCAAAATTCATAACTGTCAAAAACATAACTGTGAACCACAGAACTTACTCTGACATCAGGTAGTGAGCCAAAATACATCCAAATGCCATATACTTTTTCTGGGAATGAAAAAAAAGGCTGCCTGCTGCATTTTGCAAAGATCATCTTTGATGATAATGAACTCACAGTGAGATTGTGTATGTGTATGAAATACTGGACTTTAGGATGTCTTTTCCTAGTGGTGAAGAAAACAACGACATAAAAACTGTATTTGAAGAGCTGCAAGTATTGGAGGAGTGATGTTAAATTGTAAAGCAAGTTGATAAGGAAATTATGAACAGTTTGAACATCAGACCCTACAACACTATATTTAGATTGAGTTTATAATTTAGGATTTAGGAATGTGACTATAGTAAAATTTTTCTTTCCTACCTAGATTTCTGCCTTCTCTTTCAATTCCAATTCTGGAATTGGTTAGAAGCCTCTAAAGATTGCACAGCATCCTGTTTAAAAAGCTGGCCTTCTGGGCCAACTCCAGGAGAAGACTTGGCCATGAGGCTGCAAAATGGATTGAATAAACGGAAGTCTCTCCAAAAGAACAAAATGAATACCCACTCAAACAGACATGCAGCAGGAAGTGGTGTTTAACAGCATGTCATCAAGTTTAGAAAATTAAATATTTTATTCTTTTTTCTTCTCACCTCTAAGGAGGCTTTATTCTTCCCCTTTGTTTCCCTTCTCTGATCCTTCTAGTCCTAAAGCTTAATTCTTCATGTCAGTGTTAAAGGCTCTATGTAACAGCTCTGATTCCATGTTGTGTGCCAGATCATCTCTGTAGCATTAAGGCAAACAATTCTAAATAGTGTAAAACCCTAGTGTGTAACACCTTGTCTTACATGAGTGGCCATCACTGTGTTGTGGGGATTTAAAGTTTTCTGGACCTGTAACAGTCAGCAGAGCAAGGCCCTAAGTAAATACACTCACAAATAGAAAAGGGATAAAGGAAGTAAGATATTTGGCAGAGATAATATTGTGCATTGTGTGCAGATGGCTTCTTACAAAGAAAAAATTAGTAACTTAAACTTACAACCTCCAGGCTTGCCTGCTTCTTCTGAAAAGACAAATACCGCTGTGGTTTGCTCAGCTGCAGATAGTTTTTTATTTGGTTAATAAACTGAAGTGTATCCAAAACTCTGGTTCAAAGAGCAAGCAAGCCAAAAAAAACCCCCAAACCCCAAACCCAAACAATGAACAGTTGCCAGGAAACCATTTATAATTTTTTTTCTTCTGTCGGGATTTCTGCAAATATTCTGATTATTGTGGTGCCTGGATACTAGTTTTCTAAATGTAAATTTTATGCATTAATTAGGCACCATTAAGCATTTCTCCCCAAACAGACAGATTAAGAATTTCAATGTGCTTTTCTAATTGCATTAAAAAGAAAAAAATCAAGCCGTAAAATTGCCTGGAGTCAGTTCTGTGTGTACCCACACATGTAGCTCTCATTAATGTCAGTGAGAGTTAAATGTAGAGGAAAAGGGAATTAGACCTGGGATACACCTTATTAAAATGTGTGTAGGTGTTTAAACTTAAATCTGTACTGGTTAGTGGAGAAATGCCTGAAGAATAGGGTCTGGTGTAGATCCAAGGCACGATAATAATTTCCCAAACTCGCCATGTATGGGATCCATCCTACTTCCCTTCAGCCACGTTCACGAGAGGCTGAACAAGTGGCTTTCATTCTCCAGTTTTCCTTGGGGATGTGCCTGCCCAGGAACAGGAGCAGCAGGGCACTGGCACAGGTGGTGCCACCTTGGCAGCTTTGGGCAGGTGAACTCACTTCCCAGCCAGGGGCATCACTCCTTGCCCAGACTGTGACCAGGTTTGCCTGAGTATTGTTCAATGTCTCCCTGTTAATTTGTGCTCAGGTGAAGTGCTGACTGTGCGTTGCAGGCCCTCAGAGACAAAGGGGTGCTTTATCTCCCACTTCAGTGAGATTTGAGAACCCAAAAAAACCTGTTTGCTGGGCCTGTGCTGGTGCTGTAATCTTGTGAATGCAGTTGGCCACAGATCGTGTGTCTTCTGTAACATCTCTTCCAGTGGGGCTTTTGAGTTCTCACTAGATTCTTTAAAAACAAGTAATAAAGCTTTTTAGACAAGATTGGGTTTGCAAATTCAAAATCAGGGGTTCTGTCTGTCAGAGTAAGGCTTGCTGCAGATACTAAGCTGAGTGAGCCAACTAAATACTGGGAAGGAGCCATAACAGGATTGAAATCTGTGCCAAGAATTTTGGTTATTGGAAAAAAATAATTACACCTTACCAAAGTAGTTAGAATTTGTCACGCAAGAAAATAACCAGTTCAGAAAGAAGCTAAAGAAAGGTAGGTTTTTACAAGGAATCCAGATTTTCTCCTTTTCACAAGGAGTCCAGAATGCTGTCTGTCTTCCTTAGGCTTTTTGGTGTAAGTGAAGTAGGAGTTCACAGATGACAACCAAAGCTCTTCAGCAAACATGGAATATATATCTCAGCATCTTGACAAAGCTGTGCAGAGTGCAAAGGGTGAGTGAAATGCCTGCTCGATATTAGAACTTGCAAAAAGTACAGGCAAAGAGAGTTATGCTGGCATCAGGAAAGGCTGGAAGGAACAGGCCATCAGCTGGATGTTTTGGGGTATTATTCTGCTATTTATTATTTATGTTGGCCACTGCTGCATTTACAGTGGTTCTGCAGCACTGGTAGTATCTGCACAGGAGGAGAAGAGTGTGGTTAGAAGAGAAATACATGGAGCCTGCAGCTGGTGAGCGCAGCTTTGGGGCAGTAAGGGACCTTTCAGCAGAACAGAAGGCAATGGCTGAAAATCTGAGTTCCTTAAGAGAGGCTTCTTAATTGAAGACTAAGACATTAAGACTAGCAGTTGGATCTGTTAAGTTTGACTGTTTCATGAACTAAATAGGAGAACCAGCCAAATGGATTTATTGCCTTGTGTTAGTGGGGCGGAAAAGCAAGGAGCTTTTTGCTTTCATATAGAGAGGAAAAGAAAAGATAGAAAACCAACACTTCTTCCTGCCTACCAGGGAAGAAATCTAGAAGGACATTGAGGACAACAATTTTTGGGTCAAGAAATCTGGCAAATACTCTTAGAAAAGTGAAACAAACCTTTATTTGTGTTCAGTATCTGGCCACAAGCTTGTGTCTGGTGGCCAAGCTGGAGTGTTACCAATGTCTCTTAGGCTTTGTCCAGCACTTGTGTGTGTCTCCAAATCACACCAGTTGTCTTACAGTGGAAACCTAGCAATGCTAGTATCTGAGGAGGTTGGGCATGGAGCTGTGGACAAGAGCAGGGACAAAGAAATTGATGGATGACTCCAGTTCATCCAGGGAAGAATTACTGTTACTGAGCAAGAGAGTGAATGAAACAAAAGCTGGAGAAATAACAAGAGAGGTCACTGTGGATATTGCAGGTGGCTTCAGGTTAATAAACTTATTTGGTAGTCAAGAAAGTGACCAAAAGTTGTTCACTTGGTAAATGGAGTAGCATTTGTCTAGTGCAGGTTGGAGTCCTGCTCTGTGAACATGTCTGGAAATGTGAAATACCATGACAGAGTTTTCTAAGAAACCAGGAATCTTCATTCAAGAAGCATCAGTACTGAAGGCAAAAGAATGAAAACCTGCCCAAAGCACAGCCTGACAGGTGCTGGGACAGATCCAGGCAAAGTGTTACCTACACTTCCTATATCACAGAGTATCCCGTATTTGCCCCTGCCAGCAGCAGGCTTAGCAGGAACCTTTGTTCTAACCTGGCTCTACATCCACCCCAGCAGAATATCAGGATAGCCTGGAATGATGTGATTACCCGTAACACTTTTGCCTTGGTGGAAAATGTTCCAGAGGAACAGACGTTTAATCCAGCTTTGCCAGCTGGTTCAGTTGATGTGTGTGATCCACATGGTTTGCACACTGTGTCACAAGTTAGGAGTGATGGCTGTGGTTCATTCCAAAGAAGCTGAGAGGAATAGTACCTGGAAATCCATCTCCTTTGGAATGGTACCAGAATGATGTCTCATTCTAATTGTGCAAATGTTGACATCTTGCCATGAGTATTTGAGATGGTCAGTGGCAGGTCTGTGGTGTGGGAGCTGGGGGCTTCTCTGCTCTGCCCAGTGCTTGGGCCAGGCTGGGGAGACAAGGTGGTGCTGATAAATAGTTTCAGTGAAAAGGGTTCTTAATTCTCCACTAGATTATGAAATGCAGGGGCTGAAAACCTTCACAAAGCAGTTTTACTGTTTAATCAAATAAAGCTGTGACTTAAAAAAAATGGAAGTATAATTATTAGTCTTTTTCTGTCTTAGGAAACCAAATTAGAGCTATTTTCAACAGACAGGGTTATTTCAGACAGTTATAGGCAGGATCTTTTGTTAAAGAAAATGTTAAAAAAGAGAAAACAATATAATGTAAGGACTATGACCTCCTCCCCTCCATTCTTCTGCTTGTTTGGAGGTACATTTTAATCAGACTCAAAAGACAGAGAATAAAGGAAGATTAAAATACGCTGCCATAGAACAATGTGAATTTCACACTTCTATTAAGTGGAACTAGCACAAAATCTGGATATTTCCGGTTTCATGTTAAAAAATATTTTGAAATCTTAGGTGGATATAAATAGCATCTAACTTTTTGTGTTGGACCTTGCTGGGGTGCCATAAATTGCCGCTGCCCTCTCCATTCTTTGCTTTCCACATCACCATGCAAATGATTGAATTAGCAACCTATTAACTTGCTGCCTTTCAAATTTATTTAATTATTCCATTTTGGTATGCTAGTGTTTCATGCTGATGCTTTAAATAGTAGTGGACACATTTTGTATTGTTTCCCTGTAAGTCATTAACATTTAATCTAACTGCAAGTACATATAGAACTGACATTTATTTGCCATGGCAAATTTAAACTGTCTGTAGCCCCATTGTTTCTTTTATTAACAAGGAACTAAAATGATCTTAAAAAAAATACATAAGCCAGTAAAGCTTAATGTTAGTAAAGTCTCCCATGAACTTCGACTAGGATCTTTATAAAGCAAAGCAACCCATCAAAACATGGGTTTTTTGCTTCAGTTTAAAGTGCAGTTAAGTAATGCAGTAAATATTAAATCCATTGATGTATGCTTTACTTTTTATCATATTCAAAGTGATCCATGCACAATTAGGTTTGTATGAATTAAAGTCTAAGAATTATAGTGTTCATTTAAATGCAATACTGTCTATTAGGGAAAAAAATCGGAGACAACCTAATGTTTTCTCATTCTTTCTATGTAGTTAATTTAATGCCTAATAAAATTATATGTTTTTCTAATTTTTACAAATAGCAATTTATGACTAAGGCCTTGTGTTTGCTCACTGAGTTGAGGCAAGCCTGGAAATGGATCCCTGGAAGTAGAAGATGAGGTTTTCTATAATTTTAAAATGCTTTAAAACACCAGTTTATTTGTTTATTTTCTAAGCAACCTGCCGAGTCAGCTGTCTGTAAATTAACTTAGTACAACAAGTGACTGTGATTTGCTGAAGGCTGATGTTTGGGAACACGGGACTCGGCACTTGGGAGCACTGTCAAACAGACCTTGTGACCCCAGCTGGTTTATGCAGCCTGGGTTCTGCTGGGTTCACAGGGACTGAGGATCCTTGGGGCTCAGCAGGAACAAAGCTGGAGCAGGGCTTGCCAGTGTCATGGCCGGCAGATATCTGGAATGGGGTCAAGCCTCTCCCCTGCTCCAAGGGATTGAATTCCAAACACAAGCACTGCCGGGGTAAGGCCTTGGCCTCAGGAGTGCCCTGAGCATTATGCCAAAGAAGCAAGGGTGTGGTGGCTCTGTAGCCAGACCTGCTTGCACACACATGGTTCCTTGTATAGACAACTCAAATTCCAAGGAATGTCTCATTCCATCCAGGCAGTATGTGTTTTTCAGAACACTGTACAGGAGATACCGCAGTGCAGCTTTGAACTTAGTCACAGGAAAGGAGGGGAAATACAGACAAAGGTAACTCTATTTTTTTAACCCTGTGGGCTGATCACCACTTCTGTTTCCTTCTCAGTTATTTAACAGTTACTTGTGAAAATGGAAAGGCTGGAGGGACTGCTGTGGGATCAAGGTTTGTGCACCAATTTTGTAAAAAATTTTAAGCAGAGTAACATGCTGCATATTCCAGCTCCCACATGCTGGTTTTAAATTCTTTTGCCTCTGTTTTAACAGCAACAACTTTTCTGAGAATGGAATTAAGTAATATTTGGCAAAAATGTAGTCAGAGACTCTCTTCACCCCTCTTCCCAGTTTATTTCCAGAGAAATTTCCCTGTTAATCATGGGGCAAGAGAATAAGGTTTACACTTAATAAAAAACAGACTCATTGCTCAGTTCTGTTGGCATCTTCACCACAGATTTAATTTATTCTTTTTCTTGTGAAAACAACCTTTTTTTTTTTCTAAAATAAACTGACAAAATAGCTTTCCATAAATAGAAAGGGCATTTAAAGCTGTTCATTTAAACTTATGCAGCAAAAGAGAGATGAATCCATTTAATCTTTTGGCAATTAAAAATGAATGTTACATTAATTAGAAACATTTCTCAAACGAATTATTCTGAAATTGAAATAATGATCTGCACAAAAGTATTTCTTTAAAAATTTATGTATTTTTGATTACTTAACATTAATGTATTTTTAATAGACTGCATTCTAAAAAAAATTAAAAAACAAGCACATAATTTTTGGAAGAATTGAATCATTCCCATTTATTCCCGTTTCTCTGCTACAGAATATCTGAGGATTTGTGAGGTGCATTGTGCATTATTTGCCCTGGTTTCAGACACTGGATTTTGGTCATTTCTCCATCCCTGGATTCTGGTCCGTTCTGAAGGTTGTATCCAACAGGAAGTGGCAGTTGTTAGGTTCATTTCACAAATTCTAGCAGGATGTGTGCTACCAAGAAATCTGGGAAAGGGAGGTAATTTCCCTAAGTCTAATACTGTCAGGATTTTGGTATCTGTTAAGTTCAACTCAATGTGGAAATAACACATTAGCTTGACTAAATCTCTTGACTAAGTCCTTTATCAAGAAAATAAATGATAAAAATAGCACGAGTAACATCATAATTGGGAATTTCTGCACACATTTCAGGAAAGGAGAAATACAGCCTGTTATACATAAACCAGAAAGTTTGGCTTTCACATTGATGAAAGAATAAGTAAATGAAATATGAATGTTGTTAATTAAGTTGCTAATTAAGAAAATTTGCAGTTCAAGTTCCTTGATGTTTAGGTGTTAAATGTGACTTCTAAGTTCTAAACAGGGTTTAAGAGTTTAAACTACATTGAAAAATCCTATGGTGTTCATCTTTGAGTTCAGTTGTATTCCAGAGAGAAAAAGCCCCTCACCCATAGCCAAGGTGCTATATTTAGAAGCTGACTGGTAACCTGTCACCAAGCTCCATAGTAACCATGAATTTTAATGAAGAAGTTTCCCGCCAGAAACTCCGATGACATCACCCAGAGACTGCACCCCTAGTAACCAGCGAGCCATGGGTCTAAAGACCTTACATCATCCCCTGAAGCAGGACCAATGAGTTGGACATTGAAAAGAACTCCACCAATCATCTCCTACTTTGGAGGCAGGAGGGGTTAGGGGTGCATAAAAACCTTGAACACAGACCGAGGAGGGCTTTTTACCTGCTTTTTGCCAGTGTTGGTGGTTGCTCCATTGTCTCTGCAACCCCTTTCTCGGGATTAGCCCAGGCAGAGCCTGGTGCTGGGGATCTCAGGCCTACTTGTTAAACTATTTCACTTGGGGCTAGCCCAAGCGAGACCCAGCACTGTGGGTCTTTGCTTTGGGTTTATAGCCTGTTCTTGGCTGCAAGTGTCTTCAATCGCTGCGGATCCGGGTGAGATTTTTTAATTAAGGAATTTGGCCATTTCGTTTAATCGATTTTTAATCTTCAGAGTGAGTGTGGCCTCATTGCTGACACAGCCATTCAATAGATTGTGACCTTTAAGAAGTACAAAATACTGCTTGAGGCAGCATTACTGTTCTTCTGAACCTTACATTCAGCCCTTTTTTTAATTTATGGATGAGGGCTCTGGGAGGAGACACCCCAAAGGTCCCCTCATCAGTGTCTCTGGGCTCCCAGAGCAGGGTTTAGGGCCAGCTGAAGAGGGAAGGCTGTTCCCAGGTGCTGCTTGGGAATGGGCCCAGTACTGTCACTGTCATGATTTATAACTGTGGATGGATCTCTCCAGCATCCAATTCCTTGTGACCCCAGTTGTATTCGTGCCTTCCCCTGCCATGCTTTGACAAAGATTTTATGATTTTAATTGTGTGATCTGAAAAAGTAGTTAATTTTATTTTTGCCTCTGGTGGTTACAGTGGGTGTCTTCTAGCTCTTGTATCTTGAGAAATAGCAAATAATGATTTCCTGTTCCCCTTTTGACCACTACCATAATTTTATTGGCCTTTACAGTATTCCTCATTGTCTTCCTTCATGCTACAGGGTCAAAATTTACATAGTTGCTCCCAGACCTGCAGTTGTCCCATTCCTGTCCATATGGGACCTCTCTACCCTTTCTCAGTCTGTTCTGAACATGACAACGATGCCAACCTCATACCTTTCCTTGCAATCCCAAAAAGGATGGGTTTTTCCGAGGTCTCCTCACTGGAATGGGGTCAGTTTTGCTCAGACAAACGGCAAGCTCACTGCAAAGGTGCTTTCCAATTTACCAAACAGCTTGTGGGTATAGACCAACGTTACCAAATGGCTTCAGCTGGCAGAAAATAGTCTTTCCTGGACTAAACTATCCAGTTCTAAGTGATTTTTTTTTTCTTTTGTGAGCCAAATGGATGGAGAGCAGGGACCACTAGACTCTGAGAAAGATACCTAATGTTGAGGAAAAAAATAGGTTTATGTGAATTATTTTGGGGGAGGGCCTCTCATTTGCTAATGTTGAGGGCCAGAATTCCAAATCTGTTCATTAAATACAAGTGGGGCCCAATTTCTCACTTTAAGGAAAATGTCTGAACTGGTAGCATGTCTTCTCTGATCCTTGGGAACAGAAAGCAGAGGGAGTTGACTCCCAATTCTCAGTGGTATTTGGTATAACTCTCTTAGGACAGTTTACTGAG
This sequence comes from Coloeus monedula, assembly GCF_965178545.1. Taxonomy (NCBI): domain Eukaryota; kingdom Metazoa; phylum Chordata; class Aves; order Passeriformes; family Corvidae; genus Coloeus; species Coloeus monedula. The sequence continues at coordinate 2,704,792 of NC_138788.1, read as the reverse complement.
GTTGATCTAGTCCATTAAGGTTTCATTCCATTCTTGACCAACTTTTTTTAGCCCAATCCCTATAATAACCTTAGCAATTCAAGGATCAAAAATTTCAGGAGGTAGTCCTATTTGACTTTTGATAATCCCGTGTCAAGGCACACAGCACAGTAGAGACTTGCAGGGAAGTGGCACGGAACAACTACATTTACTCTCTGGGATTATGTGTGATATGCTCTTAGTGTATGGGCTTTAAAATGGGAAGCCTTCAATGTTGAACAGTCCTTGTAAAAACAGTTTACAGATCTGAAATTAGATTTTCTAGAAAACAACCACATAAAAGGTTTTTTCAGTATCACTCTTCCCTCAAAAAGGGAGGGAAAAAAGGCAATTTCTGCCCCTTCTGTACTTTAAGTCAAATGCTAAGTCACAAAGAACTTAATTAGCAGCAGTACATGTGAGACAGGGACCATAGGCTCAATTTCCATAATTTCCAGACAGCATTATCTGTATGGAAAGAGGTAACATCCCACTCTTTAGTGGAGCTGGAGCACAAAAGGCAAGCAATTTTCTCCTTTTATTCTAACTCCAAGGTCTAGTGATCTTCCTCTAAGCTCTATAAAATAATTTAATTTAAAAATATATACATGTTTTACTCACTTCCTATGCTACCTAAGACGTAAGTGATGTAAATATCATATTTTTTTTAATTAAAAGATTAATCTGGTGGGCTGTCTTGATGCTGCGTTTTGTGTCCCAGCAGCAGTGCAGGGCAGTTGTGTAATTCATGGGCAGGTGTGTGGCCATGCAAAGAGTTGAAGAAATTCCATGGGATCTGCAGGTGTGTGGGTCAGATTTTTGAACTCTCAGTTCATACAGAAACTTTTTTGTGTTAAACCGCTGAGCCTTAAAGACTGCACAGAGCATGCAGTGAGATGGAAAAGACTCCTCAGGCCACAGTGTGGACTCAATAAGACTTTTTAAAATCTCGTTATTTAGATGAAACATATTTTGAGATTTCAGTAATCTGATATTGCTGTAAATTTGCCAACAGCTGCTGTAATCTCTCATTCTAAAGACACATAATCAATTTTCTCTCTAACAGAAGAGCAGAATTATTGAGGTGTAAATGCTGTTATTTATAAACAGCTCAGTGCATCACAAACATGTTCGCTTGCTTATTTAACGCAATTTTTCACGTCACCAACTGCTGATCCCTCATCCTAGTCTCTCCTGGCTAGTGATTTGGGAAAGAGGTAAGAATCAGGAGCCACATCCCATTTCTTTAGTGTTTTCTAAAATTATGTGGTCTCAGCCAGCATTTCTGTCCTGACGGACATTTGTCCACTGTAATCTTCCTCTGAACTTAGTTGTACCCATGATATCCTAATAACATTTAATTAAAGCCTGATGGACATTCACTTGCTGAACTTATACTTTCCAACAAATTACTTTTTTTCCTGTCTTCTTTCTCCACTCTGTTGTGATTCTCAGAATAAATCCTGTGGGTATTTAATATAGATGCTGACCATATCTGTGCTTGCCTACTGATAGGGGAGACTTCACAGGAACATTCTAAACATTCATATTTTCTTAAGTCCCAGCCTCTAATAATTTGTGGCCCAGTGACTTTCTGAGCCAGAGGCAATAGTTTGATGTCACTGTTGTCCGCAGGACGGCGCAAAGAACAACACAGAATTCAGGTCCAGGATGAGTGGAATTATGTAATTAATTATCACCTTGTTTATATAACTTGGTTCGCAATAGAGAAATGACATTATTGGGTGCTTGTTGACCATACACCTCCCAGAGTGATTGGCTAAATGCTACGATGGCTATTTCAAAATACTTTGTCCAGTGAACCAAAACAATATCCACTGCAACACCCTGCACCTGCAAATAGTTTACAAAATAGCAAACTGTCTCGCAGCTTAGTTTGCATGAGAATGGAGACTTTCACAGGAAACTGTAAAAGGTGGAAAATTTCTCTGCTAGCCTCTTCAGCATTTACAGTTTGATACCTATGAATCCTTGGATAGGATTTTATTGCGGAACTTTAACCAGTGGCTTTGGGAAAGGTTCATGGCCCTGAGGTAAGGACCCGGTCACCTGGTGTGGTATGGACATGTATTTCCTTTTGTTTCTCCTGAACTGTAGCTTAATTGAGTACCTGTCTTTTCCTTCTTGCATTGAAAGAGGCTGCGATCAGTAATTACCTCATATTCTCCGCAGTAATTATAGTTTCTCAAATGTAATTAGAGATAACTGTAGAGTTGGATTTTTTAGTTTGAATATGGTTGGATTTACCTAATTTCCAGAAGTTTATTAAAGACCTGTTCTCTAGATGTTGCAATTTGTAAAAACCAGGAATTATATATGCTTCAAAGGAAAGCAGCTGTGTATGTCAAAGTAGGAAACATGGATTTGTTGTGTGATGTTTCAGAAAAAAGCACCCAGTCGTTTTGTACAAATCTGTAAGGAAACTTAATGAGTAAAGAAAAATGCTGTGATGCCATTTGTGAGTCATGGGTGAGCATTCTCTCATGTTAGTGTTACTAAATGAATTTCTGACTTAATTCTAGTCTTTAAAATTATTAGACTCTTTATCTGAACATCAGATAAAATGAAAGAATCTCTTTTTTATGGCAATTTTAGCCTCTCAAGTTGCTGACGTACAAATTCTTTTTTATTAAGTCGTTTGAAAAGTGACCTATATAGCATATTCTCACTTCAAAATTTGGATTCTCTTCCCTAGGTTATTACACTCAGGGTGACGTTTATGCTTTCTGATTTCCTAAGTAGTTTCTAGGTGATTTCATTGTTCCAATTACCAGCTCTTTGTCACATATTCAAATCCAAATGGGAAAAAAGTGGTCAGGGAAGAGAAAAAGGATGACTGGAAGCTGACTGTTAGTGCTGGTTCCAAAATTTCTCTTCTGTTTTTTTTTCATTACTTATTCAGTAAAGAAGGACTAGGCAAGATAAAACTGTAATCTTTTTTCATGGGAATTAATTTATCTGATGGGGCTTTGCATCTCATCTCCTTAAAATATTTTACTTATGGCTCTTTTCTCACTTTTTTTTGCAGGTTTCTGCTGTATTTTTAAGTTTGCATTCACTTTCTCATAAAAATTTTCTTTGTGTTCCCCAGCAAAACATAGGGAAAAAGTGGACTTCATGGCTTTTCAAAATGGTAAAATCTTTGCAATCTGAAGTGTGAACCACATCAGCTGAACAATATTTTGCTCTTAAAAATATGGGGGGGAAAGGGACAATTACTCTGCATTTATTTCAGTATTTTTGTTTTCTTAAGTGTGGGCATTGCTTATAACTGGCCAGCTACAGCTTTCTTACTGGTTTTTTTGGTTTGATTTTTTTTTTAAAGTGGAACATATCTTGGTTTGTATGTTCTCCCTTCATAAACCCCCCCACCCTGCTCTTCGGTGTATCCCTGATTTCAGAAGCAGTATTTGGGAATGGCAGATTGCAAAGCTGACACAGGGAAATGGGGAGCTTTTTGCAGTTTTCTAGAAAAAGCAGCCCTCGAAGTGTCACTCAAATCCCCCTCCCTCACGAGCTGCATATGCAGAGCCTGTCACTCCATATCAACACAGTGCTGAGCCTGTGCTCCTTGGAATAAACAAGTGTGCATTTACTGAGGTGCGTTAATACTGGCTTTGGCACCTTCTCTGTGAGTTGTTAACTGGTCATGGTGTTTCTGCAGCATCTTGTAATTGATAGCACAATTTATAGAGTACATTATACCAATTATAAGGAATGATATTTTTCTTTGATCAAATAAAGTTTGCTGCATATAATTCAGAAGCTGCGAAAAATTCCATTCCAGTACTAAACTATTAAAGCTTGGTGTAGAATGATCTTTAGTAATTCATTTTTAGATAATTTTTCCCTTCAATTGCTCAACCGATGGAAAAATGATGGCATAAAAGAGAGTTATGATTATTGTGTAATAAAATGGCTTTAAATTGTGGGATTTAAAAAGTGGCAGTTGCAATAATGATCAGAAAATAGTGAGGGCTGAGAGCGGTGAGGAGAACTGGGATAAGAATGAAAGTGACTCCTGGCAGAGAGTGGATAACCAGGCTGGCGCCTGGCGCTGGAGAGGTGCTGGGAAGAGCTGTCAGTGCTGTCATACTGAGTGTCCTTCAGGAGCAGCACAGACCTGGTGGGCAAGGCCAGTCCTGAGTCCCGCTCTTGCCAATGGGAGCAGGATTTGTTGGTGTTGTGCTGTTCAGCGCTCTCTGCTCGGGGACCAGGGTGGTTTGGCCACCTGTGGATGCACAGTGGTGAACAATGAGCTATGCTGGTGTTAAATGCCTCCCATTCCTCACTGGGGGTCTCTGGCTGGGTTTGGGAAGGGCTCAGTGCTCTGGGGATGGCCCTGGGTGTCAGTCCTTGTGCCTGCCAAGAAAGATATCCACATTTTCCATTTTTCTGTTTGGGTTTCTTCTTCTTGGGTCTGGCTGTTCAGTTAGGCCTCAACATTTCTCTTTGCTCTTTGCTAAGAGCCAGCTTCATCTGCAGTAGCATTGCTCTGCTGGGTATTTGTTCTGAAGTCTTACTGGAGATTCCTAAATAGAACCCAATTAACATTGGAACCGGTGAGATTCTGTGTTGAGACCTCTCCTTTGTGACAATTCTTCCGCTCACATTCGATCCACATGAAAATCAGACCCAAATGGCATAAAATGTCTAAGCAGTGCATAGCATCTTGCTGCCTGTTACAACTGCTCTGGTTGCCCCGCCAACTATTTTTGTAATAAATGATGAATTAAGATGAGTTTATTTGCCTTCAGCTCTTTTTCTCTCACTTTCTTTGTTAATATTCCCATTTCTCCTTTAAGGAAAGCTCCAGACTTATCTTCCCTCACTCATCTGATACTCAAATTACAATTCTGTCAGAATCTTGAGACCTTTAGTAAAAAATTTCTGATTTTGGAATTCTTTTCTACTTGCTAAAAAGGAGCATTGAAAAACAAAGTCAGCAAATACAATATGGAGAGTAAAGAAGTTATGGGATGTTGTAAATTGATTTATGTCCTGATACAGCAGTAATTTACATGTGTACTGTCTAATTTTGTTTGGGCAATTTTTACAAACACCTGATGGTAAGATAATCTACTTGGCTGAAAAGTTACCAGGAACAGATTTCTCTCTGTTACATGTTCTCAAAAAAAAAAAAAAAAAAAAAAAAAAAAAAAAAAAAAAAAAAAAAAAGATTTTAATCTAAAAGACAAAGCAGCATTGCCAAGGTAACAGCTCCCCATTTGCTCAGGACAGTTGAAAGTACAATAAAATAGCTAAAATATCATATTTCAGTATTATCCATTGCCATGAGATATTTCTCACAATGAAACTTAGTAACGCCAGAAGTTGAGGTAATTAAATTAAAATATGCAATTCATGATGAAACTAGCCTATTTCCTGTTCTTTTGATAGTGTTGTTTTCTGTCACTGAGGTGCTCTGGCCTTCTGTAGTGGTCTAGTTCAAAATATCTATTACTTTTTTTTTTCTGTGGGATAAGAATTACAAGAAAGCAAAGCAGGCACAAAACCTAAATGGTTGCAGTATAAAAAAACCAGTTTTATTACTAATAGAATTAAAATTAGGAAGAAATAACAAGAAATTAAAGCAAACCCCTTCCCCCCCATTCTAGCACTTTTCTCCTTTTACTTGACTTGCACGAAGGATAACGGAACACGGGATTTTAGTCAGTGTTGCAGTTCTTAAAAAGTCTCTTTCTTATGCTTAAGGGAAAAAGGGTTTTCTTCTGCTTCATGTGGTTCCCAAACTGCCACCAACAGCAGACCCGCCCGGAAAGAAACAATCTGCTGTGGTGTAAAACATCTCTCCCCTGAAAAATCTCACAGTTCCTTCACACTGCCAAACATGGGCCATCACATGGGGTTATTAATCTTTTAAAGGATGAGTTACTTTGGCCTGAACACAAAGGCTTTCTTCGCCACCAGTCTCTAAACGCCTCTCACTGCTTCTATATAACCTGGCATGGGCACTCTTCACAATCTTCACGGGCCACACGTGAATTCTCCATCCCCCCATGTACTTCAAATGGATCAAAGAGACAAACAGTTTGTGATATTACAGTTTCTTACCACGGCATGCAGGAAGCATTTTTAAGCTACGCGCGAGAATCGCGGCACCGCCCTCTTTTCTCCTGTCGCCATTTCCAGCTCTGTCCCACGACTCACTTTCTCTTTCTCTCTGACTCTGAAGCCACCACATTGACGAATGTTCTTGCTCAGGCTTTACGGTGGGGAAAGCCTCGCTCCCTTTGTGCTGCTGGCTGCATGGTGTCCTCTTCAGTTCAGCGTGAAGTGTGCTGGCTGCAGACAGGAGGCTCCGCCGGCTCCCGATGGCTCCGCGTGGAGAGGAGAGGGACGCGCCGGTCCCAGGAAGCCGCGCTGGATGGGTTTAGCCGTGTGGCAGTCCATGGCTGGTTTAGCCGTGTGGCAGTCCGTGGCTGGGTTTAGCCGTGTGGCAGTCCATGCCTGGGTTTAGCCGTGTGGCAGTCCGTGGCTGGTTTAGCCGTGTGGCAGTCCGTGCCTGGGTTTAGCCGTGTGGCAGTCCGTGGCTGGGTTTAGCCGTGTGGCAGTCCGTGCCTGGGTTTAGCCGTGTGGCAGTCCGTGGCTGGGTTTAGCCGTGTGGCAGTCCGTGCCTGGTTTAGCCCTGTGGCAGTCCATGGCTGGGTTTAGCCCTGTGGCAGTCCATGGCTGGGTTTAGCCCTGTGGCAGTCCATGGCTGGTTTAGCCGTGTGGCAGTCCATGGCTGGGTTTAGCCGTGTGGCAGTCCGTGGCTGGGTTTAGCCCTGTGGCAGTCCGTGGCTGGGTTTAGCCCTGTGGCAGTCCGTGCCTGGTTTTAGCCGTGTGGCAGTCCATGCCTGGGTTTAGCCCTGTGGCAGTCCGTGCCTGGGTTTAGCCGTGTGGCAGTCCGTGCCTGGTTTAGCCCTGTGGCAGTCCGTGCCTGGGTTTAGCCCTGTGGCAGTCCGTGGCTGGTTCAGCCCTGTGGCAGTCCATGGCTGGGTTTAGCCCTGTGGCAGTCCGTGGCTGGGTTTAGCCCTGTGGCAGTCCGTGGCTGGTTCAGCCCTGTGGCAGTCCATGGCTGGGTTTAGCCGTGTGGCAGTCCGTGGCTGGTTTAGCCCTGTGGCAGTCCATGGCTGGTTTAGCCGTGTGGCAGTCCGTGCCTGGGTTTAGCCCTGTGGCAGTCCGTGCCTGGGTTTAGCCGTGTGGCAGTCCGTGGCTGGTTTAGCCCTGTGGCAGTCCGTGGCTGGGTTTAGCCGTGTGGCAGTCCGTGGCTGGTTTAGCCCTGTGGCAGTCCGTGGCTGGGTTTAGCCGTGTGGCAGTCCATGGCTGGGTTTAGCAGCCTGCGGCTCTGGGACAGTTCCCCCCCAGTGACCCAGGGTCCAGGCCGTAGCGTTGGGAAGAGGGGAGTGGGGCAGGGGCCCCGGCCCAGCCTGGCAGGGCCCGGAGGCTCCGAGGCCCCCCCCCCCCACCTCCTGGCAGGCAAGTCGGCACAAACGGCAATTCCCACCTTTCTACGCAGTTTAAATATGTAAATTGTGAGAAGCATCATTAGTCTAAAAGACTGTCCATCAACTCAGGTTCAACCCACTACACCTTCCACTTCAGGATGTTTTTAGTGCAGTACAGAAAATGATATGCAATAGAAACTTTTTAGGAGTATTGCTGTAAGGTGGGAGTTCTAGTAATTTTCAGATTTACTTTTTAAATCTCTGATTTGTATTTAATTAATATCACTTGATTTTGCTTGAACCATATGTAGAACCATATGTAGCTTGAAAAGCATAAGCTTTAGAAGGTAGGCAGTGGGAGGGTAAAGCACTACTGTTTCTTTAAAGCAAGCAAGGAAGCCCATTCAACTGAAAATCAAGATATATTTTTCTTATTATAGAATCTCTGTGTAGGTGATGCATGTACTGTAAAGGGGTAGTGATTGGAGTTAATATGCTATAGAATTTTCTGCTGAAGTTCCACGCAGGAAACAGCTGTTATTCAGCAACAGAACAAACAGTGTTTGCTGTATGAGAAAGAGAATTAAGTAGTTGTAATAGCAAAAGAAAGCAATACTGAGAAGACAAACACGTTGCCAATGCTAAAAATTTCATTTTCAGGAATACCTTTCCAATTTTAAGCCTACATTTCAGTCTAGATTATCCTAAGAAAAGGCTCTGTTACCAAATTTTGGCTTCTCCACATCTTTGCAAGCTCCTCCTTTTGTGTTAAGCCACAGTTTCTGAAAGTCCAAGTTCAGCACTGGGAAAACACTCACAGAACCACTCAGGAAACAGCTGTCAGGCTGCTGCTTTGGGGTTGGCTTAAGCAGAATGTTACAGCCTCTGAATAAGCTTGTAAAAAGGGACCTTTTTTTTTCTTGATACATTCACATTTCTCTTGCTTACTTGTTTGATATTTTTTTTTTTAAGAATATTCACATGGTACCAGTGCTTGCAAAACCAGGTCAGAATGGGGGCCAAATTCTGCTGGATGATGTATAAACATGTAAGAAAAAAATCATTCTACAGAATGCTCACGTTTTTTATAATTTACACTGGGAAACATTTCTTCTGAGTACCACCCTCCAAAATAAAAATACAGCTTCAACAAAATGTCAGAGAGCAAACAAAATCAAGTTCAGAGTTACTGGTCCCATCTGTTTTAATAATGACAGACATCCTTGAAGGGTTCTTGGGCAAAGTGGATTCCCTGGTGAGAGGTCTTACAGTCCTGTACTGAAGGAGAGCAGTGTGTACACAACATTCCTGATTAAACCACAGCATTTCCAACTGTAACTTGGATTGGAACAAGACCTGTTTTGTTGGGGTTTTTCATCTTCAAAAAGAACAAATTATTGTTCTCCGAAGATGTCTCTGGTTTAGTAGTTACTGCTAAGGAAAACAAAAAAAAAAGGGAACTGTGGTATATGCAAATGATTTGTCATAGCAAATTAATCAGAAATGGAAGAAACTATTTTAATTGAGGGTTTTTTTGATTGGTTGAAATCCAAACTGAGGTAAGAAGATGTAATCCCTGTGAGAACAAGATGTGATTTCTTTGGGAATGCTCAGTTAGAGCCAGCTGCTGTTTAATAGTGTATTCTGATATGTCAGTGGTGAAGAGATGAGGCCTTTATCTGCTATTAAACTGTGATCCAAAGACTGAAAAGGCATTGGTGCAAGATGGGAAGTGATAGAACAGCAGGATTAAAGGGTGACATCAAGGGCTTCTTGACTTAAGAGCTGGGATTAATAACATCAGCTTCAGCATGTAGCGATGTACCACCATCCGCTCACAGATGGAATGTGTTCTGCACAGGGCCGAGTCCCAGGGGCTTTGCTTGAATGCCAGTTTAGCTAATCTTGGTTTAGTGTTGCTGTGTTTCTTCTGCAGTTCCTGCCATTTTCCAAACACAGAACTGCAAATCCTGTGTCTATTCTGATCAGAGACTGAGTTACTGATCTCTGTTTCAGGGATGTAAATTAGGATTTCCTGCAATGATTCAGCTTGCAACTCCATTTCTATAACAGCACCTGCAGTAGTGGGTTTGGGGGTTTTTGGTTGGTTGGTTGGTTGGTTGGTTTTTTGTTTGTTTGGGTTTTTTGGGGTTTTGTTTTGTTTTTTTTCTGCTGCTGTTAAACCAAACACTGTGAAATGGCCTTTCTCTTCAGAGTGCTAAAGACCCTGACAGATCTCAGTGTTGGGTCTTTAACAATGTTTTTTGACATGTTACTGAAGTTGTGGTACGTAAACTGCCCTGAGCTATGGAAGAAATAAATGTTTAAAAGATACACATAGTGATGGTGATGGTTTTTTATTTGTTTGAGCAGACATGACATGCTATTTTATTGATTTTGGGAGTCTCCTTGTGTGTTGCTAACCGTTTTAGGACTTCAGGCTAATGCTATACAAGTCCAGAGTGAAGAAAGTGGTATTTAAACCTTGCATGTTGAGGTAGCAGTAGTTGACAAGGCCCTATTTCACTCCTCAGGGATCAGGAATCATATTGGGATGAACATGTTTACTGTCAGCTTAGGTTGTGTCCTGAGGAAATGATTAATACTGGCTGTATATGTGAGCTAAATGCAAAAGGAAATGACTTCATGGAAAACTAAGGCTGAAATTTTCAGGCAATAGAGTTCCTCTCTCTTTACACTAAAAGGATGTGTTGGGTATCATGCCCTTTTGAAGGAAATTATGATTGTAGACATAAGAAACTACAGGAAAAATATGTTAAAAATAAATAAAAGAAAATAGAAATAAATTGAAGCATAGGCATAACAAAGGGAAGTGAAATGTCCATCATATTCAAATACTATAAATATTTTTAAGATTAAAGAAATATCCCTATTCAGGAAAATGTTGTAAATAGAAGGAGGGACAAAAATTGGACTGTGATATTATTTTTAGCATTTTCTTGTATAGGGTTTTAGATGCATCCTCTGAAAGTAGCATGGATAATTTTTTTCTGTCTAGACGCAGAGATTACATATCACAGGTTTGTAGGGGGAGCTATTTCCAAGGGGAAGCTATTCCAAAGGGGGAATGGCCGTAAGATGAAGGAGGGCAGGTTTAGGTTAGATATACAGAAGGAATTGTGCCCTGGGAGGGTGGGCAGGCCCTGGCACAGGGTGCCCAGAGAAGCTGTGGCTGTCCCCGGATCCCTGGCTGTGTCCAAGGCCAGGCTGGATGGGACTTGGAGCAGCCTGGGATAGTGGAAGGTGTCCCTGCCCGTGGCAGGGGGTAGAATGAGATGGGCTTTAAGGTCCTTCCCACCCAAACCCTCTGGGATTCTGTGACAGTGCAGAAAATGTGGCTGCCAGAAGAGACTTAACTGAAATCCATACTCCTGTGCATTAACAGGTGTGATTGCTGATGGTGTAGCATTATCGTTTTTAAAGAGGTTTTAGAAAGATTTCAGTCTTTTGGGCTCTGGAGAGTTAATTACTAAATTATCAAAACGATTATTTGACAAATGTAAACAGGCCAGATCCATGCTCCTGTTTGACACTGCTTGATTGCACAGCAACTATGGTACGGTTTCTGTACAGGAGTGTCTGACTGGATAATCATCTTGCTGAAGTCAATCAAATCCAGAGTTCTTCCACAAAACCCACATCAACAGAAGAGCTGATGAAGTTATCACAGTATTTGCAGTGTCTGTAGAAATGACCAAAGGCAGAAGTTAAAATTTCTGTCACAGTTGTGTCATATTCTTGTGAGATTGTTTCTGGTGAGAGGCATTATACTAGAGGGAACAGAAAATACCTTGGAATTGTCCCACAAATTACAAAAGACGGATTCTGTGTCAGAGCTGTGGAATGAAATTGGTTGTGTGGCAGCCAGAGGAGGGAATAGTGTGGGAGGGGATTGGCAGGCACAAAATGTGACCATGGCCTGCTTGGAGCATTTGCCCTCACTGCCTGAGAGCAGCTGGGGTTTGTATGATATTAATGATCCAATAAGCTGGAATAAGCATCAGGAATGTGTAAGAAGATCTAAATTCCATCTCCATGAACATCATTTTGGCATGAACCAGTAGGTATTCAGTAGCTGGCAGTGGCATCCTGACAAAATGAGACAAAGAACTTCCTTGTTCATGGGTGTGTTAGGAACCTCCTGAAATAATGAAAACTGCTTCTCCATTAGAAACTGTCCCTCGTGTTTTATGTAGTTGTACTCCAGAACACTCTGAACATTTGCTTCCAGAGCAGTGTGAGGGGTCCAGCAGCACAAACTGTGTGAGTCCCATGTGTCCTGCTGTGGGATGTTGGTGAGGAGGAGGAGAAGGCCTGCCTTATGCTGCATTTTGCCAGGTGTCACTAAAAGCCTAAACAGGAGTTTTGTCTTTAGTAATATGGAAGTTTTCTTGCATTCAGAAATACAAAGATGAAAGGTCAGATATGGAATAAATCCCTACTGATCCAGAAAAAGTAACCTTTATTTTATTATTATGTTCACGCTTTCTCAAATTAGCTGTCTCAATACCATGAATTTTTGAATCTCATTGAATCTCATTGTAAATTATTTCTCATGGAGAATCTGAGTAAAAATCTCAGTTACAAAGCCAAAACTGTTTCTCCAGGATGGAGCAAACCAATCTAAACCAATTATGAAAAACTAATATTTTGGTGAAGGACACACACGATGTTCTCAACTGAGTGTGGTAATTTCTTTTTAAGTCACTGGGAAGACCAAGCTTAAAATGACCCCAGTGTCTGTAACCAGACACATCTTTTTTTTCCCCAAAAATAATGTAATACTTGCCTGCATTGGAGTTTTAATAGTATGACAAGTAACAAACCCAGTTGGATTTTGATGGAAGTTACAGGATTCAAAATTAGAAAAAGCACTTTCACTTGTAACCCAAACAGTTTCTCAATGTTTAAGAGAAAAATATGCAATCTACCAGACTAACGTCTCAAAAGTCACTCTTCAGAGAAAAAAATGCGCTTTAAATATGGAAAGAACTCCTGGTCTTACTCTAATTATCCCATAAATCGGAACATTTCCTATCTTGCCTTCCCAACTGAGAAGCCAGCAGCAGTTAATAAGCTATATGTAGATGTAAATTAGTAATACAATTCAAATCAAATTGTATTTCTTTCATTTTTAATAAGCAATGTCATTTTATGGAATAATCACATTTTGTAGTTAGCAAATTGGAGACGTCAGCTTGAACATGCTGTAAAGTAATATTGAAACTAAGTATTCTCATTAAATAGAGCAGTAGGGAGGTGGCTCAGGGTCTGAGACACTCTCCAAGGCAATGTCTAAGTTAACTCTAAAAAAACCAAGTGAGAGCACAAGTTCATTTCTTCACACATTTCAATACTTTATGAAAACATAATGTGGGAGCATCTACTTCAGATATATAAGAAAGCCTTCTGACGACTGCAGCTGCAATTAAGTTGAAATACACAGTCCATTTTCAGTATTTCAGACAGATAAACAAAATTAATATTCCACTGAACTAGAACTGCTTGAATGCGAAATAAAATTTTTGTCAAGTATATTCTGCATTTAGTCCATTATTTAGGGAGTCATGGGAACAGTGTGAAGTATACAATGGAATACATTATGGGATGTCCTCAGGACACAGGGTAAGGTTTGACTGTTACTGTCAGAGTGTGCTCCAAGCTGTCCATTTTGCTCCAGCTGGATTCTCTTGAAGCAATACCAGAAATCCCAGCTTGGAACCAGTGGTTCTCATGTAGCTGGTCCAGGGAATGAGCAGGGCAGTGGTGCCCTCCTTTGTCTGTCCCCTCCAGAGCTCCTCTCCAGTTTCATATAGATGATGTGAGGTTGCTGAAGGCTTCCTTTGTTGCCAGACTTGCTTTGGTAAGATCTTGAGGGTTGTGGGCTGTGTATATTCCAAATAAATGCTCCAATGCTCCTCATACAGGCTGGAAAAATGCTGCTCTCAGATGGTTCTTCAGGTATTTCTTTTTGAAAAGCACACAGCTCCACCTGGGAAACTGCAACAGGATATCCAGGTGAGGCAGGCCTATGTGTGGGACACATCCATCCATCCATCCATCTATCCATCCATCCATCCATCCATCCATCCATCCATCCATCCAATCCAACGATATCTATGATATTAGAGACTGACTGATTACAAAAGACTAAATAAGGAATTCTTGCTCATTGGTCACTTGGTCTCTCTACAGACAAACACAGAACAATCATTACAGGAAGCAGATTAATTGCAGAACTTATTGCAGGTTTTTATATTTGTCTTGTTTTGTGATTAGACCAGTGTTTAGACAGAGAGTAGGTGGTGCAGTAACAGTTTGGTTTGAGATGGATTTTCCAGCCCTGAAATCATGACTGCCTTTAGTGAGAGGGACATTCCCTTGAGCAAGGATCACTTTAGGATCTAAGGGTATTGGAGCCCTGTTCCTGTGGTTTAAGTTGCTGTTCCTTGTTCTGTTCTTGAGTATGGGAGGGCTGTTGATGTGCTCTGGAGCACTGCAAGGACTCGATGTCCTGTTTTCAAAGTTTTAACTTACAAGATTAATTGAAAAAGTTCTTGGAATCTCTAATTATCTTGTCCACTTTTTCCCTTTTCTTTTTCTTTGTAGGGTGAGGGAGAGGCCAGCAGTATAACTGGAGATCAGTGACAGGGATGGGCTGGCTTTGTTGGAAGCAGAAGAGTGTACATGATTGCTGTCACTGATGCAAAGGCATAAAGTCTAAGATCTGTGTCACAGTGTAGCTGCTTAATAGGCCTGACTCATGCCCCTACTGAAGCAAAACCTTATTTTCAAGTCTTACTCCTTTTTGCTGTGGCAGCTGAGTTCCAGTGGTGTGTTGAAGGAACCCAAACTCTTTTGTTATCAAGTTTAATCAGTGACATTTAATTTGTTGGTTTTTTCCCCCTTGTTGGCAGACTTGCCAAAATCAATTTTAAAGTGTTAACTCATAGAGGTAATGTCAGCATTGGAGACCCAGAGCTGTGATACACCATATAATGTAATATATAATAGAATCTAGAGAATGCAAGAGTGAGCTCCTATTTCTTGTTTTAAATACCTAATTAACCTATAAGCCTCTCTTCTTTGTTCTTTTTTTCTTCACTTCTTCAGGCAAGTGAATTAAGTTGGGGAGTATCTACAAGTATTTTATTGATGATAAATGTTTAGCTTCTGATTTAACTTCTAAAATTATTATTGTCAACCTTCAGTACTGAACACTCATACCACAGCTATGGAATTTTTACTTTATTTTTGTTTTCTGATTTTTTGAGCCTTTCGATTATCTTCTTGAATTTAAGAGAGCACTAGAGTGAATATTCTTTACACAAAGCTTCCCGATGTCCCTTCCCTTAAAATGATGGAAACACTGACAGTTTTTAGAGGATAAGTCACTCTGTGATGGCAGCAGTGCTTGCCTTAATTTGGCTCAGTGAATGTCTATATTAGCTTTTTTACCACTATGTTTTCCAGTTGAACTGCTCAACTCATTTTGAACACATAAATTGTATATTTTAAAGAAAAATCATGGCATGGAACTTAGTGACTTACACTGGGGAGTACTTGGTCCCACATGGGAGATTCTGTAAAACTAAGGTTGCCACACTTCACAAAATTATGTTCAACCTTGCGTACTGCACAGAAATATTCTCCTCAAGAATTTGCATTTTTAAATCTTTGTTTAATCAGAAATACTTCCTGAAAATATTAAAAAGCCTTCTAGGTGGTTTGAAGCTACTTTGGTTTTGTAATTCCCCAGAGTACTTTCAGGATCTGTATCAGGAGAGATGGTTTTCAAGAATTAATATAGGTTGTATATTGAGCTTTGATGAAAAAAGCCCCCACTCAGAAGGGGTGTTTTAGCCCAAAGGTAACCTTAGTTTGAGAAACAATCCTCCTTTGGGTGGTGGAGAAGCAGAACATGCAGTAAATTGCTGTGGTACTCACCTCCTTGCAAGAAATAATTGTTACAAAGTCTTACAGTAGGTAGCATCAGACTGAAATACAGTTGGAGCAGGGGCACATGTTCACAATTCAGTGAAATCAAAAAAAAGCTGAATCATTCTAAAGAACCATTTTATGAGTTGTTCTTCTCTGTGTCTAAATATTTGTGCATGAACTGGTAATCTGCTGTTCCCTTGTAGGTGGTGATCAGAAATAGCTCCTTCAGGGACCTGATGTGCCACCCATGCTCTGCTGCCAGGCACAGGCTACAGCAGCAGTGCTACAAAACATTGTTCTCCTCATTAGCTGTGCTGAGCTCTTTTATTGTATGCCACAGTTTTTGTTTATCCTTAGCAAGTAAGAGATAGACCTTAAGTTTGTCCAATTGGATGATTAATTCTTTTTTAATATGCAAATATTTGTGTTTGGTACCTTAAAGCATCATTTTTAGCAGAGCCTAAGGACTAGATCTACAGTTTGATGTGATATTTTTATACAGTTATTTTAATAGCTCAAGAAAAACAGAAGTTAATGCTTCTGTTTGTACATTTTCAAGTCTCTCATTAATTAAAAATACTAATTACTTTTTCCATTACAGTAATAGATCGTACAGTAATTGAATCAAAGGGCATTGCATTTAGCACAATTATGACTATATGAATCAAGACCAGAGAGGTTAAAGATTAGCTTCACATGGTTGCTAGGGCTTCTAATGCATTAAAAATTTCTGTTGGTTTGGGAATTTTTTTTTTTTTTTATGTTAAGGGGGTAAATAGTAAAAGCAGTATGTTTAACATCATAAATTTTCTTAGTTCTGTCATTTCAGACCTTGCCAAGTCCTTACTCAGCTTGGAGCAACCATTTTTGAGAATCAGTCACTCCTTTGGATGAGTGGACACCAATATCCACATGTGAAACTATGAAATTGGAGTCTTGGTCCTTGGTTTTTCCTGGTTGCAGCTGGGCTGGCTAACAGTGCTGGAGGTACGCTGCTATTAATTATTTTAGTCAGGGGAAGACAGCCTCATTTCTTTCCCAAAACCTCTGCAGAAGGGGGTTCCTGGTGAGGAAAATAATAAAGGCTATTATTTCATAACCTGTAATGTAGTACAGGCGAGTAGATGATATCTCACCTTTCTCCAGGGGAAAGAGGACAGCATTTGAATGGCCTCCTCCTTTCAAAGGTGGCAAGATTTTGAGAGGAGAAGGACTCCCATGCCAGGAACACAGATAGGACTGACAGTGTCCATCCTGGCATGTGGGAGGGTGCCACAGGATTAGATCTGTTTTGCAGAGGTTATTTTAGTCTACCACTGCTCTGGGCCCTGCTCTAGACTGAATTGGCATCAGCAGCGGATGAAGAACACCTGGTTTAAGTTCCACCAAAATGTGTCCGTTCAGGTGTTCTGAGACCTCTCCCTTGGCTGATCTGAGGGTGGTGAGGGGGGATTGAGGAGATTCTCCTCAAACCAGACTGTGTATGGTCTGAAATGGTAATCTAGATGCACTATATTTATATATATATATAGTGAGTGTATATGTATAGATAGGTACATATGCATGTTTATAAATATCTATGTATATACGTGTGTGCATGTATGTGTGTATATATATATGTGCGTGTGTATATATATATATCTCCAGGCAAAGGAGAACTTTTTAAACTCTCAGTTGCTAGCAGAAATTTTTGGGCAGAAAAATTGCTTCTGAACGGCTTCCAATTCTTCTTTTAAAGTTTTCTGCATTTAAGCAGTTGTGCTTTTAGCTGAGCTGGATGGAAGCAAGTTAAGAAGCCTAGTGGGAAAAGCAGTGCAGAACTGCAGCCTGGAACAGCGAGTGAGGGAAAACCTGTGTCAAGTGAGATCACAGGAGGGACAGCTTTGTTCCTACCTGGGTTTAGTGTAGAACAGACCTCAGAAACTGTACAAAAGAGAGATAAGGACAGACAAGGGTATCAACTGTAGATTTTGTAACTGTCAATATCTTCAAGGGTGTGCTCTATGCTTAATGAGAGCTTAAACTCTCCCTTGAACCAAAGCCTAGTAAAGACATGGGTGGTATCTAATGACTGCTGATTTCTTAAGAGTTGCCCTTTGCTGTTATCCCTCAAGTGTTTTTGTGGACGTGGAGTGTGGAAACTGAAAAGCAATGCTGCTTCCTGGTTTCCTGCCTTCCTGTGAATCCAAGTACTGTAACACAGGAATTACACCAACCTGCATTCTTCTGGGAGACTGGGAAAGGGCCTTCTTGTCTTCTGGCCCACAGCTAATTACTGAGAGCAGTCAGAGATAATTAGCCCTAGGCATGGTACTCTTACTACTAAATTGCAACTTACTTGGCATGAGAAGAATATGTTGCTATTGTTGCACTAAGCAGCAAAGCAGTTGCAGCAAGAGCCTTTGCTGTGTGAATTTGGGTGTGTGACCTGCCCGGGTGTCACAACACTTGCCTGGTGCTCTGGTGCCTTGTTTACAAACTGTGTTTCACTCCACATGGTACAAATGGAGATTAATTAGAAGAGAAACATAGGAGATGTCAATGGCTCTAGAAGAAGAAATAGAGTCAACCTGTGTATTAACTGACCTTCCTAAAAATTAATGGACATGTTTTGTGTTTGTTCTTCCCTGGACTGCCACACTGCTCTAGGACTCCATAAAGTGAAAGCTTGTCTGTGACAGAGTGACAGTCTTTAGTGGCTGATGGTTGGGACTGGAGATGCAGAAATCATAGCCCTTCTTGGCCACAGACTCCTGCCTGGCTTTACTTCCTGTTGGAATCCATTCTGTCCCAGTCAATAGCAATGGATCTCACTTAACTGCAGACGTGTTAAAAGTTGGTTCCCTGACCTAAACTGCCCATCTGGGTCCTCTTTATAGTCAGCAGGGAGAGATCGGTGCATGCACAGAGTGATGAATTGTACTTGAAAACAGAATTGTTTTGGATTGTGGAGGTCTCTGCAACCAACTTAGAGCAGACAAGTTTTAAATCATTGCAGTTAGGAGAGATGAATGTTTCCCATGGTCTTTCTGTGGACTTCATAGCGGTTTAGAGCAGGAACCTGCACTCTTCTCTCTGTTTTGGCAAGTTTCTATATCTGGGAAGATAAGGTTCTTCTTATCACAGAAATTTACTTAGAATAAGCTAAAAAAAAATACAAATTGTTCAGTTAGGCTTGTTTTGGTTTATAAAACAAACAGTAAATCAGAAAACATGGGAAACGGCCAGCTTTGCTGGTATCCTGGTTATTGTTGAAGTGCTATAATGTATGTGAGAGCACAAGGAAGTGAGAAAACACAGCTGGCAAAGGCTAAGAAATACATGAACTCGTAACAGACTCTACCAGGTGCCTTTTGTACACAGCATGCCCAAGACAGTCACGACACCTCAGAATGTCTACCCAAGCTTTTTTTTTTTTCCTTTTTTGCTCAGTTCAGTATCAGTTTTCAGCACCAGGCTAAGTTCCCCTGAGCTTACATTTGAAACTGTAATAATTTCACTCCCATGCCCCTTTTCGTGTGCAAAATGGATTGAAGTCTCTATAGAGCTTAGCACTAGAACAGCAGCTCTGCTAGGAAATCTGCAGAGGATTCAAAAACTGTTTTTCAGCTTAGTGGTTAACTGTTGCTCATTTTGGGATAATTTCTCACTAATTCACCCTCATTAAATAAAACCTCATTCTTGCTGCTGGCTTTTCCAACTTCTCCTCAAGTCAGTCATTCCATTATAAAGAACAAATGCTACCCAACTATCAGTTCTGAAAATAATGGCTAAATTTGAAAGGAGAGACCATGATGAAACTTTTCCTTAACCTGCTTAGTGATGGTTTTATTCCACAGAGCACTGAAATTCAAGGGTTTTTCATAGATTTTTAAAGAACCCAGTCCTGTTTCTTATTCTTGTTCTATAAATATGCAGTACTGGCCTAGCTCAGAAGAGAATAATTAAAGTTTTTAATGACATTTTTAGACAAAATAAGGGAATTTAATTAGATTAACATCCCAATGATACTTCTGTGATGGAACATGTCAAAATACAGATGTCCAGAATTTTGTTGGCCCTACCTGGAAAGGAAGGAACATCTCTATCAAAGCACATATTAAACTGTAGTGCACAGAGAAAAGGCTGTGCTGAAATACTTCTACATGGATAGATAAGACATAAATACTGCAATTTTTTTTTTTGTCTGCAAAACCATAGTTGTATTTTACATCAAATTCTGTAGTCAGTAAAGACTGCAATAGAAATGGTGGGGAGGGAAAGAAGTATTTGTGCTTATTGACAGTGGGGAAGAAGGGTAAAATAGATTGATTTGATCTTGGAATTGCTGTCCTGTCAGGGGTGTCTTGGAAATCCAAAGGACTTTTTTAATGGAACTGGAAGTCTCAATTTGGCAGTGGAGAAAATGGGAGCATGAGGCAGATTGGACCATAAGGCACCACTCAGAGAAAACTCAGAGAAAATAGGGAGTTTGCAAACTCTTGTGAATTTCTTCATTTTTTTCTGAGTGAGATAGGAAATAAAGTAGATAGATTACTGGCTTACAGGCTGATAATAAAACAGCCAAAACAGATGGTAAGAATGATAAAGACAAGGTTTATGCATAGCTCATTAACCACAGTTTGTAATTTGTTTGCAGATTTTTATGAGAAACTCTGCAACAAATAAAAGTCCAAGTTAAAAAATTAGGTAGAATTTAAGGAGGCTAAAATCAGCCCAATTAAGACAAATATATAATACACTGTTGACTCAGAAACTTAATTTTTTACAGTAAATGTAAATGTTTATCAGTTTCTTACAAGTCTCAAAGGTAACAAAAAAGTTTTAGTTGGCTTGTTCTTTGATATATAAAATAAAACCTAGTGGTTCTTAGAAAGTTTTCATGACTAAACTAAATGTGTGAACTTAGGGGAAAATAATTTTATTTTACAGAATTTCAAAGCAGATTTATTTCCTTTGTTCTCATTCATTGTTACATCAGTGTAATTCCCTAACACTCACAAACACTTGAACACATGTCCCCAAGGGTCTGCCTGAGACTGCCTGTGACATAAAGAGGAAGGGATGCTGGAGCAGCTCCTTCGTGTGTTCTGGGGTTCTTCTGGACTGGGAAAAATGGTGCTTTGTGTTTCTTGTGAGTCAGTAGTTGATAGGAGTTGGTGCTTTGCTTCAGGGATTGCTTCTGCAGAAATTCTGCGGTTGTCCTGCCTGAAGGGGCTGACAGGAAAGATGGAGTGTTGGAGGCTAGGATTTTTCCTTTGTTTTTTTTCTTTCTCTCAGGGAATTTTCTCCCATTTGTTGTCTAAGAGATGGTAATGATGATACTTAAAAGATGTGGCTGAGAGGAGGAGGAGGGGGGGAGGGTGAAGCTGGCTGCAGTCTCTTAGCGGGGACTTTCTCCTGGGAAGTGCAGAGATACTTTGAGATTTTGGCTGGGAGGTGAGGGGCTGGGCTCGGCTCCTTGCTCTCTCTCACCCTCAGATTGGAGGCCAGGCTGCTGTGGGAAGAATTCACTGCCACCATGGAGTTCCATCTTTTACTGCTTCTCCCGCTGTGGGTAAAGAGCGGCCATTGGACTGGGACCTTATTAACACCCAGCTTCACTGGAAAGGACCCTTGCCATCTACTCGGGTGCCTCAGGGAAAAACCCTGGCCCCCTCCCCCTCTGAGGGAGCGTTTACCAGCTGGTTTTGGGAGCCGGGCTGCCATTGCACAGCCCCGCTGTTCTCTGCTGCTGCTTCGGGTTTTTGCTACACTTAAACTCAACACCCCCTGACTGCCAGGACCCCCTGCTGCTTCTACCTCTGCCACCACTGGGGCTTAGTGCTACACTTAGATTCGCCACCACCACCGAAGGTCTGTTTGCCTCGGCCATTCCAGCCTGACGCTCCGAGGTTCCTGCTGCAGCCCATTTCACCATAAAGAGGGGCACCGGGATTGGCTGCCTGCTGTGAGTTTGTAAAGGAAGCCCCTTTTCCACCTCTTCTGCCGGCATGTCCTCTATTGCCACGTGAGGGAGATACGGGTGAGGTCGCGCCACAGCGCCCCCTGCAGCCTTGGGGGAATCACCGCACCCCGCTGCCTGGCCGGGAGCCACCAGCGCCCCTGCCGGCTGTGACCAGAACTGCACCACAGGGGAAAGTGCTGGTGGCCGAGAGAGGCTGGCACTGGGAGTCTGGTTCTGTTTGTTGTTGCTGCTGCTGGTGGTGTTTGTTTGCCTTGTTATGCATATACATACTAGTAAAGAACTGTTATTCCTTTTCCCATATCTTTGCCTGAAAGCCCCTTAAATTCAAAGTTATAATAATTCAGAGGGAAGGGGGTCACATTTTCCATTCCAAGGGAAGTTCTGGCTTTCCTTGGCAGACACTTGTCCTTTAAACCACAACATGGAGAAGATGTTTTGGAAGAGTCTAATGTGCCAGGACAAGGGTGAATGGCTTCCCACTGCCAGAGGGATAGATGGGATATTGGGAAGGAATTGTTACTTGGGAGGGTGGGCAGGCCCTGGCACAGGGTGCCCAGAGAAGCTGTGGCTTCCCCGGGATCCCTGGAAGTGTCCAAGGCCAGGTTGGATGGGACTTGGAGCAGCCTGGGATAGTGGAAGGTGTCCCTGTCCATGGCAGGAGTGCAACAAGATGAGCTTTAAGGTCCTTTCCAACTCAAACCATTCCACGATTCTATGAATTTGTAGAGATGTACAAAATAGGATAAAAGACTTAAGATGCTTCCCCAAGGAGAAGGTTTTCATCTTGTATTACCTTTGCTCAGCATAAATTCATCAAAAATTCCCTTTCTATGGCAAAAATTCTCATTTATTTGCCAGAAGACTCTGTACAGGCTTCCCTGTTACAAAGATCACGTGTCCTGTTGAACAGTGTATTTTTGTCTGGATTCCGTTTATCAGCTGCATCACTTCGGAGTTACTTCCCAGAAGTCACTGCAGCCTCTGTTATTCTCGTGTGTGTGTCTAAAGGCCAAGTCAAACACTGTATGTTTTCCTGCAGCTGGGGGAGTTACATGCAGCTCACTCTGAAGCTGTGCAAACACCTGGCCTGGCAGCTCACCTGCTAGAGAGAGAAGCCTGAAGGAAGTGAACTGCTCTGTGCTTAGCCTGGCAGCTTTCCAGAGGCAGGGGCTGGATATTAATTAAACCTAAGAGGGAGGGGCGAAGTGTGCTGATGGGAACTACTTTGAGCTGGGAGCTGCTGCCCTGTTGAAACCCTGGGTTCAGAAAATTTAGGTTATTGGGATATAATAATATATATGTAACCAGATAGAGGGTTTTGGGTGTAGGTTAGTTCTTCTTTCCTCCTTCTTCTTCACAAATCTGGGTGGTCTGGTATTGGTTCAAAAATACCGCAGTGTGGAACATGGATGATTAGTTACTGGACTATAAGTAAAAATAAATTAGTCGGAATTCCATAATCGGATAGATTGGACTTTAAAAGACCTTGGAAGGTAGCAGTCGGGGGCCATTTTCACCTTGTTAACTTAGAGGCACATTCTGGGCAGCTGTACTATAGATAAGAAATAATAAACATCTGAGTCCGAAGATAAACTCTGTGTCTCCTGCGTTTCAACCTGAATTCTGGGTAAAAGAACTCACGAAACAGAGGCAAAGAAAATACAAGACAGAAAAAATTAATAACTGGTGCTCCTGTGTGCCAGGACTCAGAGTTTGGAGTCCCTGAAGAAAATGAGAGAAAAGAAGAAAAGAAATGAAACAGAGAAAAATAATACTGCCCTTCAGAAAGATGGGGTAACTGGTGATACGTGGTTTTGGTTTGGAGCCCAGGGCTCCCTTCTGGGGGGCTGTGCCTCCCACTCAGCCCTGCACTGGCTCCACTGTGTGTGCTTCTGTAAGGCCCCGAACAACTCGTTCAACAGGGTTTTTAAATAGGCTTATGGTTGTTCATACATCCTGGGCTAGACACACAGGAGAAGTAACCACAGGATATTCTCAAGAGGTCAAAACAACAGAAAGAACTTTACTGGCAACTTCAAAAAAATCAGAGAACTTTTGCAAAAGGTTTAGTGTAACATTCAATCAACAAAAAACACTTCTCAAAGCATTAACTTGGCCCATTCAACATAGCAAACGCTAAGCCCACTCAATTCTAAGTTACTCAAAAATTCGGAGAAGATGGAATTAGAAGCGGAAGGAGAAAAAGACAGAAAAGATATAGTAAAGGACACATATAGCTACTAGCTCCTGGGTTCCAGCGGTGTTCAGCTAACAGAAATTCCAAGAGGAGAGGGTCAACATCTGGTTGCCTTGTGTTTGGTCCTAAATACCCCTTGGCTTTGCTGGGCCCTTCTCTCACATGGGGCTTCCAGTCATTTGGCCACTCAGGAGCTGGGTTAGGGGCTCCTGGGGTGCAGTGGGGGGCATTACCTCCAGAGTGCCAGGGGCTGGCAGCTCTCCCAGGCTGGGATACAGGCTCCAGGGGGCTTGGGTTACAGGGCAGGGCACTGTCTTGCCAGGGTAAGACCTGGCCCCTGCCCCTTTCCCCACACACATTCACCCTAAAATGTCTCAAGACATCAACCTCTCTGGTCTCTCACAGCTTCACAACCTGGTCTTGAGTTTATCCTGGAACCTGTGTCACACAGAATCAGGACCATCATGGTGGCAGGAGACCTTCAAGATGATCCCATCCAATCAATGCCCCAGCACCACCATCATCACCCCTAAACCATGTCCCAAAATCCACATCCAGATGCCTCTTGAACACTTCCAGGGATGGTGACTCCACCACCTCCCTGGGCAATTTATTCCAATCCCTGACCATTCTTTCAGGGAAACACTGTTTCTATTATCTACCCTGAACTTCTCCTGGTGCAAATTAAGGGCATTTCCTCTCATCCTTTCCCCTAAAACAGATGAGATCAACCTCAATGCAGTGGTTAAAAGGAACATCTGACGTGACAATGCTGATTTTTGAACCTAGCACTGACTCTTTTTTTTTTTGTCACCTAGAATTCACTGTGCGTTAGCTCAGTTTGGGCATGACCAAACATTTATTTTGCTGAACACTTCACAAAAACCTTTGCTCCTTAAATTGCCCCATAATATTGTACCTAATATGTCTGCTAGGGAGTAGGAGTCTTCCTGCTCAATTCAAATTGATAAGAAAGGTTTGGATCTCACTTCAAATACAGAATTCTACTTTTGTTCTTGTCTGATTAATACTGCTCTTAGAGCTCCCTCCATGCAAGTGTCTAAAGATATTAAAGTCTTTATGGTGGTGCCAAAAAAATGAAGGGCTTGTGATAAGCTATCCAGTTAATCTGAATTTAGAAGAAAATGTTGGGACAGAATGTGCAACAATATGAACATTATGTGAAGAAGGGTTAATTCATGTGTCTGTAAGGAACAAGAAGGTGATGGGGGTACTTCTGGCTTGCATTTACAGTGCCTCTAATTGCTCTCAGAGTCCAAACCAAGGAGTTACAAAAATTAATTTGAATCAAGTACTTGATTGAAATGGGGGGAAAAAAAAGACATTTTGGTTAAATAGGAATGTGTAGGAATTAATGTCCAAATTCATTGGTTTGAAGCTCTCAAACTCATAAGCAATGTCGCAAAAGTATTGCAAAAATTATGTGACTACCATGCAGAACTCTGGGAGTAATAACCAAAATCTTCAACCCCCTGAAAGCCAGGAACTTTTGTAGATTGAATTAAACAGAAAAAATATTCACTACTTTTTTTTCTTTTGGTGGAGACAAAGTTGTAGTCCTCTTTTTATTTTCCTGTTGATAGCATCCCCCATAGTAGCATGGTTATTGGACAGGAGTGTATGAATTCGCAACTTTCTGTGGTAAGGAACATCACAGGAGCATGGAAATGGGACAGTGCAGGGGAAGGCACGTTTCAGCTGTCACCTGATAAACCTTTTTGTATTTACCATTAAAACTCTAGGCTATTTAGTGCCATAAGTACTTACTGTTGGCATTTTTAGCTGCTTTCATTGTTTCTTGAAAGCAGATCAGTGTAAAACATCAGCAGTATTTTGCATTATAGGCTTTCTGATAAAAAAATCAAATATCGATATAATCCTTCATAAAATCAGTGAGGACTGATAATTCCCTCTAATGCTCTCTTAATTTTGCAGGAGAGAAAACATAATTTGCTCTTAATGAAACTTGTCAACAGTCTGTGAAATACTTGTTTAATCAAGATGACACAAAATCACGTTCACAGTTAGCTTGATTAGAAGAGGTATCATTATTCTCCAGCAATTTATTTTTTCCTCAAAACCACTTTAAATATTGAGTACCCACAGGACTTCTACCACATAGCTTAAGTTCACTGCCATGTACAAAGTCATATCACTGACTGTGTATTTCTTAAACGAGTACGTCATTCTGCAGAGATTAAAATAAAACTACTCTTCTGAAATGATCCCCATTCTGGGCTGCTGTAATGGTTTCTTCTTTGTTCTTCATCATACCTATAAATATCTTCCCATTTCTAACTGCCAGGAAGTTTAGGTTTTGTGAAGAGTCATCCTTTCTCACTTTTTATTTCCTTCTTTTTTTTTCCCTGAAGGTATATTAAGCCTCCAGCTCTTGAAGTTGGCTTCAATTTACACTTTGGTTCCTATAACAGTGTTTGAAAAATCATTGTCCACAGATGTTGTCTGCATTAATTGCTTAATTTTCCAACTAATGGACTGAAATTTGAACAGATGTACTGGATTTTAACCAAAGCGGGGAAGAGAAAAAGTAGGCACAGGGTAGCTGAAGTCAGCCTGTGGCAGGATTGAGAGCACTCACCTTTCCTTTCTAATTAGTCTCTGCAGGTCCCTGGGGGCTGAGGCCTTGGGAGGTGTTTAGAAAGGCAAAATGTGAGTAGTAAAACCTGAGGGATGGGAAAGGATCAAGCAGAAGATGCTCAGATGCTCAGAAAAGGTTGAAAGTCACCTAATTGGAACCAAGGATTCAGGGTCAAACACCTTGAATCCTTGGTGAGCACAGCTGAAGCCCTCCTGCAGTGCCCTGGGTTAGTAAAGAGGTTCCAGGAGCCCCTCTCATGACCCACAATGTTTGCACCTTTCTTTTCTGGCTTTGTTATTTTTGTAAAGTACAAGGCTACATCACCTGGTAGCTGTCATTTCCAGGCAAGAAATGCTCATTCAAGCCTGAGTTATCTTAAAACTCCTTGCCTCATATTACCTTGTGTTTCTGGGTATTATTTATTACTAAATGTTTAGCTTTATCTTCCTTTTCCCCCACATTTTATGGGGTTAGGTCTACATGAAAAACTCCTGTTGGTGGTTTAGCAAGTGCTTGTCTCTGCCCTCACTTACCCTTGTGGTAATCCTTGCTCAGGTGATTGCCAATTAAGGATATTTTCTTAGTTTGCCAAAGCTGAAACACAAACTTCTGAGAGCTTTCATAGCTCATGGCTCCAGGAGAACTGAAGTCTTTCACATTGCCATCTGCTTTCCACTTGTCAATTCTCGTTGGAAACCATCAAGGCACGTGTTTGCTTGCAGCTATTTTGAAGAGATCTGCATTTATCAGTGTAATCTAATTAGGTCCTTTTATTAGGGTTGAACATTTAAATGCTTGCAGAAATGGGATTAACAATTATCTTTTTTTTTTTATTCTAATGCATTGTAATAGGTGTAATCTATTAGCTAAAACATTCCAGGTCATGTGTGTACTGCATCTCCTGGAGCAGCAAATGATGTAACTGCTGTTCTTTTCCTTTTCTGATGAATCCAACCATTAAATAGTTCTTTGCTAGTAATTTCTTTGACCTGTTTATTTCTCTTTTCTGGTCAGAAATTTTCCATGAACAGTTCCATTCTATTGACTTTATCCATTACATAAAGTATTTCCCCAGTGATTTCTGCAAACAATATTTAGCTTCTAATTATTTCATACACAGCTGAGTGATTTCAATAACATGCTTTCCATGTGCTGCCAGGCTGTGCCAGCATGCCAAAGGGCTCAGGGTGCTCATCCTCTGCTTCAGCTAAAGTTAGCAGAATGCAAGTTGTATTGTGATATTACAGTCTTTGCATCAAGACTGGAGGAAGGAGCCTTATTGTTCCTAAAATTAATTAATTTCTCAAAATCTGGGGATTTTGAAGTTCTTCCTAAGTGGAAAAAAATTAGATATTATTATTTAAAACAAATACTCTTTAAAACTTTCATTCATAGCCAGGATGTGATCCATAGAAAATCTGGTTAAAAACACCAATTATTAAAATTATTTAAGAAAACAGAAGAAACTGATGAGGTAGAGAACAGCTGCTGAACTGGGTTAACTCTACTGTCCTCTTACTCTTAAATTATATTGAACTTTTGCATAATTTCAGTTTAGTGTTGCCATTTTTAACAAGGAAGAAATACCTTCAAATTACTTTCGACAGATTAGAGAAAAAAAGTGGGTTTTTTTCCTAATTACCCAAAATTTGTTCATATCCATAGCCCATTAAGAGAGCAACAGTACTTCTGATATTTCTGTGACAAAAGCTGTATTGAACAATACAAAAAAGAAATAAGTACTTCAGAATTACAGAATATTGTTCATCTGCTGAGTGTATTTGCAATTACATTGGCTCAGTCACAGAATAACACAAATCGTTTTTTAATCATATTTAAAACAAAACACTTGGGGGATGAAAGTATCAAGAACACTGCAAGAGACCATTGCTCTCAGTTTATTAAAAAATAAAAGCCCTGTTGAGCATTTAGCTTACTTATAAAGGTTTGCATTATTTTCCAAGTATATCTGTACAATTTTATTTTCTGCATGAAGAATATTGCATGAAGTGTGACCAGAGAGCTAAAATAAAAGAATATCAAAAAGTAGATTATTAGGAAGGCAGCTGAAGCGCTGGTGAGATTGGGTTCAACAGGGTGTGCTCTTTGTCCACAGGTAATGCTGTCAGACCAAAATAACTGTTATCTTTGAGAGGAAATGAAATGATTCAAGGGCTGGATGAATAGTGGCTAAGATATAATATTATAATATTTCTGAAAGAATATGCCCTTTGCAATTTTGTTACTTTTTAAAATATGCATTATACTTAAACTAGGTGTTATGCAGAGCTCTGAGAAGGTTCAGTTCCCCATTTCAGTACTTACTCTTTTTTGGTGTACATCTGTGAGAATATTTAACAGTGAATTTTCATTAACTGGAGACAATTTCAAATAAAGAAATATTTACCATAATTAAAAAAAAAACCTCATTCCAGTGTTTGCAACTGATGAACTCTCATTTTTTTCTAAGTAATTTACCTTTCTATGAAATTCTATCACCCAAAGGAGCTGATTTTTTTCTAATAATTTCATCCTGTTTCCTTGTAACAGCAAAGAATTCCAGTACCTCCAAAATATTCCTTAGAATATTTTCTAAGGATGACCTTTGAGCTTGTGTAATACTAGATTTAAGTAGGCCTCCTCTTAGGCCATGATAATTAATTAAAATAATTATTAGGAGAAATTTGAGGACTCAATTCAAGGACTCAATTCAGCCTCTGATCAGTTTCTATGTACATGACATTCTCCTAATTAAGGAGAATTTTTTCTCTTTCTATCATTTTACCATGTTTTTATGTTCTTGTGTTACATCTGATCTTTTTAGTTCTATCAAAAATCCTGCAAGGCTCTGGGTAAGCAAATCTGGTTTTTAATGGCATGTAACTGAATAGATATTACCTAGAGTAATTTTACATGTGTCTCTCTAACTATAAATCTTTCCTTAAAAACACACATTTAATCTTCCCTTCTTCAGTCTAAGGGAATTGAAAGCCACCTGTCCTGCTTGCTTGGAAGTTACAGGTAGTACAGGCTTCCTGTGGGGCAATGGCACACATGGACTTCCAAAGCTGAAGGCCTGTCCCAGAGACCATGAGGAGATTCTGGGCGGGGCTTCTACCTGCAAAGCAGGGATGAGAGAGCAGGAGAAGCAGTCTTGTCTTCCACACAGCACTCCTGGTACATCTATCTGTAAAACTCAGTAGTCAACCTGGAAATAGTTGCTGGAATCCAATGCTCTGTCCTAGTACTTTTCTATAGACTCCTCCAGGTGAGAACCCAGATCACAACACAGTATTTTGGAACAGAAGCTTTTCAGAGAGACTTCTGGGCTCTGGATCAGAACACATGGAGGCATTTGTGCTGGGGCAGTGCCTGACATGGTGTAGGTGCCTTCTGTCTAGTGCTCAGGGGTTTTGGATCCTCCTTGTGAGAAAATTTTGCAGTCTGGCTCTTAGAGTCTGTTCTAAAAATGGGGCATCTCATTTTCTTTGGGCTTCACTCGATACCATATGTGTTAAATCACTGAGCTCCCTTGCAGGTTGTTCAAAAGCTAAAGTGATTTCTTGGCCATATATCTAAGATAAAAAAGTGTTGTTTCTTTTTCAAAATGGGGGATTGTTTGGAAATTAGTTTTAACTAAATATCAGTGTTCAGCTGCAATACCTGACTGACAAGATGAGATCCTTGAACGCTGGAAAGAGCCTGCAGAAAGAGCAAGGGGATATTGGTTTTGAGCAAGTGTTTGTGATGCTGTTGCTGAAATATGTTGTTTTATGTGAAAATACATATTTTGAAAAGGCCTGCCAGAATGAGTAAACGCTTGAGAAACTCAAGCCATGAAGTTCACCCAAAGTGAATATTGAAGTAACGTGGGCTAGTTTGAAAGCAAACCAGTGGGCGGAATTAACTTCACACAAATATCTTGCGAGACATTCCATCAGAACTACAGTTTAATAGGAGAAACTACAGTAAAGGCAATAGTAGAGAAACACTGGCTTAACCTGACAGAGTCAGAATATGACCTGACACCCTGTCTGTCAGGGTGGTGGCAGCAGTCTGATTAAATGGTGGCTGCAGTCCTGTTGTAGTGATGCGTGTGCTCTTGTCGAAGTGGTCATCCTGTAGAAATGTCTGGTCCTTCTCTGGAGGTCCAGTGATGGTTATTGAGAGCTCTTGTCCTCTGGAAATCCAGTAGTAGTATTGTGGTGTCCCAAGTCCCAGATTACATACAGGTGAGAATGTTTGATACCTCCCCCTGGGTGGGGAATTTCACGATAGGATGATGTAATTCTGTGAGTCATTCTGGGGAGTCCTTGATGGCCCATTAGAGGAGATGGCTCCCCCCCAGGGTGGCTGCTGCTTCCCCCAGGGAGTTATCACAGTTGAGTCATGAAGATAAAGAACACTGCTCCACCCAATTTAACAGCTCATATAGGTGATAGCTGAATACATTTGGTTACACCTTACATTGTAACCCAAGACATAATGCAGTCACGGCATACACAGGTAACGCTTCTGCTAGCAGAGGCTTGTTAGATAACGCCAGAAGGTGACTGGGAGCCAAATCCAGACAACTGAACTAGCAGTAACACACATCTTCTTATCAGTAAGAATAATACAAGAATCATAGAATCACTGAGGCAGAGAAATCCCTCCCAGACCATGAAGTCCAAGCTGTGCCTGATCCCCACCTTGTCCCCAGCCCAGAGCACTGAGTGCCACCTCCAGCCCTTCCTTGGACACCTCCAGGCATGGGCACTCCAAAGCTCCCTGGGCAGCCCCTGCCAAGGCCTGAGCACCCTTTCCATGGGGAAATTCCTGCTGCTGTCCAAGCTGAGCCTCCCCTGGCCCAGCCTGAGGCCGTTTCCCCTTGTCCTGTCCCTGTTCCCTGGCAGCAGAGCCCGACCCCCCCGGCTGCCCCCTCCTGTCAGGGACTTGTGCAGAGCCACAAGGTCCCCCCTGAGCCTCCTTTGCTCCAGGCTCAGCCCCTTTCCCAGCTCCCTCAGCCCCTCCTGGGGCTCCAGCCCCTTCCCAGCTCCGTTCCCTGCCCTGGACACGCTCCAGCCCCTCCAGGGCTCTCTGGCCAGGAGGGCCCAGAACTGGACACAGCCCTGAGGTCCCTCAGCAGGGCCAGCACAGGGGACGGGCCCTGCCCTGGGCCTGTGGCCACCCCATGGCTGGCCCAGCCCAGCGGCCATTGGCCTCGTGCCCCCCTGGGCACCCCTGGGCTCCGGTCCAGCCGCTGGCACAGCACCCCCAGGGCCTTTCCCGACGGGCGCTTTCCAGCCCCTCTGCCCCAGCCTGGAGCTGCAGGGCTTGGGCTGAGCCCAGGGCAGGACCCAGCACTTGGCCTTGATGAATCACTTGTTGCAGCTTACCTGAGAAATGAGGTTGGTTCTCCATCATGTGGAGACTTTCAGTCAAGCGTGGATTTCTCTCTAGGGAGAGCCTTTGTTCAGCAGCAAGTTGTAGTTGTGATGCAGAAGTGAGTGGCAAAATTGGCTCGTTTTAGACAGGACTTGACACTAAATGATTACAAGTGTCTCTTTTGGAAACAAAAGTTTGATTTATTAAAATTCAAACTTGTTTCTACAGGGAGAGTGTTTCTTGTCTTGTATGACCTTTTGCAGTGTTGTTTTTCCACAGAAAGAAGAAAATCTTTAAAGAATCTATAATGAATATTCACTTCTTTAGGCACAGGATTCTCTTCTACTGTATTTCAAGGTGTTTTATTTTCTCTTCTGCAGTTCTAGCTTCAATATTTTTTTTACATTTATTGCTTAGCTTCATCTTAGAGTTTCCTGCCACAAGTCTTTCTCTTAGCAGTTCTTGGGAAGTTGGGTTTTTCATCCATTGTTCTCTTCCTTCTGTACTAGTTTGAAAACAAACTAGTGGGAGACACCAAGTCAGAATAACAATTTAATAGGAAAATAAAATAAGGAAAAAAACCCCCCAAAATAAAGGCAGAAAACACTGGGTTAAACTGACAGTCAGGATACAACCAGACACCCTGTTAATCAGGGTGGTGGTAGCAGTCCAATAGAATGGTGGCTGCAGTCCTCCTGAAACGGTGATCCTATAGAAAAAGGGTCTGCTCCTCCTCAGAAGGTCCAGTGGTGGCTGTGTAGCTCCTGTCCTCTGGAAATCCAGTGGGAAGGATTGTCTCTGGTGTTCAGAATCTCATTATATCCACGCTGGGATGCTTGGTTCCTCCCTCTGGATGGAGCATCTCACAATGGGGTAATGAGTCATGAGGCCAGGTGTTGATTAGGCTGATTAACAGAAGATAGTCCAGAGGGAGTTATCTCTGAGTCATGCGGCAGGACAATGATGGGCCATTAACAGAAAGATAGTCTGGGGGGAGGAGGCAAGGAAACACTGCCCCACCTGATTTCAACAGCTCATGAGGATGGTGATAGAATACACTGCAACCCAGGACACCTCCTCTGTGTATTGAGACAACACCTATTCAAAAGCTTGGGTGTCTTTCTGAGGAACAGAGTATACATTTTTTTATGTCAGCCTCAGGGTGATTAGAAGCCATTTTGCCAATGATATTAACAGTAGGAAGGAGTAGGCTAAAATCACTCTGGCTGGTATCCCTCTTTACAGTGGTGCTTTACACAACATTTGGTTGTGCAGCCATGTGGATTTTAGGATGTAATACGTCACTGGAGAAAACAAAGCAACTGAATTACGAGAAAAATAAATGTCATATACATATTTGGAGGAAAGATTATATATTTTTAGCAGATTTTTCTTTCTTTGTAGGATTTTTTTTTTTTTTTTTAGTTTTAAGTGAGCTTTGTGCCACTTCTACACTTAGGCTGGTGCAATATCTAACTGAGCCCATGAGATCCTTGAATACTAGCAACTGCAAGGCAATACTTTACTTGCTGGCACAAACAACTCATTGTCAGATGCATCATTTTTGGTTTTGTTTTCCTTTACTAGCAATCCCACTCCTGTCTTGGCTTCATTAAGCAGCATTATGCCTTGCTGACTTGCACTTTGGCATAGGAACCACTGTGTTGGACATTATTGCTTCCCTGAATCCTGTGTCAACATCTGCAGCTTCAGAAACTTGTTCTAACAGGGCAGTAGCCCTTGCTACCATAACATGGTCATGTCCTGCCCTGTCAGTGAAGAGTACTTCTTCTTAGAAGACGGGAAGGTCATTTCCCTTCTACCACCCTGCTGCAGTCCTGCTGGAAAGGAATTCTCTATATTTAGGTATGGAACCTCCTCAAGGATCTCTGGGAAAACTATGGAGCAGATAAAATCTCTCAACAGCTATACTTCTACATCAGCATTAACAGCTGGTACAGAGAAGTCATTATCCTTATCCAGTGTTAAAAGCGAAGCTGTTTCCTGGGTCAGGTCAGTATCCCTAGAGATTGGGATCCCTCATTTCTGGGTTCTCACCTCATGGGGTCTGCTGAGGGGGCTGCACAGGGCCTTTGTTGGCAGGTGGCAGTTGCCCACCTATTGTGTGATGTGATGCATACCTGTTAACTGGTCCCTTGTCACAGGCTCTGTGTATGATCATGTGAGGGATCAATGTCCAAATGCGCACTGGGTGTGGATGGGTGGCTCTGGAGGACCCTTCAGAGGTCAGCTGAGTACACACAACCACTTGTGTTGTGTTTCTGGGTACCAGCCTCCTTTGCATACTAAAGAAAGCAGCCAAATATAATTGCATAAATAAGTGAAGACAGCAGCTTCCTGGAGTGCTTGAGGAAGTTGCTGCATCCGGCAGTGCCTGCTGAGAGGGAAGGCTGAATAGTAATGAAGGAAATGGATTCGAAATGCTTCCTGATAGGAAACGTCTGGGAGCAAAATGCTGACAGCAGACACGTGCATGGAGTCACTCCTGATGCTAAGGAGAGCTGCAGGCAGGCGTCTGAGGCCAGAGTTGAGTCAATATTTCTCCTCATGGTGTCTGTGTGAGCTTGTCACTGTTTATCCTGTTAACCCTTTGGCCAGATGATTGCAGAAATACTGTGTCCTGTCAATACCTGACAGCAGGCAGGCTTTGAGTCATACATACACAGTTAGCTTTTGAACTTGTAGCCTCTCTGATTTATTTGCTGCCACCTCAAGAGTTTCTGTCTGTTTTAAAATCATGCCTGAGTTATATTGCTACTGGGAGATACATCCTGGCTTAGCTGTTCTGTGGCTCCGTGTTTTCTTTCACTTATGGCTTATCTTAATCATTCAGCTTCACTAATGTGCAAGGCGCCATTTTGGCTTCATTTTCATTAAACTTGTGCCCTTGTTATAAAATAAGGTGGAAATTTTTTGCTAAGCCAGATGCTAGGCAGAGTCAGCTGTACTTGTTTAGGATGAAACTGCAACCTCGTTAAACCACAGCATTAATTTTCTTGCTGCCAGCTCAGACATGCAATGAGGAATCCATCATCTGCTTTTCAGCCACAGCCCTTGTATGGCTGATTTGTAAATGCTCAGGTGAAGTTCCAGAGCAAATGAACATCAGTGAGATGTTTGCCAGAAATATGAAATATGTCTGTTCACTACTTGGGCTCCATGGTGGGACCACAAGTCAAACATCACCTGGTTTTCTTTTGGTGTGGGACAGCCTGGGCACTGGAACTATTTAAAGCCTAAGGAGAGTCAAATAAAGGTAAGTGAGGGAACTAGTTCAGCCAGAACCAAATTAACTAATCACCTAACTGGAGTTGACATTTTTAGTGCAGAAAAACACTCAGTTAAGGAGCAGTGACCATGAAATACTTTCTGTGGAGTGGTGCTGAAGTTCAGAGCCTGATAGATGAGACATTCTGGTTGTCATCCCATTTCTTGAATGCTGGAAACATTGAGCCCTTTTTGTAATGCTTCTTTGTACTTTCTGAAGGAGAAAAGCCTTGGGGTACAGTGACTCTGACTTTCTGGGCTTTGAGACATAGAAAACAGCTACTGTTCGACTGCATTATTTTAGCAGGAATAGCTGAGGTTTAAGTATGTTGTTTTTAACTGGGATCATGGATGGGATCACAGATAGGTTTCTGTGTTGCTGGGAGCCTTTGGGGACAGAATATAGGGGGAACTTGTGCCTCCTCTGTACTGTGTTCCAGAGGTTTCATGTACCTGATAAACAAAACTACTTTATTTCAAATGTTGAAAATATTGGGTGTTCCCACATCTCTCATGGCATGGCTCTACTGAATAGCTGCTGATTCTGTGTGTGTATCCATGATTGGAACTGGTGTTTTACCTGTGGCAGTTTGATAGGACTCAGTGTCAGGCAAGTCTTGGAGGTGCTGTGACAGTAATGTGGAGGCTGCAGACTTCCTGTGTCTGAGGTTTTGTTCTGTCAGAAAAACAGAACCAGGCTGCCTGAATATCTTTCTTCTAGCCTTTTAAAATTTTATTTTGTTTTCCTCCAACAGAACTTCTTACAGAAATTCGAATCTCATAAATTCAGAATCCCAGAATCACTGAGGCTGGAAAAGCCCTGCCCAGACCATTGAGTCCACCCTGTACCCCATGCCCACCTTGTCCCCAGCCCAGAGCACTGAGTGCCACCTCCAGCCCTTCCTTGGACACCTCCAGGCATGGGCACTCCAAAGCTCCCTGGGCAGCCCCTGCCAAGGCCTGAGCACCCTTTCCATGGGGAAATTCCTGCTGCTGTCCAAGCTGAGCCTCCCCTGGCCCAGCCTGAGGCCGTTTCCCCTTGTCCTGTCCCTGTTCCCTGGCAGCAGAGCCCGACCCCCCCGGCTGCCCCCTCCTGTCAGGGACTTGTGCAGAGCCACAAGGTCCCCCCTGAGCCTCCTTTGCTCCAGGCTCAGCCCCTTTCCCAGCTCCCTCAGCCCCTCCTGGGGCTCCAGCCCCTTCCCAGCTCCGTTCCCTGCCCTGGACACGCTCCAGCCCCTCCAGGGCTCTCTGGCCAGGAGGGCCCAGAACTGGACACAGCCCTGAGGTCCCTCAGCAGGGCCAGCACAATTGCAACAAAAATGAATGTTGCAGATAAGGAGAATAAAGGAAAGGGGGCTGGTACAGCCTTTCCAGATCAAAGCCATGAAAAAGGAATATTGGGCAAAAAAGATTTTGGTATGCACAGCTGCTATTCAAATGTACTTTGAGTTTTTATATATATTATAAGAAAAAGCAGGTGAAAAATTACTGAAAGGAAGGAGAGGATGGGTATGGTAGTGCTTGACTAGTCAAAGCTCAGTCAGGAAGTGGTGGCAGCCTGAGGCCAGAAGGTCTCTCACCAGGACACACAATTTTCCTCTAATCATATATCTGTAGTGAATAAGCAGCTCTCTTTTATCTTTTTTATCCATGTTTTTTCTTATTTATTTGAAAGGTAAGGCTTTGTCAAAGGAAAGTGCCTTTGGGAGGATCAAACATGAGTTAAATGAAATTCCTGAGGAATAAAAGGAGTCATCTTTCGGCTATCACCTCCAGATTCTGCCCAGTTTCTGTGAATAGTTTTAGTCGCCATTACAGATTCATGTAATCAAAATAATTTCTTGGTCTTTCTATTCATTCTGTGAAGCAAGAGGTTGAGGCATCTGTATATCCCTGTATTCTGTTTCTGGTTTTCTCTGCTGCTATTGTTTACCAGCACAGAGGCGCTGATAGCAAGTTCTTTAGTTCTTTATCACTCCAACATCTCCTCATTGTCACTTTCTGTTAATTTTGCATAAAATGTCCAGCTGCATGGATATCTAATGAGGAAAGCGATTGGGATGTGGAATACATCGTATTGTTTCTAAGCAAAGCTGCACAAAGGTGGGTGATGTATGGTCTACGTCAAGAACCGTATTGCTTAGCAAGTGGATCTGAAAGTGGTTGTTTTTCCTGGAAAGCTGTCATTGTAAGGAGTTGGAGTACTGGGTCCTGCAAATGTGGTTGTGTAAGCCATGTGTCACTCTACATTTCCATGGGGGACTTGCAGGGTTCTGGTCACTTGGGTCACAGGGCAGAAATAGGAAAAATGCAGAGAAGGCTAAGAAGAATATAACAGCTTCCATACAGGGGGAAAAGATAATCTGGATTGTCACCCTGGAAAAAACAGTAAGAGGAGAGACGAAAATGGTCTAGAAAGTCTTTATGAAAGGAGAGGGAGAAGATGGTTTATTTGAAGATGGTTTCTCACTGTTGCTTGGAGTTAACGCATGTGGGCAACCTGGTAAAATTATCAAGCATGTGGCTTAAAGCAAATGAAATCCCACCTTGTTCTGACATGTTGTAGTTACATCACGTAACTCATGTCCGTGGGATATTTTGAAGCCTAAATTATAAACATGTCAAGCATGCTCATGAAGGTGCAGGTGAAAGAGATGTTTGTAGAGAACATGTGCAGTTGAATACTAAGCACAGTGGTCTGTCTTTCCTATGCCTTCACCTTCAGAAACTCTCAGGCTACAGATTACAAGGAACAGTAATTCTGTGCATGTACTTGTCTTTGTTTTCCCTGGTTGGTCACTGCTGGCTGGTGCAGAGGTGGCAGCATGGCTTTACTCAGTGTGACAGTTCTCACTGGACCCATGTGGAAATGTACTGCTGCTTTAGGATCTTCCCACCTAAACAGACAAACCCCAAGGTGAGGGAGTGTAGAGGGAAAATGCTCTACAGGAATGCTCTACAAGAAACATGGCTCTACAAGAAACAAACTGTCTGTTTGGAGAAATGTCTACGGGTCTGTGAGACTGGTTTTCACTTTGGGCACAGGAATCTGGTCTAACAGAAAGCAGAAATTTCTTACCAGCCCATGAGGTTTTACCTCTGCAGATGAAACGAGAATAATTTGGGAGAGTTTTTCTTGTGAGAAATGACTTGATAAAGCCACTTTTCTTTGTGATGAGTTTTCAGTTTAGATGAGTCCAGACAGTCATTTTGGCATTACAACTGATGCTCTTTAATAAATCAAATCCCACTTTTCAAGCTGATTGTTCTGCTTGGCTTTAGGATATGGCCCCTTTGGGTGGGTTAGTTTTAATGTTATGCACCTCTCTGGGCTTGGACCACCAGATCACAGTGATTTTGAGTGAGGGTCTTGAGAGCTCTGCTGTGCTGTTTGATTCAAATTAAATGCATTAAAAGAATTCTTCTTTCTTTCTAAAAGGAGGAAAGTCTTGATTTAAATTAATTGAGAAAGTGAATTGCCCACAGCTGGTGATGAAAGAATTTTAACTGTCATTGTAGAGATGATATAAACATAATCATGTGGAGCACTGCAGATACCTCTCAACCCACTGCAGTTTTTCCTCAATTTGATTACTTCTTAATCTTTTGTATGAAAAATTTTAAAGACAATGACAGTAAGATATAATTATGAGTCAGTAGGATTATTCATAACACTTCTGCTACAGTTTTCTGCCTACCAAAGCTAGTGGATTATTCCTCAACTATTGCCAAACCAGAAAATAACTAAGTTACACTGGCCAGTGAATGGACATCCTCAGGTACAAAGGTGGACATATGTTTGTTGTATGTATGAGCTTGCTGTAAGAAGGTCTGCATGAGATTAGATGTTTTGATATGGGAAATTCTCTTATTCCATTCAATTCCCAGTAATCTTATGACATAAGCAAGTGCTAGAGCATGTAAATGATAAAATAATATTCTGTTGTACAAGCCATTGGCTATTTGTTAAATGTGTTGCCCTCCAAAATATTCAAGATTATGCATGTCACATAAAATTTCTCAGAATAAAATCTAATTTTAGATCTAAAAATGAGTGCTAATGTTGTAATGGAAATGGCTTAATGCCAAGCTCCTTGATTTTGTGTCTGGTTTTGTTTGCCTGTTGTGTGCTGCCCTCCGTGTTTCCAGGAGAAAGCACATTGTACATTCTTTTTTCTGTCCTTTTGGAGAAGGCAGGAATATCATCTCTTCTGTTGCCAACTCTTTGATATTAACTATTCAGTATAAGTCCTCCAAATGTCACGGTTTGACACTGGCTAAAAGCCAGGCACCCAGGAGAATCATAACGAGAGGTTCATGATTTGAGATAAGGATTAGGAGAAAAAATACCCTAAGGACAAAAGAAGTTCAAAACTTTAAACAGTATAAAGAAAATTTAGTATTAACAGAATTTTAAAAAAAGAGTAAATAGAACTGAAATAAACCTTTAGAGCACCTATTTTTTTCTTCCCAGACCCTCCCTCTTTCCCACCAACAACGCAGGGAGACATAACATGGGGTTTTGATCAGTCACTTCCTAAAAATTTTTCTTCAGTTTGTTCAGGGAAAGAAGGGTCTTTCTTCTGTTGTGCCATGGGGTCCTTCCCATGGGGGAAGTTCTCTGTGAATTTCTCTAGTGTGGTTCTCATTTTCATGAATAGTAGTCTCGCCCTACCTGATGTAACATGAGTCCCTCCCATGGGCAAAGCAGTTTTCCCAAAACTGCATAGTGTGGGTCATTTAGTTCATGGGGTGTAGTCTTTTAAGGATCAGCTGTTCTAGTTTGGAAGCAAGGGTTCTCTATCTCTGGAAGCAAGAGTTTTCTCTCTCTGTTTGAGTTTCCCACTAGATTACAGCTTCTCAGCATCCATTCACTCCAGTGTGAGCACCTTTTCTCACAGGCTGCGTGTGAATCTCTGCATCCCCCCATGTACTCCATGAATTATACGGAAACAATCTGTTGTATTACAGTCCTCACTACGGCTTGCAGAGAAATCTCGACTCTGATGCTTGGAGCACCTCCTCCCCCTCTTCCTTTTCACAGACCTCAGTGTAGCTATCTTGGTTTTGTCCACATGTCCTCACTTTCTCCTCTTTCTCCGACTAAGAAGAAAAAAAATGCTGCTCATAAGTACCATTGTCAACAAATTCCACCTGTTTAAAGATTTCTGTAGGATTTTTGTAGCGCTGAAAAGTTGATCTCGTCTGGATTCCATGTCGAGGAACTGTTTGCCATGTTTTCGTCGCTGGCCATGTGGTCCCCACCGCCACCGCACAGGCAGTGCTGGCTGCCACTTCATGCGGGGCACCGGAAAGGAAAAAACTGCTGCTGCTGCTTATGCTCTCAGCACAGCTGGCTAAAAGTGGCTAAGCAGGCAAAGTTCATTGTGAGCCGTGCTGAGATGGCAGCAACCGCATGGCCCCAGTCGTGTGGCCCCCACTCCGGCCCTGGGAAGGCCCTGGCCGTGGCACCTGCCTGCCCTTCGGAAGAAGAAGCAGAGACTGCCCAAGTTTTTTTTCCCTTCTTAAATATGTCATCACAGAGGCGTTACCAACTTCTCTAATTGGGCCAGCAACATGTCCATCACCAGAGCCTTCAGAGATTGGTGCTGCTGGACATGTAGAAGCTTCCAGCAGCTTCTCTTTCAGAAGTTGTCTCTATGGCTTCCCCCGCCCCCACCAAAAGCCAGGCTGTGTTAAACTAACACACCAAAATATTACCAAATCACTTTGACGAGGTTAGGCACAAGCTTTGAGTGAAAGCATTTCAAATTTTTTATTTTACATTTTTATTTTATATCAAGAATATGAAATATGTTTGTATTTCCTTTTTGTTCAAATCAAAGGAAAAAAGAAAATCTGAAATCCCTCTGCTTCTCCTACAGCATGGAGAAGGATTTACATTAAAAGGTATGACTCCTGTAAATAAAACTAAATATTCTGCAACAATCAATTTTTTAGTCAGAATTGAGAACAGTTCACTGTTTTGGTTTTATGAAGGCGTACTTTTTAAACTATAGTTCTGTGGAACTGTTTGTAGTGGTGATATCATTTTCTCTTTTCAGCTCACTCTAGAGATAAGTATAGATTCCTTTCTCTTTTTCTTCTTCTTAAGAAATGGAAATTATTACTGTCCAGGCCAACTTTCACATCTCCCGTATACAGAGGGTACTTAATATATCTGGTTTTCAGTAACTTTTTACCTTGATGCTTAAGGGTAAGCAGGTTTGAAATCTCAAATGTGCCAAAGAGAAGTGCATGTTAAAATGCCACACTGCGTCTTCAATGTCATAGGTTGGCATGAAATGCCAATTTTACACATGAGGCTTCTGCATTATTTTGACTCTTTAAAAGCAGGCATGTCTTTTCACCAATTCAGCTTTCATAAGCGGGGTGTGTGTATGGAATTTCAGCCACTTGTTTTATCAGTGTGAATCTGGCCCTGTTTTATACAGTGCTGTCTCGGTTTTGAAAGACAGGTGTCTGCTAAGGAAGGCAGAAACCCCCCCTGAAGTGGCAGATATAACCCTTTTCCCTCTAAGTTATTATATTTTGAAATCAAGGGCCTTTAGGCAAAGATGTGGGAAATAGGAATAACAGTTCTTTACTCTCTCTCTCTCTCTCTCTCTATATATATGTATATAACCAGTCAAAGAATACAACAACAACTATGGCAGTAACAGCAAACACAAACCCAGTCCCAGCCGTCTTGGCTGTCAGGCTATTTCCCCTCGGGTGCAGTTCCGCTCGCAGCCGGCAGGGGCGCTGGCGGCTCCCGGTGAGCAGGGCAGGTGCGATGGTTCCCCCGCGGCTGCAGGGGGCGCTCCGGAGCGAGCTCGGGGAGCACGCGGCACTGGCGGCCTGGGATCCCGGGAAGGGATGGAACAAAGGCTTCACAAACCCCTGGGCAGCCGATCCCGGACTCTCAGGAACAGCAGGCTGGAACGGCAGGCTGGAACGGCAGGCTAAAGCGGCAGGCTGGAGCGGCAGGGACGAACGCAAATCCCGGGTGGCAGACGAGATGTATCCAGATGGAAAAACCCCACGGAGGCCTAGGCAGGCAGGGCGAGCAGGGCTACAGCGTAGCGAAAGCTCGAAGCAGCAGCGGGGCAGGGCAGGGAAAGCGGCTTTTGGGGTCCTGGCGTTGTTTCCAGCAGGAAGAAAAGAACGGCCAAAAAGAAAGAAGCAGCAGCTCCTTTCTCTGCAGCTTCTCTCTCCGGACGCTCAGAGCGAACTGACCCCACACCCAGGTGTAGACAAAGGAGTAGCCAGGCCCGCCCCACCCCCCTTTTTGTCTTTCTTAAGTACAGCTATTTGTCCCCTAGCAACATGCATATGGGAGAAAATTCCTTTAACAGGAAAAAAACCTAAGACTAAACTAAAACCCCAACATTATCCACCCCGAATTTTTTCCCATACTAACATGTTACATGAAACTTAACTTTTTTAACCATATAAATCTATGCATCACCCAAATTATATACAAATATACATGCTGATACTGATACAAGTACAGAGCCATGGGTAGTTCACCCTAAAACAAGGTCCCCTTGAGGTAAGCATCGAGTCTCTCCATCCTTTTGCATCACCCACCAGGTGCAACCTGGTCCCTGAGCAAAAACGATCCCATGGATGAGTTTGTCTTTGCTCAAGGCAGACTATACCCAAACAGTTTTTCCAAGCATACCTCTCATGTGCACCACTGGAACCTTATCTCCATCTGTTGTTTGTAGGGGTTCGGATTGGGCAGGGCCTGCTCGGCTGGTGGAGCCTCGGGTGTTAACTAACCAGGTGGCTCTTGCTAAATGCATCTCCCAGTTTTTGAAAGTCCCCCCACCCAGTGCCTTCAAGGTGGTTTTAAGCAGTCCATTACACCGCTCAACCTTCCCAGCTGCTGGTGCATGGTAAGGGATGTGGTACACCCACTCTATGCCATGTTCTCTAGCCCAGGTGTTTATGAGGCTGTTCTTGAAATGAGTCCCATTGTCAGACTCGATTCTCTCAGGGGTGCCATGCCTCCAAAGGACTTGCTTTTCAAGGCCCAGGATGGTGTTCCGGGCAGTAGCATGAGGCATAGGATTGGTCTCCATTCATCCAGTGGTGGCCTCTACCATTGTGAGCACATAGCGCTTGCCTTGGCGGGTTTGAGGCAGTGTGATGTAATCAATCTGCCAGGCCTCCCCATACTTGTATTCGGACCATCAACCACCATACCACAAGGGCTTCACCCGCTTGGCCTGCTTGATCGCAGCGCATGTCTCACAATCATGGATGACCTGGGAGATACTGTCCATGGTCAGATCCACCCCTCGATCTCGTGCCCACTTATAGGTGGCATCTCTGCCCTGATGACCTGAGGCATCATGGGCCCATCGAGCTAGGAACAGTTCTCCTTTATGTTGCCAATCTAAGTCTATCTGGGACACCTCTATTTTCGCAGCCTGATCTACCTGTTTGTTGTTACGATGTTCTTCATTAGCCCAGCTCTTGGGGATGTGAGCATCTACATGACGGACCTTCACGGATAGCTTCTCTACCCGAGTGGCAATGTCTTTCCACTCTTCAGCAGCCCAGACTGGTTTTCCTCTGCGCTGCCAGTTTGCCTTATTCCACCTTTCCAGCCAACCCCACAGAGCATTGGCTACTATCCATGAATCAGTGTAGAGGTAGAGCTTTGGCCACTTCTCTCTTTCAGCTATGTCCAGAGCTAATTGGACAGCTTTGAGCTCAGCAAATTGGCTCGATCCACCTTCTCCTTCAGTAGCCTGTGCAACTTGTCGTGTGGGGCTCCATACAGTGGCTTTCCATTTCCGGCTAGCGCCTACAATTCGGCAGGAACCATCAGTGAAGAGGGCGTATTGTCTTTCACTCTCTGGTAGCTCGTTATATGGTGGGGCTTCTTCAGCACGTGTCACCTGCTCCTCTTCTTCAGAAGATAACCCAAAAGTCTCACCTTCCGGCCAGTTTGTAATTATTTCCAAGATCCCAGGGCGACTTGGGTTTCCAATTCGGGCGCGCTGCGTGATGAGGGCAATCCATTTGCTCCAAGTAGCGTCGGTGGCGTGATGCGTGGAGGGAACCTTTCCTTTGAACATCCACCCCAGCACCGGTAGTCGGGGTGCCAGGAGGAGTTGTGCCTCTGTGCCGATTACTTCTGAGGCAGCCTGGACTCCTTCATAAGCTGCCAGGATTTCCTTCTCTGTGGGAGTGTAGTTGGCTTCAGATCCTCT
The DNA here is from genome assembly GCF_965178545.1 of Coloeus monedula. Lineage (NCBI taxonomy): Eukaryota > Metazoa > Chordata > Aves > Passeriformes > Corvidae > Coloeus > Coloeus monedula. The sequence goes on along the minus strand of NC_138788.1, from coordinate 2,660,670 downwards.
GTAGCTTCGGCTCCAGAATCCCAGTGGTCGGCCCCGAGTCTCACCAGGCACCTTCTGCCAGAGGCTCCAGGACAGACCATTGTTCCCGGCTGCAGAGTAGAGCACGTTCTTCACCTCTGGTCCTGTCCTGACTGGGCCAAGGGCTACGGTGTGAGCAATTTCCTGTTTGATCTGGGCGAAGGCTTGCTGCTATTCAGGGCCCCAGTGGAAATCGTTCTTCTTATGGGTGACCAGGTAGAGAGGACTCACGATCTGGCTGTACTCGGGAATGTGCATCCTCCAGAAACCTATAGCACCTAGGAAAGCTTGTGTTTCCTTCTTGTTGGTCGGTGGAGACATTGCTGTGACCTTATTGATGATCTCAGTGGGAATCTGATGCCGTCCATCTTGCCACTTTACTCCCAGGAACTGGATCTCTCGGGCAGGTCCCTTGACCTTGCTCTTCTTGATGGCAAAACCAGCTTGCAGGAGAATTTGAATTATTCTCTCTCCTTTCTCAAACACTTTGGTTGCAGTGTTCCCCCACACAATGATGTCATCAATGTACTGCAGATGTTCTGGAGCCTCACCCTTTTCTACTGCAGTCTGGATCAGTCCATGACAGATGGTGGGACTGTGCTTCCACCCCTGGGGCAGTCGGTTCCAGGTGTACTGCACGCCCCTCCAGGTGAACGCAAACTGAGGCCTGCACTCTGCTGCCAGAGGAATGGAGAAGAATGCATTGGCAATGTCAATAGTGGCGTACCACTTCGCTGCTTTGGACTCCAGCTCGTACTGGAGCTCCAACATGTCCGGCACGGCAGCGCTCAGCGGTGAAGTCACTTCATTCAGGGCACGATAGTCCACAGTCAGTCTCCATTCCCCATCAGACTTGCACACAGGCCAGATGGGGCTGTTGAAGGGTGAGTGGGTCTTGCTGACCACCCCTTGACTCTCCAGCTCGCGGATCATCTTGTGGATGGGGATCACGGCATCTCGATTTGTCCGATACTGCCGGCGGTGCACTGTCAAGGTGGCAATTGGCACTCGTTGCTCTTCCACTTTCAGGAGCCCAACTGCAGAAGGATTCTCAGATAGTCCAGGCAGGATGTTCAATTGCCTAATGGCCTCTGCCTCCACAGCAGCAATCCCAAATGCCCACCTGAGTCCTTTTGGGTCTTTGTAATAGCCATTCCAGAGGAAGTCTATGCCCAGAATACATGGGGCCTCTGGGCCGGTCACAGTCGGATGCTTTTGCCACTCCTTCCCAGTCAGGCTCACCTCAGCTTCCAAAAGGGTCAACTGCTGTGATCCCCCGGTCACCCCAGCGATGGATACAGGTTCTGCCCCCACATGTCCCGATGGCATTAGAGTACACTGTGCCCCAGTATCAACCAATGCATCATATTTTTGTGGCTCTGATCTGCCAGGCCATCGAATCCACACCGTCCAGAAAACTCGGTTCTCCCGTGCCTCTTCCTGGCTAGAGGCAGGGCCCCTCTAGCCCTGGTTATCATTCTTTCCCTGGGTGTACATGCTCGAGGTACCTTCAAGGGGATCGACATATCATCCTCCCTTCTGTAATACCTGGCAGCTCGGTCACGGGAGGCTGAGGCTACCTTCACCTTAGCGGAACCCCCTCGGTTAGCGCCTCCCTCCTTGAGTTCACGCACCCGCGCTGCCAGGACAGAGGTGGGTTTCCCATCCCACCTTCTCATGTCTTCCCCATGCTCACACAGGAAAAACCACAGCTCAGCTCGTGGGGTGTACCCTCTCTCTCTAGCAGGGGGACAACGGGCTCTGACTTGGGGGCCTGTGACTCGCACTGGTGCCACACTGACCCTCCTCATCTCCTCCCTCATCTCCTCCCTCATTTCCTTCCTCATCTCCTTCATCTCCTCTTTGAGGTCCTGGACCACAGCAGAGACATGAGCTTTCAGCGGGCCATTGATCATGCTGTCATAATGCCTGAGCTTGCTGGCAACAGAGCCCACGGTTTCTCGGGTATTGTCAGCATCAATCGTTGCAATGAAGGTGGTGTATTGCGATGGCCCTAGCCTTGCCAGGTTCCACATCATCTGTCCTGTGCACCTGACCTTATCGGGGTCATTATCATGCTGTCCATCCTTCCCAAAGAGTACCTCTAATATTGCCACCTCTCTTAGCTGTTGGATCCCTTGCTCGAGTGTCTTCCACTGCATTCTATGAGGATACTCCTGCATTCTTTCTTTGTGAATGAACCTTTCTCTCACACTCGTTAAGAGCTGCTCCCAGAGAGAAAGGGGCCCTGGCTCCCTCACAAATATCTGGTCCACACCTGGGTCCTGGGTCAACGATCCCAGATACCTTGCCTCACCTGGTCTGTTTACCACTTCCATAATAACCTTGTTTAGTCCATTTAGAAAGAGAAGTCTCTTCTTGCTCATGCTATGAAAACATTATCACAACGAGACAGCCGCCCACTTCCAAATATTGTTCAGTCCATTTAGGAAGAGGAGTCTCTCTGCCTGCATGTGAGTCCTTTCCCCCGACTTGCAGCTTTTCCCGCAACTGCTTTCGAGGGTCCACTCTTGAAGTTTCTTGGGGTACAATTTTAAGGTTGAGCCGTTCAGAAACAAAAACAGAGGCCCTTCTCCTTCCCTGGGAGCAAAGGGTCTTCATCATCTTCATCGTTAAGACTATCTCTGGAAGCATCTCTAGGTACTGAGGTTTTCTCCTTTCCCGTTTAGAGCAAAAGTCCTCATCTGGTTCATCTCTCCCTGTCCAAACTTCTCATGAAATTACAGCTGCGTCAGCATCTGCCTATCTCGGCGCAGGTGCTTTTGCTTACGAGTTGAACACTCCACCCCCCATATCTTCATGAAATTACAACAGGATACTCTGATATATCATAGCTTCACAACAGAATTTCAGCTTTAAGCATCTCCTCTCTCTCTCCTCCCTCAGGTTTTCAGCTCTTCACAGCAGTAAAAGGGTTAATCTCACCTCGGCCTTGCAGCTTTGCAGCTGGAATGTTGAATTTTCCTTATCGCAGTGGAGAGGGGGGAGAGCCGAGCCACTCCGGCTGCCCATGGCAAGGCAGTGGGGGGGGTTCCACGGCTGGAACAGGTCCATGGCTCCAGGATGGCCGTGGCCCGGCCCGGCCTGGCCCAAGCAGGGCCTGGCCGGGCCCGCTGGCCCCCACACGGGGCCCGCAGCCACCTGTGCCAGCGCCGGAAACGAGAGAGAGCTTGGAGGGGGAGTTTGCCTATTCTTAAATGTGGATCACAGAGGTGTTCACAACTTTAAGTGGCTTAGAGAATTGTCCATATTCAAACTGGCCAGCTGATAGGTTCTATCAGTTCCCAGAGGAAACTGTAAGCACCCCTTAGCAAGGTCGTCCCTTCCGGGACTATGCTTGCTAACCTATGACAATATGGGAGAAAATTCCTTTAACAGGAAAAAACCCTAAGACTAAACTATAACCCCAACAAGTGCCAAAAACAAATGTTTGCTTTATCTCCCTTCTGTGGCAAGACCATGCACACACTGCTCTGAGTATTCTGGGAAGGACCAGCAAGGCAGGTTTTAAAGACGCAGATCTGGGCTCATTTTGTGAAATCCCATGCATGCCAGGGTTTCCTTGCTGGAATTCTCAATAAAGAACGAGTTTGTTCACATTCAACCACTGAAGAGTTTGCACAGTCCTCATAATGCTGTAAAGTACATTTGGCCAGCTGTGAAATCCTGTCTGGGAGAGACTGCAGGTCTTGATACATATTTTCATTCTGTTGTTGATTCCTCCCTCTCCAAATGGTTCATCATCCTCAGTTAACTCCTAAGCGTAGTTTAAATAATTGCCTTGTGGCTGTTGAAAGCTCACTGTGAGACAACCTCCCCAGTGTGAGATTTGTACTGATCAGAGAGTATTGTTTGAAGCAGAAGGACTTGAACTAACAGGGTTCTTTGTAGTAGAATGAATTCTCAAGAGTTATCTCTCATTTAAAGGGAGTACTTATTTTGGAATGTGGTTCAAAGCATTTTTCATGTTGTCAGTGAAGCATCTGTTATGGGAATTAATGATTTTGATGTTTTTAGCTTTCAGAAGACATCAGAAACCAAAATATTGGATTTGGGGGCTCTATGTGTGAAAGAAGTAGGATATTTTGCTGTAATTTCCAGATGAATTGTATATTTCTGGGTTGTATCTGCTCTGGTATGTGGTTATAGTTAATACATTTGAAAACTCCAGATTAAACTGGGACTGTGTATGTGCAATTGTGCTAGGTTATCTGAGGTTTTTTGCTCTCCTTCCTCATACTAGGGCAGATTCAATTTGAGTGTAGTCCTCACACTCCTCATTTTTCATCTTGCTGTTTTACGTGCAGCCGTTCTCACCTGCCTACTTCAGTCCCATAAATGTCTTGTACTCCAGCCAGGACTTCTTTTGGCTTTTCCTGTAGAGGAAGCTCACACAAACCTGCAGGAAACTTTTTCCAGTGACAGATTTCAGAAACAGGTAGAAGAGCTTTCTTCAGGGTGCTTTGGGGTGTCCTGTGTCCCAGGATTTTAATGTGAAGGCCAGTGCAGAGCATCTTGGCCTCTCCCATTTAAGAGAAGCCAACAGGCAAACAGCTCTAGAAGAGAGGAGCCATGCAATAATATTGGCTGCTTCTCCCATGTCAGCCCTGGCTGGTTAGGAAAAAGAAAAGCTGTACACTGCAGGCCTCTGCTCCCATAGTTCTGAATATTTTGCAGTGAGGTGGCCAGTCCAGCAAAAATAACCCTGGAATGATCTGATTTCTTCCACTGTTGCTGTTTTCTGGAAGCAAAGGTCTGTTCCCCCAGGCTCCCAGGGGCTAGACAGCCAGTGGCTTTTCTTGGAAGCGTTAACCCAATCTAGTTGCTTGAACCAACCACCAAAATATTACAACAGTCCCTTTGAATTTCCTGTATTTTGTGTGGAGTCACTGTACCTGCTGTCCTTTGGCACATCCTGCCTGCTGTCTTCTTTACTGCCTCAGTGCACAGCAGGCAGGCATGGCAACACCTCTCCCATCACCAGGTTGTGAGCTTGCTCTCAATGTGCTCATAGCTGTGGGCAGGGAAAAAGAACAGTATCCTTGGCTTCCAGTTTAAAGCTGGAAAAATTGAGTTTCAGCTGTTCCTCACAAGCCTCATACAACAAGCTGAACAAGGGACACGAGGACTACTTTGTATGCATAAGCCTAGAGGGTCTTGTTCACTGCAGCTGAAATTTGTGGTGAACAGATCTCTACAACATGCATTCTAATGTCATAGCAGCTTTACACTGAGTGGTTTAATTTCATGCCAGCTTTAGATAAGAATTTTTTTTGTTTCATTTCTGTGGTTATTCAATAGCCTGTTGTTAAAAGTCAGCACTCAGGTTTATGCCTATTGCAAGCCAGAAGCAGAAAACAATCCAGTAGTGCTAGAGCAATGAGAAAGTTATCTTAATCTAAATTATACAAGAAATAAACACAATATTTGATGGGGACTCTGCTTATCTTTTCATGTCCTCCCAGCTTGTGTTCTTTGCTGTGACAGGAATTTATATATGAGGTTTAGAACTAAGAAATAATATTTAACTCTTCATGGTAATCCTTTCTAAAATTACAGTTGGTAGAGAATTAAGATTGTTACTGTTTCCCTTTCCTTCATCCATTTTAATGTCTTAAAATAGGGATTACCATGGAAGTTTCCATCCAGCTAAGATAGTTGAGCTGCAGCTGTGGTAATACCTTTCAAGAACATACAGCTTCTTTTTATTCACTCAGTCTTTATAAATTTCAGGAGTCCTATAGTTATAAATAAAGACTATTTTGGAACCAGTCTACACGTTATCAAACACAAATTTTGCTACCAAGGATACCAGTAGGTGAATATTTGCATACATAATTTTCCACAAAAGAGTCCTGCACATCTTTCTTATGCATGGAAAGTTTGTCCTTATTCGTTTTCTGAAGGTTCCCACTGCAGCTTTTTCATCCCTGTGCTTAGTGCACCTGCCTGGTGCCCCACAAAGTCTGGAATTACTCAGTATGGAGAGCAAGGAGGTAATGTGGGGCTGTTTATCCACCAGTGTGTGTTGTTTGCATATATATACATCAGCAAAGGCAGGAGGCTTGAAAAACTACGGAAAGCAATGGGACTTGCTCTGAGCCATCTTTTGAGGCACGATAGGAAATTAAGAAGCTTTTCCTCAAGATCTAAGGTCTCTCCCCTGATCTAAGAGGGTGAGTACATCTTAGGAAGATTGGAGAGAGTGTCCTGATAACAGGAGTGGGAAGGCTGGAGGAGATCAGGCAAAGCTGAGTCTGTGCTCAGCTCTCTGAGGGAGCAGTGGCTGATGCCTCCATTCCCCAGGGAGCTGGAGCACACCTTGATAGGGATGGAGGATTGGCTGGTGGGGGGTGGAGGAGGGGTTAATGAAGGGAGTGAGGGAAAGAGCTCTGAGTCCCTATGCTCTGGTGTAGCATCCTTCCTACCTTTCTTTCCCTGGTCACCGACACCCTCCTGGAACTCCTGGTGAACATCAGCATTCACTCTTTGTTTGTTACTGTGCCGACAGGAGATAATCCAAAATTGCTTATGGTATAATGAATTTTGGGAGTTATCCTAAAACACAGTCCAGTAGTTACCTGCCTACTGCACAGCTGTTTCAAGACATTTCAGGGAGTGGGCTTGAAGTTCTTTTTTCCACCTTGCCTGGAAGTTCAGTGGCCAGAACCCTCAAAGGCGGAGTTCCTGTCTAGGATACCAAATACCATTTGTAAAGCTTTGCTGCATGTTCCAGTTTAAAGGCTTGGGCCACGAGCTTGGCCTAGCCTAAGCTACCATTTAGGAAATGGGTGCTTTAGGATTTAGCTGGCATTTAATGCCAGAAACCTTTGTCATGTAAGAAATAGCATGTTGGATTTATGGGGGGCTTTTGGTTCCCAACAGTGTATTAGTATTTTCACTTAAGTAAGTTTTAATTGTAAATGTGAAGTTGTTCATTAGCAGTAGACTGCTGTAGTTTTAACAGAGTAAGTTGTCCAGCTACATGAAACTGTTCCCCATTATTTGCTTTACTCTCCTTAAAAGTTTCAGTTTGTCTCTATAACTTTAATTATAACTTTTATGTCTTCAGAAGCAGTCCCTTCAAACAGCAGTTACCTTTCCTCACACCATGATTTGGAGGTTAAAAGTCCAGTTCCTGTTGTAAGATGCTAAGTACAGAAAATGGGGATCACAAATCATCTCTGTTCTTTCTTTCCTAATATGTCCCTGCACATTCATTTGATTTCTGCCCTTTTGAATTTTCACAAAGTGTAAATCAAGTCCGCTTGTAACAGTGCTGCTGTTGATATTTTGCATTTAATCTGATCATAAGGCACTTTAAGTGTTAAGAAATTGAAATTATATTCCTTCACCCAGCTCAAAGCCAAGCTAAAACTCTCCAAGCCTTAGGCTGAGGTGCTGTGAGAAGTCGACCTTTAAAAGCTTAAGCTGCAGTGAAACTCTGTTTCTAAGCAGGTCTTAAAGTAGACGAGGGGAGACTAGAAATCTCCGGTTGAGAACATTAATTCTCTTTCTGCCCCACAGAGGATTTTTTCCATGTTCAAGTGCCTCAGTTTGCCTCTTGAAGTGATATAACCTGCTGTGTTTTGCAGTTCTCTTTCCTCACTGTGTCCAGGGTTGAACACCGAAAGACAGTGAGTGTGATCTATTAGAACCATTCCTAAAGAAATCTGGGAATGAGGGCACTTCTGTGGCAGGTATTGTGGCATTTTCAGAAATTTCCTGTAGCTTTCTCTCTTTTGGAGCAAGCTGTATATATCCCAAACCCTGCTGGAAGCTTTAGTTTCAGCGGATTTAGTACTTCAACGAAAAAATATTTAACTAATTTTTTTCCTGACCCTTCAGTGTAGCTAATCTTGGTGGGTGAGATGGATATAGAAAATGAGAAAGTCCTTTGGAGGCTGACCTGCTGGGAATAGCCTGGCTTCTGGGAGGAAATTTGATGCCAAAGGCTGGCTGTACCAGGTGGCTGAAGGTAATCCCTGAGCACCCAGTATTGCTGGAGCTGCCACCTTTCCACTCCTTCTGCAACTGTGCTGGATGCTTAGATCTGAAAATTGTTTAAAAACTGAGATTTGGGACAATTTTGATTACCATGCTGGAGACATGTAATCCACCACCAAACTGCTCAGATTTAATAACCTAAAATTTTGCATTATGGTCTGAAAAATAAAGGTAAATCCCCAGGAATTTAGTTTAGTTGCATGTTCTGTTTCTTTCTCCTTGGGCTAAATGCCTGTTAGAAGCAGGTGCCACTGCCTGGTTGTTGACAGATGACACCATGGCTGTTCTTAGGGATTGCTGAGTTCTGTGGGGCAATTTGCATTTAGGTATTCAGGGAGTTAACTCTGCAGATCCCATTGATTTAAAATTTGAGATACAATGGAGACCTGCCATTCACTAACTCATCCTGCTGGGGTTTTTCACACAACATAGTGAGGCTCTTTTCCTCCAAGAGCCTCTAAATGACAAAAAAGAAAAGACAGTGAGCAGCGAGCATTATTTGCTGTGAAAAACATGATTTTAGAGCCCTCTAACCTCTCCCACTTCGGTTTCTGTTTCCTGGCAGCAAGATGCTAATCTAGTCATCCCATGGTCAGAAATGGTTTCTTATCTCTGATCTCTCTAGTCACTCTTTCCATGCTTTTCCAATTCTGCTCTAGTCCCTCAAGGTAAGAGGATCAGAACCATAAGTATTGACTTATGGGAAATCCTTCCTTTTCTAAGTTTTAAAACATTAATTAATTTTGCATTTTTGACTCTTGAAGTTTGACTCATACTGAATAGTAGTTTCCAGCACATCTCAGTTATAATCTTAAGATCTCATTCTCTTTCTTTTAAAGAACACATTTTCAAAATAAATTCATACATTTTCTTGAGAAGTGGTTTGCTTTTAAGTTTTACTTTTTGAGCTGTTCAATAGGATGCCAGTGCATCATGTCCCGCCGGTAGATGTTACCTGTGGCATCTTTAGAGCAATCTTAAGAGAGAACATTTACAGGAATTTCTGAAATTGGAATTTTTGGTCTTTTGAATAATGTTTCGTAAATGGAAATAAGGATGCAGAAGGCTTTTAGAGGAATATGTGAAATTTCATGTGCTGTCATTCCAAAATAAGTCATTAATGCTGGCTAAAGAAAACAACCCACACCTACAGGTTTATTTTCCAGCTCCATTGCTATCTGCCGATGGTTTTTTCATGCTAAAAATATGATTGCTTTTCTGTTTAGATTCCACTATTCCACTGAACACTTCTGTCCATACTTCTTTTCTGTGTGGACACCTATCTTTATTCCTCTGTTCACTTCAACATAAGCATGGGCTTTATAATTGACATTGTTGACTCAAGGAGCAGGTCCATTGCTCACAGGTGAGGTCTGATCTTCTGAAGCACTTGTGTGGGGAGGGAAGAGGAGGAACAGAGAAGGAAGAGCTTGGATCAGGCAAGGAATGAGAGCAGGAATGTTTGTGTCGGCCACTTTCAGACGTTGTGGAAGGTTCTGCAATGCTGGCTGGTCCCAGGAGGGGAAGTGCTCCCAGAGCTGCCATGGGCTGTTCTTGTGCTCTGTGTGCAGTGACCTGAACAGAGCCTGGCCAGCCTGTTCTGTGTTCCTAGACTTGTAATGGGAACTCTACAGGATCCTGTTAAAGCCAGGGTGTTGAACAAAACAGAAAAAGAACAAAACAAAGGCCAGGTGCAGTCAGATGAACTATTAGGATATACTGTAGGAAATAAATGCTGATGTCTGGCAATAAAATCTCAATGAACAGCTCTCTACCCATTTTTTCCAAAAAGTGAGCTGAGCAGAATTTGGAACTATTTGGTTGCAGATGGTTATACAGACACCCTAGAGGTAATTGGATACTCTTCCTGTTAGGAAATGCAGATTGTGTTTTGCTCTGTGAAATGGTCCAGCCTGTGACCCTTGTGGGTTTGCTTTGCTTTGCTAACAACAGAACTGGACCAGTGGGAGCTCAGCAGAAGGACAGAGCAATGGAGAACAGTATTGCCCACGGCCTAAAATCTGTTCAAGGGAAATAATGTCCAAATAAAAACAATCAAAGAACTTTACATTGCTTAGGTCCATTAGGGCTAATTAGCAGCATTGGATGATAAAGTTTTGAAAGCCATGTCAGCCCATAGCTAACACTTGACAGCTGGCACAGGGAATATGGCAGGAGCTGTACTACCTTTCTGTAAGGGGAGGGAGTCCATAAAGTCGTAGTGTTTAGTAAGCACGTACATTAATTATTTGCTGCCTACTCTTGTAAAATCTTGGGATTATCTGATCTCTGAGGAGAAGAGCATTGACAAATGAAGATTGTCTGGACAGTTGCAATTTTGTTTAAAGCTCCCTGCAATGAGCAGATGTTTGGACAGCTGAGAATTTTCATCTGAGCTTTCCTGAGGGGACTTTGTAGCCCAGTGTGCTGCAAATCTGTGGGGAGATATTTGCAGCAGTGCTTGAGGTTTTTCACCTTCCTCTGTACATACCAAAAGGATGATAAAACAAAAACTAAAACTCATGTTTAGTTTAAAAAGAAAACTTCCCCTCTATATGTTGCACATTTGTTTTTTAGGAACAATCTCACTAATTTCTGAATGTGACTTCTGGTAATCTGTTTTTGTAGGAAGATGTAATTCTGAGGTTTCTGCAACACAGAGTGCACCAGCACACTGGTTAAATAAGCTTGTACAGGTGAAAGCAGCCAGCCTTTCACAAGAAAACAAGTATTTCTGTCCAGCCACAGCTCAGGGGCTGTGTCTGTCACTGGGGCTCCTGGCCGGTAGGATATGGCCCCTTCTAGTCTGTATTTGTTCACTGAATCTGTTTACTTCATGACTGTAGTTTACAAAAATGAAAAAGGTTATTTTGTACGTCAAGGAAAATCTACTCTCAGTATAGATTTTGACTAGTTCTAAGGCATGGCAGCACTGCATAACTTGTTACTCTTTCTTCAGGGAAGGGAATTAGTTCCCAGGCTCCCCATGGAATGGGCATGGCCCCGAGGCTGCCAGAGCTCCAGAAGCATTTGGACACCACTCCCAGGGATGCCCAGGGTGGGATTCTTGGGGTGTCTGTGCAGGGACAGGGGTTGGACTCGATGGTTCTTGTGGGTCCCTTCCAATTCAGTACATTCTATATGGGTGAGAAGACTCCCATGCTAAGAACACAGAGACCTCTCCAGTAAAGTGTGAAAGTTTTCCATCTTTGCTGAGCACCTCTGGTAACTGGAGCCGTGGGGAGAGGATGCTGATGTGGAGGGAGAGAAGTAGGAGCTTGGGGACCTCACAGAGTGTGGTGTGTGAACAAGGCTGCAGCTCAGGCACTGCCCACACCAAGTTCCCCTCCTGCAGCAGGAGTGGCTTTCCTGTGGCTCTGCAGCCCATGCACGTCCCGTGAGGGGCATTCAGCAAACAAAAGGCACCGTGTGCCCAGTCACTGACAGTGCCTGGGGCATCTGCTTCCACAGTTACATGTGAATGACTTGTCACAAATATTGCAGATGCAGAGCTCTGTGCAATGTGAATTTGAAGACATCAGCTACAGAGATGTCAAGAAAAGCTGTTGGCTCAATACAGAAGATTAAACAAGGTGTGGTAAATAAATGCTGGACCAGTTACTGAGGATTTCTGGGCTGTTTGGAATTTGTAGGAGTGTCTCTTGTGGATAAAAAAGGACTATTAAAATATTCAGATTGCAATGCAAATGTTCTAATTTCAAGCATATAGTCTTTATTTTGGCTGGATATCTGATTTTATATGCCCCTGCAGATACCTTTGAGAGCAGAACTGCAACACTACTACTGAGAATGGGGACAGGCCACTTGAGATACAGTCCTTCAAGCAAACTTTGTTTCCAGATTGGAGGGGACCCTGAAAGATAATCTGATCCAAACTTTAATCTTCACCAGGTCATCAGGGAAAATAAATATTTTGATAAGGCATAGCCAGTGAGCAACAGCCAGTGTACAAGGTGCCACATCTACCTCCAGTTTCCCTTTGGTTCTCCTTGTGTCCTTTTCCCAGTATCCTTGTGCAAAAGATGGTCCAAAGATCCCTCATGTGCCTCACAATCATCGCCAAGGACAGAGACTGAACACAGAAGTCCTGGCCTGGCTGAGGTGGGATTGTCTGCCAAGTGTTGCCTACAGGTGTGCCCACTGGGAACTGGTACGCATTCCTGAGGAAAATTAGTGCAGGTCACAATGGAGTGCGCCGTTCTTGCTGCCCAGGCGGGAAGGACTGCGCTGAAATGGAAAGGAACGACCTGTCCTGTACACCTGTCTGATACCTGTTTCCCAAAGCAACGGACCCCATAACAACAGCTGTAGATCTCCCCACCTCTTGGGGAAAAGGGGGAGATGTGGGGATACAGCTAGAAAGCAGAAGCGAGAGCACTGCTAAACTCATGTCAGAAGTAGATGCGCTAACGCTGCTAGGCCGCAAACCATGGCAGGCAGTACGGCCTATAAAAGGCATGCTTGGTATAAATCTGTGATAGTGCTAGCTTCTAGTTTTGCAATGTTATTATGAAACATAGATATGGTCTTGGCCAGTTGCCCCTCCCTTTTGAAAAGGACTATAAAGGGACTTTCTGAAATAACTGAGATTGAGATCTCCCCACGGAAAGAAGGCGAATCTATTGGCAGAAGACCACGAGGACTTCGTCTCATCCGTTGGTAGCTATTGCCCCCCTTTTTCTTCCTCTCTACTCTTTTACTTTGTTTTTCTTCATCTCCTTCTCTTTCTCTCCTCTATCACATTACCGTGTTGTGGGCACTTAATAAAGGTGCACTGTTCTGATTAAAACTGAAATCTCTTGTGTCCTTTTACACTCTGAGATCTATAAACGAACCATCATGACCCCCGCTTGTATTAGTGCATCGTGACACCCTGGTGTGTATATTCAACATAGTAACCGTGGAAATGATATGTGCTTACAACTGGCTTATATTTCCGGATTTACGAGCCATAGCTGGCAGCATAGGCCTGTGACAAAGCTTTTCTTTGCCTGTTGAGTCAGCCCAGAGGTCCCTCAGAGCAAAATTATGTAGGTCTGCTAAATGAGATTTTAAAATGAGAATACAGAAACAACAGTACAGCTTTCAAATGTTTCTGATTGAAAGCCCTAACTGTATATCCAGGGATGATTTATATTATTTTCACAATAGCAAGCTTTCAGGACTCATTCAAAAATCTGTTTGGAACAGGACTAGAATGACATTGTCTCTGCCTCTTTTCAAAAGAAAGGAAGGAAATGCTGAAGTAGTTTAAACTTGCTGTGAGAGACAAAATTAGGGCAAGCAGGGCATATAAGTGGGGATTCATTATGTTCCTTTCCACTCTGCACAGCCAAGGCCAGTGAGAAGTGAGTGGAAGTTAAAGCTGGTCCTTGCAGCAGTAACCCCTGTGTGAGTTATGGGCTCTGCAGTTGTGAGCACCCACCTTGTTTGGAGCTTCACCTGCTCACGTCAAGAGCAGAGTCTGGAGCATCTGCCTCCTATCTGAGGAACCGCAGATAAATGTCTTGAAGCCTGAAGTGTTTTCTGAGCTGTGGCCTTCTGCTTTCCTGCAGACTTGGTATGGTACTGCTGGAAGCCGGGAGCTGCAACAGCCTCAGCAAAAGTGGTGGGGCAGCACTTCCTATCTATTGAGATCCCAGCTGGTATCTGAGAGTATCACACCAACATCACATGATTCCGGGTTTTCAGCCTAACATCTTTGAACAACAGGTGCAGACTCATGGAACCTACAGATTACTGACTGCGTGTATCCTCTACCAATCCCTTTCTATTCTGCATTATATTATCTACAGAGAGATTGCATCCCACTTATGGCCGTGCTAATGCAAAAGTCACCTCTCAGGGAGTGGTATTTAAACCACTGAAGTATTTGTTCAAATCAGTTAATGTAGCAGGCAACGCTTAAGAAATAACAGGAATACAAAACTGGAAGAAGCATCCCCCAAGTCTGTGTCTCTGACACAGCACTTGCTGTGTCTCTGGCCTGATTTCTGTGCCACCACTAGCCAAGCCACTCAGTCGCATGTGCATTTACAACAGTGAACCTGTGCAAGTTACACAATTCACATGTGCAAATCACACCATTCCTAGAAATATTAGAAGAATAAGATAACCCGTGTGTAATTAATTTTTTAGGAAGGTGACCGTTTAAATCAGACATGGTTTGTGCTGCACAGCATTTTTATTGCAATGATCTTGGGGCTCATAAGTACTAAAAACTAAGGTCAGGAGGATGTCTTGTGCATATTTTTATTTCTAGAATCATTTAGGTTGGAAGAGACCTTTAAGATCATTGAATTCAACTGATTCATGGTGCTTTTCATGATGCTTCAGTTAGCTGAGCAAAAAGCCATCTGATAACTCCTTTCTAAATGGTGGATGAATGGAAAACCAGGAATTGTGTCTGTGGCTGCTTCAGAGAGCAGCAATGCTGAAGATCACATTTCTTCTCAGCATTGTTTGTATGCCTTCAGCTATGTTCATATCCAAGTAAGAGAGAGAGTCGAGCCTTGGTGTGCTTGCAAGGGAGAACAGTGCTTCCACAGAAGGGAAAGAGCTTGAACTACTGCTTGAAGGGTGAGTGGGACTCCAAAATCTGCATTTAGTTGACCTTAAAGATACAGGTCTTCTTCCAGTCCCGTGTGGGGCAGTTTACCGTTCCACTATAATAGGGGGAGTCGAGGAAGATTCTTTTTGATAGATTTTTCAAACGAAAATAAAGCGCAAATGCGGCAATATTCTATCTGAGAACCATTTATTGATAGAAAAGGGTAAGTGAGTCTACCGAAGGGGGATAGAAAAGAGAGCAGAGAGGGAAAAGAGAGATAGAAAGAAATAGACGATAGGGACAGCGTTAACACAGGAACCTCGGGCGCGTGCTGCGAACTGTGGGCTGGGCACGATTTCCGAGCAGCACCAGGCTGTGTGTCTCTTCTGTCAGAGGAGAACAGGCTGCTGTGGCTACGGGCGTGCTTCTGGAGCAGCTGCAGGTTCTCAGAGTCGGGGCACGGTGGCTGCGGGCGTCAGCGGCTGCAAGTCAGGGGCCGTGGGCAACGTGGGGATAACGGCGGTGGTCACGGCTGGGTACAAGTGGCAGCGACAGGCTGGTCGCTACGGGCTGGTGCTAGAGCAGGTCGGTGAAGCAGCAGCACAGGAAACACAGTGGTGGTGCTCACAGCTGGGCACAAGCGGCAGCGGCTGCGGCCGGCAAACACAGCGGGGGCGGATGGCTGTGGTGGCGCCTGCCCTAATGGGGAGGCAATGGAGCACCAAGTCCTCGTGGTGACGAGCTGGTCCGCAGGAACGGCGAAGCAGGGCGAAGCAGGCACAGGCAGGGAAGCAGGACCACAGGGAGGAAAAGAGCGAAGGGAGAGGGGGGCTCGGCCTCCCTCCCTCCAAAAAGACCCAAAAGCGAATGGCTCCCATTGTGCTGCAGTTAATTGCTTTCATGTTTTGAGGCTCCTCCCCTAGCCCAATTTTGCGGACATTCTTCCTGGGCATCTGGGCATTTCGCTCACAGCCCGATGGCGGGAGCTTTCTCTGCCCTGATTGGCTGCCAGGTGAAGCTTCCCCAGGACAGGGCTGCCAGCACACATACAGCTCTTACAGGAATAACACATGTTGAGGCATAAATAAAAATCAGATTGGTCCCTCTCAGTCAGGAAAGACTTGTGTCTGTCATGTCATCAGTTCCTCTGGTACCAGCACCAGCCAGGTTTCTCCATCTACCTGAAGCTCTCCATGGGGGTTAAAAATGAGATGAGCAGAAGGGGATGTTTTCTATCCCCCTTAATGGTCAGACTAAAAGGGAAAATTATCTGCAGGAATTACTCCTGTCATGTTCTGGAAGGACTGGTATTTTATGGGGTGGAGGCAGTGCTTAAGGGTGCACTTAATGCTCTGTGTATTAGACAACGAATGGAAGAGAACTGCTCTGTCACTGTAGATAAAAGAAATAATTGGAAATACGAATAATACAGAGAGAGAGGTATTTTTAAAGTCAAGTCCACCATGTGCCACAAGAAGCATCTCTTTTTGTATATGACTGTGCTTCTTTTCACACAGTCACCCATAACAATTACCTTTCACTTTTCTTTCTAGATTTGCTTTCTGTGTAATACTGGTTTTCCCACCATGTTTTGAAAGCCCAACCTCTTAATTTAATGGACTCAAAAAGCTGCTTCCCCGAAGCAGCCTTTTTAGTTACTGCTTGTGCTTTAGTTACTTTTTATGCTTCAGTTTACATTAGCTCTTTCTGTCCCATCCCCCATGCTCCCCATCTTTTTCTTTCCCAGTTTTCTATGTTTCATTTCATGAGAAATAAAGTATGTATCCATTGTGATTGGGTCCATTCAGGAGTTTCTAGACCATCTTAAGATAAATTTTAATTTGGGCCAAATAGAAACTTCATGCAAAATTTTTCCGTTTGGGTGCATTTTTCCACCACCTTTTCCTTCCTTCTTAAATTGTTTAAATCCAGTAAATGTTCTAGAGGTTTAAAACTTAGAATATCTTAATATAGGCTAGAGATGTAAAAGCTTAAAGCAAATCCTCTCCAAGTTTATGAGCACAGCAAGAAGTTAATTAAAGTCAACCAAGAAAATACAAATGCTAGGAAAAAATCCACATTATGAAGAAATGCTAATTCAGGATTTGTAACTGTGAGTTTCCCATGAGAGATGTTGGGACAGGTCCAAGTTAAAGTTTTTACCTTACCCTACAAAGCGAGTATTTTGTGATCACAGAAATGATGTGACATTGCAACACACCACACCCCCTCTTTGCGTTAGAGTCCTTTGAATCTGAGCCCCACTCAGAAGGTTTTATTGCCTGTCCAGTCCATGGTGCTGGAAAGGGCAGTTTGTGTCAGCCCAAGGCTTTTGTTCAAGCAGAAGTGTTCTGGCACGCCTATTTTGATGTTGGTTTATTTCTGTCTATTATGTCTGTTTTATGCCTTCTGCCTGTCCAAGCAGTTTTATTTCACTCCTGATGCCTGCAGGAAAAGGGATACTCTGAATTCCCAGAAAGATGGCTGAGAATATGTAAAGCTGTGTGATACATCCCCAGTGTGACATACACAGCTCTCTGTTTAATGAGGTTATGTACTCTAAATGCAGTTTTTAAGAGGACAAACCTGGAAATTCTAACAGCAAATGTAAATACTCATTTTAATGTCCCTGTTTAATCATTCAGTAAAGTTATTGGTGCTAATTAACCATACCCACATAAATAGGGAGTCATTTGAGGCCTCTTGGCAATCCCAAATTGAAGTCTGAGCAATTTGCAGAGCCAAAGCCTGGATGTTCAGCTGTACAGAGCACAAGGTTTTCAGAGTTTGCTGTGGGCTGTGTGCGGATCCCAGGTGGAACACTACTGACTCCTTTTATGCATCATAGGGAATCAAAATGGGAATAAGGCATCTGTTGTAATCCTAACTGCAAATGGACTGATGTCATAATTTAATACCTGGGAACTTGTGTGTGGTCATCTGGGAACTTCTAATCTTCACGGTGAAACTCTCTCAGAGAGGTGTTTTATCACTAATGCACAGAACCCCCATCCTAAATCATGGAATCATACAAATTTTTACTTCTTCATAATTGGATAGGATGAAATTGCTCTAGGGACAAGGGAATGTAATGTTCAGTTCAGAAGCCTCCTCCCAAAGTTTACAATACATCTCAAAGTAGTTTCTATGTTTTCATCCTTTTCAGGACCAATGATAGCACCTAGACACGTATCAAAAAAAAGGAACACAGTTTGAAAAAGGCAGTAAGTCCAGAAATACGTTCAGTACAACTTCAAACCCATTGTAGCTTGTACTGAGATGCACTTGAGTGTGTGTGGGCTGGCCCAGCAGCTGGATTGCACTGAATTGTCATCCCTGATGTTGAGCAGGTTTGAAGGGGGGACAGGCCATGTTTGAAATCTTCCCAAGCAGAGGTTACTAAACTAACCTGTTCCTGAGCAGTTCCAGCTTGTTTGAAATCTATTATACCACTTAAAGGCAAAGTCAAATTGGTGAATTCCAAATCCTGATCCCAGGTTTCATGTTTGCAGTGGAGCTGCCTTCAAACGTAGATGAGCAGTTGGAATCAAGAAGCTTCTAGGAAATTGCTTGATCACCTCTCACCTTGTGAATGACTTGAACTGAAATGGGCCAAAAGCAAATTGGTGAGCATAATATTGCTAGTTTTTTCCCCCCTTGTCTTTACCCTGAAACAGCAGCAGGTCTTAAGTATTTAGGAGCTGCCAAGGCAGTCTGGGAAGGCACAGTCCCTGTGCTGGTAATTGCATCTCCCAGCGACAGTGTTTGAGCATCCTCCTGCAAAATCAGACAGGAGAGTGTGAGTCACTCACACAGACCCTCCCAGAGCTGCAGCAGGCTGGGTTAGATTCAATTTATGATGAGTTAGATTATCTTCTACAGAATTGCTGCCTGCCCAGTTGTTCCTGTCCCTGTATTTGCATTGTGGCTTATTCCTGTCCCAAGAGTGGCTTTCTGCCCTTATCCTTACTTGAGTGCTTTCATTTTTTTCATGATCTGTTGCAGGGACCGCTGCTGACCATGGCCCAGGCTAGCTTCCAGCAGTGTGCAGCAGGAGTGGGGAGCACCTGGAGGCATGGAGCTTTGAAGCTGCTCCTCTGCAGCCTCTGCTCTACCCAGGGGAGCGAAGGCTCCAGGCACTGTGGTTGTCAGCAGCCCTACACAAAGGGAAAGCTAGAAAGTAGCAAGGAAGCTTTCCACGGGATACAACCCCAGCTTTATTCGAAGCGGATCCACAACAAACAAGCCCCGACTGAGGGGTTGCAACATGTTATAAAGGGGGGTTGAACAGGGGGAGCGGCCTGACTAGGGATCAATAGGAGGATTAGGAGGGAGGGGCACTGGAGGGGGAGGACCTACACCAGGTCTAATGGTCTCGGTGGGTGGAGGGAGAGGGGTCACATGCCCCAATGGGGTGTTGAGGTTTTAGGGAATTTCCAAAGGGGAGGTGTTAAAGGAGGCAGGATCTCAGGGGATTGACAGTGACCATAGGGGCAATTAGGGAGGACTTGGGTGATGGGCAGAGAACTGTCTGGAACTCCGGGAGGGGTTTGGGTGATTGGCAGGGAAGGTACCAGAACAAAGGGAGGGGAATAACCATATTAGGAGCACCAAGGTAGCAGCTTGGATTTGGGGGTAGACCAACTGGGAATAGGAATGGGGGAAATAGGGACGAACCATTGGGGTACAAAGAACATACAGAAATACAATAAAACATTGTACCACCACAAAGATCTTTGAGTGATTCATGGTTTAAATCATGCCAGGAATAACAGTGGTCTGCTGAGCCACTGCCAACATTGAATTAGATTTAATATGCAAATGCACATTATAATATACACTGATGCAGTGATACTGAGATACTTGCCTTAGAATTTCTCCTCTTGGATGAAGTTGTAGAGGTTGTCCTCTAAATATTGTTTCAAAATCTTTGAGCTGTGCTAGACTAGAAACAATTAGGAGCTGTTGCATTATCCAGAAAGGCCTTTTCTGTGTTGCCAGGGTTTACCAGCTTACTGGGATTTTAAACAGAGCGGTGGGGAAAGAGGGAAGCTGCTGTGGCCATAATAACTAATAATAAACAGCACCATTGCAGTGTTTTGGTGCTTTGAGGCTGACTAGCTTGGAAAGCACAGGACAATTCTCTTTCACCTCATTAAAGTTCTTCTCAATTAACTTTTAAAATAAGTAGTGGTTTATAAATGTCAATTGCCCATCTTTAATTTGCTGTTAATAGTGGAAAGTTACTGCCTCTGATTAAGATTGGTTGTAATGAAAACAAGCCTGTGCTTAACTTCCTACTGAATGACCAGTTTTACTGTCTTAGCGGTTGCCGTTTTGCAGACTTCTAAAGATTCAGGTTCTGCACATGTGGTTTTATAAGCCACAAAAGCATCTTGCAATTGAGTTTAAAATTGATTGAAACAGAATGATGAAAAGATGGAGGAGGAGGGAAAATAATGTCCCGAGACTGTAGGAAAAGACAGAAAACTTCTGCTTTAGGAAATATCAAATTGAAAATGATTTTGTATTTAAATAGAAAAAGATGGGGGGGGGGGTGTTTGTATGTAAAATAAGTTAAAATCCTGGTACATAGATTGTCTCAGAGGAACACAGTTTAGGATGCAGAGATGTGAATAACTTAGGAGGATATTTCTAATCTAAATAAGAATGCAACCATTCTCATTGTCCTTCTTAATAAAGAAGATGCTGAAGCCTTCCAATAAAACCACGAGTTTTTTAACTGAACAGAATATAGAGGTAGATTACATAATTAGTCTTCCATGTCATCGGGGTGCCCTGTATATATAAATCATAGATTATTAGGAAGGGATTAAGTCACTTCCAATACAAAACATGAATCACTTGGCAGAAAGAACCAGCTCTCAAGACAACTGCATGAAAAGCCTTAAGGCATGGTAGAGACTAAATCCCTGGCATTTCAATCAAGTATGGCTGTAGTTCGGAATTTGATGTAAGAGGAGATTGATATCTGAGATGGTTCCACTGCTGAGCCCAGCTTCAAGCAGCCCAGGACAAATACCTTTCAAAGGAGGTACAAACTGTGCCAGGATTGCCAGTGATTGATGTGCTTGATGTCAGATGTTGAGAGAGAACCTGTATTACAATTGCTGGGGGGAGCAGGTACTCAACTGAGCATTCATTTTTCCTGTAGAACACAAAAGGCACATTGGCAGGGAGTGTTACCCTCATGGCTGATCCTGAGATTCCAGCCTGCATCCTGAGCCTCATGGCCCTGCAACGTCAGCCTGGCAAGCCAAGCCTTGTCTCGGATTTCTGTGCAGTATAAATGGATCTGATGGGCTGATCTGAGGCTGTTTCATGTACCTCTGGTTTTAGATCATTATAGGCTGCTTTTTCAGGTTCTCTGATTCCTTGCAGCAGCCACAGGATTTCTCACCCTTGCCAGTGCTTTGTTCCTGCCTCTCAAGTTGTCAAACCAACTACACACGCAGTCAAACCCCATCCATTCTTGACAAAGTTTTAAATTATTTATTGCTAACCTCTCCCTGAAAATTAGGCTCCTTGTGTCTGCATGTGGAGGAGAATGAAAATTGACACTTTACTGATTGCTAAAGAAGGCTTGAAATAGAGACAGGAATTGCTGTTAGTTATATACAGAAGAACATCATGCAATATAGACTTAATATTCCCTTTCCCCTCCTAACCAGTGCCATTTCCCTGGCTGCCGTTCTCTTCTCCCCACAGTTCCATGGTCTCTGGCCCTATCATAGTCCTGCTTCAGTGCTGCTACCAGTGTGCTTCTCTTAGATGTCTCTACGTGAGAGATATAATTAATTATACATAACATAAACATACTCGTCACGTACAGTCATGGTAATGGAAATTCTCTGCACGGAGGAGGTGGCAATATGGGAAAAGGGTTGTCCTGTGTTTTGAGAGTCACAGAACAAATTAGAAAGAAAAATTTTCCTATAGTACTTCAGAAGGTATTTAAGAGTAAGGAAATGACTAAACTAAAATCTCATTGTAAGTCAAATGGGATTAGATAATAGTATCTGTTCAATTTGGTGGTATGAAGCAGATATGAAATAATAAATACCAATTATATATGTGTCGGATTTTTTAGCTGTAATAGCACTCCACAGGTGTGAAATGGTGGCCATGCATGCCACAGGATGCTGAGAAAATTTGGGAAACTATTTTCTGCCCCTGTCCTGCTGTGAACAGACACTGTTGTATTCCTCTTTAGTCATGCAAGCACATAAAGAAATTAAATGGCTGGTTTGTATGAGTGCTACATTACCAAGTATGCAAATTTATGTACTTACCTGAGTGTAACTTGCTTAAAGTCCCTAAGTCACACGATTTGTACTTGATTGTACAGAAACCATTAAAATAACAGGCAGAAAAATAGTGATCATAAAGGATGAATGGTTAATCTCTTAAAACTCGTGCATGTTATGGCTGTACCTGGGCTTTGTGGGTAGTGCAGAGGCTGAGGGCTTGTATTTAATGTTTCTTTATTCCAAAAGACAGACCCTGGGCTGATTCACTCTGGGATGGGACTGGTGCCTGCATCCTGTTTAGGGCCCATCAACGACTGCTTTATTTTCACGAATCAAAAAATTTACAGCTGGAAGAAAATACTACAGGGTTCTGAATACTCCAAGGGTGTGTCTAGAAGCTAGATTTTTAAATTTTTTGAAGTTCACTAGTATTTTTAATGAAACAGCAGAGTGTAAGAAAATACAGTCTGAAAACTGCACGCCAGGAACTTCAACAAATCACATGAACTTCTTCTGTCTGTTGAGATTTACTGTGAGCTGAGCCTGATCTTCCTCTGGCTTCTGCTGAGTGGAATCCTCCAGATGCCCCCTGAGGCAGGAAGTCTCTGTGGGCAGCAGCTGAGGTGACAGAAATCCTTCTTCCAAGAGGTCACTGTGTCCCAAGTGAGCTGTTCTTTTGGGAGAAATTATGTCAGAAGTTCCTGTCAGATGGTCCTGCCTTGAGGCTGCCACGTAATCTCTCTTCCTTCAGTTTTCTGTCCCAATCCTTATCCCTTGGATGTGAGGGGCCAGAGTGCTGCATGTGAGTTAAGGTTGTTCCTGTGCACATCCTGGGTGCTGGGGTCCAGCAGAACCATTTTGCAGGGTCAGCTTATTCCAGCTTATTCCATCAGTGTTCCTGAGGTACAGGGAGCCCTAAAGCCTCACCGTGGTGTTACAGAGCCTGGATTCAAAGGCTGCAGCAGAAAGCTGGGTAATTTAACTGCCTTGCACCAATTTCTCTGGCTTCACCCTTGAACTATTCCAAGTGCTTCCAGTGGACCTGGAGGTGACTCAGAGTGGCTGCATGGGGAAGATTTTGTCACAGGGCTGCCAGAGCAGTATTCAGTGTTTGTGAAGGCTGGGGACTCCATAAAGGTGACATCTGCCAGGAATTTAGAATATCAGAAGGGGGAATGAGAGAAGTTGACAGACAGACTGCTGCTTTTCTTCCTAAGATGTTAATTCTAGGGTATAACTAGTTTTATATTTTCTATTTAATACAAATGAATATTTCAGCCTCTTTCAAGCTTCCTATTAAAATAAATTATATAGACTTCCTTATTCATTCCTGTATGGAATTCAAGATATTCTGACCTTGTCATAAGACCATTTCTTCTTTTAAAAGTCTGGGGTTTTTTTTAATACAGAAAGAAAGTGATTTTCTAAATGACAAGGGCAATGAAAGTCCTGTTTAAGACACATGGGAGCATGAATATTTCTGAAAGGGTGGCTTACAAAGAGATTTTTTCATTAAGTACAGTCAAAGGATTTAAAAAAGCATGGAGAAAGAAGAAAATGAATTGCAAAGTATATTCTGTGTTAAATATTTTTAAATTCATATAATAACTACAGAGGGAAAACAAATGGATTAATCTCCTAATGGGTTATGTATCTTCTGCTGGAAGGTTAAAGGTGATCTTAAGCTGCAGCTTTGGGTCTGGAGCACCCTGTAATGGACAGACTGGCTTAAAACAGATTAGATAGGTGGCCTTTTCATGATAGGCTCTCTAGAGGGTCATGGTTTATTCTTGTGCAAGAGCCTCCCTGTGAAGGGGCTCGAGATATTTCCTCAGCAGCTCCTGGGATTAGGAGCAGAGCAACATATGGAAATCTCCAAATGAAGTATGGCAGAAACAAACATGCTCTGAAAATTCTTGTGTGAGCGTGGGAGAATGAGAAGTGTGCAAACAGCACTTGATTCTGCCTTAAAATATAACAGCTTTAATGAAAATATTGGGAGTTGGTTTATTTTTCTTTCTTGAGTTAGTTTTTCTTATCTTTTAATAGTTTTCAGCTGACTGGGGGGGCAGCTCTGAAACTGTGTTGTAGTCTAGATCTAAGGAATGCAGTATTCGAACTAGAAATGAAACTAATCTTATTGGAAAGTACAATTAAAAAGATGAAAATATAGATAATGTCTGATCTAAGACTGAGCAGACATTATTGCAATTTGTAATTGCCTGTGGAGAAGGACTTGGGAGCTTGCATTTGACGTCAACAGCAAAACCCCAGAGAGTTTTGAAAGAATCACAATTAACCTTTTTCAAAGTAATTTGAATTTTGAAGGCAGAGGAAGTTATCTGGCCCAGACTGAAGCTACAAGAATTTCGGAAGCTTTTTTTGCCTCCAGTTCCTCTTCCTACAGGTCTTTTTTTTCTCTGTAGTCTAGAGAATGATGTTTATTTTTCCCCTTAGTTTTTCCCTTCAATAAAAATGAGTGTTCCATGAGCCAAGTAAAGCTAAATTATACTTGGGAGAGCATCACAAATGTGTAGTGCATCAGATCCTTTTGCTCTCCTATGTTTGTGCGGGAGTGAACAGAATGCAGCAATATTCCCTGTAACCTCCAGCAGTTCCTCAGAGAGATGATGTGTCTGCAGTAGGTGATGGGACACAGTTGGGGGGGCACGCCTTTAATTCATCGGTGTTCCCGAGCACGTTGAGACAAGGCTGTATTCTCTGGGCTTTGGCAGCAGGTGTCTGGCAGCTGCTGGATTTGTCTTTTCTTGAGCCACTTCAGCCTGATTTGAGCTCCCAGGACAGGCTGCTGTAGTCCTGCATCCTTGGGAGTGCCTGTAACTTACAGATGCCGTGACCTGAAACCAGCTTGCCTGTGCAAATCCTCACCTTGTGCAGACTGATATCTTCAATTCGTGTCATGTATGTGGATTTTAGAAGCTTCAGGATAATCACCCTCAGCATTTTCCCCTAAGGGAGAGCTGGTTTCATGTCAGAGCTGTAACAGGGACACAGGGATACCAGTATTCCCACAGAAGTGGGATGGAACACAGCCTCTAACATGGCTGGAAGTCCCAGGCAAAGAGCTTTACCACTAGCTCATTGTTTTATTTTCCAGCTCTCCAGCAACTCTCAAAATCAGAGAGTCTCCTGTTGTTTCATGTAAAGTGTTAAAAATCAGAAAGGATTTTTTTCCCCCTAATTTTTCAGGATTTTTTTTTAATCAAAGGATACTCAGAGGTCATCCAGGCCTACTGTAAATTCGTATTAATACATTCAGTAGATTTTAAACAAGCTGTGCAGCATTTTTACAGGTCATGACTTAGAGACAGTGTAATTCCCTTTCTATCTGAGCACAGTAATGCTGAAACCAGACTTGCTTAATGACATGATTATATCACCAGCTCTATTAACTTAAGTGAAAGGGGATCTACCATTATTCTTGCTATGTCTGGTATGTGTAATTACAAATATCAAGTTGCATTTTCCAGAACGGGTATAAAACCTGAAGGAGATTTGCAGGAATTTTATGTTGCCTCATGGGGTGGCTTTAAGCCTGTGCTAAAAAGCAAAGCCACATTTGAAGGGCACAGGAACTTCTCTGAGAGGAAATCATAAGCGGGCAACAGAAGGAGGTTTTTGGGCTGCAGTTTTCCAACTACAGCATTTTGGAGACTCTTTCTCTGTGTCCCCCCCAACCTTCCCCATCTGCACAGCATGAGCCAGGCAACCTGAGAGTAGGGACTGTTACCTGCCCACATCCTTTGGATGGAGATCAGAGTGCAGGGAGGCCAGGGAATGGGTCTGGAGGGGAGAGGGAGAACTGCTGAGCTGCACTGGGAAGGGAAAAGGCCATGGGGTAATATTGTCCAGCATGAGATGTGACCAGGGAGATTGTGCCATGCAGCAGTCGATCTCCAAGAGCTGCTTTCCTGGGGAATAATCAAATTCTCCAGCCCTTTGACGAAGGTGGATGTGAGTGGAAAGAAAATTCCCGTATTTCAGTTCTTCCCTCTATGTCAGAGCCGTAAATGACAAACCAGTTCAGCTTTAGTGCTCTTAGTCAATCTGGTTTGGTTTGTTATCAAGTTATATTATAGTTCTGTGCTCTTATTGCTGTGTGTGCTCAGTAGTTACTTTCACTGATCATTTTGCTATTATTATACAACCATTTTTTACTGGATTTAACCTTTTCTAGTCATTTTAGGAATAAGAATCAGATTGTATGTTATTGTTTATTATTGTATGTTATTACAATACTGTCACTCACTTTTGAAAGCTATTTTCCAGATATTCAAAATTAGGAACTAAAAAGAATGTTAATTAAGATAATAGGATATTTTAGCAAACTTCTGATTTTTTTTTAATTGTTCGTCTCTACTCTCCATTTATCTAAAATTATATTTCCTGTGCTTATTATTATCTCATTAAAATGAGAAGGAAAACAATGAGATTTTGAAGAAGGAAAATCTACTGTTTGTTATTCTGCTACACCAAACAATCTATAATTTTCCTTCTGTGATTTTTTTCCTTCCTTGCCAATCTATCACCTGTATGATTTAATGTTTTGAAAATAAAGTTTTAGCTCTGCTAAGCTATCATCAAAAGACACTTTTTCCAGGATTGGTGTGATGAAGAAATTTCAGCACTTACATATTATCACTGGAGTTGTGGATTTGGTTGTTTTTGTTTCAGTACAGGTCTGAAAAGCTGGTTTTGTTAGCAAAATGCAAATTCCTCTCATACAACAGAAGCTTTTTCTGTGTTGTACTTTAATGTATTTAATAAATAGTCAAAAGTTAAACAAATCCAGATGCTTACTGGTATTTTATGTGACAGTATTGCAACAATTGATAAATATGTTCTGTTTTGTGAGAGCAGCCTTCTGCTCAGATGTACCATCCTCCTTGGTGATTTTTAGTTGAGTCTCAGCTGCATTTCACTGTAGATGGAGCTGTATCACACAGAAAACCAACCAAAAAACCGTATTACATTTGCTGTCGGTAGTTAAGGGATCTAAATCGCAATGAAGAAAATTCTTTGATATTTGTCACCTTCCGACAGAATAGTGGCACAGGCAAAGCCAAGAACTCATGTGAATGGCTCCTCTCTGAAGAGATCTGATGGTGTTAGGAAGCAGATGTTGCAGTGCCAATGCCACTAAGTCTGCCTTCCCTGCTAGGAAACCGAGGGAATTGTGAAGTGTCCTCTCACAGAAAAGAGTCTGTGTCACTGGGAGAGGTGGAAGTCACTGCAAATTACAGGCTGCAAAACCCTGTGTCATTGTAAAACCCCTGCTGGATTTCCCTCTTTGCCTTTTGGATAGTAAGAGAACTTAGGAGACTGTAAGAGGACTGCATTTTCCTTTGCTTTATTCCTGTCAAGTTGGCTACTTATGCTGGCACAAAGTAATTGTAGAGTTAAGCACGGACTCTTCTGATTTCATGATGCATTTACACTCCCTTTGCAGCAGTGAAACACCCATTTGAATTGGTGACACCAGATCAATCAGCAGCAAGAAAAGCTGGTTATGCCTCTGGGCAGTGAGGAGTGAGATAGAGGGAGGTGCAAGCCCTGCATGGCTGGTTAGGTGTCCTCTGATGCCCACAGTGTGGACTGATCCTCTCCCATCTATCATAAGAATGGAGGCGATTTCCTGCTTATATGGTGTAACCGAGGCCTTTTTCTCATTCTGTCCCCTCTGAATCTCTGGGGTTTCAAAAAAAAAAGAAGGTCCAAAACAGAGGACATGCAGTGAGGTAAGAAACTCAGCCCTAATGCTGCTGTGTAAAGAGTGTTAAAGAGTTGAAAAGAAATATTTTGTGGGTATAGACTGAAAACAGTAGCGAACTCTCCTGTGCTGGGCTGAGCCCCCAGCTTGGGCAGCAGGGGAGGGGAGGATTCTGCCCCTTTTCCCCTGTGCTCAGGTGAGACCCCACCTGCAGAGCTGCCCCAGCCCTGGGGCCCAGCACAGGGAGGACCTGGAGCTGCTGGAGAGAGTCCAGAGGAGGCTCCAGGATGATCAGAGGAATGGAGCAGCTCTGCTGGGAGGAAAGGCTGGGAGAGCTGGGATTGTTCAGCCTGGAGAGGAGAAGCTCTGGGGTGACCGACCTCACTGTGGCCTTCCAGGACCTGAAAGAGCTGACAGGAAACATGGAGAGAGATTGTTTGGAAGGGTCTGATGTGCCAGGGCAAGGGGGAATGGCTACCCATTGGCAGTCAGATGGGATTCTGGGGAAGAAATTGTTCCCTGGGAGGGTGGGCAGGCCCTGGCACAGGGTGCCCAGAGCAGCTGGGGCTGCCCCTGGATCCCTGGCAGTGTCCAAGGCCAGGCTGGACACTGGGGCTTGGAGCAGCCTGGGATAGTGGAAGATGTCCCTGCCCATGGCAGGGGTGGCACTGGATGAGCTTTAAGGTGTCTTTCAACCCAAACTCATCAGTTACTCTATGGTTACACACTGAGAGGTGAAATCACCTGGCTGTCATCCTACCCCCTTGATATATCTGTATCTGTTTGCCCATTTTGGAGTCAGACAAGGTTTTTCCTCAGCTTGATCCTCATTCTCCCATCTTAGGGTTGGATTATATGATCATAAATGATGTGTTCACTTTAAGTGAAGTTTAACATTATAAAAATTTCCTAGTTCGCATTCACTTTTCAAAATCTTGTAGCTTAAATGATTTAACTTTCAGACACTGAAAATTCCACAGGTAGAATAGTTGAGCTTTTGTTTGTAATTCTGACAGAATGGGCCATCTGTCTCTCTCAACCATTTCCCTCTAGAAAGTATGATATTAATCCCTGCATCTACACTGGCACAGAAGGCGAACAAGATTTTTCTTTCTGAGACTTAGGTTTTCTAAAAATACTGAAGGGGAGGGATAAAAGTGGAGAGTAGAAATGGCTTGAGAAGAAACATGTTCTAAATATTTAAGCCTTGTGTTATTCAGAGCAGAAGCAGGGACTTTAATCCCCTCTTATGTTAAAACCATACAAAGGTCCCTGCTTGCTTAACACAATCCACATATGCAGTTGTTTAATAGCTGTAAAAAGGAAAATTCTCCTGGGTGTTGTAAGAATCAGGGGTGTTCACTGGGCCAAAAATCTCTGAGCTTCTTAATTTAGGTCTGCTCTTTTTGTTATTTATAAAAAGAAGTACAACCCCAGGAAATGAGCTACCTCATGGGTTTCCAGGTGTCCCTCTGCTTCCAGCTACCAGTCACTTTCTTGTTACAGAAGGGCGTTCCATTGTAGTAAATTTATTACTTGAAGACTCAGCTCTCTGGATTACTCCTTAAAAGTCTGTGCCAATGCCAGAAGCTTGTGAACTGGTGGCTGAAAAACTGTGTCCTAGGTTTTTTCTGTTTATCCTGGAATCCTATCCCAGGCTGCTCCAAGCCCAGTCCAACCTGACCAGACACTTCCAGGGATCCAGGGACAGTCACAGCCAGGGCCTCACCACTGTCACAACCAAGAATTTCTTCCTAATAAAGGTGTTTGTCAAATCTGTTTTTAGAATCCTACAGCAAAGGAAGTCTCACCACTTTTCTGCATTGAGAGATTCACCATTTGGGTTTAACAAGGTTTTTCTTTGCTCGTGTTTAAGTACTTTGAAACTTTTTCTCTGTCTTTAGCAGCGTCATCACAGAGATTGCTGATTGCCAGCATCCTTGTAATCTTCTAAGCATTTGAAGAAGGCCATAGTCATATTTAATCTTCTTTTATTATGCTTTTTTTGTCATGAATCATGCTTCTTGATAATTTTGTTATTCTATATGGTTCCTTTGGACCAGTTGGTTTATAATTTTATGACAGTGTAGTGCTCCAAAATGGTTTTTTGAAGCCCTGTGTTCCACTTTGGCCAAATTTAGAAATATATCCTCTGAGGGAAGGCACAACCATCCCTCCCCCACCAGGTTCAGGAAAAAATAAATTTTCCTCGAAGGAAAAGTGAAAGAGAGAAAACTATTTATTTAACAAACACACGGAAAAAGGATAATAATGCTAAATAATAAAATCTCTCGCTGTGGAGAAAAAAACCTGGGAAAATGTTAGAGTCCTCCCTCTGGTCTCCTCGGAGCTGGGGCTTGGCCCAGGGCCAGGCCCTCTGTGCCCAGTGGAAAGTCCTCCTGATGTGCTCTGATGTTAAAGCAATCAAGCAGTCCAGTAGAAAAGGGAGAAAATCCGAAATTCCAGGGAAGGAAAAAATTCAACTCTCAGTCTCTCTCCAGAGAGCAAAGCAGCTGAACCACTGGCCAAAAAAAACCTGTCCTGGAAGCAGCCAGCCAGGTACTTCCTCCCTCCCCTGCCACAGCTGGGAAACAAATTGCCATCTGTGTGTGACCTTGAACAAGCTGCAAACTGCTTTGAAAAAGTTTTGCTCAGTTTTTTACTTCCCCCTCTCAGGCTCAGTTTAGTGGCATAGAAAAGCACAAAAATTAATTTCTGGGCATAGGCAACGATATGGGATACACATCATAAAGTCACTCCAAGACATCCTAGTAGAGCAAGGGAAAGAGAATCCAGCTTTTCAGTGAGTGCATCACAGCCCAAGCATTGTCTTTATCAACATCGCCTTGCATTCATTTGCTTAGGGGTATAATTACTGTATCATGTTTTGAGATTCACCATCTAGTCCTTCCATCTGGGCATTCCCCAAATAGGTTATTCTCATGAGAAAGTTTGGGGGTTTGGTTGCTTTGCTTTGTTTCACATTGGATTTAGTTTCTTTGATTTCAGAGTGCTTCCCTCATCTGTGATTTTGAATTCTGTTCTTGTACCCCAGAGTATTCACAGCCCTTCCTAGCTTGGAGCCATCCATGGGTTTAGGAATACATTCTGTATTCCAGCATCGAAGCCTTTGGCAAAACTAAGAACAGAAGTAGGGCCCTGTTTGAAATGGCTTTCCTTATTAAGGCAACTTAGGTGGCATTGTGTGTCTTGGAACAGGCTGCCCTGTGGGAAGCAGAGGGAATTTTGGTGCAAGGTTGGAAAATGTTGACTTGTCCATCAATAAAGTTGGACCAATGAATCAACTTGACTGGTGACTGGTGATATTGCCTCTCTCTTACCCCTTTTTGCCCATGTAGTTGGAGAATAATTCATTGCTTATTGGCATTTGACATTTTGAAGAGCAGCAAAAGCGGTCAGCACAAGCTACACCAGTGAGGGGGTTTCACCAAAGCTGAGTGAGCAGTGTTGCTGCCAGAGCAGTGCCCAGTGCCAACACCAAACAGGCCTTGCCAATGGCAGGACCTGGCACTTCACACCTGAAGTCCTTTTTTCTGGCATGTGCTGCTGCTGCTGCTGAATCACACAGGTAGGAAGGGACATTTTCTTTTTAAAAGATACCAGACTATACCTAAGCTGTTACAAAGGGCAAAGCTGTGTTAATTTAGGTCAGCCCAAGTCCACTGTTAACATTTTTCCTTCTGTAGTGATTCACAAAGTGGATTTTCCCCCACCGGACCGAACTTTGAACTATTGATTTATGCACAACATAAGTTACGCTTCCAGTATGTTTTGTTGCCTGGCTTTATTTGTGCCATTGGTTTTTGCTCTTTCCCAGTCAAGCGTGCTGCACCATCCACAGGCACTGGAATGATTTGGATGGCACAAATTCAGCACTGGAATGATTTGAGTGGCACAAATTCAGTGCTGCTATGGATTGAGTGTGCAGGTGCTGCCTGCTGGCATCTGAACACGGGCATGGATGTGTGCATTACATGTTCTGTGCAGACTATTTCTGTATGTCCTGCTCAGTGAGGCTGAGACACAGCAAGGAACTTGTTTTTGTTAAGTCAGATGATGGGTTTCTCCTGAAGTGATATGCAATGACCAGACAGAATGCCTCTGTGGGAGAAAAAATTACTTGAGAATATTGGACTAGTTCTTGCAGCTGCACATTTATGAGATTGCTGAATTATTTCAAAACCTTATGTAATTTTATAGTCAAAGATTTACTGCAAACATATATATTTACTTCTATTTCTTTTAGTCCTAATATTTTATACCATGGTTTCGTTCAACTGTCTCTTCACATAGATAGATTTTAGTTTTTAATTAAAATACCATCATATTTTGACAACACTTCCAAGTAAGAACCCATCATTTTATTTTTACTTTTGTTTATACTGAGCAGTTGCAAAATACTTAATTATACATTTTGTATGGTTTCCCCAGTTCTAACAGAAATTCTCTTTTGTCCTGTTTCTCTTTCAATACAAAAATGCAACTAAGATTATTCAAATAACCCTATTCACTGGAATGACTATGATTAGCAGTGTGATGAGAATCTAATTGTAACAAATATGCTAATGTTTAATTTATTTTCACTGAGGTACTCTGAGGGCCTAAAAGGCAATTTATATGAATTAGTAATAATAATGATGAATTTATAGGTAGATAAATTCACGATGAATTTGTAGATAGATAATATAGATGGATGTGTTATAGATGTTTCCAAAAGTCCTCTTTGGCAGTGGAGGTGGGTTGTGCTTGGAGCTGTATCAGTGCTCATGATACATTTTCATAGGTTTAGGTGCCAGTTACCGAGTAAACATAACTAAGCCTCAATTTTCCATGTGTCCAGCTCTGTTCTCATTTCAGACCCCTCTCTGGGAAGGTGATGTCTCTATCCTGCTGCCAACCAGTGCCTTCCACAGTGAGTATTAGCAGTTTCCTGTTCACGTCTTGATATGGAGGGGAAGGAGAAGGGAGCCGGGAGAGCGAGAGCTCAGAGGATCCAGGGACAGGATCCCAGCCTAGGGAGGCAAAGAGTAGAAGACACAAACTATAAGGCTGGAGCCCAAGTTTAGGGTGCACAGTGGGAAGAAAGGCTGGGATGCTGAGGTGCCCTATTTGGGAAGGGAAGGATGAAAGATTCATCTGTGTAACCCCATTAACTCAGAAGGAACTTTAAACACTTGATCTGCATTGCAAACACAGAAAAAAGCTACCGATATGAGTTTGTTCTATTGCTTAATTCCTTCACAAATACCTCCTACAATGACTGATAGAGGAGATAGAAATTTAAAATTTATTCAAATAAACAGAACAGGTACAGCATTTCAGATGGTGTCAGCCATCTGGTTGGAAGGCCTGGACCTTTGTATTTTATGTCAAAAATAAACTCTGAGCTATAGGAGCCTCAGGGGGGGTTTGGGTGGCTTTGGGAGAAGCTGTTAACATCTTTCCCCATCTTGCTCAGGATGTGCACACACCCCCGTTTCTGAAGTTGTTTGCATCCTGTTCCTAAACTGTCTGTCCTCCTCTTGTCCAGAAGCTCTGCTTGCTGAAGTTCTCAGTCTCTCCAGGTTAACTCTTCACAAAAGCTGTGCTCAGAGAGTCATTACATATGCCAGCAGAAATTGTGAAACAGTTCAGGAATGAAAAATTGGAATTTGGTCCTCTGGATTTTCTGCAGCATCTGGGAGAAGATGGTGAGAAGATACCAGACCTTTGAGCTGCTTCCTGGCTTGGCAGCCCAGTGAAAGTGGATTTATCAGATGACCTACATCTTTTTGAGATCTAGAAGAATGACTTTCAGGAAGAGGACCTAGTAGGTGGTCCCTGAGATACTTGCAGTCAAAGCTGTCTGTGAAACCCGGGAGGTGGGGGTATGTCCAAGGATGAGGGGTTTCTGTTTTCCCTGCAGATCCCAGGGATATCACTGTATGTGTTCACTGTGAGCTGGGTGTGCTAAAGAGGAACATACATGATGGCATTTCTTGCAGTCTTGAGATGGAGCAGATCCTGATTTTTCTGAAAATTTTGCAAGAGGATTGCCATACATCCAGTGGAAGTGAGCAATTGGCTTTTGTGTTTTGGACTTGTTTCCTCCTGTGTATGAAGATGGTATGAAGTGTCTGGTCATATGGAGGATTATCAGGGTCTCCCTGTTGGAAGTGGTCTGAACTGGTAGGAATAGGCTGTTTCCTGTGAAACAACAGGGAAGATAAAGGCACTGGAATAGATAACTCCAGTTGGGAAAGACTGTATCTCACAGTACGACAGTGTTGCAGCCCAGAACTCCTCCTAAACATGTTTCCCAGTATTTTTCCTTGCAGTGGCACTTACCTGACTTAGGAAAGTTGATTGAGGTCATATTTGGCATAGCTCTTTTTTTTGTTGTTTTGATTCACAAAAGCAATCTCTAGAAAAATAGCAGCTCCTTTGGCAGGAGGGTGTGTTTGGAGCTGCTGGGAAGGATGCAGTAGTGGGGACACCCCCTTATCAGCCACTCCTTATCAGCACTGGCCATTATATTGGCTTAAACTTGCTGTTAAATTGTGCACTCATGATGTTCCTGTGCTGATGTGTTTTTGATTCCCCTGTTGGTTCTCTGGGGAGCAGCCTGTGATGATTCCACTGCAGCCCTGACAGAAGAGCTGTGTGGAGTTTCTCAAGTAACTGCACTGTAGGAAGGAAATTGGAGTCACAGAATGGTTTGGGTGGGAAGGGGCCTTAAAGCCCATCCAGTGCCACCCCTGCCATGGGCAGGGACACCTTCCACTGTCCCAGGCTGCACCAAGCCTCATCCAGCCTGGCCTTGGACATTTCCAGGGATCCAGGGGCAGCCACAGCTTCTCTGGGCACCCTGTGCCAGGGCCTGCCCACCCTCCCAGGGAACAATTCCTTCCCAATATCCCATCTAGCCCTGCCCTCTGGCAGTGGGAAGCCATTCCCTGTGTTCTGTACCTTCATCCCTTGTTCCAAGTCCCTCTCCAGCTCTCTTGGATTCCTCTAGGCAGTGGAAGGGGCTCTAAGGCCTTCCTGAGCCTTTCCAGACTGAACACCCCCAGCTCTCCCAGCCTGTCAAATGCTGGAACCTCTCAGAGCTGGTATTGTCATCTTTGTGTTCTTGGGACATTTGGGTGCCTGTTGGTCTGGCCTGAGTTGAGTCTTTGTTTTGTGTTTTGCTCTATGCTCCATCAGCATTAATCCTTGGAAAAAACCCAGCTTGTTTGTAAGAGGTGAGGTTTTAATATATGTCCAGGTAGAAAAGTCCAGTTAGTTCTGGGAGCACGTCAGGTGTTACAGGTCTTGAGCAGAAGGAATGGAACATGAATTTCACTGCTGGGATTATTCTCAGGATGGCTCAGGAGAAAAACAAACATAAGCCTTCACACTGGGATTGGTGACTAAATGCAGGAAAGGAAGAGGGCAGAAGCAGACATAAGTATTCATCACAATTTAAGTCATATTTCACTTGCCAAATTATTATGTCTCATGGAATTCACTCTCATTTTCCCCCTGGCTCTGTCCCCTATGTTAGTGAGCCTGAGACCTGTCTGAAAACTTTGTGGTATGTTTTTATTTCTTTTTTTTCCCCTTTTTTTTTTTTTTTTTTAATTGATAGTCAGAATCTCCTAAGAGTTTTCTGGGATTTCTAATGCTTTCAGAACTGCTTCTGTCTAACTACTTCTGTCTCCTTGCTCTTGTGATTGAGCTTGCCTTGCCTCTCAATTGTCTGACATGAGAGGCAGCTCAGGATTTTAATACCAGCTGTCAGCAAGAGGCTGGAGAGCAGCACGTTGGAGCACCAAGAGGTGTGGATTCTTCAAATGTCTTTTCATTACAAATTCTTCAAATCGAGTCTCTGACCTTCAGGGAGAAAAGGGGAAGAAGTGTCACCTGCCAGCACAGGTTTGGAAACCTTCTGAAGGACCAGTCAGAAATGACACTTGGGAAAAACTGTATATGTAACTGGCAGGGATAATTATGACCAGGACGTGTATACATTGAAGGAGTGGGCTTAGAGTAACCACTTTTTTCAGTGCTTTCCTATCTTTAAAGTCATGTTGAGACAAAAACACACACAACAGAAAAATATGGATTTTTTTTTAATATGTCTAAAACTGATATGTAAACATATCAGTAAACAGACTTAGTGTTCTGTTAGAGTAACTGAAGTGGCTGAATTTCAGCATTTAAAATCCCTACATGTTATGCTATCCCCAAATGGCTAAAAGCTGCTGTTCTTAGTAATTCTGTGACTTGTGTGGCTCCTCGTGGCTGAACTTGACCATGGTTTGAGTCTTGTCTCTGAGGTGCTCCATTCCTGGCTTGGCTTCATATTTTTATTTTAAATAATGGAAGCTTTACTTGATGAGGGATTATGAAGTATTCAGTGTTCAACAAATAGGTACTAAATGAATTCAATTACAACTTCTCCCAAAAGAAGTGGCAGAGTTATGTGGTTTCATATGCAAGGAGACAAAGCCCTTCTGTTGGTGTGTTTACAAAAACAATCTGGAGGGAAGAGGGAAAGTTCAGGTTTTTAACAGATAACACCAGACATTTGCATAATTAAACATTTCAAAGCCTACATCCGCCCAGAAAAAAATAATTCAGTTTGAAGGGAAAATCAACGTGTATTTTAACATTCTACCTGACAGACCTCTAGGTGTAGGGCTGCCACACAGGCACAGTTTTTCAATATGCTTTGCTGCTATGAATCATTCTATGGCTGATGTGACTCGTGTCCATGAATTCCTGGGAACTGTCCTTGGGCTGGAGGCTGTGGGATGACTCTCTTTGCCTGAATGCTGGGTCTGCTCTGGCAAAGTCCAAGCCAAAATGGACAACTGTATCCCAGTGAGAGTGAGATTGCTCTAAAGCTTCACAGGGGCAGTGAGAGATGACCGAGAGTTGCAGAAGTTGACTTCAATAAATGCTGGTTTTAGAACCACCACAAAAACCCCAGCCTCTAATTTGTGATGCTGATTCATGCATGAGTATTCACGAGTCATATTTGTAGATGTTCCTCCTGCTGCTGAGGTTCTGAGAGCCCAGCACCAGGCAGGAGGGTCCTGTCAGCTGGTGTTTACAGGAATTCATCAGCAGAGTTCTGACACATCGACCCTAACACCCCCAGAGTGCTGCTGAGTAGAGTTTTGGGATTTAGCAGCCCTGGATATCATCACAGTGTCACAGCCAAGGCTTGGTATCATGACTTATAGCAGGAGAGGACAGAAGGGGTCTGTCATGGGTTAGCAAGCATAGTCCCGGAAATTATGTTCTTGCAAAGGGTTGCTTACAGCTTCCTCTGTGACCTGACAGAACCTATCAACTGGCCAGTTTGAATATAGAAAATTTTTTAATCCACTTAGTATTTTGTCTGCCTCTGTGGTCCACATTTAAGAATGGACAAACCCCAGGAAGCCTGCTCTCTTGCTTCCGGCCAGGGGACAGGTAACTGGGCTGGGCCTGTACAGGGCCCAGCAGGGCCTGCCAGGCCCTGCTGGGTCCAGGCCAAAACCAGCTTGGGCCAGGACCTGCTTGGGCCGGGCCACAGCCATCCTGGAGCCGATGGGCGCTGTTCCACCCGTGGCCCCCCCAGCCCTGTTACGTGCAGACGGCGCGGCCCAGCACCAGCCCCTCCCCCCCTCCCCGTTCCTCCAGTGCGGCCAAAGATTCAGCTGAAGCTGCCCTGCTGTCTGGCAAAGATCATGTGACCAACAGCGATAAGCGAAATTCCAGCTGCAAGGCCCAGGTGAGATTAACCCTTTTAGTGCTGTAAGTTCCCTCCAGAACAGATGGAGCCTGCAGACATTAAGTATAGAAAGAAGAGCTGAAATCCTGAGGGAGGAGAAAGAGGAGATGCTTAAAGCTGAAATTCTGTTGTAAAGCTATGGTGGTGATGGACTATGATATATCAGAGTACCTGTTGTAATTTCATGAAAGCATGGGGGGGTGGAGCGTTCAAACTGTACTTGTCAGCAAAAGCACCTGTGCTGGAATAAGCAAATGCTGAAGAAGCTGTGATTTGAAGAGAAATTTGAACAGGAAGAGATGGAAGCACTCTTGCTCCAATCAGAAGGAGAAGACCTCTGTTCCTAGAAACACTCCCAGAGATAGTCCTAGAGATGAAGATAATGAGGACCCTTGCTCCCAGGAAAAGGGAAGGGCCTCTATTCTTAGAGATGAAATGCTCCCAGAGATGGGTGAAGAGAACTTTTGTTTTTGAACAGCTCAACCTTAAAATTTTACCCCAGTTGCTCAAGATTGGACCCTCGAAAGCAGTTGTGGGAAAAGCTACAAGTCATGGGAAGGGACTCTCGCATGATGCAAGCAGAGAAGCAACCCGGGCAGCTGTCTCGTTGTGACACTGAGCCATGAGAGAATTTCTTGTGGAGATATCTCCATGGCATGAGCAAGAGAGACTCCTCTCCCTAAGTGAACTGAACAAGGTTATTATGGAAGTGGTAAACAGACTGAACATCCCAAGGGTTGTCTTTTTACAGTAGGAGAAGGCGGAAAGGTGGGGGGAGGAGAAGTGTTCTGAAGGTGTGGTCTGATTTTATTTTTTTTTTTTTTTCCTTCTTTTAGGTCTGTTAATAAACTTTATATTCTTTCAAGTTTTGTGCCGCTTTGCTTTCTCCTAATTCTTATCTCAATAAGTAAATAGTAATGAGTATTTTGGACCAAACCACTATACTCTAAATGGTGTTTCTGCCCGGTTTTCAAACTGAACCCACTACAGGGTCTTTAAAGCAAAACAAGATGAAAATGAGAGGAAATCTCCTATAGATCTTCGCTTCTGTGAGTTATTCCTGGATAATGTGCATGAACGTAGGATAAATTTTCTATAAACAAATTCTTCTGCTCATGTGTGTGGCTAAACTTCCTTTGTGCTGGGGTAGGAAATAAGTTAACAAGTATGTTGTCTGTTACTGTAGAAAGGGCCAAAAGAACATCTTTTGCATGCCAGGAGAGCATGTTCAGTGGCTTAATCAAGGTTTCAGTTCAACCCTTGAAGTGTCCCTGCAACGCCTGTGCAGCCCCTCAGAATCACAGAATCACCAGGTTGGAAGAGACCTCCAAGATCACCGAGTCCAACCCTATGCATGCCCTAACACCCATGCCCATGCCCTAACACCACCTCAACTAAACCATGGCACCAAGTGCCACATTCAGTCTTTTTTTAGACACATCCAGGGACGGTGACTCCACCACCTCCCCAGGCAGACAATTCCAGAACTTTATCACTCTTTCAGTAAAAAACTTTTTCCTGACATCCAACCTAAACTTCCCCTGGCACAGCTTAGGTTGTGTCCTCTCGTTCTGTCAGTTGCTGCCTGGAGAAAGAGCCCGACCCCCACCTGGCTACAGCCTCCTTTCAGGCAGTTGTAGAGAGTGACAAGGTCTCCCCTGAGCCTCCTTTTCTCCAGGCTAAACAACCCCAGCTCCCTCAGTTGTTCCTCACAGGGCTTGTGTTCCAGGCCCTTCACCAGCCCTCTTGCCCTCCTCTGGACGCGTTCAGGCATCTCCACGTCCTTCCTGAGCTGAGGGGCCCAGAAATGGACACAGCACTCGAGGTGTGGCCTCACCAGTGCTGAGTACAGGGGAAGAGTGACTTCCCTGGTCCTGCTGGCCACACTGTTCCTGATCCAGGCCAGGTGCCATTGGCCTTCTGGGCCACCTGGGCACACTGCTGGCTCATGTTCAGTCGGCTGTCGACCAGCACCCCCAGGTCCCTTTCTGCCTGGCCACTGTCCAGCCACTCTGTCCCCAGCCTGTAGCACTGCAGGGGTTGTTGTGGCCAAAGTGCAGGACTCGGCACTTGGACTTGTTAAACTTCATCCTGTTGGATTCTGCCCATCCATCCAACCATTCCCGGTCTCTCTGCAGAGCCCTCCTACCTTCCAGCAGATCGACACACGCCCCCAGCTTGGTGTCATCTGCAAATTTACCGAAGGTAGACTCCATACCCTCATCGATGTCATCAGTAAAATATTGAACAGAACTGGCCCCAGCACAGAACCCTGAGGGACACCACCGGTGACTGGCCCCCAGCTGGGTGCAGCACCATTTACTACCCCTCTCTGGGCCCGGCCATGCAGCCAGTTCCTGACCCAGAGAAGAGTGCTCTTGTCCAAGCCGTGGGCTGCCAGCTTTTCCAGGAGCATGCTGTGGGAGACAGTGTCAAAGGCCTTGCTGAAGCCCAAACAGACAACATCCACAGCCTTTCCCGCACCCACCAGGGGGGTCACCTGGTCACAGAAGGAGATCAGGTTGGTCAGACACAACCTACCCCTCCTAAACCCATGCTGGCTGGGTCTGATCCCCCGGCCATCCTGTAGGTGCTGTGTGATGGCACTCAATATAAACTGCTCCATTACCTTACTGTACTGAGGTCAGACTGACTGGCCTGTAATTTCCAGGATCCTCCTTCTTACCCGTCTTGTGAATGGGCATCCTGTTGGCCAGCTTCCAGTCAGCTGGAACCTCGCCAGTGAGCCAGGACTGTTGGTAAACGATGGAGAGCGGCTTTGCAAGCTCATCTGCTGGCTCCCTCATCACCCTGGGATGGATGCCATTTGGTCACATAGATTTATGAACATCCAAGCAGCTCAGCAGTTCTCTGACTGCTTCCTCCTGGATAACAGGGGGACCATCCTGCTCCCTGACACCATCTACCAGCCCAGGAGGACAGTTGTCCTGAGAACAAACCGTCTTTCTGATAAAGACCAAGGCAAAGAAGGCGTTAAACACCTCCACCTTCTCCCCATCTGCAGTCACTAAATTCCCTCCTGCATCCAGTAGAGAACCGAGCTTGTTCTTACCCTTCCTTTTGCCATTAATATATTTGTAAAAACATTTTTTATTATCCTTCCAAAAAAGTTGCCAAGGTAGGTTCTAACTGAGCTTTGGCCCCTCTGGTTTTTTTCCTACATGCTCTAACAACCCCCTTAAATATTTCCTGAGATACCTGACCCTCCTTCCAAAGATGATACATCCTCTTTTTATTCCTCAGTTCCTTCATAAACTCCTTGCCCATCCAGGCTGGACATTTGCCTTGTCAACTCATCTTTCAGCACATAGGAACAGTCTGTTCCTGTGCCCTCAAGATTTCTGTTTTCAAACATGCCCATCCTTCCTGGACCCTTTCTTTTTAAGGGCTTCTTCCCAAGGAACTCTCCAAATAAGTCTCCTGAATAGACCAAAGTCTGCCCTTCGGAAGACTAGTGTGAGAGTTTTATTGATGCCTCTCCTTATTTCACCAAATATTGAGAACTTGATTATTTCATGGTCACTGTGCCCGAGATGGCCTCCAACTGCCACATCTCCCACCAGCCCATCACTATTGGCAAACAGCAGGTCTAGCGTAGTCCCTGCCCTGGTGGGCTCACTCACCAGCTGTGACAAGAAGTTGTGCTCCACACACTCTAAGAACCTCCTAGAATGCCTCTCCTCTGCTGTGTTGAGTTCCCAGCAGATGTCTGGTAGGTTAAAGTCCCCTACAAGAACAAGGGCTGGTGATCCTGAAACATCCTCCAGCTGCTTGTAGAATAAGTTGTCCACCTCTTCTTCCTGGCTGGGTGGTCTATAACAGACTCCCAGCCTTGTTGGTCTTCCCTTTAATCCTTACCCACAGGCATTCAACTTAATCGTCATTAGTTTCAATTACCATGGCATCAAAAGCCTCCCTAATATAAAGGGCCACCCTTCCACCTCTTCTCCTTCTCCTGTCTCTTCTGAAGAGCTTGTAACCATCCAGTGCAGTGCTCCAGTCATGTGAGTCATCCCACCACGTTTCCCTGATGGCGACTACGGCACAGCTTTGCTGCTGCACCATGCTGCTTCCAGCTCCTCTTGTTTGTTACCCATGCTGCATGCAGTAGTGTACGTGCACTTCAGTTGGGCTGCTGATTTCACCCCTGACTCTGGCTTACCACCCTTGGGCTTGCTTCTGGAGAGACCAGTTGCATCCTTTCCCCCTTCAAACCTAGTTTTAAAGCCCTCTCAGTGAGTTCTGCCAGTTCATGGGCTAAAATCCTTTTGCCCTTAACAGAGAGATGGAGCCTGTCTGGCTCCAGCAGGCCAGGTGCCATGAAAATTTCCCTGTGATCAAAGAACCCAAAATTCTGCCGATAACACCAACCCTTGAGCCACTCGTTGATAATGTGGGGTCTCCTGTTCCTTTCATCATTTGTCTCTGCCACCAAAGGTACTGAGCAGAACACCACCTGTGCTCCTGCCCTATCAACCACTCGACCCAGTGCTCTGAAGTCCCTTTTAATTGCCCTAGTGCTCTTCTTTTCAATCTCGTCACTGCCAGCCTGGAGTATCAACAATGGGTAATAATCAGAGGGCTGTATCAGCCCAGGGAGTCTCTCGGTAATATCCCGTACCTGGGCCCAAGGGAGGCAGCAGACTTCCCTGTGGGATGGGTCCAGTCGACACACAGGGCCCTCTATTCCCCTCAGAAGAGAGTCACCTACCACGACTACCCTTCTTTTCTTTATAATGCTAGAGGCAGTGATCCATCCAACAGACAAAGTAAAATTTGGAGGCTCATGGGGCAGATTATATTCTTCTGTGTCGTATGGCTGACCCTCTGGATCCAGGGCCTCATATCTGTTCTGAAGGGGGACCTGAGTAGGTGGTGGGGGTTGGGAGGAATTTTTATTACCTCCCCGGGTAGGAACCCATTTCCATTCCCCTTCATCCACCAGGTATCCTCCCATTGCCTGATGGTAGGAGGCATGGAAGTCCTCTGACACCTGGGGGGCTTCTTTCGGGGATGGAAGGGTGAAACTCCACCAGACTATTTCCCTTTCACTTTCTCTAATGCTTCTTAGTCTTTTACTTCCTCCTTAAGCTCGGCCACCAGGGAAAGGAGATCGTTCACCTGTTTGCACCTCCGGCAGGCGTCTTTTACAACGTCCCTGGTGCTACTGACAAGCTCAAACACTCCTCACAGGAAGGGGTCTGGACAGACGCGTCCTTCTTGGAAGGTTCTGTTTGGCTGGGTACACTTTCACTAGCGGTAGCTCTTGATCGTGTAAAGACCATTGCTGAAAAAAAAACCCCAAAAACCAACCAACCAAATCTCGACCCAAAAACAAACTAAAAACCCCACTAGCAGGAGGATACCTGCAGCCCCGCCTGCTTGCTCTGCCTGCATGAACTGACACGCGAAGTGCTGTGCCTGCTCTGGGTTGCCACGCTCCCTCTTTTAATCACACCGCGGCTGGCCAGAGCAAACCCTCCCAGCACAGGGTAGTACATCATGAACATGAAATCCTAAAAGTAAAACAAAGGAACAAAAAACCCACCGGTACCAATCTGTGAAGTCATGAAGCATCAATTTTAGTATCTCCAGAAGGTGTTTTGTGTTCCCTCGGCACTGCTGCCCCTGGTCCTTTCCCACAGTGTCATGAGTTCTCGCAGTGCCCCAGCTGAAGCCCCAGTTTCCAGCATACAAATTCGTGTTCCTCGGAAGTACCTGCATGGCATCCTCATTCCAGCCTGGGAGGCAGAGAGGGGCAACATCTTGTACTTGGCATTCCACTTCCCTAACCAAAGCTTTTGTCCCTCTCCCACAGAACGCTGCAGCAGTGTACAGGGATGGGGAAGGAAATGGGTGTGTAATCCTTGGAGGGACAGTGGGAGGATTTGTGTGAGAGTAAACAGGAAGAGGATGAGGAGGATCCCTTTATGTGAACTGTTCAAAGTGGAGAAGCAGCACCTGTTCTGGCAGCTCCAGAAGAGAAAGATCTTCATCTCTTGTGGAGCAGGAGATCAGTGAGGGACAGAGACCCCATTGAAAGTCAAGGCAAATGTTACGACTCTTTCCAAAAGATACTTTCCCTGCGATCTGTGGTGATTTCAGCACCCTTTTGTGGCTGGCTGTGAATATCATGAAGACGCTAAGACACATGTCACTCGAGTAGTACATGCAGATACAAGAGCTTGATCCCATGGCTGCTGTTCATTTAGTTTCCAAATAAGAACTGTGCCTGGTAGCAGCAAAGCTGTGCTGTGACAGGTCCTTCCCCACCATCTCACTCTTACCTCACCCACGTAACGAAGCAGGATTTGGGTCAAGTGTTTATGAAGTCAGTCATCCATATGGATTGGATGTCTGGGGGAACATGAATGTTTAATCAGACATTTGTTAGCAAGCTAAAGAGGCGACGTTGTGCCAAGCAGGGAGCTGTTGGAACATGCCCTGCCTGCTGTCACTGTGGCAACAGCCAACAAATGCCTGCTTGGGTTATGTTATTGTTAGAGCTGAAGGAAAACCTCCAAGCCATAAATTCTGAACATCAGTGGCTGGGCTGAAACCAAAGAAGGTACTACCAGTTTCCAGACCTCTTTGTCTGCCTGACTGGTAGGTTTCTTCAGGAGCTCCATCAGTCATCAAGGAGCAGAAATGGATAGCACGTCCATCAACCACATGGATTGAATTTTAATTGCAGTTGCTGGGCAAAAATATTCAGCTTGTCTCAAGAGTTGGCCCAAATATGTTCATTAAAAACTTAACTGAAGCCCATATATATTTCAAATAGCAAAATACTCTGAGCCAAGTGCTTCTTCTGAGGAATACATCGCTAGCAATGTTAATTTGGCTGGCTCTGCTGCTAGAGAGAATAACAGCCAGGCTAGCCACCATAGAAAGTCTGGGCTCCTTGAAAATTCCCTCATGTTTCAGAATGGCAGTGTTTCATGGCATGTCCTAACAGGCCTGGGGACAGGCTTGTCTTAAGGATTCCCCTGGCAGAGCCCCACTTTCTCTAAAGGAGCCTTATTTTTCATATAACCCAGCTCCCAGTTTAAAATCACACAGGGGATCTTGCACTGGTGCCTTTCCAGTCAATGCCTTTTTCTTTTCTCCCTCATCCTCTGAGTAACTCTTTAGAAGCAGCTCAGGCAGAACCTTTCAGAAGAGGTATTAAAGAAGGAAGATAATTCCCAGTGGCCTCTCTGTCCTCCTTCCTCACCAAAGATCTGTTCTGGGCAAGAAGCTGAAGCTTGATGTATGTTTCC
Organism: Coloeus monedula; assembly: GCF_965178545.1. NCBI lineage: Eukaryota > Metazoa > Chordata > Aves > Passeriformes > Corvidae > Coloeus > Coloeus monedula. The sequence continues at coordinate 2,616,002 of NC_138788.1, read as the reverse complement.
ATCTCCCCCCACATCCACAGTCTGCCTTCCTGCTTTGTTCTTGGGAAGAGCCTAGGAAAACACACAGCCTTTGGGAGCTTTATCTCCCCGAGATGAGGGGGCAGTTGAAGGATCAGAGCCAGCTGGGTAAGTCCTGTTGAGTCTGGTGTAAAGCTGGCAGGTGAAGCACAGTCACCCGGGCCACCAGCAGATGTTGTGCTTTTGGACTCTGTCTCTCGCTGTGGCTTGTGAAGCTCTGAATGCTTCACATGATCTGCAGCACTCACAATTGTAAAAATTATTAGAGGAAGCTTATTTTCAAATTTATATTGCCTGTGGATTAATGAGACTGAGGAATCTGGCAGAGATACCTAAAGACTTTTAATTATTTTATCTTAAACAGCTCTGAAGATTTATTCCTCCAGTCATACCTTAGTACATGGAATTCTGTCTTTGGTAGGAAATTAATGGGTAGTATTTTATTGCCAAATTATATTGTTTTACACAATCTGTGTCATAACCTGTTCTGGCAGGATTCTGAGACTGAGGGGCTACTTTCTGTCTTATGAGTAGGATATGAAGGCACAAGATCCTGGAGTCCTGCAGTGTCAGAGAACAACTGATACAGTGGCAGGGGGAGCTGTGAAGGCATTCAAGTGCCATGCATGTTTTATATCCTCTGTCTTGGACACTTTGGGTTAACTGAATATTTGTTATTTTCTTGGACTGTACTGCAACCCTCATTCTTTCAACAAATCCCCTCAGTAGATTTGGACAGTATGGAACCATTGATAATCTGTTTGGAAAAGCAGATGAGATTAAATGGAAGTGGGGATGTGCAGACAGTTTATCAGCCCGTTTCAAATGCTCCCTGCACGTTCTCTTACCAAGGTCCTCTGCAGCTGAGAGGATCCTGTGTGCCAGCCATGGTGCTTGCAGATTACATGCACTGCTGTAATCTTGTGGCTTTTAAACGGTCAAGAGGCAACAGTGGCTCTTGCTTGATATTAGGCTGGTGCAGTAGGACTTGTGGAAGTAAAGACATGAAGGAGCTGGAAAGTCATTTTGGTACAAGTGAAATGAAAAATACATGTACTTCATCTGTAAAGAGGAGGCAAACTGCCCTTTTAAGTAAATTAAAATTAAAAAGCTCGCTGTTGAGTACTACTGATTGCGTAGTCGACACACTTTAAAATGACTGAATGCTCTTTAAAATGTCTGTTAAAAAAGAAAAACTTCTGGAAAATACATTTAATAGTGCTTTAAGTACCTTTTTTACCAGGGGATAACAATATTCAGCCACAGATAACAATGTTCAGTCACAATGTTAAAAAACGTGTAGTTAAATAAAGACTTATTCTGTTTCTATGGGAGTAAACGGACTTTTTTTTCATTGCTATGACCTGAAATTGCCACATTTTTCACAAGTAACTTCAAAATGAGCTGTTGGTACATAGCTTTTTGAAAAATAAGGCTGATTACTTGATTGCCTACATTTTGGCACCTATATTGAACACCCCTTCTATATTATTCTAACCACTAAAGACAATCATTCCCAGAGGACGTCATCGAGACAGTACAGAGCAATTGAAAGCTGTGTCTCAGGGGAAAACAATTTCTTGTTATTTTCGTGAAAACTTGATGATGCTAGTGAGTGGTTTGTGAAGAGTGGTCGTGGAAAACACTTCACAGTGTTCTCACCAAAAATTTGAACATTTCTGATCTATGGCCAGTGTAGCAAGTTTCAACCTCCTTTTGATATGGCAGTTTGAATGCTGAGGTGAGCAAAGAGGAGTTATTTTATTTGTATCTGCATGTTTGTGTGGACTGATTGTACCTCTTGAGGAAAGGTGGAAATAAAATGGTTATATTGTTTGTTTTGGAAGACATGACTGAAAATCATTTTGTGCCTTTCAAGTGGATAAGGCTCAAACCCCTGTGTTGTGTGGTATTTTTTTAAATCAGTATCTGTCTGTCTTGAGAGATTGGGAAACCTTTAGGTGTACTCATTTCATGGTGGTCAGACCACTGCTGTTCTGGTTCCTGTGTTGGTGGAGTGGCCCAGCTGGGGTGCAGCCACTGTACTGTCCCTCTGAATTTGGGTTAAATGGAGCAGGGAACCTCCTCAACCATTACAAAGAACTCAGTGTAAAGAACCTGATTTTTAAGGAAGTGCCTCTAGCTGTGGTTTGGCCAACCTGGCGCCCAGAGAGTGTATTTTAGGAGGGAAGCAGAGTCCAATCAAATCTGACAGCAGGTGTTCCATAGATCTGGTGGCACTAAACCCCTTGCAGCAGTTCAGGGAAGTTTGTTGTTTGTGCCACACAGAAGAGTGTACACCAGGTACAAAACCCCTTGATGCCGCATAACAGCCTCATGAGAATTCCTGTACATAGACGAAGCACAGGGAGAAGAGAATAACTGTAAATATTTGATTTGTGGACTTATATTTTTGACAGATGTGAGATTTGCGTGGAAAATACATTTGGCTGTTGGAACATGAGACTTGTCTATTCTACTGCGCACAGCTCTTACACTGTACTCTGGTGGCTATGACAGCATTAAAATTGGAAGGTGAAGAAGGATCGGAAGCATCTCTTTTTTCACCCCAATCCAAGCACTGAATAAACCAGAAATTGGTGCATCATTTCACTGCTGTGAAGTTCTGTTGTATTTCTCTTGGTTACTCTGCTGGTACTGTGGTCCAGCCTGGCCTTCCCTCCTGGCCGTGAGCCAGGGCTGAATTGGTGTTTTCCGGCTGACACTTGGGTACCCTCTGCCTTCTCCCTAATCCTAGAACATTGTGGTTTGTGTCCTGGCCTGATTCTCAGTCTGTCTGAGAGACAGGAAGTGTCAGAGAGAAAAGGAAGAGTAGACAAGGAGCAGAGGCAAGAGATGGAGAGGAGAGGAAGCAAAGGGTTTTAGTACAATTACCAGGGAGCTGGAAATCTCTTGTCGAGAAATTCACCATCAAAACCACAGAAGGAGGCAACAGCCTAACTAACAACTTCCTCCAGGAACAGAATTTCCAAGAGCGCATGTGTTACAACCCTAAGCTTCTGAGACGAATTTCAGTTGTAAATGGAAAATAAGTTAATCAAGTAGCTTTAATTGCTCTTTGGTTATTATGTTTTGGGGCCCTTTCCATTTTTAATGAAAATTTTCACGGAATCCCGGTGTGACATGACTACTGTATTAGTTATTAGTTCTACTTAATACGGAAAGTCACACATCACCAAAGTAAAGGGCTGAAGTGGATGTTGAACATGTTTTTCGCACTATGTTTGTCATACTTTGTAATTCTGGGTTATTCATTGTAATACCTAGTACAGAGTTTGTATTTTCATTAAGCTCTTGTTCCTGCCAGGGTGTTGCTGCTGCTGGATCTATTTTACATCTTGCTGCACAGTTCAGAGTGATGGCTGAGGAACACTTGCAGCCTTTTGTGCTTCATCAGATTGTTAATGGATTCTGTTCAGATGGCTGACCACTCCATCACAGGCAAACGATAGCATTCTCCAAAGCCTTTTTAAGTAAACGGGATTAGTTAATGACAGGGTAAAATGTAAATGGCTGTTAGGATTTTTTTAAGTGTAGTACACTTAAAGTTAGTGTCTGACTGGAATAAGAGCAAAAATTATAGGTGTGACTTGAGCCACTATTAACTATTTCTGTTTGTTATTACATTAATTATTAAGCAGTATTCTATGATTTTATGTAATGGACAACTCAACCATTTGTTTTGGTGCATCTCCTGTATTTTATAAAACCATTTTCCTACATTTACATGTCACTCACCAATAAATGAGGTTTGTCTCTGGGAAACCTAAGAAGGAGGCTGAGAGATCATGGCTCTTATTACACTTTTAGGAGGCAGTTCTGCTGGGGCCAATTAGCCTGGTGTGGGGGGGAAGGTGTGTGAGAAACCCTGGTGGGTGGGGGGTGAAGTGTTTCAGGTCCTTTTTCTTGGTTGCAGGTGCTTCATCGATGGTGTTTGCAGGGGCGATTCTTTCAGGTAGGAAGAGTTAACTGCTTTTCTGCTGTGGCCGTGGCTTGTTTGCAGACACTGAGTATTCTACTCATTCACCTCCTTAGTACAATTGCTTTATATCCATGTGAATCTGTTTTTATTAAGGTTCTTCTTGTCCTTTATACACCTGAACCTTGTTTAATGTGCTCTGGCGTTTCCTGTCGCTTCAGTTAAGCACTTATTATTTAAGGAGCTTCCCTTGTAGTCCTCAAGCCCTCCTCTCCACGTGGGTACCTGTCGGTTTGGGGATTTCTCTGCATTTACACCACATAAACAAAGGTATCCAGCTGATGATGTTTGGTTTGTCTTACTCTCTCTTTTGTATCACTTTCCCAGGAAGCTTCTCAAACCTGTTCTTTTGATCTGCTGTTGCTCTTAAATTCTCAGATACATATGTATGGCTTCAGCTGAGAGCCAGAAAAACCCACCACGTGTATCAGACACTGAGACTGGGGCCTAGGAGGGGTCTTTTTGAAGCTGGTTTCACTGACATGATGCAGCATGGTGCCACTGAACAGACACACAGCCAGTGCTGCACAGACTTCCTGGGTCAGTCTTACTGGTGCCAGCATTTTGGGAGCTGAGAACAAAAATGTCTCCTTCATAGGAAGCAGTTAAATGTCATTTTGTTTGCATCTTCTCTAAATGCTTAAAAGACAGTGGAACAAAATTAAATGGTCAGAAGATGTTATTATTCCTGTAGTATCATGCACAGGGACACTGGGAAATGACCTGACTCAGAAATCCTAGGAAAGCTGCTTCTTTTGAGAGTTTTCCAATAGCAAGGATGATTATTAGGTGTTATGCTGTAATCACATTTCCTGCTAGAAGCTGAAGTTCCCCTGCTTTTATTCTTCATCTAATGTAAGATCTGTTGGGACAACCAGGCTGATCTTTGCTCTTCCCACCCTTTCCCAGGGGGTTGTGGTATGACCACACCTCCAGCCAAAAGGTCCAGCAGTCTGAAGAGAGTGGGTGCATATGAAAAGCCCCTTCCCACAGTGTAAGAGATGCAGAAATCCAGGGAATCACTGAGTTTCTGGCTGCTCTGTCCTTGGGCAGACTGCCATGAAGCTGGATTGCATTTGGCCTCTGTTGGGATGTGCTCTTAAGCTTCTAGAATTAAGTACTGGCTTCATCTACACAGTGACTTCTCATGGCCCATACCTGAATTTGAGTTAACCATTTAAGTTAAATTCCAACTCTGTAGATAACAGTTTGTGAAAAGAACCCCCCAGCTGTCCCAGGGAGGAAGCTGTCCCAGGAATAAGCTTGAATACTGGTTGGTGTAAATAAAGCATCACCGTCTCTATGTGCAAAGTGTTGCCATACAGTCTATGGCATATAATAAATTTTAAAAGATGCTTTCAACTATGGAACCACACAAAAGTTTTTCTTAGAAGACTCTTCCTCTTGTCATACAGTGGGAAAACTGACCTGAAGAAGAGTTGCACATTTGGAGCAGAGAACGGGAAATGTATATTGTGAGGGGACTCACTGGTGATCCAAGGAACCCTAAACAACTTCAGTGTAATCGTGTCTGGGGACGGGCAAGAGCGCTGTCCCTGGATGTTCTTTGGTGGAGGATGTATGTGGATTTATCCTGCCAATGCTGACTGCAAAGAACAGTGAAGAGAAGTCTGGATTCAGGATCAGATTACTTTATTCCCTAATACATTTTAAAATGCTTAGGCAGATTGAGCCCATTCTAAGTATCAGGATACAAGGATGGATCCCTGGGGCACAAGGAGATTAAGGGTTTCTCTTCCTGCCTAAGAGTCAAAATACAAATGCAACACAATGAAAACTTGTTTAGCTTGCAAAAGGATTACAGGGTATTCCAGAGATTTTAATCCATAGAGGATTCCTAATTACTATAATAATGATTTTTTCTTGCAATGGTTCATAAATCTTTGCTGAGCAATAAAGGAAAGTGTCTTGTATGCAAAGAAATTAAAAGGATTTCATTTTAGGTTACTTCATAATTAACCTGTAAGTGATCACACAGTTGATAAAGGGCCTGCTCCATTGTGCAGATAAATCAGTAACTGTAGGGAAGGAAATTTGTGGAACAAATATTTTGGAAGGTTTTGTTTTAGTGCAAACAGTGACTGAGGATAAATTCTGACTTGTGTGGAATGTGGAGTGGTGCAGGGGCTGCATTCTATAGACCAGCCTTTTCTACTTTCCTGTTAATACAATCTAAAGGTACAGTTTATAAGTGACTGTAAGTGATAATGCTGCCAGGTTCTGCAGCTCCTGTTGGTTCATGCAAAAACCCCAGACAAGAGTTTGAATCAGCTTACAAGGGTGATACGTTTTTGTTGTTTTGTTTGTTTTTTAAAACAAAGCATAACAAAACAAACAAACCAAACCACCTGTACCACTGACTATACAGTGTCTCCAAAACACTGATACAGATGTAGACCCCCACACTGAGTTAATCTAACATCAGAAGAGATGAAGCCCACCATAAGCTGCCTATTTTGCCACTTCCCCAGATAGAATCTCCCTTTTATTGCTTACAGCCACTTCAGCCTCTTGTGGTATCTTGTATTATACTGCAGATCTTCTCATATGCTTTTTGATATTACTTATTGAATTATAAAATCCTTTTGTTCTGAGAAAAACAACTAAAGGAATATAAATATATAACATTATCAGTTTTTACCCTGACTAAGTAGTTGGATGTAAGATTAGAAGTATTTCTTGTTTCTGAAGATTAGCCAGCCTCTAATTATTTGACTTGGAGAAGAAAGATCTTTAGGAAGTAGGTAATTTTAAAAGTGCATGATTTCCTGTGTCTTTGATACTGCCTGCATTTGGAAAGAAGATATGTGAACTGCATTGAAAATTTCTATGTAACTTGTTTTTAAACATTTGGTAACTTCTGAATTCTGAATATTGTTTCAATTCAAGATTTAATCCGTGCAGTTATTTGCATAAAGTATCTGTCCTATAATATGTAGGTTATTTTAATATTTAAATTTTTAGATAGAAACATTTTTTACATGGGTTTAACATACATGCCAGTGTTTTTTATTTATATTTTTGTGAGCAACCTTACTGGTAAGAGGTTGTTGTAAGTCTTGGAATCAATGATAAAATTCCATTTTGCACCTATTTCCAGTAGATTTCCAGCTTTTTTGAGTGTTCAGGTATAAATAATAATCACATACCTTAAGGGAGCCTGCAAGAAAGATGGAGAGAGACTGTTTACAGTAAGGGGATGGAGGGCCAGGACACAGGGAATGGCTTCCCACTGCCAGAGGGCAGGGATGGATGGGATATTGGGAAGGAATTGTTCCCTGGCAGGGTGGGCAGGCCCTGGCACAGGGTGCCCAGAGCAGCTGGGGCTGCCCCCGGATCCCTGGCAGTGTCCAAGGCCAAGTTGGACATTGGGGCTTGGAGCAGCCTGGGACAGTGGAAGGTGTCCCTGCCCATGGCAGGGGGTGGGAAGGTTTTGGTCTTTAACATCCCTTCCAGCCCCAACCCTCTGGGATTGTAGGACCATGATTCTACAATTTGATTTCTTAGAAGGATATATTTGTGAAAAACGAGGTTCACTCTCCTGTTAGAATTTAAAGAGTTTAATATAAAGACAATAAGAGACACATAAAATAAAGCAAAGGGATAACGGCCGGGTGCCTTGGCGCTCTGCCAAAAGCACACCTGATGCTAAAGGTGAGTCCTTTTTATACCATTTTTACTGTCTGTTCTCTATTCATATTAAAACTTTTCCAGGAATTGATCTGCATGGCCACTCCTTGGGTCCGCCTTTTTAGAGCATGTGTAGTCTTCTGCCTTGTGGTTTTATTTCTTTTGATTCTTGGGGTTGGGCCCGCTAGGTAAGAGTCGATGGTGGGGTGGATCTCTGAATTCTCCAGACAGTCAGGGCTGATTGCAGCTTTGGGCCTCTTTGTCCCCCGGGCAGAGCGGTGATAGTGGCTCTCGGACCCTCCTGGCCGCCCGTTCTCCGGGCGGAGCAGCCTTTGGGCCCTTTTGTTCTCTGGACAAAGTGTTGATTAGCAGCTCCTTGGGCCTCATCCTCTGCTCGCTTGGAGGTTATCTTACTTGCTCACACTTGCTAACATTCTTGCTAAAACGAGAGAAAACTACATCCACACAGCAAAAAGCATTTCTAACATTATATAATATCTACTTTAATACTTTGCGAGAAGCCAATACTATAATATATGTTTATAACAATCCCCCCTTTTTCTATTTCATAAATCATTTGGCTTGAGCAATATTTCTTTTTTCTTGGCTTCTAATGTCTGTTCGTTCTTTTCACAGATCAATTTGGCTTCTTCGAGAGGGTCTTTTATATCACTTTGTTTTTTTTAATACCATAATTTTTTGTGCTGTTCCAGACATAGCCAACTTTGGGCCAGTAGGCATTGTCACAACTTGCATGCCTTGAACTATGCTGGTGATTAGCCGAATAAAGCAGGGGATCAAGCAAGGGAGAAATATTAGACCAGCTGTAGCACATAAGAGGAAGAAGCCTAGCTTCTTCCACCATTCTTTCCCCAATATGCCATCCCACCAGTTAGCAGTCATCATTGATTCCCATTTTTGGACCGGTACATGGGCTATTTTTCTGATATTGTTGGCGATATCTAGAACAGCATCCCAATTTTTAAACAACATTCTGATGTATTGAACTTCCCGCACACACCCCCTTCTTCAGCCAGTAAATAGTCTAAAGCCAGCCTATTTTGATAAATTGCAGCTCTGGTTTGGCGTTGCTGGCTGACTATTAATTTCATAGCCTCAGCTGTTTCATTGGTTATGATTTCTACAAGGGCTTGGAGTCTGATGATACAATTCAGCATGTAAATTGGGGTTCGATATCCCCAACTTCCATCTTGTGCCCAGGTAGCTGGCCCATATGTTTCTAATATTCGTTCAGGGGGCCATTCCTCATCTTTCCATTTTTGGAATCCTCCAATTAGATCTCTTTTCTTTCTTTTGAAGTCTTCATAGATAGGTATTCCTAATTGATCTCCCTCTGGTTCTGGTAAAAGGAAAAACCCTGGTTGAATGATTCCTAATCTACAACTCCCTTTCCAATATGAAGGGAGTCTTGGGTATGCCCTTTTCCCACATATCCAAAATAAGCCATCTGGTGCTTTCCAATAATCACCTTCTTGTTGATTTATATTCTCCCAAAATTTGGACATTTCTGGGATTCCAAAATAAGGATTTTCCCTTGTGTCATTACACTGAAAGAGTCCAATTTCATTATCATATATACAGCCTTTTCCTTTTTTCTGAGCCCAATACCAAGTTGGTTTTTCTGGGACCCACCACGTTGAAGTTTTGTTGCTCACTTTATACCTTTTACAGGGAGTGTTTCCTACTTCATTAAGAAAGTTCTTCCCAGTTCGCCAGAGGCATTCTTCCCCTATCACTGTTGAACTTAAAATCCACCCCTCAGGTCGGTTCCCCCCTCTTTTATATTTGTCCGGTTCCATTTAAGGAGCTCTACTGGGCCTACGCCGCTACCTTTCCATGGCCATTCTTCTGTCATCAAAGCTCCTCCACAGACCCAACAGTTGGTTATGTTAAGTTCTTTACCTATCCTCTCCCCCAATTCCACAAACAGGTTTTTTCCTAACCTTGGGGTGTTTTCCTCTTTTAACTGTTGTTTAAGCTTTGCATACAGGTCCTGGCGTGAGGTGAATATAGGGCGAGGTTGCTGTGCTGGCTTTGTATTTTTACTTACCACTTGTTCTTTTACCAAATCTTGGACTGTTCCCCTGGTGGCAGCTGTGAAACAAATCCATTTTTCTCCTTTTGGACAATTACTTCCTAGTCTGTTTCCACTTGTTCCCAAATTTTCTGTAATCCAATATTTTTCCCCTTTATGCATACAAATACCTAATTTGGACGAGTCATAACAGTGACTGTTGATATGGGTATGAGTAACAAGAAAGAAGCCCCAGTGTCTTTCCATGTAGAGCTTTCGGTAGCATTTGTAACATGGTCTTGCCGGTGTCCCGAAAGGGACCAGGATAAGTGACAAAAGAAGGAATAACAGAGGTCTGGCATGGCTTATACACCCACCTCCTTTGCCTATGAGGTTGCAACCCATAGCAGGTGTATTGGATCTTCTCGGTGGCGAGTACAGTGGCCAACCCGGTCTTGCCCTCTATTTCTTTGTCACTTCCTTTGTAGTTTTTAGGCACCTTTTTTTTTTTTTTAACTTTTTGTGTCTTAGGTATTTCCCATTCAACAGGCACTGGTATTTCCCATCTGCAGAGCAAAGTTATTGCTTTTGTTGCTTATGATTTTGTCTGGATAAGGGGGTTGATTTGTGCTTGACACCTTTTCCAACTAGGGTGTCGATGATGTGAAATGCCAGTTTCCCTACAGATTAATTACTTATATTTGACCTGGCTGGCATGCCCCGTATTAGAATGATTCAAACAGGGTATATGATGTGGCACTGATGGAAGTTGTGATTCTCCCCCTTCTTAATACAAATCACAGGCTAGGATCAGAATATGAGAGTTCCCTGTTTGATACAGTCAGTCCCAACCCTTCCTGTTTGAAGTGAGAATATTCTTCTCCAAGATGTCCCAGAATTTGTCCAGGGGTCACTGATATAAATTTGGCTTTTACTTCTCAGTTAGGTGTGATTCTTTGCATATCCCTTGGATTATTCAGATTGCTCTAGTTCATTGCCACCTGGCCTCCGTTTAAGAATCAATTTGGTGTCACCTGGTTTGGATATTACAGTCCACTCTTCAGGTTCTTTTACAGGTCCTTTGATTCTGCTGGCATGGTCCACCCTCGTTCCTTGGTCCGGATTGCGGCCTCAGTCGTCAGCAGTACCTGAAAAGGACCCTCCCATTGTGGAGTCAAAGATTGTTCCTTCCATGTTTTTACCAATACCCATTCCCCTGGGTGGATATTATGAATTCTGAACTCCAAAGTTGTGGTTTGAGGGATCATTCCTTTCAGCCTCAAATTTTCAAGTGTTCTGGCAATCGTGGTGACATATTTTTTGACACTTGCTTCTCCCACTTCATGAGTGGCTGTTTCATGTTGAATGGTAAGGAAGGGTAATCCGAACATCATCTCATAAGGAGATACTCCCAGATCTGACCTGGGCTGTGTTCAGATTCTCAACAGAGCCAAAGGTAAGCACTTTACCCATGACATTTGAGTTTCAATCATTAATTTTGTTAAAGTTTTTTTCAAAGTCTGGTTCATTCTTTCTACTCGGCCTGAACTTTGTGGGTGCCAGGGGGTATGTAATTCCCATTTTATTCCCAAGGCTTGAGTTATTTGTTGTAAGATTTTGGATGAAAAATGTGTTCCTCTATCTGAGTCTATTTTATTAACCATTCCATATCTGGGAATAATTTGTTCCAGAAGGGTTTTGCATACTACGTTAGCTGTAGCTCTGGTAGCAGGAACTGCTTCCACCCAATGAGTTAGATGGTCTACTATTACTAATAGGAACTTCCATCTTTGTACTTGAGGAAGTTCAGTGAAATCTACTTGGATACTTTGGAATGGTCGCAGAGCTAACTCGCGGCCTCCTAATGTTGTTTTTCTCATTATTTTCCTATTCCCTCTTTGGCAAGTTACACAGTTCCCAGTTATTTGTTTTGCTACCCCAAAGATTCCAATACACCCATAATTTCTCAGAAAATGATCACACAAAGCTTGAGTGCCCCAATGAGTTTTTTGATGCATATCTTCTAATATTCTCTTAGTGAGTGGCTTATTAAGTAACTGTCTCCCATCAGGGAGTTTCCATTTTCCAGATTGATCCTGTTTCCCCCCTATCTTAAATAATTATTTTTCTTCTTCTTTACTAAATTTGGGGATTTCTAATTCTCCCCTTTCTGGGGTCAAGATTAACATAATTCATTTAGTCCCATTTTCTGCTGCATCTTTGGCTTCTTGGTCTGCTAGATTATTCCCTCTTATTTCTGGGGTCATCCCTTTTTGGTGTCCTTTGATATGCACTACAGCTATTTCTTCAGGCAATTTTAATGCCTCTAACACTTCTGAAATCAGGCCTTCATGTATCAGTTCCTTCCCCTTTGAATTTAGTAAACCCCTTTCTTCCCAGATTTTTCCAAAGGTATGTATTACCCCAAAGGCATACTTTGAATCAGTATAGATGGTCCCCTTTTTGTGTGCTAAATGCTCCAGTGCTCTCTTTAGAGCGTATAATTCACAAGATTGCGCTGACCAATTTGAAGGTAGTTTTCCTTTTTCGATGGTCTGCATATTTATCCCATCGACTAAGGCATATCCTGACATTCTTTTTCCTTGCAAGCATCTGGATGAACCATCCACATATATTCTTTCCCCTTCTAAGAGGGCTTGTTCTTCTAGATCTTCCCGAACTTTTGTTTGGTATTGAATAATTTCCAAGCAATCATGTGCCAGGTCATCTTTTGGTTCTCCATAGAGGAATTGGGCCGGATTGAGGCTTTTGCTTGTTTCTATACTTAGATCATTACTGTCAATCAGAATTGCTTCATATTTTAGTATCCTGGAGTCTGTTAACCATTTTTCAGCTTTTTGATTTAGCACATTTCGGACCGCATGGGGTGTGTATACAATCAGTTTACTTCCAAAGGTGAGCTTACGGCTCTCCTCCACCAAAATAGCAGTAGCTGCTATGGCTTGAATGCATACTGCCCAGCCACGGCTTACTGGGTCCAATAATTTAGATAAATAAGCTATTGGTCTTCTCACCCCTCCCCATTCCTGGACTAATACACCATGAGCTACTCCATTTTCTGCATTCACATATAAATGAAAGGGTTTTTCTAGTGAGGGTAAGCTTAGGGCTGGTACCGAGGCTAGTTTCAACTTCAATTTTTCTAATTTATTATCATCATCTTTGGTCCATTGTATATTGTCTCCCCCTGTTAATTTTTCATATAAAAATTTTACTGCTTGTGTATATCCCTCAATCCATAGTCTGCAATATCCCAGTAGCCCCAGCAGTCTCCTAACCTCCTTTTTTGAAGAGGGAGGAGGGAGGGATAAAATCCCTGTAATTCTTTCAGGGCTTAGTTTTCGGCTACCTTTGCTTATCACGTGGCTGAGATATTTTACTTCTGATTCCACAAACTGTAATTTCCTTTTTGATGCCCTTAGTCCCTTTCCCCCAAGAAAATTTAGAAGCTTTATAGTAGCTTCTTTAACTTTAATTTCATCTTCCCCTGATATTAGAAGATCATCTACATATTGGATAATCTGTATTCCTGGGGGAGTGGGGAAGGTTTGTAATATTTCTCCCAAGGCTTGCCCAAATAAATTTGGGGCCTCACAATACCCCTGTGGCAGTTTAGTCCACCTCAATTGGTTCTTTTTCCCTGTGTTTGGATCTTCCCATTCAAAGGCAAAAATATCTCGGCTTTCCTCTGCCAGTGGGCAGGCCCAAAAGCATCTTTAAAATCCACCACACTAAACCACTGATGTTGAGGTGGAATTTTACTTAAAAGAGTGTAGGGATTAGGAACCATAGGGTAGCAGGCCCGTGTTCTTTTGTTTACTTCTCTTAAATCTTGCACTAATCTATAATTTCCATCAGATTTCTTCACTGGGAGAATAGGGGTATTATGAGGGGATTTACAAGGTTCTAGTGTCCCATCCTTTATTAATTCTTCTATTACTGGTTTTAAGCCTTTTCTCCCTTCTAAAGATATAGGGTACTGACGTACACGAATGGGACATTCTTCTTTGTCAATTGTGACCCTTATGGGGTCAATATCTAGTCCACCCCTATTCCCTTCCCCAGCCCAAACTTCTCTGTTAATTTTTCTTTCATCTTCTTGGCTAAGTTTTAACACTTTGGCCATCATTCTCCCTTCTTCTGGTATGACCCCAATCCCCAGCTGGATTTGTAAATCCCTTCCTAATAAATTGCTGCCAGCCCCAGGAACTAACAAAACATCCCCTATCCCTATTTTTGTTTCCCCTTCAATAACCACATCTTTAATGACAGGGACCTTAAATCCCTCCCCCTTTGCTCCCGTTACTTTTACCATATCATTACTTACATCACACCCTTTTGGAATATTCATCACACAAGTCCTTTCTGCCCCAGTGTCAACTATAAATTCTAATACTTCCTCTTGGGGGCCTACTTTTAAAGTTATCACAGGCTCCAGATGGTATTTATCCCCCAAAAAATAGAGCCCATGACTTCCCTATTTCTCTTCTGTGTGTGTCTCTTGAAATATTTTCAGATCCCTCCTCAGGTGGGGGCATTCCCTTTTATAATGCCCTTCTTCCTTGCAATAAAAACAGGCATCCCTGGGTTGTTCTTGGAAACTTGATTGTGCTGAGGTTTTATTTTTCTCCCTTCCACCGTTTCTGAATCTTGAACGTTTAGGAGTGTTACCTGAGGGCTTTTGATTTAGATTTTTTTGGAAGGTACTCTCTCACATAGTGGCTGTCATGATCTTTGCTTCCACTTTGGCTTTTTCTTCATCCCTCCAGACATATATTTTTTGAGCTTCCCTTACTAGGTCTTGTAATGGCTTCTCATACCAGTCTTCTATTTTTTCCAATTTTTTTCTAATATCTGGCCAGGCATGTGTGACAAAGTTAACTCTTAGCAGGGCTTGCCCTGCTAGGGACTCTGGGTCTATCCCAGAGTATTGTTTCATATTCTTTCGGAGCCTCTCCAGCCACTCAGTCGGGATTTCTTCCTTCCCTTGCTGCCCCTCAAAGGCCTTTCTGACATTTTGTCCTCGAGGTGCCCCTTCTTTTATCCCCTTGATTATCAAGTTACGATAATCATTCATATGTCCCCTCCCAGCTTCATCATTTTGGTTCCAGTTAGGAGGTGTAATGGGCATTTTCTGATCCCCGGGTGGACCTTGTTGGTTTTCTCTTTCCCAAATTTTTATGCCAGCAATTCTAATCATTTCTCTTTCTCCTTGGGAGAATATTATTTTCATTATTGATTGCATTTCTTCCCAAGTGAAAATGTTGGGACCTAGGAACTGGTCCAACTGTTCAGCTGTACCTATGGGGTCTTCTAATAATCCTTTAATTTCCTTTTTGAAATTCCTAACCTCTGTAGAGGTTAGAGGAGCATTCACAAAGCCGGTTCCCCCTCCTCCCATAGGTACTTCTCTTAATGGAAATAAATGAATTTCTCGGCTTCCCTCTGTTTGTTTAGCAATGGAGGGATTGTTGGGCTGCCTCTGAGCAAGTGGCACCTCTTGTATTCTGGTATGGTGCTCCTTCATTAAGAAGAGGGTTTATTTGGGAAGAAAGCACCAAACTCCCCTGGGGAAGAGGGGGAGATTCAGAGTCCGGCGCTGAAGCCGAATATTCTGCGGTGCAGAGAGTGGGGGTGGGGTGTGGCAGTGAAGCCAAATACTCCGGAGCACAGGAGGCGGGGACCGGCACTAAAGCCGGGTTTCTCAAGGCAGGAGAGGTGGGGGCTGAGGCCGGGACGTGTGACGTTCCTCTTGATTCAATTGAGGCTGCTGGGATTCCCGAGATTCCCGGGAAGGGTGGGATCCCCGGCATGGGTGGGGGCAGGGCTCCCCCCCACTCCATTGGGGCGGGAGGGCTGCCGGGGGAAGGGCCCCCGGAGCCGGCGGAAGGGGGCTACCGGGGGAGAGGCCCCCGGAGCCGGGGGGAGGAGGGCAGCTCCTGATCCTGGCGGCGGGGGAAGCCCCGGAGCTGGGAGGGGGGGGTGCAGCTTCTGGTGCTGGCGGCGGGGGAAGCCCCGGAGCTGGGAGGGGGGGTGCAGCTTCTGGTGCTGGCGGCGGGGGCAATACTTCTAAAGGGTCCGACCCTTTTTTCTCTTCTGTTTACTTTTCCTCTGGGGTTTCTGATATTTTAAAGACTTTGGTTCCCAGAGGTTTTGTAATTCCTGTCCAGCAAGAAGCATATTCTCCCTCCTCAGGGTGAGATGGCTCTTTTGAATTTACAAATACATTTAGAGCCTGGCAAATCCATGCCTCATCAGACCCATATTTTGGCCAGTACACATGATCAGATCTGATTTCCTTTTTTACCCACTCTTTCATGCAGAATTGAATCATTTTTACTTTATCTTTTCCTTTTGTGGAAGGATCAGTTTCCCAGTTCGCGAGTTTGACCCCAAGGGGACTGTCTTGGGGTATCTCCTCTTGCACCCTTGAACTTATTTTACTAGGTAGCTGTCCCATTTTTCCAGGAGTTCTCTATTCCAACTTACTCAAAATACCAATTTATCCCCCCCTTTGAAATACTAATTAATTCCTTTAAAACACCAATCTTCACTGCTGTAAAGTACTACCCACCCTTTCACAGTACAAAAAAACAAAAAAAAAATTTATTACAGCCCACCTCCCCAAAAACTAAGTTAACTTCTAATTACACAGTCTTTCATTCACACATTCACTCCTTTTTAATATTTATCCACTCACTCATTCTTACTCACAACAGAATAATAAGGTACCTCTTTCAAGTCACTTGTTAGTGTCCACCCATGGGTATGAAATAATCCTTAGGATTCTGGGTGCTCTTGGATTTCCCTCAACCCAGCACTGCTAGCATCCAACCCCAACTCCTCTTGGGGTCCTTTTAGACCCTGGGTGCTCTTGGAGTTTTCCTCAACCCAGGATATGGGGGGTGTAGCTCCCACTTTGCAACCCCTTCCCTGGGACCCCGTCCCAGTCACCCCCGGGAGATTCTTTCACTCCTCTTATCTCTCGCTTCGTCTCCTCGCTGGCCGCTGTTCTCGCGAACAAGATGGAACCGCAGCACTCAGAGACTGCCACACTCGCTTCGCAGATCTGGGGCAGCCAGCCCACGTCTCATTCACACACACTCATCTCCTGTAACCACCCCCTTTTTGTTTGGACAATACTTACCAGTCCCGTTGCTTTTCCAGTGTCTGTGGGATATTTGTCGAGAGCGCTCTCTTTCATTTGCTTTATTTTTGCGTCTTTCTTGTCCTCCGGGTGTTGCTCTGCTGCCACCAAACCGCGCCAGAGGATGCCAAGCAAGGGTCCTGCCAATTTGGGCAGGGGGCGCCTTACCCTTGCTTCTTGAATCCTCCCACGCTTTTCGGAGGCGAGGTGTAGATCCTGGGCGAGGCCCCAATTGTGAAAAACGAGGTTCACTCTCCTGTTAGAATTTAAAGAGTTTAATATATTAAAGACAATAAGAGACACATAAAATAAAGCAAAGGGATAATGGCCAGGTGCCTTGGCGCTCTGCCAAAAGCACACCTGATGCTAAAGTTGAGTCCTTTTTATACCATTTTTACTGTCTGTTCTCTATTCATATTAAAACTTTTCCAGGAATTGATCTGCATGGCCACTCCTTGGGTCCGCCTTTTTAGAGCATGCGTAGTCTTCTGCCTTGTGGTTTTATTTCTTTTGATTCTTGGGGTTGGGCCCACTAGGTAAGAGTCGATGGTAGGGTGGATCTCTTAATTCTCCAGACAGTCAGGGCTGATTGCAGCTTTGGGCCTCTTTGCCCCCCGGGCAGAGCGGTGATAGCGGCTCTCGGACCCTCCTGGCCGCCCGTTCTCCGGGCGGAGCAGCCTTTGGGCCCTTTTGTTCTCTGGACAAAGTGTTGATCAGCAGCTCCTTGGGCCTCATCCTCTGCTCCCTTGGAGGTTATCTTACTTGCTCACACTTGCTAACATTCTTGCTAAAACGAGAGAAAACTACATCCACACAGCAAAAAGCATTTCTAACATTATATAATATCTACTTTAATACTTTGCGAGAAGCCAATATTATAATATATGTTTATAACATATTTATATTTTAAATCTGAGCATAGCTCAGATTTTAGGTGCAAATGGAGTAATGGAATATAATTCCAGAGTCATCAATTTTCTTCCTATCTCCATTTTCTGACCTACCCAGCACTGTCCTGTTGCCTGGTTCTGCCCTTTCCCTCTATCCTGGGGAGTCCCTGGCCATTTGGATTCAGCCAGCAGTGCTGTGGGAGAGCCTCAGGCAGTAGCTGTGACAGATATAAAGTGAATTGTAGCACAATGCTGAAAGTATTTATCAGGTGCTTTGTAAAATTCGTTGTAAATGGCCACAAATAGTGAGTTTGCTCTCCCTCCCCTCTGTCTCAGGGCAGGGATCTGCACAGAGGGAGCTGCTCTATCCAAAGGGAAGGGGGCTGGCCGACTCAGCAGGACTTCAGGCCAGGCCACAAACACTGTATAATCGTGCTGCAAGGAAAATTTTCACGGTGAATTCCTGGGCTTTCTCCGCCTTAGTAACAGATGCCATTATTTGTTGGCAAAAGCTGACGTTTTGCATCAGTAATGAGATGTGTAGATTGACAGACTGACTCCTGCCTTGAATTCTTTTGCTTTCCGAAGTGTGTCTGGAGATGATGTTGCTGGTGTTCATTTTTAGTTTGTTTGTTCATACTGGTTATTTCTTGCTAAGCTGGATGCCACTTTTTCTTGCATGTTTTAAGCTGTAACTTGGGAATCACCTCAAAGTGATGTAAGAGTTTCTCATTTAATTTCCTCCCCAGCCCAGCCCTAGAATGGACCAGAGGGCTTCCTGGCCCTTCTTGTGGGTGGCTTCAGCCCAAAATTGCCATTTACACCAAAACTGGGGTCAGATCCAAGGATGGCATGTGTGCATGTCATGCTGAACAATGCATGAACCTTTCTCTCCAGGCTCAGCCCTTTCAGTCTCATTCCATTTTGGGTGATTTTATTTGAGAAGCGGTGTGTTTCCTCAGTGAGGAGATTTAATGTCACTGTTCTGACTTAAGAAACAAGCCTTGTTTTGCCATGGCTCTTTTTTTTTTTGGCAGTTGTTTTTCTGTTAGTAAATGTGACCAGCCCTTTTGCTGAAATCTCCCCGCTGTCAGGCAGATGCAGGTCTAGGGAATTTTGTTAGTGGTCTTGGATGCTAGAAAAATGAGGTTTGTTGGGTTTATTCTCCTTTTTGGACAGTTTAGTATATGGAAGTTACCTTTTTGTGTGCTATATGGGTGCCAGTGTGGTGGCATTTGCTACTAATTGTGGAAAATGTATTTTCTACCTTTCCTCCTGACTTGAAAGGCATCACATTATTGTTCTATATGAGTGATAAATGCTTGTCTCCTTGTGTTACAGCTCAATTTTCATTTTCAATTTCCTTTTTGTCACCTCCTAGATGTCTCTAATGTATTCCAAGGATTTTGAAGATTATGTTAATTCAGTTCACTCATGGGGTGTCTGTTGTTGGTTTATTCTGGAAAGCCTCTTACTGTCTCTCAGTGTGAACAACAGTCTGGTCCTCTGGTGTCCTTGGTAAGGAGGTTTCCATGTCACTTTTGTAACTTGCCTTTTTTGAAAACAAGTTAGAATGACTGTCAATGGTAATTTATTGTCACCTTCCTCTGTCTGAATGCACACAGTCATTTGGGTATTTTGCATGTACCTTTTCCCCTTTGACTGCTGTTCGTATCTCTTGCTTACACTCCCAAGCCCTCTTCCAGCCCATCAAGGTACAACTCTCACAGAAACAAACTTCTTCAGAAGTTTTTTCCTTCAGAAAGGTGGTTTGTTTTGGTACTGGAATTAGGAGAAGAAGTTGGGCCATGAGTTCAGTATCTCTGGTATTCAGGGCCATCGAACGCCTTCTCAGCCCTTGGCAGCGAGTGGCTGTGTCATACCTGAAATACAAAGATTAATGTATTTTATAAATGCTAATGATGTCAGATGAACCATGGAAATTCTTAGTGCCTGTATGAATGGCTAATCCTCCTTTTAGATCTGGCAAAGCTGTGGACCTCACTGATCCTTTAACAGTGAGCATCTCGGGCTAATTGCTAGTCGTGTTAAAAACTTGCTTCCCTGAACTTTCAGTTTTCAGCTTTTGTCCTTAATATCATGTATCTCTTCCTGAGTAAGATGCCTAGAAGGAGATAAATTGACCACAACCACATTTGGTTTATAGACTGGAAAGTCCTTATATTTTTTCCTTGGACTTAAAGGATTTGTAGATTTTTCAGGAAACACATAACTGGAAGTGAGAATGTGAGGGAGAAGGAAAGATGCCACTGAATTAAGATTACCTCATTTTTGTCCTTTAGAATATCGCTGGGGATTTTCCTGATAAAGAAATAGTTACAAAGCATTTTATTTCAGTGTCAACTTTGTATTTCTGGAAAATCTGGGGATTGCCAGCATTGCTACTACATTGGTGGGCATTAAAAGATCTGGGGTTCCATGGAAATTGCTCCAGCACATTCAGCAGCAGCTGAAGATGTGGCAGCCAGTCTGCAGCAACACAAGGGCGAGACCTGGGCCCCTCTTGGCTGATTGTAGACATTGAGTCTAGCTTTCAGTTTATTTGGTAGTTAAAAAGTCCTTTGTGTAACTGAGATTTGGATCAGTTGTGTTCTCAGGATCTCTCTTATCCTTTTGTATTGGGTTGACCCTGAGTTGATGGACAGTCTTTAAGACCAATGACGCTTCTCACAATTTACATATTTAAACTGCACAGAAAGGCGGGACTTCCCCTTTTTGTCGGAGCTCGCCTGCTGGAAGGTGGGGGGGGGCTCCGAGCCTCCCGGCCCCGCCGGGCCGGGGCCACTGCCCCTTTCCCCCTTTCCCAACGCTGTGGCACGGTCCCTGGGTGGCTGGGGGGGACTGCCTCAGAGCCACAGGCAGCTAAAACCAGCCATGGACTGCTCACAGCTAAACCCATCCAGCGCGGCTTCTGGGGACCGGCGGGTCCCTCTCCTCTCCTTGCGGAGCCGGCGGAGTCAACGGGAGCCGGCAGAGCCTCCTGTCTGCAGCCAGCACACTTCGTGCTGAACTGAAGAAGACACCACGCAGCCAGCAGCACAAAGGGAGCGAGGCTTTCCCCACCGTAAAGGCCGAACAAGAACACCCTTCAGCATGGCGGCGTCAGAGTCAGAGAGAAAGAGAAAGTGAGTCATGTGGGACGGAGCTGGAAATGGCGACAGGAGAAAAGAGGGCGGTGCCGCGATTCTGGCGGGCAGCTTAAAAGAAACCTTCTTGCATGCCGTGGTAAGAAACTGTAATACCACAAACTGTTTGTCTCTTTGATCCATTTGAAGAACATGGGGGGATGGAGTATCTTTGTGTGCCTGTGAAGATTGTGAAGAATGCCAATGCCAGGCTTTATAGTAGTAAGAGGCTGTTAGAGACTTGTGGCGAAGAAAAAGCTTTTGTGTGCAGGCCAAAAGAACTTATCCTTAAAAAGATGAATAACCCCATGTGATGGCCCATGTTTTGCAGTGTGAAGGAACTGTGAGATTTTTCATGGGAGAGATGTTCTACACACAGCAGATTGTTTGTTTCCGGGCGGATCTGCTGTTGGTGGCAGTTTGGGAACCACGTGCAACTGAAGGAAAAACCCTTTTTTCCCTTAAGCATAAGAGAGAGACTTTTCAAGAACTGGAACGCTGACTAACATCCCATGTTCTGTTATCCCTTGTGTGAGCTAGGTAAAAGGAGAGCAGTGCTGGGGGGGGGGGGGGGGGATTTGCTTTAATTTTGTTTTGTTATTGTCTCTTTACTTTTAATTCTATTAGTAATAAAACTCTTTCATTGTACTGCAACTGTTTAAGGTTTGTGCCTGCTTTGCTTTTCTCCTAATTCTTATCTCACAGAAGGAAAATAAGTAAGTAATGAATATTTTGAACCAAAACCACTACATTTAATTGGTGTTTCCGCCCGGTTTCGAACTCAACCCGCTTCACCTTTATTTGTGTTAGTGTCTCATATTCTTTTGTGAATTTTTTTTTCTGCCTGTTAGGAGATTGTCATTGATTTCACATAACAATAATTGGTCGTCTTTGCTGACTCATTTGCAAGCAAGGAAACAGCAGCAGCAGAATACAGAGTTTTTGTCCCTCAGTCACTGGCTTACTTCATTCAGTGACCTTGTGCATCTTGACTAATAGGCACATGAACAGGTCTTTATTGCAATAACATTTCTTTCAGCTAGAGAGAGACAAAGAATTAAGAGTAATTCGTTGGAATTTCATTCCCCCCCCAGGGCACAAAAACCATCTAGATGTTGAGAGACAAACTAATTTCCTTACTGTGGGCATGAGAGAAGGGGAGGAGGAGAGAGAAACAGGAGAGAGATGTACAAACCTGATGGTGATTCAGGAAAGACCATTTTTTTTGTCCTGAAAGAAGGTGTTTGTTCCCTCCACCTCCACTTGCACGTAGCACATAGAAAATACTGGGGCCAGCCCTCCACCATGGGTCCAAAGTACCTCAGTCAGGTCACAAAATCAAAGTGATCTCTGAAGATCATGAAGTTCCTGCTCTTTCTCAGAGCAGAGCTAATTTCAGGTGTAGACTGGCTTGTTCTGGGCTCTATCCAGCTGAGTTTTGAATATTTCCAGGGTTGGATACTCCTCTATGGCCCTGGAGTTCCTGTGCCCCCAGTGGAGGGTTTTTTCCCCCCTTATGCTCAAACCACAAATTCCTTTCCTACAATTAATCCCCTGCCCTACCCCGAGGGAAGTCTGCCTCCGTCTGCTCCACCGGGGAGCTGAGGACAGCATTTAGAGCTCCCTTGGTTTTCTCCTCATAGTCCTTGACTTACTCCAGGTAGTTCAAGACTGTATTAGTCCCTTCCTGTCACCCAGCATTTGCTGCTGTGTTGCTTTGGAAGGGCACCGCGTCCTCTGTGTTTGCCTGCTCTCACAGGGCAGTGTGGGTGGCCCTTCGGTGTGCTTGCACAAATGAGCACCAGGAAATGTTTATGAGAGAGAGAGAGACTGAGCAGAGCATCAGGAGCTCAGGAGTGAGCTCCTGTCCAGTCAGAACATGCAGCTTGGAATTTGAAGATGTATATTTGTGCCTTGTTGTCTGCTGCCATTTTTTTCCTCTCAATTCTTCCTTATCCATATTGGTTTTTTTTTTTGTTTGTTTGTTTTTTGTTTTTTTTTGGTTTTTTTTTTTTTTTTTGAGATATTGCCCCATTTGGAAGGAGTGGGAGCTTACTAAGTGAAAGGGAACAATGCCTGGATTTGATTCGAAAAGAGTCAATCACCTCCATCTTCATGGAGCGTGACTTGATTAGGATGATGCAGAAGTTGTCACAGATATATCTGGGTGGGGTTGAAAGGTAAATTTAGCTGGCATTTGAGGCCTACTGACAGGCAATAAGATGAACTTTCCCTGCAGAGGCTTTATGCAGTTGGGGTCCATTCCTTCTTGAGCAGCAAAGAGGTGGCAGTGATTCCTTAAGGAAGGTTCACAGTGAAAGTCTGTGTGCTTTTCCTTGCAAGTGTAAATAATTATGGGATCAAGGCTCATCATATTGATGGAAGGGAAAAAATACATGTTCACATACAAAGGGGCTTAGCTGCTCTGCCTGGAAAGTCCTTTGTAGCTTTGGGAAATGTTCCTTCAGGCTCTTAGAGTCTCAGAAGCAGTGCTGCCTGCAGTGGAGGAAGTGGGATGTTATAGGGGTATTCTTCATGTAAAGCACCTCTAGGATCCTGTCTGGAGCGCGCTCTGCTTGGGATAGCCCACAAATCCACATCCCTTCTGTAGCTTGCTGCATGCATTTCTTGTGCTGAGATTTATTAGCCTGAGAAATCAATTCCTGTGACTCTTCAGCAATGGCAAAAGCAGAACATTTTTATAATTGTGAGTTCACGCTTTATGTGGGATCACTGCCTGTGCTTCAGCTTGCTTTCAGAGATGGAAAAGCAACCCTGAAGCTTTACTGTATTAAAAGTTGGTGTCTGAAGAAGGCTGTTCAAATGTTCCTTTATAAATATCCACATGTTAAGATAAACATTTCCATCATAATATTTTTCAAAAATATGTTCTCTTGGTATCTTGAGTAATTACGCCAATCTGCATGCAGTTTATTTCTGTTTATCTTCTGGTAAATTCAGCAGATTCTTTCATCACAATCCCAGTGTTTTGGGTCTAATGTTCTGTGGCTTCAGAATTATCACCCGCATGCATATTCCAAAATTGCAGTTCTACTATAAAGTCATCCTGCAGGGAGCTCTTGAGGCTTTCATGACCTCATTTACACAGCAATAAATTCCCAAATCTCATTCAGCCAGTGTTTTCTCTGTGACTAAATATTTCAGTCACCCATCATAGGAGATAATTTCCTGAAGTTAAAGTGGTATGGGAATAACTGTTACAATTAAAGGTATAATAAACGATTAAACTTGAACAAATGAACTGGTGCTTTGGTGAAAAAAGAGAAAGTTGTAAAACCTATTGTTCCTAATTACAGTAGTGGCTGTTTCTCCTGCTTGGCCCATGTGACTGCTCTGTACAATCCTCAGTGTCATACATGAAATCCCTATTTGTGCTTGGTCTTTGCATATTAAGTGCTTTAAGTAATTAATTTTGAGTTAATTATTTTTAAATTGAATGTTACAATTAACCCATCAGCCCAGGTACAAAAATCCAGTTCCATTATCAGTGTTTCCATTTGTTTAAAGTTTATTAATAGAGTTGCACCCTTCCCAGTTAAAATTTTTCCCAGTAAAAAAATCACAAACTTGCCCCTTTTCAAGCTACAAACCACTGGTACACCATAAGAGTTACCTTTCCTGTGTTTACTGTATACTTTTACAAGTGTTCTGAGGTGTGTTGGATGTATTTTAATACTTTTTGTAGGTGTTTCACTTGCATTTTGATTCCAAGGCCAAACCCCCCACCCAGTCTTAATGGCCAGCAGCTATTTTTAGCCACGGCCATTACTCTGCAGGCAAGTTCCATGGCAACCTGAATACCTGAATTTTAATGAAGGCATTGTATTCCCTTATCTCTAACTGATACCACCCCCCTTGACAACGATGAGCCATTGGTGGACAGAGATGATCCATCAAAGGGAAAGCACCAATTGCCTTGGACCGAAGGGGCGGGCTGTGGGCGGGCTGTGGGCGGAGCAAAAACTATAAAAAGGACGAAGCTGAGAGGCGGGCTCTCTTCTCTCTTCCCCTCTTGCTCTCTCTAGACTAGCTGTGGGAGATGTTGGTGCTGGGGCATTAAAAGCCTTACCCCTTACTAAAACCCTAAGGGGCTTTTAGTAATTTTTTTAAGTCAGCCCAGCACTGCAAGTTCTTTTTCTCTCCCTGAGGTCTAATGCTGTCTGAGCCAGAAGATCTCATATCCCTGTGCTCCTGGGGCATACCGTCTACTGAGCCATAGGATCCCAAATTTTTATATTTTTCTGATTTTTGTAATTTTTCAATTTTTCTGTTTTCAATAAATTAATCTTTTTAAGAGTTGTCTCATTTCTCACACTCAGTGCTGGGGCTAAGCTTGGAATGTCAGCTTCCTTCTAATTTATGGATTCCATTAAAGGCACCAAACCTTAATTTAAAAGGGGAATTCCATTGAAACTCTTATTTCCAAAATAAGAGTCCTTGTATTCTTTTTTCCTATTTTCCTGAATTATGCTGAAGACATATCACTGCATTTCTTCTAAAATGTGCAGGGGCAAGGTAATTTCCAAGAACTATTGAGGCAGATTTTGGTTCTTTCCTGATCCCAGCTTCCCAGAAAGTTCCCTGTTTGAAGAGGAAAGGGAGTTTGCATGGTCATTGCTAACTGGAGCTCCCTGTTGGAATTGCTGCCAGTGCAGACACCTGAATGGCAATTGATCAAAATTAAATAAAACACCCGTGAAAAAGTGATGAGGCTTTTTCTCTTGCTAAAACACATTAAGCCAAGTGTAATGGCTGTAGCTTCTAGAATAAACTCATCCGAACTAATGAAAGCATAGTTCAAAGAGACGTGGTTGCTTTAATTGCAGAACCTGTCTTAATTGTTAGGTAGTCAGCAAAAGCTTTTTTATTCAAGGCAGACAATCTATCAGAATCATGTTTGATACCTTCTTTCTTGGGTAACAGTTCAATGTGTCCTTGGACCCAAAGCTCTCTGAAATGTTCAGAAAGGAAGGAAATACTTGGATCAGAAAACAAAAAAAGGGTTTACTTTATTTTTGGAAATTGAACTTTCCTTTTATCTTCACACAAACCTAGAGGAGCTGTGTGCATTTATGTGACTTTTAAAATTGAAGAGTCTTTTACAAATTGAGGCTTAAATTCTTCCAGAAAATATGCCAAATATCTCAAATCCTTTATCATATCATGTATTGCTTTTTCTGTTGGTTGTTCTTTTAATTATTTACTTGTCCTCCTCAATACAGTTCTCTTGAGTTGGTCAATACCAAGACTGCTGAATATCATAGAATTGTTGAGGTTGGAAAAGATCTTTAAGATCATGGTGTGAACACTGAAAAAGGAGGAAGAAAGGATAATGATTAGTGCAAGATATTGTCTTCATGATGTATACGTTAAATTTTCCTTAGATAGTTAAGGTGAAGGTTAAAATTTAGCAAGTGTTCCTATTTCCACAGTTGCTGCACTGTGCCAGCACAAGCTTTGATACAGAATTCACTTATTTTTAGAGCCAAGTCAACAGATCTTGGGCATGCTTTGCTCATCAGAGTATTTTAGGAGTAGCTTTTTATAAAAAAATGATTTAAGCACTTAGTAAGGTGCATTGTGTGAAAATTGTTTAGTCTTTGTTTGGTTTTTTTTGGCAACGTAGGATGCTTGCAACCTGCCATGGTTGTACAAGAGGTGGGGCAGCTGAGGAGGGAAAAGACATCATCTAGGTTTAGCATTTGACCTGGGAAATGACATAGTAACCCATCAGCTCTTCAGGCATCAAAAATGATGTGATGGTTTCAGCGTCCCAGTTTCTCTGAGGAACTCCAGTTAACTGACAAGGTTTTGTTTCTTTCATGTGAACAACTTAATGTTAACTGAGTATCTTTAGGAAACCCTGGCAAGTCACGTGTTCTCTTCTGCTTGAAAACAACATTGGAATAACTGTAACATTTATTAATGATGTCTGGTTGTTTTATAATACATTTGTAATCTTGTATTCTTTAGAAAAATAATGTTGTCTTTTGTAGACCTGCAGGGTACTGTTCATGCTTTGTGTTTGGTGCAATCTGGAAAGGTGACATTTTACAAAATAAATCCAGGAGAAGAGCAGAGCTGTTAGTATCTGATAAATGTGGTGTGCTTTGCTAAAGGAGAGAATGATGTCTGTGTTTTGTTCCTGACCAGTTAGGTTTGGTGTCAGGGTTGTGAGGGGCTGGAATGCACATCACAGGCCTGAAAAAGAGGTTTGCTGGGATTTTTGTTTCAGTGTCTCAAAGTGAACCCTCCCATGGAAGCAGATGTTTTTCGGTAAGAGTGCCAAAGCTCTGCAGTGAACATCCTATTGGCACTGGATCCCTGCACTGGCTGTCATTGCTTCAATTCAAGTTTTTGACAGGTGTTTTCTGTAGAGTTTACAAAAGCTGTATTTATTATCAGCATGCAGCTTTAGATTGTCCCTGGGACTGGTCCCCTGTCTTTTAGGAGAGTATTTAGCCAGATTACTCTCTTCCATCTCCAGCGTCTTCTCAGGCAGGGAAGATGAAAACCCTCACTTCTGGACTGAGCATATAGTCAGTACCTGAGAGATGTTTCAGAGCTGCCTTTAACAGGGATGTAAGGCCATGAGTAACCCCTGTGGAGCCCTGTGAAGGACTCTTTCCCCCACACTGACCAGTGAATTGTCACAGGGTCAGGGCACACAGTCATGTCTCAGCCCTTCCATTTTCCAAGTGCCGGCCCCATCACGTGAATTCAGGTTTCAAGAATACAAAGTTGATGGGGTCTGGTTTTGCTGCTCTCCATCCAAGGAGAGGACTTCAGAATCTGGATATGTCTATGAGCAGATTTTCCTTTCCCACCCATTGCCAATGCCTGGATCAGAACACTGATCATTTCCTGAGCTTCACAGAACCATCATAGATCAGAATTCCTTTAGTCACCAGTAAATTTTGCTGACCCAAGTCTTCTCAAGACCTTCAGCATTCACTACCCCTTCAGATCTCTTCTTCAGTAGTATTTTGTTCAATGATTTTCTCCAGGATGTGTCAGTTTCTGTGGTGTTTGGGATATTTTTCCTGCCATCTCAAGCTGTGGTTTTATTGTTCACCAACACTCAGCAATGAGCTGAATCTCCTGACTGCCACTGAGATCTTGTCACTTTGGTTTTGACTGGCATTTTACTAAGCCTCTAATAAATTTTCATGCTTGATTCTGTCAAAGCATCATTGCCTGTGCACAGTGAGGCACAGTTTAAAATGTTATTAATATAACAGCCCAAAGAAACTAATCTTTCACTACAACACTTCACTTTGTTCCCTATGCCTTAATCAAAACCTTCACACAGCTGTAAAGCTTGTTTTGGTTTAGAAAGATCATGACAGAAAATTACTTGCCTTGCATTCTCTCTGCTTATATTGGCTTTTTTTTTTTTTTTTAGAGAGAGTTTAGGTTTCCATTTTCCCAAGATATGTTAGTCTTTAAACATGACCTTAATATTATATTTTACATTGTTGCATGTCTTGAAATGACTTCTTTTATTTAAAAAGTCTTTAAGGCAGGAGGCTACTTTGATGTCTTTTCTCCCAAAGCTTTGCCCTGAGCACTTTAGTCACCCACAGGAGAGCACAGGGTGCTTGAAAACAGGGAAGCACAGTATTCCCTTTATCCTTGTTGCTAACTCCCTGCTCACAGGGCAGTCATTCCTACACTCCAGAGGTTTAAATAGCTTTCTGAGAGTTGGATAGGTTAGTCTCTCTGTCTTTGCTGGGAACCCCAACACCCCAAAAACAAACACCACATTTTTCTTGTTTTCTTTACAAGTTATTTTTAAACACTGTGATTTAAACCCATTCAATCTAGTGATGCACATGCATCAGTGGGAATAACATTAATTGGTTTAAAAATGAAAAACATTCTAGTGGGAAGCAGTAATATCGTTAGCCAGCCATTTATAACAGCAGCATCTTGCTCTGCTTTCACTCTCTGGTATTCCTGAAGCTGCCTGGAACTGTCACCGTAATGGAACAATGTAGGAAGTAATCTCTTTGATTATTTGTGGATTATTTGTGGGAAGTTTGGCTTTCCCTGTGCTTAATGATTTTCCAGTCTTCTTTCAGAAGCTTATATAGGGAAATACTTGGGCAGCTCTGTCACAAACCTGTGGCAAAGTTGGGATGCTCTCACACTCCACTGCACAGTCTTGTTTGTAAGGAAACTGCATTTGGGAAAACAAATCTTACTGGCAGAGAACAAACACACTTATCAGTGTGAGGTAATCCTAAATTTGGGGGTTTCAAAGGTCAGGTTATTATCCTGAATAGTTCTCTGTGAACTCTCTGGTTGTGTTTGATTTCTGGGGAAGAGAGTTTTGAGGAAAAAGGGAAAAATTTTGTTCAAAGCCACCTGTCCTCTGGAGCAGTTCCTGCTGGCTGCCCTGTGGTTGGTGTGGCCCAGCTCAGCACTTCATGTTGCTTCACAGCAATGAGGGAATGGCACCTGCCTCTGTGCTTGTGTTCTGTGGTGTCACCTGGCTGGATCTGAAAGATAAGCTGAAACAGCCACTGTGCTCAGAGCAGTGGAATCCTCCAGTTGCAGAGTGAACATTAAACAGCAGCTGCTGTGGGTGCTCTCAAAGGCAGAGCAGGAACAGCTCTGCTCTGGGGACGAGATTTCCCAGTGCTGCACATGGCTCAAGAACTGGAGCTGATTAACAGGCCTGCTTTAAGTGGGACTCACCTGGGGTTTTGCTGTGCTTGGGTCATGTTTCGTTCTTCGGTAGAGCAAATTGTTAAATGTTTTATTACCAGTTTCATCCCTTTCATCTGCATCACACTGAGAATTTGCTGATGACAGCTATTGTTCAGAAATCTTAGTGTTCTCGCATCCTTCCTCTGATACAGTGACACAGAACTTAAAATAATAAAGAATACAATGTTCTCAGGCATATAAAGTGGCAGTGGTCTCCTACCTTTAAGTGTCAATGCCTTTCCCCAAGCCAAGGAAAAAAGAATTTTCCCCCTTCTGTCATTCTCAAAGTTATCTTAAAATCTTGCATTGATTCATTACATATTTGTGTGGTACTTCTTCTACTATCCCTTCACTGTCTTACTTTCTTTAGTCTCAGAAGAGCTCTTGTACAGATAATGCTGCACACAGTTTCCCTAACAAGCTATGCGAGCCACCATGAAAGGATTTTGCAGAATCATGCTATAAATCCCTTGAATAGATGCTATTGATTTCTGAAGAGGTCTTGCTGAAAAAGGAATGTGCTGCTCATGTCTCCAGAGGTGTTACTAAAAGGACAATAGCACTGGAGAAGCAAAAGCAGGAGAAAATCGATTCCCTGGCTATTTTTTGTTTGTTTGTTCTCAGCGAGATTATACAGGGGAGAAGAGATGGATTGAGCTATATTATTTCAGCTGGGCTGAAAGTTGCTTCCTTTTTATGTTGAGAGTTATTTGATGTGCCTGAAATCTGTGTGAGCTGAGGTCTATTGCTGGGTGGATGTGGCAAACAGACTCTGCTTGTCAGGCTCTTTACCTGGAGTGTGTGAGCAGTGGTTGTTACACAGTGAGCACACACTGCCTTCACCAAAGGAGCTATGCAGCCATGTGCCAGAGTTACTCCAGGGAGGAAGGAGTTTGTCTTATTTTGCTGCCACCTCTGGTTTAAGACCAGGCTCGTGTATTCTTCTGCTGTCAGACAGTGGTTTTTTTGTTGTTGTTGTTGTTTAATGAAAGCATAGGAAAGGAACTGTGTTTGTATAAAGTACCTGTACTATTCAGAGTTATCCTTTCATCAGACCTGCCAGTAGTTGTATTCACACTTGTGTGCTGACAACTGACAGGAGGAGAGGAAAAAGAAGAAATTGCTGGAAGAGAAAATGGAGGAAGAACCCAGGAAAACTAAGCTAGAAATCCACCATGCTTCGTTTAAAAACATCTCTGATGTGCTGTTGACTGGAGCTGAAGTTTCCATTCTGTTGTTTTGAGAAGCAGTAAGTCGTCATTCCTCCATGCCAGAATCAGCAGAAGTTTTAAAACTATTTTTAAATGAAGCTGAAGCTCCATGCTCTTTTCATTTCCCTTTTTCCCAGTTGTTCTCCAGCTCAGTAGTTGTTGCACTTATTTCTTCATCTTTGGAAAGACAGTGTTATCCTCAAGGAATATGTTTTATCAAAGGGATGTGTTTCCTGCTTGTTGTGTTCTTTACATCATGTATTTGGGCTTGTGTCTATAGGAGCAGATTTTTGAGTGTATTTTAATTTGTGGTGTTTGGGACTAGCAAGAAAATAACACCTTTAAAATCCTCCTAAAAGATCTATGGGATTTTGGAGCCTGTTTTCAAAGAATGGGGCATTTAAGGTCTTGAGAAAGCCTTCTCTCCACTCAAAGGCACCTGATGATATTTCTAGGCTGGTCCTTAGGCAGGCTCCACTAGAAGAGCAATGTTCCAATTCACTCTGAGAATCCAGTTTAAAATACTGGCATTTCACAGATGATTTTGTCCATCTCTAAACCCTGGGTGTAGTAATGTAAGAGGAGGGATAATTTTTTTCTTGTATAAAAACTAATCCAGAAAGATTTTCTCTTTTATTAACAGCTCTCCTGTAACAGCTTTCTTGATAATATCAATCTGCTCTCAGATTTCTACCAGATTTTTCCCCCAAGATTTATTCTTTCCTTTTCTGTCCTCTGGATTTAATCAGTCTTACTTCAATGCTAGCAATATACAGACTTTGTTCTGTCCCCTTTCTTCTCCCATCCTCACATGTGTACATTTTATAAAGGTATTTTGAGTGGAAAATAGTTTTTCAAATGAGGCCGTCTCAATTTTTGCCTTCTTCTTTAATATATTCTCTGCATTCTTTACACATATATTTGTAGCTTTGTAGTCTATTACTGTAACTTAGCTTCAGGATTTTCCTAAGTAGAAAGACAAAACAAACTCCAGGACCCCTATGCTACCTTAGTTCTCCTTAGAAACCAAGGTTGAGACCATCTCTTCAAGACATATTTATTATAAACAGAGCTTAGTCCTCATCTGAGGGGGGGGGATTTAGAAGGTGCTAGAGCTGAGGGGATTACTTCATCAGGCATGCTTCTAACTGGGGACTCTTGTCAGATATGCTGATTTGCAAAATCTATAAAAATTGTACACGTGTTAAGCTGTGTGTGCATCTTCGGCGTTTTCCACCTGGCAGATTGTGCCCCTGAGGATCCTTATATAAATGTAGCCCCTTTTTATCACCCTAACTGTGTCTGGCTCATGATTCTAGGACCAGAGATAAAGGCATCACAACTTGACTCAAACCTGTTCTGGAGAGAAGCAGTCAATTTCCATTGCCTAGGTCCAGGTGCATCTTGGGAAGAGGGAATGAAGGAATCAATATGTTCTTTCTCAGTAATTTTTTTCCCCAACTCTATTTAAAATTGTAGAACTGAAAAATAATTGAGAGGGGAAGAGACATCTGGGGGCTCCTAGTCCAACCCCTTGCTCAGAGCAATACTAATACATCAGGTTGCTCAAGACCTTGTCCAGGGGAGCTCTGAGTATACAAGGATGGAGATTGCTCTGGTGCTCTGGAGCCCTGCTCCAGTGTTTGACTCTGAGGTGAACAAAGGTCCCCTTATTTTACCTCATGCCTCTGGATCCCTGTCCTTTACCTGAACACTGTGAGGTGGCTCTGGCTCTGCCTTCTCTACCCTGTCCCAGAAGGCAGCTATTTTAAACAGACAGGCACAAGTTATGTTAAGGCAAACAGTCATTTTGATTAGTTTGACTTAATTAGAACTCAGTGCAGTTTTTCTGAAATTCTCCAGCAGTTTATTTTTTACATTTGTTTCCAGTACTGTTATAAGTACCAAACACCTGCTTGATAATGAAAAGGTCAGTGTCTCATAGAGGTGATGAAAATAGAGAGAAGCCCCCATTTACACAGCGTTCCTCCAGACCAGTGGTTAAAGAGGATTTTTCCTGAGGCACACATTTAATATTGCACTGGCACTTAGACAAACACTTAATAATAGTTCAAGGAAAGCCTTTTTCCTTTGTATTGACCATAGTGACAGCCCCAGAGTGCTACCTGAGAGAGATGCTGTTGAGTGATAACCAGGTGTGTTGTCAGGTGAACACAGCTGAGTGGCTGTGCAGGTGGCTGCATCATACCTTTGCGAAGGGGACCTGTAGGAAAGAGTTCTGATTAACAAATGACATAACAGAACACCCAACTTTGATGCTCAAAAGGAAATAAGCTTGCCAAGTGTTGCAGTGGGGATACTGCAACAAGTATATTTCAAACCAGGAGTCCCGTGGAAACGAAGTATATATGGACAGATTCGTGGTAGATGTTTCAGAGATGTTTATTTCTCCAGCCGCATGGCCGGGGCTCAGCTCAGGAACTCCCCCAGTCACGGGACCCAAGGGTCCTTGGCCACCCCGGGGAACACAAACCAACCAATGGGGAATGAGACTGACCAGGGGCAGGGAAACCATGTGCCTCCCCCCCAGGGCCCCTCTCCCAGGGCTCCATGGCAGGGGAGGGACCCCAACATCTCACCCGTTTTATTTTAATAAAAGGAGAATGAAAACAACTGGATAAACATAACAAGAACAGTTTCAAGACAAAACAAGCCACCCTCCTGAGTCTTTAAATGTCCAAACAGATTCTGTGGAACATCTTAGGGCTGACAGAAGGGAGACAGAACTCTCTGGGCATGCTTTGTGGGGAAACTGAGGCAGGAGAGTGTTTAATTTCTTCCCTCCCCCTTTTTATCCCCCCCTCGGTAGCGGAGAGGAATTGTAGGGAAATGGAATTGTATAGGGAAGCCATGGGGTGAAAAACAAATTAGGAATAAACTGGGGATAGGGTAAACTTAGGAAGGGGTTCATATTGGGTATAGGGTAAAAGGGGGAAGTAGGCTGTGGGTAGGGGAATTGCTGGGATGGATATTGTTTATAATTTTGTGCATAACGGCTGCCTTTGACTGGAATACCTCCAGGCCCAGTAACATTTGCTGCTTGTAAACCCTTCTTTCCTTGCACTATATCAAATTGGACAACCTCCCCATCTCCTACACCTTGCAGGTAATTTTTAGGGTTATTCCTTTTAATGGCAGTTCTATTGTTATAAATCC
The DNA here is from genome assembly GCF_965178545.1 of Coloeus monedula. Taxonomy (NCBI): domain Eukaryota; kingdom Metazoa; phylum Chordata; class Aves; order Passeriformes; family Corvidae; genus Coloeus; species Coloeus monedula. The sequence goes on along the minus strand of NC_138788.1, from coordinate 2,581,970 downwards.
ATAGTTGTTTTTTACATTGTACCATTTCACAGTTCCTGTGACTTTCGTGGCTACAACTTCTCCTATCATGTGCTTGCGTGTTCGTCGTGGCTGCTGGTCCCGCGTGGCCGCCGCCTCGCTGGCTCCGACGTCTCGGCCGGGCCCCCGCGTTGTGGCTGCTCCTCTCTCTCCGAGCGGCGCTGCTCCGGCGCGTGTCTGGGCTCTGCGCGGCCCCGCGTTGCCATCGCCGCTGGCCCCGTGCCCTGTGAGCGGTTCTGCTCCGCCAACTCCACGCTGCTTTGAGTGTGGCCCCGTTCCGGCTCGGTGCTGCGCTGCGCTGCTTCTCGTGTCGCTGTGGACACCGCCGCTTCTCCCTCCGCAGGGCTCTCCGAGCCGTGTGCTCAGAGCGGGCTGCCACGCCGATGCCGGTTCCTGGCTGCTCGTGGCCCACGGCACCCGCGGCGCCTGCGGCATCGCTCCCTCACTCGCAGTCGCGTGGCCGGGGACCCCGAGACAGGGATGGGGTCCGCGATAAGGCGCGTGCTCCCGAGGGGGCCGGGCGCATCCAGCGCAGGCACCTCTGCCGGCATGGCTGCAGTCGTGTGCTCCCGGGATGGCGGCCGTGCAGTCTCGGCCACGGGATAAGTAGGATCTTCTGCTTTAGGGGTAATGGGACCATATAAATGCTCCTCAAGAGCTTCCCTGATTATAAGGTATGCACGGAAAGCTTCTCTTTGATCCCATACTTTATCCCAGATCTCATCCCAGAAACACCCCTCACAAGATACAGGAGGTTCGATATTAAAAAGTAAGTCTCGAGAAATATAGGAGAACCTTTTGAAAAGCCAGATTGTCCTGGGTTGCAGTGTATTCTATTACCATCCCCATCAGCCGTTGAAATCAGGTGGGGCAGTGTTTCCTTGCCTCCTCCCCCCAGACTGTCTTTCTGTTAATGGCCCATCATTGTCCTGCCGCATGACTCATAGATAACTCCCTCTGGACTATCATCTGTTAATGAGCCCAATCAACACCTGGCCTCATGACTCATTACCCCATTGTGAGATGCTCCACCCAGAGGGAGGAACCAAGCATCCCAGCGTGGATATAAGCTGATGCTGAACACCAGAAACTAGGCCTTTCCACTGGATTTCCAGAGGACAGGAGCTACACAGTCACCACTGGACCTTCTGAGGAAGAGCAGACCCTCTTTTCTACAGGATCACCGCTTCAGAGGACCGCAGCCACCATTCTAGCAGACTGCTACCACCACCCTGCCTAACAGGGACTCAGGTTGTATCTTGACTCTGTCAGTTTGAACCAGTGTTTTCTTTTAGTTTTTTTTCTTTCCTTTTCTTTAAACTTCCCCATTAAATTGTTATTCTGACTTGGTGCCTCCCACTGGTTTGTTTTCAAACTAGTACACAGATGAAGAAGTGTTCTAGATCTCCCGGTTCCAATACTTTCTTGTTTTGTTGTTCAAGGATTCCTTTTACTTCTAGATACATTTTTCTCTGTGGCTCAGAGAGCCCCATTTCCCACGATTCTTCCATAGTCCAGAGAGAATATCCAAACCAAGATGAGAAGAGAGAGGTCTAGAGTGGTTATTTTACTCATGAATCTTCCTCAGGGATTGGTATGTTGCTCGCATTCCTCCACCAGTTTGTTGCAGTGGGGATTACTGCAACAAGTATATTTCAAACCAGGAGTCCCGTGGAAACGAAGTATATATGGACAGATTCGTGGTAGATGTTTCAGAGATGTTTATTTCTCCAGCCGCATGGCCGGGGCTCAGCTCAGGAACTCCCCCAGTCACGGGACCGAAGGGTCCTTGGCCACCCCGGGGAACACAAACCAACCAATGGGGAATGAGACTGACCAGGGGCAGGGAAACCCCGTGCCTCCCCCCCAGGGCTCCATGGCAGGGGAGGGACCCCAACAGCCAAGGACTGAGAAGGTTGTCAGTTCATATTTCAAGTATAGGTAATGCTTCCAAACCCAGCTTGTTTTCCTGGCCTTCCCCTGGCATGTCACAGTCATCGATCCCATGCTCCCTTACAGGCTGTCCCATGGCATTTCCCATGGGGGCTGGGTACTCTGTGCAGGGTCACACAAGATGCAGAGTCTCAATGTGACTGACAAAACCCAGCATTTTGCTGATATCATTATCTCTGTACCATAAGAAGCTGCCTGCAGCCTTGATGCATTTTCAGCCCTAAAATCACAAGCCAAACAAGATTAAAATGATAAAAAGCTGTTATGGTTTATTGAAGGTCCTCCAGGTACACTTATGGCAGAATGCACGTGTGATATAGGGCTTCAGCACTTTTATATGTTTAGCAAATTAGCATAATTGATGAGAATCCCCAATTAGAAGTACAGTTAATGAAGTAATTCCCGTCTTGGTTCAGCCCCCTACAGAAGCCTCCCTCTTGCTTCTAGCCCCACATTGTTTATGTCTACATACATGGGGAAGTGGAATGGCCTTGATTCACTGAAGAAGCAAGATTAGAATAGGATTTCAGCAATGTGTTTGTCTAATGAAGTACTGGGCTTAGCTTAAGAAACTATAACTATACAATACAATAATAGACTATACAATAATAGTCTACAGAGCTATGAGTACATGAAAGTAAAAATCTTTTGGCATCAGCCTTGCCAATACCTTTGCTCTTCTAATAGGTGTTGCTGATGCTGCTTGAAAGGTCAACTTTCTTGGCAGTGTAATGACAGTCACAGCCAAGCCTGACAAAAATGTGCATTTCAGATGGTTTTCACTTGTGAACTTGTCAGATTTCCACATCACCTTTTGGATAAAACGAGTGAAGGTGAACCCTGGCTCCCCTGCATAGACCCAGGAGCAGGAGTCACGTGAGCTTCCTGAGTGGATGTTACCCATGGGGAAGGATTTTGCCCTGCAGGTCTGTCTCAGGATTAGATGCCAAACTGCTCTTTAGACTCCAGCTGCAGTGTGTAATGCAGCTTTGGCTGAGGGATTATATTGGGTTTGTGAACAAAGTTTCACTACACATGGCCCTCTGTCTACTGTTGCTTGCTGTTTGTGTGGTTTGGGAAAGTTTCTGGAATTTTCTCCTACTGCTTCCTCTGATTGCAGATGGATGTGTGCTAGGAATGTGTCTGCCCTGGCAAATCCAATCTTGTACCACCCATCAGCAAGTATCATCAATGGATCTGTGCTGTCATCATGTTTGACAGCATAAAAAGCACTGATTGCATCAGAAATTATTCCAAACTTCCTCAAAGTCAGTGACAAGGAAACATGAGCAATATTTGAAGGGGTTGGAGACTTTTTCAGGTTTTGATCTGGACTAAAATTGTCATGAAACACTCACTCTCAAAAGTAGAGTCAGACTCCATCTACTTTTTAGTGAACTTGCATATCTGCAAAGAAATACAAATGGAATTGTGTGGAAAACTTGATTTTTAATGTGTAAACAAGCGTGTGATGGAGATTTGGACTGAAACTGGTTTTAGTTTTGTGGGCCATGTCGCTTCAGAGAAAGACTAATGCTGTTGGTGAAAGTCCTCATATTACAACTTTTCTTCAAAGGATGGGCTTTAGTCTAGTCAGAAGTCTGACACAGCAGCTTAATTACAGAGAGTAAAATAATAAATCTAGTTTTAAAAAAAATCTAATTTCCATTTGTGATGGAAGGTTTACATGTAAGTCTTGAGAAGTATTTATTTAAAAACCACCCCAACAACACACACAGAGCCAAACCAAGGCAATGCTGCCTTGGTGGACTGGTTTTATGCTTTATGTTAAGTTTTGAAGTTATGCATCCTTTTCTGGTTATTTGTCTACATGCAGCTTCCAGCATATGCCACAGTCACACACAAGCTGCTCCTGATGGCCTCTGATCTGGCAACACTGCAGCAGGAAATCTCCTCACACCAGATTTATTTGGCAGAACAAGGAAAGGAAGGAGATCTCTTCTTCTGTGTTGGTCCTTGGCGGTTAATTTGTTACCCATGTTATGCCTAAACGATGGACTGGGTGAGGTCTGAAAAGTCAGTATTGATCCTTGATCTGGCAGAGTCAATGTGGAGGAAAGTTATGTGGAATCACTGGAACTGGAGGGAATAGCATCTTGGGGAACAGGATTTGGCAGTGACTCCACGCTACATCTCCTGATTGCACTGAGCATTTTTTTCCAGGCTAGGGATTAATTTAACTCTGCATGGCTTTATGATATCCAACTGCTCAAGTGCTTGTGGCTATGTGCTATAATCATCCTGACTGCATCTCACTCTGGATGACTGCTGCACTGCTGTCCCATGGGCTAGGAATACGCCTGCTTCCAAAAGCAAAAAACAGTAGCAGAATAAATAGATATAAATAATGTAAATATATAAAAATATATTATTTATACTTATATAGATGTTGCTTATAGCTGCAACCTTTACAGAAATTGTGAAAAAAATGAGGTAAGGGAATTATTAAGTAATTGTCGAGCTGTTTTGGTTTGTACATACCCTTAATTTGATTTGTACATACCCTTGAATTGATTAGTATGTATTCTTTCACACCTTCTCTCTAAACATCGCTTGCTTCCCTCAGCTGTTTTTTGAAGGTTTAATGAGTCCTTTGAAAACAGTCAGGTGAACTCCAGTGATCTGCAAACAGAAGGCTGGGATCTGCATCTGAGTGTCAGAGCACAGTTGACTTCTTGTATGCCATAAACTCTTCGAGGGCTGCATTTGAACCAGAACTTTTCTTTAGACACTCCAAATCCTCCATCTGGTACCTTGTACTCAAGAGGGACAGAGGAAAGACTGAGTTTCATCTTCTATATTTAATGGGCTTGATTGTGACTATACATCTCTGTTGCTTCACTGACTAGGGTAAGGAGCGCTTCTCTGTATCTCTCTGATTTCAGAATTGGGCCTCAAATTGATAGCGGTATCACAAAAAGGAAAATACTATTAGGAACTAACACTCAAGAAAAATGACACAGCCTGGGTTTGAAAATGGAGGTAATTTATTCACCCGCTCCCTCAGTGGCAAAGCAGAAATGAGTGGAAAGGATGAGAAGTGATAACGGTGATGAAAGCTTTGGCATCCTCCTGTGGGCAGGCACTAAGGCTGTTTTAAAAATGTGAAGTCAGTTTTCTGACGGAGTCACCACCTTCTGAGAAAAGTCTGGATTTCTAAAGTTAGGCTTAAGGCTCAAAAGAAAAAAAATTACGTCTCTTCTGCCCACTCCTCACTTGTGTTTTGTATTCTGCTGCTTGGTTTTGGCTGTCAGCAACAGAATCGCATTAGATGGGTGGGGATCCCTATAAAATCCTTCAGTCCAGCTCTCCAGCTGGAAAACAGCAAAACCCCAGTGCTGAAGGGTGCTCTAGGAGCACTTCTACAGGTGGGCTTTGTGCTGGTGCTCAGTGTACAGGGACCAGAGCTCAGACTGGGGTAAGTGCTGTGACCGCTTGAGCTCAGCTTGTGCCTAGGAAAATGAACCCCTCTGTCCCTGGCAATGAGTTAATCTGCTGTGCTTGCATGCTCAAATTAACTTAGCAAAAGATTTACCCTGGAGGGCAGCAGTGGATTGTACCATGGCAGGTCGAGTAGCAGGCACTGCTGATTCCTTGGTACACACAGCACTTTCAATGCACCTTCATCTGCTTAAGCCACTGCCAGACCAGCTGCTTTCCTCCCTGACTCCAGCCTGGAATTGTTCAGGCTTGCCTGATTTAAGCTGTTTTTGTGAGGTGACCTGTTTTTGTTTCATGACACCTTGTTGCTCCCTGACACCCACTGCTCTACCTGACTGTTCCAGCCTTGCCAGCAGCTTTTCTAGTTTTGGCTCTTAGCAAGATGGCATGTAACTCTGAGAGCTCACAGCATCTCCTGGCTGATCAGGGTCCCTGGAACAGCGTCTCCCAGCTCACACCTGGGGGCAGGCACTTACATAAAACTCCCCAGGTTTCTGGGTTCTTGGCTGTTGACCCTGATGCTGGAAGCTGTTGTCTGTGATTAGGAAGAGTCTGCACTCAGACATGTGTGGGTAATTTGTGGTAAGTTCATACCTTATCAAGTTCTTTTCTACTGTATGATATATTTGTGTTATTGTCTGTAAAAAATACATCTAGTTTAGTAAACTCATGAAAACAAGTGTTAGTGTCTATCAGCTTGTCCTTTGCCTTTACCGTTCCTCCTTTTCACTAGATTCCAGCAGACCACTCCTCTATTTCTTGGCTCCTTTTTCCTCCCAAACTCTTCAAAATCAGTGGTGCTGAATGAATTTTGCCTTATGCACATAATAAATGTATTTAAATAAGCAAAACTTCAGCAGAATGGGGAGGGACAGAGAAGCATAGATTGTCAGATACGGAAACCCGAGCAATCTGCATCAGGAGGTCCTTGTAAGACTCTGGACAGAGTGGCAAACACCCCTGGCCATATCCTGTTTCTCTATGCTGGGTATGACTGCAGTAGCAGCAGCTCCTGCACACTTCTTGTCCTTGACTGTATGTTCTCCATAGCATGGCAGTCTGGCTAAGAGCAGTGCCCTCTAGACCCAGATCTCCTCTTCAAGAAGGGTATGGGGCTTTTCAGGGCGTTACAGTTCAGGGCTCAGTCAGGATTCTTCTATCACTGGATAAAATCCAAACACTTGAGAAACCAGTGAAGCTACTACTGCAAACTGCAGCCAGGCCATGATGACACATTCAAGTTCTAAAACAAATTTTGAGTTATCCTCAGTCTTTGCAGTCATATCGCCAGAAATCTGTGGTTTAGCTTCTCCAAGGAACATTAAGAACAGAAAGCTTCTTTCCTTAGAAGCAAAGCTGGCAGAATGATGGAGCCTGTAAATGATGGTTTCAGGAAAGGAGATCCACCTTCCTTCAGTTTCACTGCTGGCATTGCTCCAGATTAGTGGTGCAATTCTTTCCCTGCTGTTCCTGTTTCTGGAGAATCTATTTCAATGTCTTGCTGCATCTCTTTCCTGCTCCATTCAGCTTGGGGTTTTTCATCTTGTTCTGTGAATCCAGCAGCTGCTGGGATCCAGAACCACTGAACTCTTTCAATTTGAGTAGCAGCTTCTCCCATCTGTGTTGATGGTTAACTGGGTCTCACTTTGCCATTCCTCTACTTGTATGCACAATGTTTGTGCAGTGACTGTTGTCATTTTCTGTTGTTTGTGCTGCTGTGACATTCAAAAATACCATGAAGGTCGAAGCCTGGTCGAGCCAGCATTTACAAAGCCCAAGTAAATGAGAAAATGTGGTACATACCCCGAAGAGCTTTAATTCCTTTGTGGTGGTTAGACTATTTCAAGGACTTTATATAATGCTACCAGAATGTGAGAAGAAGTTGTCTAGTTTAACTGAAGAGAAGAAAAGAAAACAGTCTCCCTGCTTGTGGTTTGGGTCATGACTGGTGTGAGCAGTCTCCTGCCTTGCTCCCCCTCTCCCAGTCAGCTTCAGCATTCTGGAGCAAGCAATGAGAAAGTTTCCTGCGACCTCAGAGCACCACCTATAAATCCAAACACTGTTACCTAAGAGTAGAGACAAGTCCTGCATGTAATTTAGAGGACCAGTGCACTGTAGGGCTCCTCAATAACACAAGCCACAGATGTCTGTCACTGCTATTCTTTTTTTCTGTGATAGCTGTAGCATCTTGTTGAGTGCATAGCACAGGAGAAGGGACCAGCATGGCTCTAAACTGCCTGGTTTTAGCTCAAAGTGGGCTTTTATTAAAATACTCAAACCCCATTTGCTATATTCTGAGATTGTATTTCCCTTTGTAGATGTTTGCAGATTGCTAAATTAGGATACCAAGCAATTATGAAATGGAAGTGCTTTATGAATTTAATTTTCTGATATGAAAAGCACAAGGGTAAAGTACCAATATTAATCCCGTAGAGTCTCCAGGATAATTCTGTAGGAGAAAGTTACTGGTAAATACTCTAAGTAAGCTCTGCAGGAGCAGACTGGTTGTGCAGCAGCCCACTTGCCCCTCCAGGACCCAGATCACTGAAAACTCTGTGGCCCTCTGTGAAAAGTCTCATTTGTAAAAGGACCTCTGAGTTGTTCCTCCCTGTGCTCTTTTCATCATTCCACACCTGCCTTCACAGCAAGGCAGCATTTCCTTCTTGGTCTCATCTCTCTCATTCAGTACCCACCTGGAAGGAGCCAGACAGGGTTTCTACAGAAAAACAACAGGGTCATTTGGAGTAGACTTCTTTCAAAGCAGGATCTCCTTTGTACCTTTGTAGACAGGGTTCTTAGAAAGATGAATAAATAAATAATAATTTTTAAAAATTAAATGGGTCTAGTGCTCAGATTCCAGGATGTTGCTAATGGCAGTTGAAACTGTAACATTTTTCTCACCGATTTTGTTTCCTTCCCTCAAGGTTTACATTTTCATTTGCTTTCATGCAGCAAATAAATTCCATAAAAGGGAAATGCTTAATAAACAGCCTCTGGTAAAGAGTATGGCATAACTGGCATAACTCCTTTGCTTTTAGAAGCATGAAGATTGCATCACTGAATATTATGCCTGTCAGTAAATTAAATAAAAAACCCAAACCAAGTTCAGGAAATTAAATTAATTATATAGATAATGGAAAATTCTGATTTTCCTTGCTGCTGTAGTCATGCACGCTTTAATTGTGTCCTCGAACAGTCAATACCTTGTAAAGAAAATAAACATCCTCTTCTCTTAAGACACTGCTGGGTTTTCTAGGGATATGTGGTGGTCTGTTTTATTGCTAGCCTGGATAGAGTCGCTGAATGCCTGAGCTCGTGGGATCCAGGGAATGTCTGCACTGACAGGTGCCATTGGCACTGGCCTGTCCTGGCTCTGCTGCAGTTGTACATAACCCTCCTGAAGCACATGGGAAAGATGCTGCGCTGTAACTCCCCTGAGTTGAAGTATTCCTGCTGTATTCCAGCCTGGCCTATCCTACAGTGCTGCGTTTTGTTCCTCTTTGCTGAGCAGGGGTAAACACAGCTGGAATGTTTGCGGTGGAGGAGCAGGTGGCTGCGCATGTCAATGCTGGGGGTGCCAGGCTTTGGTGGAACAGAGCAAGGAGCTAAGAACAGATAACTTTGCCCCACTTCATTTATTAATCAGTTTGATTATTTTACTCTCTCCAGTTTTGCAAATCAGACATAATCAGGTTCCCTTAACAGCGTGATAGGTCTGTGTGTTCAATTATGCAGGGCAACGTTATTCATAGATCCTTCTTATTTCCCCATATAGACTAATCTTATTAATATTTATTTTCTAATCTATTTACAAATTCAGAGTGGGTAATCCCTGTCTAAATGAAGCTACTGTTCATACGGAGTTCTCTTTCTTTTCTTTAAAAGACTCATGGTAGCATTTAATATTATGAAAAGCTTAAAGCAGAAAAAATGTAATTAAGTGTGAAGCCTCATTAGCAATGATGGTATCCAAAATGTTTGTGTGGCTGATTTTCAAGGTCCCTTCCAGCCCAAACCATTCTATGTTGTCAAAACAAAAGGCAGGAGGGATAACAGCATAGAGCAGGTGAAACCTCAAGTTCAGAAACACCCAACCACATTAGTTCTTGACCTCTGTGTTTGTGTTTGGCTACAGAAACTGCCTTGTTAAATGGTCAGGAAGCAAAGTGCTTAGATCACCTGCCCGGGTCCCAAAGGATCCAGTGTCTGCCTCCTTCCACCCATTTGTTTTAATCAATGGCAGCAGAGGAGTGGGGGAAAAAACCAAGCAGGCATTTTGAAAAATGCAAGTTATGACCTAAGGATGACCGCAGCTTCTTCCAGTTCTGGGCACTGGGTTTGGCTCCTGAAACATTAGGAACTGTGTCTGGAGAGCCAATCTGGAATATATTCTCTGTGTACTAGTTGGAAATGTCTAAGTGGGTGTTTAAGGGACTTTGGCACTCTTCAGTCCCTGCCAATGACAACAAGGGTTGTGTGAAGCACTTAGGCCCACACAAGCCTGTCCCTACTCAGTAACACACTTCAGGGTGCTTTTAGGCCCCCTGATTTCTGCTCTTGGTTTTATCAGCAGGAGGTTTTTTAAAGGCAAGAGGCTGCCCTTATCTCACAAACGGTCTAAGGTGCCTTATGGCAAATAGTCCTCAAAAACTCTTCGTTCTTCAAAATGTTAATGTTGTTCTCCTTCCCCTGCTGCAGTGGTCAGTGCCTTTAAGATCATTCCTTTCTTACCTGTGCACTTGGGAAATACTGTTTCTGATTATGTCATTCTGCTGTGTATTCCCTCGAATGGGCACTGGAAAGGCTCTATATTTTCCTCAGACTGATGCATTTGGAGAACAGTGCACCCATGTCAGTCATTACCTCTCTTAAGTGTTCATATGTTCCTGCATCAGCTTGTTCAGGGCAGTTCTTCCAGGTGTGCACAAATGCAGCAAAGAAAATCAAACAGGTGTGAAAGCAGGAAGAAATGCCTCATATTGCTTCATAAGATTTTATCCAGAAAGACACCACACTGAGATTGAAAAAATCACAGGGCATCTTGCAGGCAGGCAGAAACTTTTCTGCTTCTCTGCCCTTTTTCCTCTGAACAGCCAGGCAGATTTTGGGGTGCAGGCAAAGGATGCCATGGGCAGGTTTTCACATTGATTGCCTTAGATTGAGGATGATGCCACAGATTTTTGACATTCAGGCATCATTAGAGTAATCTTTTCTGATGTTCTTTATAGCCCTAGCTAAAGGGCTTTATCTGGTAGTGCTGAACTAAATTATCTCTAAAACTACCCATTAGCGAGGGGTAAACCAGAAAGCAAGAACATCCTTCTGTATGGTGGGCAGGTGTCTGCTCTCGGAGCGTAAAATGGGCACTTCCAAGTCATTCCACTTAGTTTTGGAGTTTATCATGGCTTTTTCAGCCAGGTTAAAGCACGGTGGGCAGGGAGGGATAACAAGAAAGATTAGGGATGTGGAAAAAGTTTTCTATGAAAGAGCAAAAGGATTGATGCTGTTCACTGTGGAGAAGCAGTGAATAAGAATGGATCTGAAAAGGTCTCTTACCATTTGTTGCTGTGAAGCCAAGAGGGGCCCCTTGCCTTTGCTCCTTCTCCCGTGATAACAGGAGGTAGGGATATTAATTTAAAATGAGGGACTTAACACCTTTTTAAAAGGAAATTGTTTATTCTTTCCATATTTTGGCCATATTTTAGCTGTTTCAAGACTTCATGGAGACTAAGAGATTAGTATGATTTTTTGTTTATAGTGAGAGTTTTTGGAAAGGCTGCTTAATCATAGGCAGAATATCCCATTATATATTAAGTGTGACAACACTACAAATTAATCAAAGCCAAAAATGTTCAAAGCCAAAAATGCTCACAATATTTGAAAGAATCTTACTGTTGCAGTGCCATGGTTTGTAGGCAACATTCCTGTACTACTGGGAGTTTTCTCCACGTAATATAAAACATGATCAGAGGGATCAAACACACTTCATGGAAACACCATGTCTGCAAAATGTTGTTTCATAAATATATAAATAGTTTATGTGAGCCTGGGTATAATGTATTACACTATATATATCGTATATAAGAGAGTAATGGAAGTTTCATACAAACTTTGGACTACATACCTGAAAACTTATTGTAATTTTAAGAGTTTAAGAAAGGTGGCTTACTTTTGACTGCCTTGAGGAAGCTCTTTGCTGCTCCTCAGAAGCACCTGGTGTTGGCCATTCAGTCCCAGCATCCTATTTCTAGGGCACTAATGAACTTTGGTAAAGCACCAAACGTGTTCTGACATCTTTTAGCCTGTTCTTCGGGAATGGCAGATTTTTAAAGTTGAATAATTTATCTCTTTGTGTTGTGTTATGAATGTGAAATGCTTTTCTTTGTGAGCTGAATAGGGGAAGTTACTTAAAACTAGGGATAAATTGTGTCTCCTGGTGTGCATGTAAGTAGGTATTTAGTGGAGACAATTAGGACTCTAAGAGTCACAACGTTTAATTTACACAGTGCTTGAAGTTTAGTATATTCTTCTCAGAGAACTGGTGTCTGGTGTTTTCATTTTCTGCTGTCTTTCCATTTTAGCAGCAGAGATGATTTAGTACTGAGATTCTTGGCATGCTCTTCTTATTTACAGATGACATGGGCAGCCCAGAAACTTGTCCAACAAAAAAACCCAACCATGCAGTTAACTGGAAATGAGAAGTGGATCTGGTAATGGTTCCAAAAAACCAGCAATCCACTTAAAAAGAAAAAAACAGAACAGTTAAAAAAACCCAAAACAAACAAAAAAACAAACAAAAAACCAAAACGCCAAAAAGCCAAAAAAAAACCCACCCAAAACTTACTAGGAATTCCTTGTAGAAAAGGTTTGACAAGTCTGAAAAAATTTGGCAGCAGAAGTGTCAGCAAGTGTTTTCTATTTCCTTAATTGTCCAGCTGGGCTCTGGGATTTTGGTTACACTGTGAACATGCTGGTTCCAGGAGGAAAGTAGCACTCGTTTGGTGGTATGGAATTTAGGGAATGAGGAGGGAGAGGGAATAGGAGGAGACTGGTGGAGAAGCCTGAAAAGAAGGAATGCACATGATGTGAGCCTACAAGAAAGGTGGAGAGAAACTCTTTACAAGGCCCTGGAGTGCCAGGATACAGGGAATGGCTTCCCAGTGCCAGAAGAAGGGTTAAATAGGATATTGGGAAGGAATTGTTCCCTGGGAGGGTGGGCAGGCCCTGGCACAGGGTGCCCAGAGCAGCTGGGGCTGCCCCTGGATCCCTGGCAGTGTCCAAGGCCAGGCTGGACATTGGGGCTTGGAGCAGCCTGGGACAGTGGAAGATGTCCCTGCCCATGGTAGGGGGTTGGATGGGATGAGTTTGACAGTCCCTTCAAAGCCAAACCATCCTGGGATTTCTATGAAGTTTTGCTTTGTCTTGCACCCTTCTCCCAATTTAGTAATGTGTTCACTTGATCCCTGGCCCTGACACATGATCCCAAAGCTGTTCCCTGGGAAGCTGTGTGCCTCTAGCTAGGGATTACATTCCAATAAGGAGAATAAGAAGGAGGAATGAGGCAGATCCATGAGCAGCTGACCTGTTTCAGCAGGGAGCAGCACCCATGCTCACAGGCAATGCTGTTGTGCTGGTCCAGGCCTGCAGCTCCAGGAACATTTATTGGGTTTCTCTCTATGGAGCCGTGGGTTAAAATTTGTCACTTAAGGCTTTTAATTACAAAGTGTAATTGGAATTTTCAAACACAGAACACAAATCTTGGTAACTAATGCACGCATTTGAAACTTCTCATAAAATAAACTGTAAAAGTTTAATCAAAATTAAAGTTGCAAAAGCTGCATTTCCTGGCACAAACGAGCATAAGCCAGGGTCTGTTAATGTTATGGCTCCTTCTTCAGTGACAGAAAATAAATTTTCTTTAAAAGAGCCCAAACATTTAAATTATTAAACAAATCTTAAGCGTGTTCTAATCTCAGGAATCAATAAGGTTGGAAAAGACCTTTAAGAGCAAATCTTGCACCTGATGAAAGTCAAACAAGGAAGAAGAAGATCACAATAGAATAAATTTACTAGTAATTACTGTTGCCTCAAAGGTGAGGGTTTTTCTCTGCAGCACTGACTGCGTTAAGCCAATCAGTGCCTTCATTTAAGCTTTGTTAGGTAGGGAGCAGGTACACTGGGGTCCTGCTTGGTTTCTGGTTGTAATACGACTGTAACACTCTGGTGAAGGTGGACACAGGACACACAATGAAATGTTCCAAAGAGCTCCCAGCAGCAGGAAATCCACTCACATGTGACCTGCATCTCCTGAGAGAGGTTTATTTTCCCCAGCTAGGCAGGCCTGTGTCACAGGGCAGAGCACTGGAGCAGCACGGTTGTTTCAGGGTACAACAAGGAAGGCAGAGAGAAGGATTAGTTTTTTGCATTCATGTGTCAGTCTCTTGGGAGGAGGAATGTTCACAAGGCCTCAAGCCGTGCTCACGCTCACCCCACCCCTGTTCCACTCTTTAGCTTTCCTCTCCAGGATTTCAACAGCACACTGTGAACCATTTTCCTGTGAAAGGCATGCGCTGAATCCTTACGAAGTGTGGAGCTCCTCAGGGAGGCAGCTGTGTTGCAATGAAGGAGCCCATGGATCTGGGAGGAAAGAAAGGCAGATTTGTTGTCTGTTCCCTCCAGTTAGGAACTTTGGTGTTACCAGTTCAGCTCCGTGGGAATCCAGGCTGTGGCTTACCTTTGAAAGTGGGGCGTATTTAACAGAGCGTGTGTGACATTTCTGCAGCTACTACAGAGTTATCCAACAACTGCCCTTCAAAGGCAGTGATGTCGCCCTCTCTGCACTGTGTTCCTGCCTTGTCCCTTCCTTTTTCACCACAGTTTGGGCAATTCCATAGTCCACATCTCAAATTGTTTGGTTAATAGCTCCTGACACCCAGCTAGATTCTGCATGCCAGTTCCCTTGGCAGGCAGTCACTGACAGTACATGTGCTAATGTTGCTAAATGTATGATTAAGTATAATCAGGAGCAGCCTACCGACTAAACTCGGGTGATACAAGAAAGACTTGTCATTCCACACCTCGCCTCCCACAGACAGCAGAGCATTTTCTGTGTTATGCATGTCTGGAAGCCTTGGGCAAGTAAGTGTTTGTATTTGGGTTTTCTTTGTTCTTCTAGTGGTAGTGTTTGAGCAGCTAAAATAAATGTTTATTCGTCCATGCTTGAGTGGCAAAGTCTCACTTGGAGAGAATAGTGAAGAGAGAGAAAATACAGGGAGGTTACAGGAGCTTCTGTATTTTGGGAAGTGAGTGTGTTTGAACCTGCTTAGCTCCATTTCCAGGAGATGGATGTTTCAGGCCAGATTCTCAGATGATGAATGGAGAGCTAAGCAGAAAATATTTGAATAGAATATCCTAGGAAATATGACTGACCACTGGGGAAAAAGTGATACCACTGGGAAAGTGATACCAAAGAGCCTTCAGAGTAAGGAAGAGTGAAGCATTAATCTGGAAGTACTTACTCCTAGGCTTTTCTACAGGTATGCCTGAATTCATGGAGTTAATGTTCTTCTCATTTGTCTTCTTTCATCTGTTTGCTTTTTTACAAGTAAACTGAACATACTCTTGTTCTGTTTCAGCTCATCCTCTGGCTGCTCTGAAGTCTTCACACAGCCATTGGACTACCAAATCAGAAGAATGACTGCACCACCATGGGCAAGGGAGTAAACTGACTTTTGTGAGGGTTTTATGCCTTTTTCAGGTTGGAAGGGCCACTCAGGTCATGTACTCAGGTAACTGAATCACTCTGTAATTTTTCACACCATGAACAGGTTTGCCCAGAGAAGCTGTGGCTGCCCCTGGGTCTCTGGAAGTGTCCAAGGCCAGGCTGGATTAGAGCAAGCTTAGAGCAGCCTGGGATAGTGGAAGGTGTCCCTGCCCATGGCAGAAGGGTAGAACAAGATGATCTTTAAGGTCCCTCCAACTCAAACCATTCTGTGATTCCATGATTCTATTAAAATGCAGAATTTATAACAGAAGGGCTGGAATGAAATTCAGGATAATGGTTGTGGTTATTAGAAATGTGTGATTTGTTTGTTGTCTTATGGTTATTTTATGTGATTATATATACCCATTATTTAGTTACTTGATTACTTTTAGAAGTCTAGGTTTATTTATTAATCAAAAATATATTCCAGCAGAGAAGGTCAATAGCAATAAATATAAAAAGTCATCCAGCAGTCAGGAAAAACTGCCGGTTTTCTTCTGCATTTTCAGTTTAAAAGGATAAGAGTGCAGGCAGAGTGAGGGACAATCGACAATCTGGGACAGAACTGGAGTCATCGCAGAACAGAAAGCCAGTGATGGTGTCACAGCCTCTGAATTTAGCTGCCATAAAAAGCTGAGCCACCTGGTTTGCTTTCTGTTTGTGAGAAAATATTTCCAACCAAGAAAATCTGAGCAGTCTCTTCCATACCTGTGGCAGTGAGACATGGACCCTCTTGCTTGTTCCGAAGAGAATCACTTTACTGGCACAGTGCAAGGCCTTATATACTGTGCTATGATGCTAAGCTTTTATACCGTGCTAAAAATACTCTGGCTAAAGTTGTATTTGTTAACATTCTTGTGAACTAAAACATTCATTGGCTGCATGCCACCACCTGTGTTGCTGTCCACACATCCTCCTGACCAGTTGGCATTCTGATCACGAGGCATCCACGCTCAGGTTGCATAACCTGTTTTTTGGTTATAGAACTAGTTTTTTGTCTTCATGTCAGCTGTACCTTTCCCAGAGTGCTTTTTGTGGACAGAAGTGAACAGAAGTGAACAAAGGTGAGCAAGGCCCTCAGTCTAGAAGACTTTTCTTGTCTCCCCCATCTCCCCCTACTTTGTTCATATACTCTAATGCTAAAACAGCCTGCACCTGTAAAGCCTTAATAATAACCTTATTAAGACTATTATTGATCATCTGTTACACACAAGATAAGATATATGGGATACATATCATAATCAATAAAAGCCATCAAAACCAACCATGCCACTGACAAAGAAGCCTGCAGCATTGGAAAACAAAAAGATGGTGTCCAGTGTCCCCAGAGAGAGAGCTGCTGCTTCTGCACTTGGCAGTAAATGCCTACTGTTCCAAAGCTCATATGGCTGGAGCTCAGGGGCTGTGCTGTTTAGGTAGGAGCGAGTCCATTGGCTGGAAATGCTGACTGTGACATTACTGAATGTCTTTCTGGGAGCATGGAGCAGGGAATGGCTGAAGAAGGTCAGCAGGAACACAACACACTCCTAGGCCTGAGCTGGGTAACACATCACATAAACATTTGGTCCGTGGTCAGAGCTGTGCAGTATTGCTTTGCAAAGCTGTGTTTTGTTCCTTGGTGCTCCTAATTGTGCAGGAAGGCTTCTCCGATGGAAACTCCCATGCAAATGTCATAAACAGAAATTGCTACAAGAAGGACCTTCAGTGGAGACTTTGTGGAAGCAATGTCTTAAATTAAAACTATAGTGCTTGCAATCCCACACGTCCGTGCTGCAATGCCACACACCAATCCTGCAATCCCACACATCCCAATCCTGCAATCCCACACATCCCAGTCCTGCAATCCCACACACCAATCCTGCAGTCTCACACATCCCACTCCTGCAATCCCACAAGTCACAGTCCTGCAATCCCACACATCAATCCTGCAATCCCACATACCAATCCTGCAATCCCACACATCATAGCCCTGCAATCCCACAAGTCACAGTCCTGCAATCGCACACATCAATCCTGCAATCCCACACATCCCAGCCCTGCAATCCCACACAGCAGTTTCTGCAATCCCACATGTCAGTTCAGCCTGGAGCAAAGGAGGCTCAGGGGGGACCTTGTGGCTCTGCACAAGTCCCTGACAGGAGGGGGCAGCCGGGGGGGTCGGGCTCTGCTGCCAGGGAACAGGGACAGGACAAGGGGAAACGGCCTCAGGCTGGGCCAGGGGAGGCTCAGTTGGATATTAGAGAAAATTTCTTTCCTCAAATTTAATCTAAAGCTTCCCTGTGCAAATTAAGGCCATTTTCTCTTGCCCTGTTATTTTGGTAATTTACAAGATATAATTGTTTTATTGAGTCTAAGCAATCTATAATATATTTTAGTTTAATAGGTTGCATAAAAATATCTACAAAATGAAAAGTATTTGGACAAATATCTTTCACAAATTATATTTATTAGGCAGAAATGTGCTAGAATTTCAGAGGTTTATTTTCATACATTTTGGCTTCATGAGTCTGCTAAAGTGGAAATATCCTATTTTTTTATTGTATACTTATACTGAGCAAAAATCATGAAGCTGGTGTATATAAAAAATATCCGGTTAACATCCTCATGAAATATCTCTCAGCAGTGTTTTATATATTTTTTAAAACCATTGACAAGCTACTGGTTCATCTCTTGTATTAATTTGTAGCAAAGTTTTATAGATGTTGGCATCTTTCAGTTCCAAAGGCAGCTGATATTTTGAAGGATGTTCCACTGGGAATGAGGCTGGTGTTTTAATCTGCCCAGTTGCAGTTATTTTCACTTTTAATAACCTGCTACCCTTGGAGCCTCAACATCATTTAAACTGAGAATTCCATACCTTATGTTGATGATTAATTATTTGTTCAGGCAAGGACAAACTCACTTAAAACATCACTCATGGTTTAAGATACACAAGACATAATAAATTAATTAGGTGAATATTAGTCTCCTTTTCCTGTGGGTTTGATTTTACTTACCAATTTTTTTACCTGTTTGTGGACTGAATACAAATATGGGACATGCGCAGATGTGTTTGATGTTTGTCATTGCTTCAGTAATTTCATTCTGGGAAAACCAAAGTCTGTTTCAAATGTGGAATTTCTTTTAAAAATTCCAGAGCAGTGGTCACTCAGAAGAAAAGAGAGAACATGAGATAGAAGTCAGCTAAAATAGAACAGAGCTGTTCAGGTGGAAGGGACCTGCAATGATTTCCCAGTCCAACTGCATGAAAACCAGGTTCTAAACCCCATCCAGGTATTCACAGAAGAACGGGGACTACATTCCTTAGGCAGTGATGTGCTGTTTGCTGACACTTCTTTCATATGCTTACTGAGACAGAATGTTTTATGATCTGCATAATGAAAATTTTACATGTACACAGAATGTTGGCATTATTAGGAAATTTTGAAGGTACTATAACCAAAATTTGGCTGACAAGGTTTAGAATTTGGTCTATCATTTGACTGCTTGATTTATTTTTTGAATTCTCATTTTGAATAAGCTAAATGATTTTATTTCTGGAAAGAAAATTTCCAGACCTTTTAAATGCTGTAAATGCAGTCCAGAAGTTTTTCCTAATCCTCGTGATGACCCACTGCTGTGGGGTTTCAGATGGGCCATAGAGAGTGACCAGGGTACTTGGGTGCTGCCCCGGGCCCTTTCTCTAACCCTGTCCAGAGTGTCAGAGAGCCCAAGCAGAGTCCAGCACTCAGGTGCTATTTTGTACCTGTTTGATGTTACCACTCCACCAAAATCAAGTAGAAAGTTGGTGATTAATGTAGGATTCAAAAGAAGGATTTAAATGGGTTCCATTTAACCTGTCTAGTCTAAATCAGGTTATTTCTATTTGTAGAAGGGAAACTGGGGAGAGCAATGCTGAAGCTTGTCTACTGTCACGCTTTGGGCAAAGTACATAAACCTTGCCCACTGGATTGAGTTTTAGATCCTTGATCACAGGAGTATGTTTGGGTTTTTTTGTCCTTGAAGGGCTTGGAAGGCTCTGATGGCAGCGTAATGTGCCCTTCAATAATAGGGATCAGTGTTCAAAGGTTTTCTGAGGCTGCTGGTTGAAGAATTTTCTCATGGCCCTGCAAAACTGCAGCTTCTGTCAGGAAAATAGATTTTTCCATGATAGACTCTTTTATGAGATAAATGTAAGAGTGTTTTGGCCTGGGTCTTTAAAAACACAATTCCAATCTTTCACTTCTGAGCCTGGAAAAGTCACAAACATTTCCTGTCATATCAATTTAGCAGCTTTTCTCTATTAGTGCTTTGTTACCAATGCTTCAGTTTGTGCCCCTGTGTGCTGCCCTAAGATGAGCTCTCTGCAGAACCCCTCTCTCCTGATGCAGTGTGATTCCTCCCTGAAGCTGAGCTCCACAGTGCACCCTGGGAAGCAATGCCAAGGCCAGAGGGGAGAGCTGACCCATCCACTTGTGTGGAACTGCTTCCACAGGCAGCACCCAGGGCAGGACAGGAGCTGCAGCTCTGCCTCAGTGGACCTGGGGGAAGGGGGATGGAGAAATAGAGCCATTCTTTGGGGGTAAAATGTCAGAACTGGATATTTTTCATGCTGAGGTGCAAACAACTGCTCATCATAACAAGTTTAAAAACCCTAAATGGGATGAAAGTTCCATGTTTTACTGAGCTTTGCTGGGATGGCATTGAACCCCAAAGCTGGACCACAGCACTGAACTGAAGATGCAGCTTTGTGGGACAGACACTGAAGCCCCATTAATTTGTAGATTGAATCAGGCAGTCCTGGAATGGTTTGGGTTGGAAGGACCTTTAAAGTCCATCTGTCAAAGGGCAGGGACACCTCCCACTGTCCCAGGCTGCTCCAAGCCCCAATGTCCAGCCTGGCCTTGGACACTGCCAGGGGTCCAGGAGCAGCCACAGCTTCTCTGGGCACCCTGTGCCAGGGCCTCCCCCACCTCCCAGGACACAATTCCTCCCCAGTATCCCATCCACCCCTGCCTCTAGCACTGGGAAGCCATTCCCGGTGTCCTGTCCCTCCATCCCTTGTCCCAAGTCCCTCTCCAGCTTTCTCCATCTCCTTTTGACACTGGAAGGGACTCTAAGGTCTCCCTGGATTCTTCTCTTCTCTAGGCTGAACAAACCCAATCCTCCTAAAACTCTTTTGAGGGTCCTGTTAGTCCCATGTCTGTAACACTAAAAGTCTGAACACCCAAGGAACTCCTGTCCCAAATCCTTCCTTTCACAAAACCTTTCTCTTGTGTAAAGGAGAAGAAAAGGACATGGCAGGGAATCCTGCCCTGCTTCCTGTGGCTGGGTCCTGCCTTCAGGAGTTGGGGATGAGTGCCCAGTGACCAGCCCTGATGCTGGGAGCACACTGCTGGCTCAATTATAGAGGAGAATTACTGGTCAATATTGTCCCTTCTGTAAAGGACATCATAAATGTGTTAGTAAGTGATATTTTTATGCATTATTTACGTTCCTGAGGCAAGACGAAAAAAACCCACAATGTTTTCCGCACCTACCTAGGTAGCCTTCATGTTCCTGCTGCTAAAACCAGCAACTGTTAGTGCTGAAATATATCCACAAGGAACTTTTCTTTGGTGCTGATTCTTTCTTTGTAACTTTCCCAGTCTTTTCGCTTATTCAAGGCTGAACTGCTTTGGCCCCAAATCTCCTGTTTTTGTTGATGTTAAGATAGATAATTACCTGTTCCACTTTATCATTTACATCAGGCACAGGTAAAGCTTTCAGGGTTTGTCCTTTTAAAATTTTTTCTTCATTCCCCTTTCTTTTCAGCTGTAGCTGAGATTTAGATTGCATTAACAGCAGGTATTTGGGATCATCCTTTATTGTCAGCCAGTTAAATGTAATTGTTGCATCCTCCTGCTCTGCCACCTTTTTGTTCCCATTAAGAAAATCCTGCCTTCACAAACGTGTCAGACTTGTCCTTGGTGAGGGAAGGACTGTGCCATCTGGGAGCAGAGCAGTGCTACAAGCTAGGACTGAAGAAAGTAAGATAGCTAATAAAAAAGAAATTCAAGTCCAAATGGTGAAATTACTCTAAAGGTTTCCTTTGAATGTGTGCTGAGTGGCTGATAGAAAAATGGCATTTCTGTAGTGCTCAGCTGAGCCTGGGAGTGAGGGATCACCGAGCCTCTCTGCAATGAGAAATGGTTATTAGGAGGGGAATTAAGGAATGTCTATTATTCACAGACTGGAAGATGTGATGAAGATATCACCTGTGTTTAAATCAATCTTCTCCACCAATTTACCTCAATTTTTCCAGCTTCAGCAGTAGTTGCCTCAAGAGGCTGTTCAGGAGGATAAAGGAGAAGAGAGATGGGTGGATGGAGAAAGTGGCAATTAGGTAGAAATAGCAGAGGCTGTCAAGTTACAAAAAGTTGGGAGCATCTTAAGGTGCTTAGAGCTGATGACCTGGAGAAAGTGATAATCCCTCAGTCATTATTAGCTGGGGACAAGGTGGGGGAAGGTCAGTGGAGAGCAGAGGTGACAGGGAGGCACTGGGCCCTTTACAGTGCAGGAGCAAGCTGAGGGCTAGAAAAGGGGGCAGCTGAGGAGCCCTGGAGATGGAACCCCCCCAACTTCACTGAGTCCTGAAGTAACTGAGATGGGGGATTGAAGGGGCGCAGCAAAACCTTGTAAACTTTTTTTTTTTAATTTCCTGCTGCATTTGATTTCATGTGGAATTTTAGGCTGAGTGCAATGATCCATTAAAGCAAAATGGAAAGAAAGGAAATGTAGAAAAATGTTGGGTTTGCTACCTTTTTTTTTTCTATATCTTCTCTTCTCTTTAGGTGTTAAACTACTTGAAAGGGAGACAAATAATCTGGGACCTTCCAGTTTAGCTCTGTTCTCATTATCCTGGCAGAAGTACAGAAAGAATGCAAAATCAGGCAGTATCTATATTCTTCTAAGGCAGAACTCTTATTAAATTAGAGGTAGAGCATTTTAGCAACAAAGCAATTTATTGGACATGACTAATAATTGGAATTTCTGTCCTAAGAGGTTACTGCTGGAAGGGTGGGATGCAGCAGGGAGCACTGGGGTATTGTCACTCTCTCCTGTGCTGTGACAGGTTGCTGTCAGGATTTCAGGGGTTTTCCTGCCCATCTCATCAGAGCCTGGGCTAATGAGATTCCTTGCAGAAGAAATCACACACCACTTAAGGCCCCTAAGATCAATCACTATACAAAGAGCAGTTAAAAAACCAAAAAAGTGGAAATTCTTTACCAGTCTCTATGTTTTATAAGGTGCCTACCTGTGCAAGTTGCCTGCTCCAATTGATAGTGAGAACATGTCTGTGCAGCAATGTTATGGCTGTCTGCTTGTGAGTTAATACATGTAGAAGGAAAGGTGGTACTTTGGATATTGAGGCACCATGCTGTTTCACATGGGGTCTTGGAGGAGCTTATGCTGTGTTTTTCCAGACTTATTTGTTTGCCTTAATAGTTGCTATAAAAAGAATGTTTTACAATGAACAGAGGAAACCCTACCAAGCAGTCCCAAAATAATTTAGGCAACTGACAGAAGGCTGAGCTTTCTGCTATGAAGATGTTATGAGTGCCTACTTTTTTTTTTCTTATCTCTGGCATCCACTTTACATTAGCTTTTGAGAGTGATTTTATCTTTAAATATGAATCAGACAATGTTGCCAAGACAACCTCTCTTCAAGCTTTTCATTTCGCCCCCATTGTGTGCTGAACCTCCACCCAGTCTCCCAGAGTGACTGGTCACTTATTTTTAAAGGGGGCTTTGATTTCATGGAGCAAAGCATTCCAAGTGCAGGATTTTCTTGGCTCCTTTGCAAGTCACTCCAGCGAGTGTTCCCCACTCTGTTCCCCTCCAGGGCTGGAGGAGGCCAATCTGGCAACTGGATTCCAGCACAGGAAACAAAATATTTGAGAAAGGTGCAGCTCTGTGGTTGATTCCTGCTTTCCCAGCCAAGGCATGGGTATCCACATGGGAATGCAGAGCCAGTGGCAGCACCCCTGCTCCCCAGGCTGTTGCACAGGATTTCTGCTGGGCTGTTGATTGTCAGTGTAGCAGTACTCTGTTTTAGGCTATCAGAGTTGTGCCCACTTTGGCATTCCCCACAAATATCTTATTGCAAGGTACCTTTTGTTAAACCAGACCGATTTCTGTGGCTTGGCAGGTGCTCAGGTGGTCTGTAGGTATTGGCTGTCCTGCTGCTGGCGGGATGGGGAGGAGGATGTGGTGTTCAGTTATATGTTGTTGTTCCCTACCACGAGAACTTTTGTGACCACAGAATCACAGAATATCCTGAGCAGGAAGGGACCCACAGTGATCATTGTCCTGCACAGACCCCCCAACAACCCCAGCCTGGGCATCCCTGGCAGCGCTGTCCAAACGCTCCTGGAGCTCTGGCAGCCTCGGGCCGTGCCCATTCCCTGGGGAGCCTGGGCAGTGCCCAGCACCCTCTGGGGGAAGAACCTGTCCCTGATACCCAACCTAAGTCTTCCAAGGAAAGGCAGTGAGCTACTCAGCTGTAGATTACTGAGCTTTGCCTCAGCAGAACAGAGTGGGAGAAGACACAGGCTCTAAAAAGCTGAAATTAAATATATCTCTGTCTTGGCATAGGGGGAGGGACTGACTCAAATCAGATTTGAATAAATATAGGCTCTGTTTGTCATATGGTAATATTAAATTCCCCTCTCATTTCTTATAACGTTGGTGTATTTTATGCCCCTTTTGCTCCTACTTTTCACTCCTTTGCCAATAGACCCTCTTTTCCCAGGCACTTCTCTGCACTGTCACTCTTTCAGCTTTATTAAATAGGGGTTGTATTGTTCTGTCATAAAGTTGCAAAGGAAGCTCTGGCAAAGTGATATTTTAATTAAATATAACAGTAGACATGGCTATGCTTCTATTAATAAATGAAAGAATTTGCTTGAAAGGTTTCTTTGCTCCTTTTCTGCCACAATAAATTTATTACCTCAAGGAACGTGTCTGGGTTGGTGACAAGTGAATGGCCAGCGATAGCCAAGGCTGTGACAAAACATCAGGAGATGCCTAGACTTTGGGGGGGACATGCCCTGGGCACAGTCCACAGGGGTGAGGGCTCAGCAGGGATCTAAGAGGATCCTGATTCCTCCTGCCTGGGCTTTCAGGAGCTGGAATCTCAGATTGTTTACCAAGAAGCAGCTGAAAGATAAGCAAGACAGGAATTCGTCATCCTGCCTGAGATGAGAGTTTATCCAGTGACAGGCTTATATGATCACTGGTGTTCTGAACAGTTTGTGTTTTTCACAGAGAGAAAAATAATTTCCCCATGAAGGATTTATTTTTTTGTCAAATACTTCCAAAGTTTCGATTACTATTTTTTTAGCTATTGCATCCCTTTTTTCCAGCAGAGAGAAACAGGAATCAAAGTCTCTGCTGCATCTGTCTCGTAAAAGTCCTTCCCATGTTCTGAAAGGTTGGCTGCAGCTGAGGGCCTGCTTTTCCAGTTTGCAAG
The DNA here is from genome assembly GCF_965178545.1 of Coloeus monedula. NCBI lineage: Eukaryota > Metazoa > Chordata > Aves > Passeriformes > Corvidae > Coloeus > Coloeus monedula. The sequence continues at coordinate 2,557,281 of NC_138788.1, read as the reverse complement.
TTTATTGTGGCTTTCCCGTTACATTTACAAATGTGGAATCTGTTGGTATTTAATATGATCTGCACTGAAACCACAGCAGAAGTATAAACATGTATTGCTAATTTTTTTCTTTTCAATTAATGGACATTTTGCACATGGGCTCTGTATCTCAGGGTTTTTTGTGCGTTTGAGGGAGGGCTGTGGAAAACTCATCAAAGTTTACTGAATAAAGAAAATAGAGATGATATTGTGAGCTGCAAGGTAGTACAGTGAAGGGATTGTTCTAAATGCAATACGTTAAAAGTTATTTCATCCAGGACATAAATGACATTGCAGATTTTGAGAAGAATTCTTATCTGAGCTAGCACATGAAATAGCTCTTCTTTATCTATTGGAGCTTTTTTTGTGTTTTAACCCGTTAAAGACAACTATGGGATTTATTTAGAGTGTGAATAAAGTGGAGTGACTGATAACCCTGGTGTGTCACACACAGCCATTAGGGCTTGTCGCAGGGGGGCTCTGCCCGTGCTTCTCCTGACATACTAAGTCCAGGTCTTGCATCTCTGGGTTTTTTTCTTTGTGGCATCTTTGTGAATTCCAAAATAGAGCCTTAAACAGTCCCCCTGAGGCTGCTGCTATTTGAGCCCACCTTCCCAGCAGGGGAGGCACTGCTATGACTCCCTGTCCCCGTTGTCCCTGCCTTGGCACAGGACAGTATTTATGGCTGTAACTGCACGTGGGTGACACAAGGCAGGGCATGCACAGCTGTGGAGCTGGGCTCTGTCCGAGGATGGAAATTGTCCAGTCTGGGTTTGAAATGCAGCCTGAGCATAACTGCTGGGTTGGGTCAAACCTGAGGTGCTGATAGCTCTGAACAGACCCTGGCTGGAGAAACAGGCTGCAAGCTTTGTCTGTCTGTACAAACCGGCTTCCATACCCAGGTAAGTGAATTTCCACCCCTTTCCTTGACAGCCGCAGATCTCAGTGGCTGACAAACACAAATTTCAGTTCCCCCTTGGAGAATACGGAGAACAAAACCTGTACTGTGGTGAACTCAATTTTGCAGTGCAGTTGAGCTCTGAAGTCTTTACCTGCTCTCTCACTTTCTCTCCTGTGCTTGCTGAGCACAGGGCTGATACCACAGAGATGTTTCTGTTCTTGCTGAGCTTGCACAGAGCCAAGGCCTCTCTTGTCCCTTGCCTGGGCATGCTGGGGAGGGGCTGGGGACGAGCTGGGAGGGGACATGGCCAGGACAGGTGACCCCCAACAGACCCAAGGGATGTTCCAGTCCATGCAACATTGAGCTCAGGATACAAGGTGGGGGGGACAAGGAGAAAGGGGGGATGTTTTAAGAATACTGTTTGTCTTCTCAAGTCCCCATTGCATGGGATGAGGCCCTGCTCTCCTGGAAGAAGGAGTGAGTGGCTGTGAGGGGCTTGGTGACTGGAGTTGAACTATGACAGTGGCTGAAGTTGTCCTTTTCCTTCACTTCATAACTAACCTAACTTCATAACTATAAATTAAGTAAATATTAGTCATGCTTTTGAAGGAAATAAAGAGAATTCTGTACTCTGGGGCCGCATGTCTGCATCATTTATTGCAGTTGCATTTTGAACCCACACTTAGTTTAATGTTGGGTTTGTTTCCCAGCCTTTCAGTTGTCCTTCCTCCTGCTAAGGTGTTGGGCAGGGCAGGGAGTGAGCACTGTGGGTTTTTCCATCTGTCCTGCCTTGTGAGCTGGCAGCCATGAAACTACAGAATACCATTTTCTAAGTCTAGGATAGAAACCTCATATGCTGTTGAGTCTCAATATTTATTGTCCACAGCAAAAATGCACTCTTAAAAAAAAATTAACTCTCTTGAGATTTTGTTCTATTTCTACAGGGTTGTTGTTACTTCAGACTGAGTGCAAGATAAATTCATGTGGTTTGCACAAGAAAGTGTTTTATCCATTTTCACTTGCTAAAGCACACAAAGTTCATCTATCATTATGAAATCCAAAGGAAAACAGAGGATTTGGATATTATTGCTTGATGTTTTCTGCAAAAAAATCAATAAATTTTCAAGGCGTTTTACAGCATTGATATTTTGTTAAGCAAGCACATCTGTTTCCAGATGTAGGTTGTTCAGTTTGTCCAGGGTGTCTCAGCATTTATTTAAGCCATGAGCTCCCACACCCAGCCCTGTATTTACCCAATTTACTAGACTCTCATCCTTTAGAGATTCTTTTTGTACATGCCACCTACTGCTTCATCCACAAACGAGATCAATTTATTTTCCTGGACCCAACACTACAGGCATAGCAAGTCTCTCTGAACTGTCACAGGTCACATGTGAAATGGCCTTTTAAAGATGTGTTTATGGCTGCTGTAAATCTCTCTATTTTCTCTCCTACTGCAGAACAGAGTGTTTCAGAACAGGGCTCCTTTGAGGAACTCTTAGCAGGACGTTTGCAGCACTCAGGAGGATGCTGGGGTAAGGTCCCTCTAATGAGGGCAAACTTTACAACTTGCAGTTTTCTAGAATTCAATAAAAATTGAATAGGTTTGGAAGCTGATGTGCTGCCTTCTGGCCCAGAGGTTGTGGTGGTGTTGTTTTGACTGGATTGTGTAGAAGTCGATGGAGGGAAGTGAGGCACAAGAGAGAAACTAAAGGACAACAGAAAAGCAGAAGAGAGGACAGTAAGGCAGAGGCAAAGAAACTGAGGAGTGGAAATCTCAGTTGCTCTGGGGTTAACCTGCTGGAGCTATTGAAAATTATCCTAATTTAAATAATGATCAGGAACTAAAAATTACATCATTAACCCAGGCAAAATCTTCCTGAAATGCTGCTGCTTTCGTCTCTAAGTGCCTGTCACTGCAGGTGGCACTCACCGACCTTTCCAGTCACTCTTACCTCCAGCACAGTCATTATTTTATCACTTTTCTTCCCTCTTCCACACAGGAGAATGGGGTAGTACTGGTGCGCTGGAATTGTCCTTTTTTCTTTCACCCAAACTCAGCTGGGTTCTCAGCATCAACTTTTGCAGGACTCGTCAGTACATTCTCTTTCCTGCTGTTATGAACATCATCATCTTGGCTCCAACCCCTGTACAGAATCACAGAATGGTTTGGGTTGGGAGGGACCTTGAAGAATATTTAAATCCAAGCCCCTGCCATGGGCAGGGACACCTTCACCTTTCACCCTTCCAGGTTGCTCCAGGCCCCATCCAACCTGGCTTTTGTCTTTAGCTCTTGTCTTCTCTCATTCCTGAGAGACACGTGAAACTTTAAGAGTAATCTCCCCATACACAAAGTTCTCTGTAAAGCCCATTTTCACTTGAGTTCCCCCCTTGTTCACAGGATTTGCTGCTCCTCAGCCACTTCACTCATAAATATATTTTTTACTTTTTCTCACACTGATCCTTGTGTATAAGGTAAATAATTTTAATAGAGCTGCCCACCAACTTCTGTGTCCTGTATGATTCCTTGTGACTCTCTGCCTGTGAGTCGCTGTTATGTCTGAGTGGGGATATCAGATGCGTTGCACTTCCTGGCTTTGCTTCTCCAAATATTCCTTTCCTCTTAACTTTCCCCATTTCCACTATTTCTGATGGAAATTCAAAGAGGTAGCTGAGCAGTCAGCATGTCCAACAGCATTAAGTGTGCTTTTTGCCTTTCATCTCATAAATGGTCAAGAAATTTAGGGCTGGAACCTGTGATTAATGTGTTGCTGGGGTAGTGGAAAATGTCCGTAACTCTGTGACTGTGGTCAGTGAAAGGGTATTTTCTCTCAATGTGATGGACTCCTGACCCTCTGGGTGGGATGGTGATCCTGGGACACCAGGTTGCTTAACTGGGAATTGTTGCTTAATTGGGAATTTGTATTGGTTCTTTTGAAGAACAGAAGTGTTGACAGGAGCAGCAGTATTAACTGGTTTAGTCTTTTATGTCTGAGTAGCATAGAAACTAAATTCTATTACAATATTTGCATAAGTCATTAAGCACACAGAATTTTGTTTCAAACTTTTAGAGACATTACAATTACCTTTAGCTGCAAAGAGCAGTAAATCAGTAATGTATATTAATCCCAATTCCTAAGCAAATACGCACACTTAATTTAACTTTTTCTCTTCAGGAGCATTCACATATTAAGGAGAGCTGTGCAGGCTCTCGCTGTCCAGCTCTGACAGACTGGAACATGATCAGGAGGCTGCCTTGAAATTAATTTTTATTCCAAAGCTTTTGCTGCCAATTCCTTCACCTCTCAGTGTCTGAAACTAAGCCCCCCAGTGAAGCAGGTGCTTGGCTATGCCCATGGCCTGGCCTCTGTCCTCTCCTGGCTGCTGAAGGCTTTTGCTTGGACTTTCAGCAGCTGTTCCTGCCTGTGACCCCCTCTGTCTGGGACATTAATTCTACTTCAGGTCACTGTTTCTTTGGTGGTCATTCTGAATTAGCCACCCACTCCAGCATTCCAGTTGTAGGACCACCTCCATTGAATTTTGATTACGACAGTATCGCAGTCACTACTTGTAAAGATTTTTGGGTCTCCTGATGTACTGCTTTGTCTTCTTGTTTATTATTACACTGTTTCATGCTTCCATTTATCCGATGTGTGATTCTACTGTCACTTCAGAAAACTCACAAAAAGAACCTGTTTAGGTTATTCCTAATTAGGCATCAAAAAGCCTCTGCGCTGTGTTTCACATCTTCTTGACATTTCAGCAATGAAACAGATTTTCCATTATTTTTTAGGTCTGAATGGGAATGAGAGAAAAGTCCCTTACTTACAATTCAAAATTCTGGCATTGGGCACCACGTCATGATATTTGGGACAAGTAGGATCAAGTGCTCTCAAGTCAAGTGAGCTGTTTTACTGGTGTATAGAAAAGTATAGCTCACAAAAAACCCTCAGTGCATGAAATGTGCTCCACCAACATACTTTTCTTTTTCTAACAGTTGCATGGCCATTCCTCCAGCCACAGAGCAAAGATAAGGAAAGAATTAGAGACTTTACTCTGAATACCTTTGCAAAAAAGCCAGAGGTTTTTTCTAAAGTAATTCATCTCCAAGAACCACCAGCTTTCTGTATTTTCATGAGTTTTGTGACAAAAACAACCTGCTAATAATGTTTTAAACATTTCAACTGCTTTTGTGCCATTACAATTTTCCCTGTATGATTAAGCATAAGGCATTCCTTGATCTACATTTTGTGAGAGATAAAAGTTTCAACAAAACTGTGGAAGGTTCTTCATTGCAACAGGTTAGAAAACCAGGAGGGAAGACACAAAGCCACACACAGTCTCCCAGCTTTCCAGGCAGGATATGTATCCATCTCATCAGAGAGCTGAATCTCTCCTTTGGTGGGGCATTTGCCTAAGGATCTTCCACCCATGGTAAAATACCCAGGGAGGTTCTCCATGGCCTCCAGATTTCTCAAAGGTAGCACCACTGCCTGCCTTTCTGGTTACTTTTGTATTTGCCTTGTTATTTACCCCTTGACTTTAAGCCTCTTCTTTGGGGAATATATTAAATAGAAGTGACTTTCTTTTCTGTGACAGTCAGTCTGATGTGTTATGGACTGAAGTTTTAAAATGTGTTGTAATTGAGGTACTGAAAAGAAAACTTTCTGCATGTTAGGCAGCCTCAGTAGAGCCTTTCCTCTTTCTCTGTGTTAAAAAAACATAAATAAATGTCTGTATTATCAGAATGGGACACCTGCAACAGCTTGAGAAGGGCAACTGGAGACACCTAGCACAGCACAGATGTTCCCTCCACTGCTGTCAGGTAAACAAGATGCTGTCTGTCTGGAAAAGGACTGCTGAACACTTGGAAATCCCACAGGACTTTCCCCTGTGGCTCCCTAGGAACTGTGCCTACTCCTGAAAAAAATTGTCCTGAAAGATTTTGAACTGGGAGCCGAGATTCTTCTTGAATGCAGTAGCCCACCCACCAGAGCTACTCACAGCCCCTTTGAGGAACCTGGGAAATTCAATAGCAAACAACTAAACACCCAAGTCTGCATTTTGTCTTTTGAAATCTTAAGGTTGTCCCCTTAATTAGTCTGGAAAGCTCTGGAAGGTGGAGACTGAGAAGTTGTGTTGCAGAAAGGAAATCCAATTCTGAGGAGAAAAAGCTTGTTTGCTGTAGAAATAGACTCCCCAAGGCAAGAGGATTTTAGGCAGGATGCACCACATGAAGCCAGGCTGGATATTAACTGTTCAGATGGGGTGTTGAAGGAATATTATTTGCCCAGTGGAGGAGGTGTTTGCTAACTTGAAAAAAAAAAAAAGGAAGGAATTTAATTTCTGTCAGTCTCTGCTCTTCTCCTGGTGCTTAAGAGTTTTCCAGGGTTTTCCAATCATGCACGTGAGATGTGTAGAGAAGTTGTAGCTTCCCCTGAGTCAGTGTAGTGTAATAACATTGCCTGGGAACTGGGGAGAAATCCATAGTTTTCCTTTCTTCCTCAGATATTCCTGGCGGAGAGATGGGTGGGTGACTCGTGCAGACTGAAAGGTGTCTCAGTCTAATTCCTATTGTTCCAAAGTAAATCTGCTTTCCATTCCTGTCTCTGACTCATGTCGATTGCAGAAATCCATTCACATTTAGCAGGGAAATTTGCACTCAGTAAACTCCTCTGCAGGAACATTCCACTGTCTTAGGCTGATGTATGAGGAAGCTCCACATCTTTCCTTCTTGAGTTTGACCTTTCAGGATGGAGTCCTGTACTGCCCGAGGGATGTACCTGTCCAGATCGCCATCACCAGGAACCTGGGAGCCTCTCAGGTAACTGTTCACTGCTGGGAACAGTGCACTGGGTGCCCACATCTGGGCTTTGGTCCCTGGAGTTTTCTAGTGTCACAGAGAGCGGGAAGCAGGACATGAACCTGATCTTACCGAGGGACCGTGTACATGGTACTTCATATTGCTGGTATTCTCTTTCTGTAGGACTCTGTAGGCCTGCCTACTTTTCGTGAAAGTCCCTGATAGATTCACTTTGTTCTCAAAGACGCAACTCAAACCTGGTTACTTCTCTACATTCTTTTCTTCTGTGTTTAATTCAGTTCATTTAGGATTCCGTACATGGGGGTGTGGTGTGCACAGCCATGCAGAGGTACATGAGTGATTGCACCTCTGGCCTTGTCTGGGGTTTTGGTGACAGTAGTGAAGAAACAAATAAAAAAATTTCTTCCATGTGTAGTTTGTGTGTATCTTTAGGTGACCTGACTAGGACTGATTGCTCTGTCCTTGAGGAAAAGCACTGCTGTCACCCTATGTCTCTCTTCTCTTTTTGAAACTTTAATTTCTGCACAGTATAACTTGTCTAAATAGAAAAGCTTTTACATTACCAGCAGGAAATGTGAACCAGCTTGTTTACCACCTGAGGTTATACACGTGTGTGTAAAATATCCCTAAATGGAATGCGTAACATACAAAGCCTTTTTATTTGTCACCTGCCAGGATGTCCGTGTGCCTGTGGGGTCAGTCCATTAGCACTGAAAGGGACAATCCTTTCCCTGGGCATCATGCTCTGAAATACCTGACTGGGGTCACCACTTTGTTTAACTTCATTGCTGCCAGTTTAGCTTATAAAAATATGGATGGATTTTCTTTTCTTTTTAACAACATGCTTCAAGCAATGATGTTTTTCTTTAAGCAAAAAATATTTCTGTATAAAATGTCACATCTAGAATATTCCATTTGTTATTAGTCTCTAAGGAAGCCTGAACTTTTGCACTAGAAGTGAACAGGGTCACCAGAACAATTTGTTCTTTGTCTATCCCGTTACACATCAACTCTAAAGATTTCCAAAGATCCTCTGGACGGCTGTAGGCTAGAAACACACTCCCAATACAACCGAGGCACTTTGCCTCTTGCTAGCTGCAGTCAGCCACTACCCAGATTCCATCCCAGTGGTTCTCCCATCAAGGGATTTGATTTTTCTGGGTGACTCATTTTCTGTAGACTCTGGTTTATTATTATTTTTTTTTAATGGCCTGCTGTTTGATTGGTTTTTCTCCATTAATTTTCACTTCTGTCCATCAAGGTGAGGCTGACTGCCCTGTGGGGCTTTTTTCCTGTGGCTCCTGTGGATGGGTTATTTTTTTCCTTGGTTTTGACAGGAGGAAGGAACAGTGGAAGAACTAAAAATTGATATGGTTTAAAGCAAGCCTGGGATTTCTTTCAAATTGAGCTTGATAGTATGAGAATATGTTCTCCTCATTAACATCATCTGGAGACCAAGTAGAGATTTGATGCTGCAGCATAAGCAGCAGAACACTGTGGATTTTATAACTCCATGATCATTAAAAGTAGGAGTTTGCTGCAGAAGAGCATTTGTCGTCTCTTTAGTTGGTGTCTATTATGTCAGATTTTAGGACACTTTAATTACTTCTAAGGTGCCAAATTGAAAACCTACCCTTCTTTCATGAGTTTGTGCCACTGACTCAGAAACTTGGGTGCCTTGTTCCATCACTGGAAAATAATTTGTAGTGTCCTGTGGTTTGCACATTGTTAGTTTAGGGTGCAGTTTTAATCCATACTTTCTTGTTTCATTTTGGGATCACTGATTTTCATGGACCACTAGGCTCTGTACATCTAACAAACTACAATTTCTGCAATCATACATTGAAATTAGTTTGTAAGACTTTCACTGGAACTCAGTCATAAGGGTGAAGGGCTTTGCTGCGGTAGTGTGATAACAAAATTAAACCGTTTTGAGTAGTTTTTCGTGTGTGCAGTGCACAAAACTGTGTTGCTCTCAAATACAGTGACTCAATTAATATGAAACAAGACAAAAGTTTTCCCCTGCCCAATCTCAAAAGACAGATTGCTGTACTTTTTTCTTCTATGTCAACTTTCTCTATGCAAAGCTTCATACAGCACAGGAGAAAGTCTGAGAGAACAAGGTCAATACAATACTCCCTGAGACTTCAGGTGTTACAGGGTTGTCCTCTGCAGAATAAAAAAGCCTTTGCCTTGGTTGTCATTGCTGTGAATTCAGTGAAGGCTGTAGTTGTGCTTGATCCCAGCTCAGGATCTCATGGCAAGACAAGTCTATTCTGAAGGCCATCCCCTCTATTTTTGATGAAAATTAATAAAGAATTGTTCTGTAGACATTATGCACTGACTCAAGAGGAAGCACAAGTGATGCCTTATCCCAGCCATGTTTGGTCCTAAGGCAGGAAAACAATTGGATGGATGAGGTTCCCTGGGAAGTTGCAGGGAGAAGTCACAGGGCTGGATGTGAAACCAAAAATAGCTGAAGTGAGATAACGAGATACACAGAGAGTGGGAAGCTTGTTTTCTTGTACTTCTTCCTTTCTGCCTTTCTCACAGGTGTTTGTGTTCAGAGCCTCGTGTTGTCTGGTTTCTGTTCTTTCTCCTGAGGAATGCAGCACAGCTCTCCTGGCAATCAGATGAGGAAGAAAGAGACTGAAAACCTCCTGATTACACCCAGGCCAAGGGAGAAGCGCAGGCAGAGTTCTAATCCAGGGCTTCCAATACTTACGGTACTGATTTGGCTGTTTTAAAATAAATCATTTCACTTCTTATTAAAAAACCAAAAAGCCTGAGTTTGAATTAGGCAGATCTCTTTTGCTGTTAAAGGCAATAAAGAGAAAGATTTTATTTAATTCCAAGGTATTCAAGTATTTTTTGCCCGGTACTTCTTCTTTGTGTTTTACACATGTTCATATACTACAAGTAAGAGTATTGCTGCTCCCCTGTACTCCTTCATGGCATTAAGGAAGAGAAGATTTTTAGTTGTGTATGATTGATGTATTTCTCTTTGTCCAGTGGTTTATTTTTTATTTTACGTTAGGTTTGAGAGGCATGTATTTAACAAGGTAACTCAAATTGATATGTGTGGCTTGACTAGAGATATATATGTATACACACACTATTTCAGTAATGAAGGAAGCCAATGATAACTTTGATATCAAAACATACGATGACAACATTTGAAGTTAAATTTCAAATAACTACTGCAAAAAATTATTGCTGATACTTTGTAATGATATCTTAAGGTCCAGTCCTTAATGGCTTTCTTTGAACTGATCAGGGTTTTTTTGTCACCTGCCACTGGTATAGTTGAATTTGATACAAATTCACAAGGCCTAAGAAGATGATAACAAAAATCTTACTTTCTATAATACCCTGCCATACCTGACAGTGTTTGTATGGACCTGAAGTTGTGCTCTCTTCCTTGGTTAGCAGCCTGATTCTTCAGTTAGATATTTAAGCACGGAAACCAAAGAATCAGTCATCCCTGTAATTAGCTTTCTTTGGTTGTTAAGAGCCAGCAAAGAAGGGTTTGTCATTATTACAGGCAGATCACCAGTTCTGCTGTGTTAAGGTTGTGAACTGTTCTCTCTTTAAAGGTTGACTGTCTCCTGCATGCTTTAAAGTACATGTTTTTACAAAGATTGCCTCACAAATGAATGTGTCTCACAGCTGTGTTGAGAGTCATTAGAAACAGGATTTTTCTCACTCTTATTTTATTCTGGTTGAAAAGAATACTAAGGAAGCTGTTTCTGTTACAGAAAGAACATCCTATCATTTTTCTCCCTGAAAGTCACCAGTGCTTCACCTCATTTGGTCTCACTTCTGTCGGCATTGGGTGGATGGGTGTTTTTTCTGGCAGGGAATATACATTAAAAGTCTTTGCTGCAGAGAATGTCCCAGAGGTCTTCTGCTGCTCTGAACTAGGTTGGAAACTGTGCATATTTCCCTTGGAAAGTGAAACTCTCTTTTCTGCCAGAGCAGAGTTGACCTAAAGAGCTTTTCTGGTGGGGATCCAACATTGCTGCTTTTCCCTTGGAGGGGGAGATTGTCCTGGGCGTCATTCACACACAGGCCTTGTCTGATTGGCAAGAGGAAAAGGTAACATGTTTATCACAAATGGTGGAAAAGGAGTTGTTCAACTCTTGCTGGAAAGACTGGGACAGTTTCTTTCTTTCTAGAACATGTTGTTCAGCAGTCTTCTGCATTTAAGAATTTCATAAATTCTGGAGACATTATTACTAAACTTAATCACATCTTGGTGAATTCGCTGTCAAAAAATACAGTGAGAATTATATCAGCCCTGTGAGAGCTGCCCCCTGAGCACAGACAAGCACTTCTGTTCTATGCAGAACACCTTTCCTTTTGTGTGCCAGATGTTTCTCTGGCTTTTCTCCATAATGCTGTTCCCATCCTTCTGTGGCAGCACAGTCCTGAATTCACTCTCATGGTGTTCTTTATCCACAGATTAGTGTGTGGGAAGTCACTGGATAAATGCTTCACACCCCCTGCTGTCCTCAGGGAATAGAAGTTGCATCCTCAAATCTGATTATTTACTGAACCGGCTGTGCTGGAGCCAATGTTTTCGGAAAAGTATTTTCAGGCCTCTTTGGTTTTTAAAATGGTTTATTGATATATGGGCTATTATCCCTTTTAACAACAAAACATGAAGTGTTCCAAGGTGACCAACTTTTTCCAGCAAACAGGGTTTTTTTCCAGGTATCAGAATTCTGTGGGTACCTTTGGGCAATGCCTTTCTCTTTTTGACAGCTGAGCGTTGGTTACCCTGTGCGCTCTGCACCTGCATCAGCCAGCCCAGACAGCACATCCTGCAGCCCAGGAGGGCATTGGGGTTCCAGGGGCCTTAAAAAGGACCACATCAGTCTGGTGTGTTTCTAATGATGCTGATGAGACCACAGAGAGAATCACTTTGATTGAAGGGGTAGGTATGTGGTGAAGAAACAGCTCATAAAACACACAGTCTGCAAGTGTAACATTACTTCATGAAAAAAGGTGCAAGGAGCCAAATCCTCTGAAGCAACTCAGCGGTAATAGGAGTACAAACCCATGTGCACCTGTGGCTGTTGGACATGTGTAGGAACACTTGGAACAGAGACCGTCCCATGGGGGCTTCCCTGTGCTGAGGGCTGGGTGGGCTGGTGAGCTCTCAGGACTGTGCGCTCTCAAGGTGGAGCCTTTTTTAACAAACTCAAGACCCACATCATCGTATGCTGACAACACTGGAAAGCAGATATTCAGAGCTATTCTGCCAGCACACCAGACTGACTTTATTTGGGGATATTTTAGGAAATATGATGGAAACAGGAAGTTCTGCCTGCCATGTAGAGCACAATGAGTCAGCAGCTGCTTAGTGTGGTGGTGGTGAAGAAAACAAAAGCAAGTAACACACAGATGCAATTTTCCCTCACTTGTACAAGGCCTCCACAGTCAGATGTGATTTCTCCTAGAAGAGACAAAAAAGAATGTCCCTTGTACCCATTCTGCCTTTGTCTGTAATTGAATTATAATCGCCCCCATTGCTCTTGTAGAGAAAGCCGGTGGTAAAATGTTACTTCAGAGTGTTTTGGGCAACACAGAAATTTGCTTAAAGGTTATTAATGCTCCTACTGAAGTGCTCTAGAGGTGGCTTTAAGAATATTCTTGGGCTATTCTAATGCTAATACAGAAATAACAGGGAAAGGAAGTTATTATTGCATTTGGATTGCAAACTGGCAGGGGGTTAAGTCCATCCAAGCTATCACTTACACAAATGTTCTTTGGTTACCCTTTTCAGGGCAAAGTGAAAGTTCATAGCTCAGTTGTTGACAATTGCTTGTCCCAATTAAAAAAAATAGATTTATTTGTGGCAGACACGATAAAAAGTTAACAGTGGTTTTGCTGCTTCTTGTAATTGAAAAGAAATATAGTGCTAATTTTTAACTTTTTAAAAAGAAGTTTTTGCAGGTGCACCAGGGGATAAATGTGTGCTGAATAGAAATTTTAACACAACTGTTGGTACTTGTTCGAGGAATACAGTCACAATAAAAACAGAGTTCACCAAAGAGCAACTTGAGAGGCGATTTTCCATTTTTGTGCAGCTAATTAAGCACAGAAATGAAGCAATGGTGCTGGAGTTTTCCACACAGCTGACAAACGCAGTGAGAAATTCAGCTGCTGAAATTGGAAATAAAGAAAAATTCAATAATTAGCAAAATGTGTTGGGCATAGGGAGATATTTGGTGGGGGTTTTTTTAGCAGTCAGGTTTTCCATATTTTGACTTTACTGAAGCATTGATAATTTCCTTTGAGCTGGTGGAAAAACCAGAATTTGGTGGACTGAAAAACTGAAGTGATACAAAAAAAAATCTTCAGTAGTTGGCAGAGAGCTGTGTAAAAGAACTGCAGGAATGTTTGGTAAGTGTAGGAACAGCCTGGAGACACAGGAGATCCTCTGATGAGGTCACTTGTTAACAAAGCTCTTGGTCATGACCAAAAAATGGAAGGAGTGAGAAGCAAGACAAAACTCATATTCTCACCCCTCATTCGTAGAGTTTGGATTTAATCTTATTACTGACTGAGATTTCCACAAGCTAAGCATTAAAATGTAGTAAGTCATTAATTTTTTGTTTCTTGCTTTTCTGTCAGAACAGCAAAACCCGTCATTTTTTGCAGTTTTATCCCATGTAAATTGGAGCATTTGAACAGAGATTGAATCTGGCATAAAGTGCTCCTAAGGAACCTTGTTTGTCTGGACTTGATGGTGTGTTCCCAAAGTGGACAGGTAGCACTGCCCAGGTTTCGGGATGTTATTTCACAGAATTCCATGGCTTTTCAAATAACATTTGAAGAATTTTCTCTGTGAGTGGTAGAAGGTGGAGGTGGCTGTGGTTTTTCCTCCCTCAGTAAGATAATGAAATAATTCAATAGAAAATACTGATTACGTCTTACACATATATAACCAAGACTAGTGACTATAAAGAACCAAGACTAATTAACTTCTCTATGTAGCCAGATTGTGGTTAACAAATTCAAAGTAATCATATTAATTAGCTCATTGACAGTTTAATTGTGGTCAGTTTTAAAATTATTTGACAATACTAGAAAGAAAAATCTTTTTTAGGAACTAATCATTTCATTCATGAATATTATTTCTTCAGAAGTGAGAATTGGAAGAACATTCATCAAATGTGAGTCACGGCATAATAGAATCATACCAGAGTCTGTGGAATCCTTCAGAAATTATGGAACGAAGTTACTAAAGTGACTAATTTGCAATTGTGAGTTTGAGAGGTGATTAACACAGTGTCAGCTACTATTGAATCTGTTTCCATAAATTAGATACCACTTCTTTTCACTTGTCCTATTAAAATTATTTAAGTAAAATTACGGTTCTCTACCCTATAATATTTACCAAATGCTTGCAAATTTTCTCTGTGTAATTTACACAATAAATGGAATTTCCTTTTTTTTCTCTGTGTTTTGTATAAAATACATAAGAGAAAGAATTTGCTCAGTAAACGCTATACTTGAGCAAGTAAATAAAGTCACATATCCTATGAAAAGGAAGGGAGGATATGTTTTTCTTACATGTCAAAAAATCCCAAATACAAAGGAATAATCAGTGCTGCTTTAATTCGATCTAAATGAAATGGCAGCAAAAAAGATACAGTGGGGAGAAGAGAAAAATTGTCCTGCTCCTGATGGATCGTTGTGTGCAAAACAGAATTGGAGATGACAGGGGAATATCAGAAATCAAAGAAAGCTCTTAAAGATGCCTCTGTAGAGGCTGGCAAATGGCCACCTGACCCAAGATGGGAAGTTCTGGAGCCAGCTCTTGAGGATCTGTGGGAGAGGGATGTGTTTCCATGGCATCCTTGAGGTTTCAGAGAACTCGAATAGAAACTGAAATGATATTTGTAATCCAGGTGAAAGAAGCAGGGGGAAATAAAGAGTTTTCTCTGGGGTAAGACTTGTTTGTAGAAGGAATTGTTTGTAGAGCCAAAGGTCGTACTGGAATGCTTCCCTGCAGGAACTAAGGCATTCAAGGCCTGTTCTGATGCCTGTGGTAGTCAGCAGAAGGATGCTTACTGACTTGAGTGCACTCTGGAGGAGATTTCCACAACTCTTGGCCTCACTTAAGTTGTCTTGCTTGTGTCATGTTGACCTCATTTTGCTTGAAGCAGAGGATGAGGAGTGATGGACATTGAGAACAAGCCAGCCAACACTCAGCAGGGAGCTCAGGCTCTTGAGGTGGCTGTGACAGCTATTGGCAGGAATGGAAAATGGGATTTATTTTTCTAGCACATGTCAAGCATGTGCCAAAATGAGTGATCCACCGGATTGCACTCGAAGTGAACAGTATCTGTGCATTTTGGGATGCAGCTTTCCCATCCTGGAGTTTTGTGACTGAGGGTTCAACGGTGTTCTCCAAGCTTTTGTGATCCTGGGGAGTCCTGATGATAACACTGGAGAATGACAGAAATACACTAGACCAGGCTGCCTCATCCAGGCAGGAATAAAATCCCAATTTTTAAAACATATTCTTTGCCTAAATGGCTGCATTTTCGTCAGTGGATCCTGTCCTTGTTCTGCCTTTAGAAATTTACACTCGGGAATCAGGAAAAAATCCAGCTCCCTCTTTCTATTTTGAGTGGTTGTCACACCAGGAGATGGATCATTAATGAGAACGTGGGAAACTCCTGTCTCGTAGCATCACAGGCATATTTTATCTGTAAGGTAGGAACGGCCTCATTTCCAGTTTGATTGAAAGAAATTTTGTCCATCCTCCAAGAAAATGGTCAAATACTTTCCTTCCTTAAGCAGATGAACAATTCATCTCTACACCTTGAGTGTTTGCAAAGTCCAACCTAAAAACCCCAAACGTTTTTATTAAATGTACTTTCTCCTCATGTCCATGTACTAGTTTGAAAACAAACCAGTGGGAGGCACCAAGTCAGAATAACAATTTAATAGGGAAGTTAAAGAAAAGGAAAAAAAAAAAAAACACTGGTCCATGACAGAGTCAGGATACAACCTGTTAGTCAGGGTAGTGGTAGCAGTCCGATAAAATGGTGGCTTCACTCCTCCTGAAGTGATGGATGTGGTTCTGTCGAAGCAGTGACCCGGTAGAAAGGGCCTGCTCTTCCTCAGAAGGTCCAGTGGTGGCTGTGTAGCTCCTGTCCTCTGGGAATCTAGCGGAAAGGTGTCTGTGTTGTTCGGAATCTCAGATTATATCCACGATGGGATGCTTGGTTCCTCCCTCTGGGTGGAGCAGCTCACAATGGGGTAATGAGTCATGAGGCCAAGTGTTGATTAGGCTGATTAACAGAAGATAGTCCGGAGGGAGTTATCTCTGAGTCATGCGGCAGGACGATGATGGGCCATTAACAGAAAGATAGTCTGGGGGGAGGAGGCAAGGAAACACTGCCCCACCTGATTTCAACAGCTCATGAGGATGGTAATAGAATACACTGCAACCCAGGACAGTCCACAAGAATGAAGAGCTTTGAACTCTAAATATTCACTTATTTTCATACACTGCTCATGGCTTTTGAAGGGCATCTGTAACAGATCACAGCTTTCCTTGCAAAGAGTATTTGGTCCAATGTCTGGCTTTGAAGAATTAATATACCCACATCATTTCAAGGCATAACTGTTGATTGATGTGAAAGGATTGTTGCTCATTGTTGAACTGTTATATTTTTCTCTGTGTACACAGCAGGGGAGAAGCCAAAAAAAACCCATGGCAGGTGAGGCTGGGGCGCTGCTGTGTTTTGGTTTTATATTTGTTCAACTTTCTCAGCAACTTCAAAGACTTTCTGTCTCTTCTGAAGCACTGTTGCACTCTTATCTGTAACCAGTGCTTAATGTTCATCTTTTTATCATTTCAGTCCACAACCAAGCTTTTATACAAACAAAGCAGCGCTGGCTGCAGTGATATAGATGATGTATCACTGGCTGTGCTGAGATATGTACATACATCATACAACAAATGACACGGAAGGGATCTTGCGAAACAGTCTGTCAAAAAGTGACGAGGTTTCTAGATGCTCTGTGCTCTGAAAAGGGTTTGTAAAAGGGTTTGTTTTCAAAGAAGGGTACTTTAATCTATCCTAGAACTATCAGTAATGCCAGCTGCTTTTCTCCTCAATTTCTCTGAAAGCCTGCTGAACTCCTGTGAAGGTGTGCATTACCCTTCCTAATTAAAGTGGGGTGATCAGCTTGTTGAGTGTACAACTAAAACGTGCTTTCTGTAAACGTTCAAACAGTGAATTTTTATAGTTGTAAGAAAAAAGTAAGGAATTAAATTATGCACAGAAACAAAATGTTTTCCTGACTTCTTCCTATAATTTGTAATTGACTTTCTTTAATCTTCTGCGGTCATTTTACAAGCTCCATGACTTCTGTTTTTTGGAGTGCTATCAAAGCCCTATAGTCTTAGTTTAGGGCCAAAGGGTCTCTCACCTGCCTGTGATTTGCATGAATCCTTCAGGAATGTAACTGCGTTAAAGGTGCCAGTCTCTCTGGCAAATCTAATGGAAAACCATCCGTGTGTTAAGAAATTAGTGGGGAAAACAGGCTAAGAGGCTCTTCCTGGCTCTGTGCTTCCCTTATCCACAGATCCCAGAAGCTGTGTCTGTAGGGAGCCAGCTGGGAGCTGAGGGGCACCAGGGCAGTTGATGCTTTTCCACTGAGGGGTCTGTGCACTTCAATGACAACAATATTGATTCAGCTGCCACTGGGGAACATCCCAGCCCAAGTGGAACCTGTGTCTGTCACAGATGTGCATCTCTGGGACAGCGGGGATTCTGCCCCTCTGCCCCTGTGCTCAGGTGAGACCCCACCTGCAGAGCTGCCCCAGCCCTGGGGCCCAGCACAGGGAGGACCTGGAACTGCTGGAGAGAGTCCAGAGGAGGTCATGGAGCTGATCCCAGGGTTGGAGCCCCTCTGCTCTGAAGCCAGGCTGGGAGAGGTGAGGATGCTCACCTGGAGAAGAGAGGGATCCAGGGAGAGCTCAGAGCCCCTTGCAGGGCCTCAAGGGGCTCCAGGAGAGCTGGAGAGGGACTTGGGACAAGGGATGGAGGGACAGGACACAGGGAATGGCTTTCCAGTGCCAGAGGGCAGAGATGGATGGGATATTGGGAAGGAATTGTTCCCTGGCAGGGTGAGCAGGCCCTGGCACAGGGTGCCCAGAGAAGCTGTGGCTGCCCCTGGATCCCTGGCAGTGTCCAAGGCCAGGTCGGACACTGGGGCTTGGCGCAGCCTGGGACAGTGGAAGGTGTCCCTGCCCATGGCAGGGGTGGCACTGGATGAGCTTTGAGGTCCCTCCAACCCAAACCATTCCATGTTTCTACAATTGCTCTTTCAGTTGCAGATGACAAAGAGCTCATGGCTTTTTCTCTCTCTCTCTATCTTTGTAATATTGTCGTGTCAGGAAATTTGGACTGCCTGAGGCTACGGACATCAGTGTGATCTGATTGTACTTGCAGGAGAAGCCACATTAAAATGAGCAGTTACATAAAATCCAAACAAACTTGGAAGAGTTAAAGGATTTCTCTTTTCAGACATCTTTCCATGGAAGGCAAGGGATAGCTGTGAGCAGCTCTGAGGAATGTTTCCAAACTGCACCTAATTTCTTAGTAAACTCTCTTTCTGAGAGCTCCAGAAAGTGAACTCAAGCCAGAGAGCATTAATTTCCTTACAGGTCTGGGCTCCAATTAAAGGCTTATGAAGAAATAAACCTAAGAGAGCCCATGCTGCTGTATCAGGACTGTCCTTTGAACATAAGGGAAAGGCAATTTCCTGAGTAGCACCATCCCTGCAGTGCTGGGAATCCCCACTGGACATGGCCCCAGCGGGAGGGGCTCAGAGCTCCCTCGGGGGAATGTCGCAGGAGATGGCTTTGAGGCACAAGGTTTGGGTTTTCTTCCTCCCTGATCTGCCTTCTTGGAGAGAATCTAGAGCTCCCAGGTTTTAATCCTGACTATTTTGGCTGTGAACAAGGGTAGGTGTGGCTTTTGGAAGCCCAGTTTGACAATTTCTGCCCTAGCCTGTGGGGTTACCAGAGAACTTACGCTTGAGCAAAACACCAGGGGGTGTCGGGGAAGGAGGAAAAGCAAACCAGGACTCTCTACCCTGCACAGACACACCTTCCTGTTCCAGGAAAACAGGAATCACACAAAGCTGGCTGTCTCTGCCTGTGCCATGTTCCATCTGTAAAAAACCAGCTCTGAGCAGTGATTTCAAGCTTGCTCTGGTTGCTTCTGACTCTCAGTCATTTTGACTGTGTTTTCAATAAGACTCCAGCTTCCAGAGTTTTCTTTCTGTGACTCAGCCCTGGGAAGGCTGATATCAGATAGGAACAAAGAATGCAGAGGAAATTAGTGTAAGAAGATTGTATCTGCTACGTATTTCAAAATTAAAAATTATCCCTGGACATCTTTAGAGAACTGGAGCTGCTAGAGATCATGTCTTGTACTAAGCCTGAATTGGAGAAAGGCTTGCTAGTTACTGTGAGGAAAATTAGCCAAATTTTAATTGAGAGTCCTTTAATTCAATTAATTTCCATCACTTCTCATGGCTGATTTTGACAAAGCATTGCTAAGAAGACAAATAGTGTAGAAAATGGTTTGGGGTTAGTTTCTTAGCGGCTTCTAAAAATCCAGGTGTTTTAGGAAAGCACCAGACAACCTGAGTGCCTCAGTGTGAACTCTGCAATATTTTGTACTCAGGTCTGGTTTCTACTCAAGTACAAAAGAGGCAAAACGTTGAGTGTATTGTTCTTCCATGTGTAACCAAAATACTTTTTCTCCTGCTGGTGGCAGTGCTGGGTGAAAAATTCTGACTGAAGAGCAAGATCAGGAAAAACTTCCTAATTTATTTTGCAATTGGAACTGACCCCTCCATCAAATGGATATATTTTGACTACATGGGGATCAGTTTTTCATAGCACACACTGGAGAGATGCTATAAAAGAAAAAATTAAATCAAGAATACTTTTAGGACAAGTGCATTTCTTCCAGGAACTCTGTTCTTTAGGCCTTTTGCCTGTAATAGAGTTAAAGTTCTACCTGGTTTTCACCATACTGTGTAAAGGAAGCTTAGTAACATGTTTTTGTCAATGTCATTTGCACAGTTTTAAGCTTTTTGAAGTGCTGAGAAATACGTCACTTCCCCTGAATTCAGCAGTCAGTTTTCATGTTTAGTGGCTGAAGGTTAGGAAAAGTTTCAAAGCCTCTTTTGTTTTTCTTTTAAGCCATTATTCAACCTTGAAATGAAAACTCGCTCACCAAACTATGCTAAACAGCTCATTTCCCTTGTTTGCTGATGGAGCTAAATGGCCTTTTGGAGATATTTATGAAGACAACTTACCTTTTTCTTATGCACAACAGTCGCACTTCCTCATCCGTGTAATGGAAACAAGAGATACTCAGGCTGAGGACTTTTGGTCTCTGAAATGGTTTAGCTATTTTCCCAATAAATTTACAGTTTCAATGCAAGATTTCTACATTTTAGAATGAATCATAAGATAAACTTTTTTCCTACAATTTTTACTATGAAAATATTGTACTTCCTTGGAGAAATTTGGATTCCTGCAAGCAGCAAGGTGTCAGCTGTGTTGGATCTGTGTCCCCTCTGTCAGGCTGGGGGTGAGGAAAGGGAGGAGTGGCTCAGATTCCGTGTGCCCGCTGACCTGGAGGGCAGCAAGTGGAGAGGGCCCTGCTGAGCCATGCTGAGGGTGCTGTGTGCTCCGGATCTCTGCGTTTCTGAAAGTTCTGCTAACAGGAACTCACCGAGATGGGGAGACAGGGGGGTTCTGCACAGCAAGAACTTGGCGGTACCCACCTTGTTCAGCCCCTCTCAACCACTGAGGGAACAGGGAAGCGGGACGGGAAGGGACGCAAGTGGCATTGTGGCTGAGTTCCTGTCGTGCACAGGGACAGGGGGCACCCAGCAGTGCCCGGCAGCGCATCCTGCACACCTCGTGCTCCCCTGGTGCATTCTTTGTGCACACTTTGTGACACCTTGTGGCACCCCGTGCTCCCCTGGTGCATTCTTTGTGCACACTTTGTGACACCTTGTGGCACCCCGTGCTCCCCTGGTGCATTCTTTGTGCACACTTTGTGACACCTTGTTGGCACCCCGTGCTCCCCTGGTGCATTCTTTGTGCGCACTTTGTGACACCTTGTGGCACCCCGTGCTCCCCTGGTGCATTCTTTGTGCGCACTTTGTGACACCTTGTGGCACCCCGTGCTCCCCTGGTGCATTCTTTGTGCGCACTTTGTGACACCTTGTGGCACCCCGTGCTCCCCTGGTGCATTCTTTGTGCGCACTTTGTGACACCTTGTGGCACCCCGTGCTCCCCTGGTGCATTCTTTGTGCGCACTTTGTGACACCTTGTGATACCTGGTGCTCCCCCTGCGCGCACCTGCAGCCGCGGGGCACCAGGGGGCGCTCCCGCACCGCCTCCGCACCCGGCGGGGACGGGGATGGGGATAGGGATGGGGATGGGGATGGGGATGGGGATGGGAATGGGGAGAGTGAAAGGGGTGGGGATAGGGAGGGGAAGGGAGAGGGGAATGGGGAGGAGGAAGGAGGTGGGAATTGGAATGGGGAGGGGAATGGGAATAGGGAGGAGAATGAGAGTGGGGAGGGGGAAAGGGTTGGGAATAGGAAGGGAGAGGCATATAGGCATAGGGACAGGAATAGGGATGGCAGTGGGGATAGGAATAGGAAGTGGGATGCAGAAGGGAATGGGGAGGGTGATGAGCATGGGAACGGGGACAGGGATGAGGACGGGCATGGGAATAGGGATGGAGCCGGGATCCGCCGGCGGCAGGGCTTCCCTCACGGGGCACAGCCCACCCACAAAGGGACTTTCCAGCCTCTGCCTTAGATCCCATTAAAGCACCTGTAAATGAACCAGGTGTTTGGAAGGAAACCCGTCAAACCCCGCAAAATCAGGGCTGTGTGTTGCCAGTGTTCCCATCTGTGTGATGTTTATCCAAGCACACAGCTTGGGCATCTCCCTCACTCACAGAGATAAGCTAAATGCGTCACTTACCAGAAGTTCAACATCTAAATAAGATTCCTATAGGAAATAAGTGGGGAAAATGGCGTTTTGCATTACCATATTTTTTTTTTTTCTGCAGAAAATAACTACCTAATTCCTGCCCTGTGCACAAACACAATTTCAGTCATGAAGAAAGCATTTGGAAACCTTCCATTAGTTTTGAGACAATGCCTTAACCCATTTAACATAATAATTTCTCTAAATCTGGAAACATTTCCAATCTCATGCAAAACTTTGATGTATTTTATTCAAAGGTGATATTCAGCAATAAGACCTTAATTGGATTTTATTTACTAACTCAAATATGAAGTCAGTAAAGAAAATAAAGCCCTCTTGGAAACTGAAGGATGTTTTAAGGCATTGCAAGATATGTGTTAATCTTTTATATACAGATGCAGAAAAAGTGATTTGCTGTTTCCAGAAGTCCTTTGGAAAATGATTTGCAGGAAGTTTACACCTGACATGTATATATGTGTTTAAATTATAATGTTTCTTCAACTGTGGCAGAACAGAAAATTCTTTTACTGAAATCTCTGTCAGTCTTCCCTGCTGGCTTTAGCAGCATTTGTAAACATTAAGGTGGCAAGGGGGAATGTGCATCTTTTCCTTATTCTCCTAAACCTCCCCCTCTCCATCTTCATAGCAGTGTTAACAAGAAAAAACAAAAAAAATAGATTTCTTGAAGAAAACCAATAAAAAGTAGCCTTCAGCAAAAATCTGGAGAAGGAAATCTTCCTTGGAGGCTTGGGGTGGATTTGGCAGGAGCGGCTTGGAGTCGCAGATGGGAATTATCCAGCAGAACCTTCCTCGCAGTCCTCAGGAAATCAAACCAGACTGACAAATGTCTGGCTGCACACCCCAGAATGACACTCAGGAATGTTCTACCAACATCTGCTCTTGCTTCTGTGACTGTGAGAGGAGAGAGTGAAACAGTACATGTGTGAGGGAGCCAGCAAATCTGACTTGGAGTTTTCTCATGTACTCAGGACAAGAGGAGAGAAGGAAGCCCAAGATGGAAACCAGTTTCTAAAATCCAACTTTGAAATTCAAATGATGCCAAAAAATGTCTGAAGTGTCCTTCCTCAACTCATGCTGTGGGTGGGCAGGAGGTCACTTTGTCCAGGAACACCCCTTTTTCAGAACCATTGGCCACTCAGGGAGGAACAGAGGCTGAGTTCCTAAGCTGACATTGAAGTTGGTGACAAGAGTGAGCTCCAGGTATCAGAGACTTCATAGCCATCTACATGAACCAGAGAGAGACAAATCCTAACATCAAACATAGCCATGAAATCTACTTCTGAGCAAGAATAATTAATAATTAAAGGCATGTTTTCATTATTTGAAGGGAAAAAGATGCATAATATAAATTCTTCCTAATGAGTAATTTTGATTAAGGAAGCACAGACTACATCCTTTAAAGGTAAAAAAATGCTTTGGACACAAAATGTTAGTAAAGGGATCTTTTGGGAATCTTTTCTGGCTGTTCAGGCTGCCATCACGTTTACACACCACTTGGCAGATTGTCACATCCTTCTATTTATTTTCAGCTCCATTCTCTCCCATGTGTGGAATAATTGTTGACTCCAATTTGAAGAACATGCCTGTGCTGCACTCTCAGTTCAGCCATCCCTTGCATACCAAGCTCAGCATTGTTTATGCTCTGGCTTTTTTCTGTTGTAATGAGAACAATTATGGGTGAAAGCATTTTGCTAATGATGAAGTGGTAAGAGCGAGCATTTGGAATATTTGATTCCAACTCTGCCAAGAAGTTACTTTTAATTTAGATTTCAAGCCTGTCACAGAGGAGCTGAAGGAACAGTCTGGGTGCTGAGCTGTGTTTGTGCATGAGACACGAAGCAGTTCCCATGTGTGTGTAAAGCAAGGTGTTCAGAGCTCCCAGTTCTGACATTTGGGTGCAGACCCCAGTGCCCAGGGTGCCCCAGGCAGTCCAGAAAGGGCTTTGCAAACCAGACAAACTCTGTATTCTGTGCTCTAGGTCTGAACCTGCAATGCTCCAAAGGACTAACAAAGGTCAGGTCTCATCTCACTTAGTTTTCCCCGTTCCCTGCAATGACCCCAACATCACTTCTCAGACTTTCAGGGCTTTGGAGGAGAGAAGAAGCAGTTTGTGTGCAGCTCCCAAATCTTCCCATGCAGCTGGTGGAAAGCACAGGGAATTTTGATGTTAAGTTCACAAATCAAATCTCTCTCTCTTGTATGCCAGTAATGGCAGTGTTGGAACACAGAGCAGTATTTTGTAGCCCTGCCTGTTTATGTTCAGTTCTGCCACATTCTGGTTTGAGTTTGCCGAAGTCGGGGCCAGGATCTGGGTTGGAAAACAAACCTCTTTATTCCCTTTACTCTAATTACCAGAATCATGAAATGGTTTGGGTTGAAGGGATCTTAAACCCCTCCCATTCCACTGAGGGACACTTTCCACTGTCGCAGGCTGCTCCAAGCCCCAATGTCCAACCTGGCCTTGGACACTGCCAGGGATCCAGGGGCAGCCCCAGCTGCTCTGGGCACCCTGTGCCAGGGCCTGCCCACCCTGCCAGGGAACAATTCCTTCCCAATATCCCTTCTAAATTTCCCTTCTGTCAGTCTGAAGCCATTCCCTGTGTCCTGGCACTCCAGGCCCTTGTCCCAAGTCCCCCTCTGTGTTCCCTTGTCAGCTCCTTCAGGCACTGGAAAGCCACAATTAGGTCACTCCAAAGCTTCTCCTCTCCAGTCTGAACAATTCCAAGCCTCCCAGCCTTTTCTCATGGGAGAGGTGCTCCATCTCTCTAAAGGCTTTCCAGAATTCAAGATAAAAGACATCTGTGGCCCTTCCCTTGTCCACTGATGTAGTCACTGCATCAGAGAAGGCCATGGGGTTGGTTGGTCAGGAGGATTCTCCCTTGGTGAGGCCATGCTGGCTGTTCCAAACCACCTCTGTGTGTCCCATTGTCTGTCCTGGGATCTTCCCAGCACAGAGGGGAGGCTGACAGGGCAGTAGACAGGTAAGTTTTGAATTCAGTATTTTCAGTAAATGATGAGGTGGTACAGGACATTCTTCCTGGTACCTCAGGGTGTGGCTTGAGCTGGCAATTTCCTGAGCGGAATCCTCTTGGTTTGATTTGCTCATTGAACAAGTCAGACTTTCAAGAACTGTCAGCTGTGCAAGGAATGGGACCGTGTTTCTCTGGGATCATGTCCTGCACCAGAGCCATCCTTTAAAAGCCAGCACTTACCTCAGTGCTTCCAGGGAAGCAGATGTAGCTCCATAGCTGGGTTTAGCTGCCTCCTCCATGTGTGGACCTTCCCTGACAGGCTCTCCACCCCAAAACCGGGAAGACTGATCAACAAAGTGTTTGTGTTTTATTCTGGGTTTTCAGGTTTCATTTTCTGGTGGGTGCAAGCCTTGCAAAATTCCTGAGTGGAGGTTCCCAAAGCCAGCACAGCCTTTAGCTTTATGATAGCCAGGAGGAGGCAGGGATCTTGGAAGCATCCTGGTTTCTCATTCATCCTTACAGGAGGAGCAGCAATATGGCATCAGATAAATGCTTGATTAAAATTTCTGGTATTTTCTTCTGCTTTATTTCCAGAATAAGTTTCACATTTGATCATCTTCTTTGTGGTAACATCAGTGTTGGTCCTTGCAGGGGTGAGTGCTGTAGTCTGAAACTGGATTTAAGAAAGTTTTCGATGGTAGAATAGTCCCAGCCTAACAGAGGTTTCTGTGAAACACCTGTGAATGTATTTTTTCTAATAATCCTTCCCTGGGAGGGTGGGCAGGCCCTGGCACAGGGTGCCCAGAGCAGCTGGGGCTGCCCCTGGATCCCTGGCAGTGCCCAAGGCCAGGCTGGACACTGGGGCTTGGAGCAGCCTGGGACAGTGGGAGGTGTCCCTGCCCATGGCAGGGGCTGGAATGAAATGATCCTCCTTCCCTTCCAACCCAACCCATTCTGTGATGCTATGATGATTCTTTGATAATATTACCGGAAAACCCTTTAATTGCTTCCTTTTGCAAGACTTTTGGAAGGCAGCTTGCCAGTTAGTATTTAGGAACATTTGTCTTATAAGCAGACCATTTCAGTGTAGTTTCTGAAACCCTCTTAGATGTGGGCTGCAATAGGATGGGACAGAGTCTCAGAGGCAACTGTTCCAGTGCTGAGTGGCATCTGGCTCTGCTGCTAAATTTGCCAACAAATTCATTGTGGGTCCCTTCCAACTTGAGATAGCCTATGATTATATGAAAATATTCTGCTTTGACAGCATGTTTTTTCACTTAAATTAACCAAAAAGAAAAATTAAGGAAAAAGTAAATACTAAGAAATATTAAAGCAAATGAAAAGAGTGGGTAGGTTGGAGCTGACCCCCAGATAAAAGATCAGATGCTGATTGCTGGAAGCTTGTGCTTTTGTGAGGGAAAAATCAACTGAGGTGATTTCTGGAGCATATTGGCTGTGGGTTTATGCTGTGCTCTGGATTTAAGCTCTACTTAAGAGTCAGTCAAACACAGAAGACGCTGAAGATCTGAGAGGTTTGTATTGCAGAGTAGTGACATGATTGGCAGTGGAATGATTTTCCTGATTTTACTTTGGTCCTGACCAGAAAGGCTTTTCATTTGATGAGGATGATGACTTCTATTGATTGGTAGGTGGATAAGAACTTGTTATCTTCTTAATTCATATCTATAATGCTGGTTAACATAGCACTGGTCTGTATGAACATGCAGTACTCCCAAACCACACAAGGGTTTTGAACACTGATCTCAAACCCCACTCTCCTCCACAATACTATTTAAAGAAAGAAATGTGTGGAAAAGTGGGTAAATAAAAGCTTTTCTGGAACATATGAAAAAAAAGGGAACAGAAATCTAGATGACAGGCCTGGTGTGTACTTTTCTCAAGTATTTTTATCTGGGTAAATCCAGGTTTATTTGTATTTATGGCTGCCATTGAGGCTGGCTGCTTTGCTTTTTTATTCCAGCCAGCAGTGCTGTTCCTCAGAATTTGTTGCTGTTGTCTTCCTAGACTCTTTAAGCCTCCTCAGCTTAGAAATGCATTATTTAGTCTGGCAGTCTGCAGAGTGCCAGTGTTGTCCGGGGGAGAGAGCATTAAGGGAAAGCAGGTATTCATCTTGATATTGCCAGTTGAGCAAAAATGATTAAGAGAACAAATTGCTGAATCTGAAGGAACATCCTTGGCCGTAATTCATTCTTTTCTTGTGGCTTCTCAATGTCTTGCTTGTGGCCTTTTGTTTTTAATCTGAGATTTACTGTTTTTCTGAAAAGTGTACAAACAGGTTACACAGTTAGCCTGAAATGGCTTGGAACTTAGAAATAGAAGCACCTTGCTCCAGACTGCTTGACAGAGGAAGTCACCAGAAAAATAAGAAATACAGGCAGGAAAAATAAAGACAAGAATTACTTCGTTGAATGGATGGTCTGCGATGGAGTGAAATCAGACTTCTCTGTATTAAATGAAAGTAATGCTCTCCAAAGGTACTTCAGAGACAGCTCTGTCTCAAGAATTTCCTCCACTTATACTTTTCACTGTCTTTTTTTTTCTTCTTTTGCATTCACTTTTCCCTTGTGAACAATTTCACTCAACAAGCAGGAAAAAAGTTTATCAAACGAAAACCAGCTTTTGCTTGATGTAGTATCACTAGTACTTGTTTATTTCTAAGAGAAAAGTAGGAAGTACTTTGCTCTCTGGTAAAATTTCAGTCTCGGTTTCTGGAGCTCCTTGAAGTCGCCAAATCCTTATGTTTCTGATGGGGCAGAAGTCTAATTTCTCCACGACAGTCAGCGCCTTTCTCATCTTCCATTTCTTCAGCTCGTATCCTTTCTCATGCCCTAGCAACAATGTTCCTGGGAGAACTCAGACAGGGTTGTAATGTACACAACCAGACCTGAGTCCCAAGCAGTCCCTGGCCCAATGGTGACATTAATGTATCAAAATAAACTGATGTGGGGAGGGAAAAAGCAGCTCAGTGACAACAGCACCAATGCCAGACGTAATGGAAAAATATTTCACTGTAATCAAATTGTTCTGGTCACTATGGATGTGAAAGGAAGAACAGCCCTGGATTCAGGGCAGACAGGGGGAGCAGAGAGGAGAAGACACTCAGCTGATTACCAGAACATTTTGTTTTTGGAGAATACACCCAGGTAGTATTCTTCAGAGAAATATTGGTTTTGAGGAGAAAAAATGCAGATTTATGGCATGTCAGCATTTAATAATATTTGTTATTTTGTTGTATTTGCTGAATTGTTCATACCAGAAGAATAACTAACCTGGAAACCACGATGCTACATTTTAATACTGTGAATTGAACTACCTTTTGAGATCATTTTTCACATAAAATGTTGCTAGCTTTCACTTTATGAAAGCATGAACAAAAAGATTAAAAGCTCAATATTCAAGTAGTTTTTCAAGTTATCACTGCTGTCAGGAACTTCAAAACTGAGCTCCTCCTGCACAGGATCACAACTGCCTTCTGCCTGGGCAGCTCAGCACCAACCCCTCCACCTGAACACAGGGGCACTGAACCCAAGCACACACCATTTCCTCACTGGGAATTCTTTACATAGCAATCATGGATTGGCAAATCTTGTCCAATTAAGGATCTTAAAAAAAAAGAAAAAGAAAAAGAAAAAGGATCTGTCATTATGTGCATTATGACTTCTGCAAATATTTTCCATTGGCTTTGAGGATTTGTGTGATTTTCCACCCACGCCCCATGCCTCCTGTTGAAAGATTTGGGCATCTGGAGAATCTGGCCTGTCCAGGGTAGAATTTGAGATGCTGAGATTCTTTATGGCTACAGCTACTGTTGTACAAACATCAAAACAAATCATCAAATCCATCAAATCTTACCCTTTCAAAGCGGGTGCTGGAACTTCCACTAAATCCCTAAGAGATCCAGTAAGTAAGGATTTGGGTCAGGGCAGGAGCTAAGCTGGAAGCCGGAGACAACTTTTTCTTGTGTGATAGAGAAAAATCCATAGGATGGGCTACCCTAAAGGTAAAAGCTTGAAGAATTTCCTGAGCTGTTCCAAGCTCTACAGTTTGCAGAGATTCTGTGGGTGATTTTGTGCTGAGGGGTCTCTTTTAGCTGATAACAGCCTTTGCCAGCCCCCAGCCCTGAGGAAAGAGCCTGGAGCAGGGACACAGGGCATGCAAACCCAGCAACCGAGTGCCACAAGGTCGTATTTCCTCGGCATGCTGGAGTGTGCCAGCTGTCCTGGGGAGTGCCAGGACTCCTGTGTGGGACAACTCAGTCCTGCATTCAGCAGTGTCCAGCAGGATGGAGGGTAAGAGCAGAGGAAACATTTAGAGGCATTTCCCTGGAATAATCTCCCTGCAACTGTTTGTGCGTCTGGGATTTTCCTGGGACATTACCCTCCACTTGTCCAATCTCCCTTTTACTGCCCACTTCTGTGTGAAGAACCCACCTGGATCTGATTTTTCTGAGCTTTGCTGGATGCCACCTGCTTCTAATACTGGAAGGTGCAGTAAAAAATCCTAAAGCAAAATGAAAAAACCCACCCTATTCCCCCTTTCCATTCCCATTCCTTTCACAACTGTATAGGACTTTGTTGTCTCTCCCTCAAACATCTCGCTCATCTTTCTCATCCCTCTCTCACCTGATTTTTTAGCCATTGTTTGCACAGAACCTGTCGCAGAACGTGATGATCTTTGCAGTCTCAAGGTATTGAAAGTTTTGGTTCCCACTCAGTTTCACCTGTCTCTACTTTTCCATGGAGGACTTCGTGTAGGATTCCAGAGATTCCAGCTAGGACTTCTGCATGTCCTGTCCACTGTTTCTTTGGGAATTTAAGTTCTCATTACTTTTTAAAACACATTATTTTAAGCTTCACTGGATAGCATATCAAGCATATATCAAATATGCCCAACGTCCTCATTTTCTTTTAATGTTGGTGACAGGAATTTACCGAGACTATTCCATGGATTCATGACACTGGAAATAGAGTTAAGGCATGTCTTTCTTGCTGTCTCTTTTACACCACTTTAAAATGAATCATGCTGTGCCACAATAACATATGACAGCTGTAAAGAATCACAGATCTTGCTCTGAGCCAGATTAAAAAAAAAAAAACAAACAACAAACCCAAGCCAACACAGTGTTATTTCAAGAGCTTCCTTTGGTGCCCTTTCTCTTCTGTACCCCTAGAGACCTAGGAATGCCCATAGTGATTTATGATTTATCTGTAGGTCTGCCCTGGTTCTGCACCTTGTGTCCTGGGCAAGGGTTATTCAAAATTGAGATATCTGGGGCTATAAACCAAACAATTAGGCTTAGATGTGTGATTGTCACCAAATCTCAGTGGAAATTGTTTCTGAACCCAAAGGCACATGTGACAGTTGGTTAGCCCACAGTACAAAGGACAAAGTCAGTTTTCGGGTAAGACAGCCCCTAGTACCAGAGACTTCTGCCAGGTTAGGGTGAGAAGAGAAGCCTCTCCCGGAACACTTTGTGTTGCTATGTTAATGTACCCCAGTTCTGTGTTCCTGGTTGGCTGTTGGCCACCCCACCCCCTTGCTACCTCATATGTTTCATGTCCTAGAAAGTTCTCCACTCCGGGTTCCCCCCATTGGCCTTTGCCCCTCACCACTCCCCCAGAGCTTTCCCATTGGCTCCCATTCCCTAGTCCTGCCTTTGTACCGCCCCCATGCCCTCAGATCATTGGTCTCTGGTGCTCGCCCCACTCCCATACTTAAACCTGGACTCTGCGCTCTTTCTTGTCTTTGCCTCGGGATTCCTTCACGGGTTGAGCGCGATAAACCTCCGTCCGTGGAGCTGTGTGTGGAGATCCTTCCTGCCTCTTTGCCGTTGACCATGTTACTGAAGCTGCTCGTGCGTGTGTGTGTGCACACGTGTGTGAGTGTGTGGCGGATCCCTCTGAGCGGCTTTGCTAACGAGACAGTCTTGGAAGATCGCAGCACCTTGCGCTCCGGCACAGAAGCCGCGGAGCCCAGGTTAGCGATAGGTACAAAGAGACCTCAAGGTAAAACAGCAGACAGCTTCGTTTCTCCTGCACACAGCCCAGCGGAGGGAATGGAGAGCCTGATGTTGCCCAAAAAGGATAAAAACTGGGGTCTGGGAGTGGCAGAAGAGAGGTCTGGAAGCACTGGATGGTCAAGATCACTGGAGAAGACAGTAAGATTTCTGCTGCTTTATAAAGGGTCTCAGATATAAACTGTGAACTATTTTGATGTTACACGTTATCACCTACCCGAAACAACGAGATAAAAGGTACATAAATAGCACAGACTCGTCCTAATTAGGGTTAACTCTCCTGGCTTTTTGCCTTCCATGCCTAAAAGCCTCTCTTGACATTTGGAAATGGTTGTAAATTCCCCAAATGGGATTCTGGTCCCGAAGGGTCAGTTCTTCAGCCTTTGTTTACTGTGTTTTACAGGTTTCAGAAATGTAACCCCTCTTGAGGGATGTGGTGGAAAGAGGAAACAATTATAGATTCTTAAGGGTTAGAGAGTTGGAGAATTTTAAGATCTTCAAGAATTATTGGCTAGAAACAAATATTGCACAACATTTGCAACTCTGTTAGATCCACTTAGTATAAATTAGTAATTTGGTCAGAGAATATGTCAAAAACATGGAGGAAATTGCTGGGTCCAACAGGGCACATTCATTTAGGGTTGTGGTGGACACTTCTGGTCAGCTCTGCCCCAGTCACCAGCAGTTAAGATTTCATAGACAATTTTTTTGATAAAAGTATTTTTGGAAGAGTTGTGCTTTCAGGTTGTACCTTTGAAAGGCACCAAGGCCCTCAATAAATAGTCACAATCCCTGGAAGGTATTGTTCAGTCTTTGAAGATAAAATTCCTCTAGAGAATCAACCCAAGACAAAATCCACCAAATCCACCTCTGTTCAAACTGGTTGCATTCAGCACCTGAAAATATCCAAAATCACAGTAAAAATGTGTACAGCTTCTGGGCATCAGGATGGGAAACTCTGCTTTTGTGTCTCTGTGTCTCTGTTTGTTTGAGTGTTTGCTCTTAATCAGCACTCGAAAGAAGGGACTGATTTACAAAACACAATTTCAGATGTAGTAATTAAACAAACAAAAAGTTGAAATAAGGGTAAACAAAAGCAGTGGCTCCTTTAAGGTACCAGTAGGATGAACAGGAAAATGAAAGAATATGATTATGATGAACTAACGTACTCGTCAGAGAAGTGTTTTTAGGATCAATAAATATCTAAGGGGCGCTCCATTAAAGCTAAGTATGTTGACCTGTTTCTCTGGGATTACTGTACAAAGAATGAACAGCAGTGTTCATTAGTTAAACTTAATTTCATCATCTTGAAGTATTTCTTGCCGTACTGGTAAGATACACGCCCCAAACAGAAATTATTACCTTCAGATGGGGTCAGGTCTACATCCTTTCTTGGAAATGAAGTGATTCTGTGTTTTTTTCAGGAGACACTTGAAACATTGTGAAATAGTTTAGGGTGTTTGTTCCTGGGAAGGAAAGAAGATCATCAGTGAAATTTATATTTCTTCATGACATCAATCTGTCAGAATTAGAGGTATCTGGGAAATTCAACAGCTCATTAGTATTTTTTTTAAAGACTAATATTTGGAAAGATTACAAACGTTTTACAACATTTTATCTGTGATTTGTTAATGAAAATCGAGAAAGTTATTTGAACTAGCAACCGATATTGAGTTGATACTGATAGAGTATTTTTTCTGTTGGAGGTATAATCCTGTTAACTCGCTCCTGAACATTTAAATGAGGTGCTGAACACTCACCTGCACCCACACTCAGTGCCTGCTGTGCTGAGCCTTGCAGACTGTACAAAGTGAGTACTGGATGGTTTCTTTTTCAATATACATTTCCAGGCCAAGATTAAAAAAAATCTTTGCTGTCTTCTGTTTGCATAAATCTGTAATTTTGAAGTATCCCTTGCTGGATCAGATTAAATTGGTGTTTCAGAAACCCCATGAGGGGAAGGTAATGTCAGCTCATTGTCTGCACCTCTCTGCTGGCTCTTGAGCAGGGTGTAAGCTCCTGGAACATCCCTGCAAGGACTGTGCACACTGATGTCCATCTTAAAGACCCATTTCTGTCACACTGCCTACAGCGAGCTGCATTATCTCACACCCTGCCTCTGCTCTCCTTCCCTTCAGCCATCTCTCATTCTCTACTGCCTTCAGATTTTTGAGCATCTCGAAATGGGGGCTGTCCTTGAGGCTTCTGGAAGGAAACTGGGACAGAGTGTGTTCACAGGAATCAAAGGAAAGGGTTTGGGTTTGACCAGTTCCCAAACAGGTGTCAAAGATTCAATAATGTGAGGAGCCAACTCAGTGCAGTAAATATGTTTTACCTGAACTCTTGTACTCAGCAGGTTTAGCACCATTCTGTATTGAAATCAATACTTCATAAAAGAGAGAAGTCTGTTCTGAGGCAACTGGTAAATTATTACGCTCTTTTTCTGCTAAATCCACTTGCATACTTTGACTGTGTTTTGTAGGGTCTGGGAGCGCACTGGGTTTTTTTCCATCTGGATGTAAGGAAAAGCTTTATCCCAATCAAATCTTTAATCAGTGGAACAGGTTGTAAGGAAAGTAGTGTGAATGAACCTCACGCAGCTGACCCTGCCATGAGCAGGAGGCTGGAGTTGAAACCTTCTGAAGTCCTTTCTGAGCTGAATAATCCTGTGTTCCTATGACTCTTACGGAGTTTATCCACTGAGAGGGTTTTTCTCCTCCCTCTGACTACACAGAGATAAAATACACAATCCTCACCCCCTCAGGTTTGTCAAAATGTGTTATTGCAGTCGTGTATGCTCTGGTTACCAAACTGACACAGAGTGTCTGCAGTGCAACACACATTTCAGCGTGCTCGACATCCAGAGAGGCATTTAGGATTCAATTATTGCTGTGAAGTGCTTGTGAGCAGAAAGCACAGGGCTGGAGGGGTTCACCTGTCCCTACGAAGCTCGTCTCCTGCCAGTTTACCCATCTGTCCTTTGCCAGCACTGTGCTTGGACTTCTTTCACCTTCCCTCTCTGTACATTGAACACAGCTGCATTTGTTTGCAGCTGGCATTTTTGCTGGGCTAAACAAGAAATTCTTTTAGCCTGTTTTTATCTCTTCTTCAGGGAGAGCCTCTAATCACCCTCCTGTCTGCTCTGGTTCTGGTCCTCACTGAGATCTGGGGTGTAGCTTTGCAGCTGTGTGATTTCCAGGTGCCACCTCCCAGCATTTCACACCAGTTCCTGTAATTAGGCAATAAATGTCTGACTTTGCATTTTACATCATTCTCCTGCTTTCTCCCTCTTTTCTCTTGGCCAATACCTTCTGTATGTTACAGGTTTACCTCCTGTCCATATTACTGGATGTAGTGGGGTGATACCAAAGCCTCTCTCTCACTCCCCCTCCACAGCTGGACACGGGAAAGAAAATATAAGGAATGGGTTGAGGTAGGGACTGGGAGATATCCCTCATCAAATATCATCACGGCAAAACCAGGCTGGAATTAGAGATACTAATTGAATTTATTACTAATAAAATCAGAGTGGAATAATGAGAAGTAAAAGAAACCCTTAAACACAGCTTTCCCCACCCCTCCCTCCTTCCCAGCTCTACCTCCTCCCACACTGTGCAGGGAGATGGGAATGGGGATTCTGGTCAGTTCATCCCCCGTGGCTTCTCCTGCTGCTCAGGGACAGGAACTGTTCCCCTGCTGCATCCTGGGGTCTCTCCCACGGGAGAGTTCTCCAGGAACTTCTCCAACCTGAGTCCCTCCCACGGGCAGCAGCCCCCTCACACTGCTGCAGCCCCGGGGGTCACTCTGCCACGGGGTCAGTCCTGCAAGGACAGGCTGCTCCAGCAGGGGCCCTCTGTCCACGGGTCTCCCACGGGGTCACAGCCTCCCCTCAGACATCCCCCTGCTCCGGCGTGGGCTCCTCCAGGGGCTGCAGGGGGATCTCTGCATCCCTGTGGGTCTCCACAGGCTGCAAGTGGATCTCTGCATCCTCCGGGGATCCCCACAGGCTGCAAGTGGATCTCTGCATCCTCGTAGGTCTCCAGGGGCTGCAGGGGCACAGCTGCCTCACCATGGTCCTCACACAGGCTGCAGAGGAATGCTGGCACCTGGAGCAGCTCCTGCTCCTCCTCCTGCAGTGCCCTGGGTGTCTGCAGAGCTCTCCTCTCAATGTTCTCACCCTGCTCTTCTCTGGCTGCAATCACATCTGTGCAATGACTTGTTTTTCCTTTTTTCTATCTGTTATCCTGAGGCAGTACCACCATTCCTAACCGGCCCAGCCTTGGCCAGAGGCACATCCACCTTTGGAGCTCCAGGGATAGAAAAAGCTTCTGGCAGCTTCTCACAGAAGCCACCCCTGTGGCCTCCACTGGTACCAAACCAGGCCATGCAAACCCAGCTCACTGGGTTAGGTTTTGCTCCTTGGAAGCCTGTACTGGCTGGATGTGCCAGGTTTCCTTTGCCATCCCAGCACAGCCCCGTCTCCCTGCTCCGTTACCTCCGGGGTTTCCATTGCGCTTTTCCCACAGAATGTGTTCAAGAGGCTGGAGTGTCACTGAGATAAAACTAATGGAGCTGCTGTTATTTTGGCTCCCCTTTTGCCCTCTCTCTGAAGTCTTGAGTATGATTTCAGCTCCTCTTAGGCCAGGCAGTGCCTCACCTCCATTTGAGAGAGGCTTCCCCTATTTCACTTGCACTTCATCCCTCAGTGCTTTCATATATTCCAGGATGGACACTCTCAGGTCCTTGCAGTGTAAGCACATTAAATCCTTTGATCTGTGGGGGTTTTTGACAGTAGCAGCCTCCTTTTCAGTACTTTGTTCCCATTAGACAGTGTGGTTTTGCCTTAGACTATTCACTTTTCCCATTACTGAAAGCCAAAGAAAAATACTAATTCTAAATTAAATTTTAAAAAATGAAATCCATTCATATAACATCCTAATGTCTTGTCTTTTTTTATATTCTATTTATAGGACTGAAGGCACTTGTCACTATGTAGAAAACATTTGATTTAAGGCCATTCTCAAATTATTCTTACAGTTTTATCTCTAAAATGTAGCTTTCTTATGCTGCTTATTTTCCTTCTAATGTGTAGCTAATATCTCTGTAGGGCTGATTATCACCCATTTAGGGCTGGAAGCCTCCTGAAGAAGTTCTTTCCTCTTTTTATAGAGAGGTTTTAGAGGATTTTGAATTTCTGAGTTCATTTATGTCCTGAGGTTTTAAGTTCACTTTGGGTATTAGTGTTCCTAATTTTTCAGGGGTTTTGTTGTGTTTTGGGGTTTGTTTGTTTTGGGGGGCGGGGAGTTGTTTATTTGTTTGTTTAAAATTGAAAATCTTTGTTTATAGACTGGTTTTACTTATTTTTTTTACTTGGAAGTGGAACTGCCCCATGATCTTACTAGTTATTCTCCATGTTGTGTGATAATACTAATAATTGAAAATTTAATTTATTATTACTGGCATAAGATATATTTCACTGTGTGTATGTACCGGGTGTAGTGTTTTGGTGGATATATATATTGTGAAAAGCCTATTTGGTTGTGTCAAAACCTGGGAGGTCCTACCACTGACCCAGGAAATAAACAGGACCTGTTTTTCCATCATAAACCAGGAAAGCTCCTGCCTTGTCCAGCAGTGCCAGCGTGGTTCTGTCTATTTACACATTTATGACTTCACAGGTTAATTACCTAATGAGAGAGAAGGGCCAGGGCAGGGAACAGAGCTGGGGAGGGTCTGGAGCCCCAGGAGGGGCTGAGGGAGCTGGGAAAGGGGCTGAGCCTGGAGCAAAGGAGGCTCAGGGGGGACCTTGTGGCTCTGCACAAGTCCCTGACAGGAGGGGGCAGCCGGGGGGGTCGGGCTCTGCTGCCAGGGAACAGGGACAGGACAAGGGGAAACGGCCTCAGGCTGGGCCAGGGGAGGCTCAGCTTGGACAGCAGCAGGAATTTCCCCATGGAAAGGGTGCTCAGGCCTTGGCAGGGGCTGCCCAGGGAGCTTTGGAGTGGCCATGCCTGGAGGTGTCCAAGGAAGGGCTGGAGGTGGCACTCAGTGCTCTGGGCTGGGGACAAGGTGGGCATCGGGCACAGCTTGGACTCAGTGATCCTAGAGGGCTTTTCCAGCCTCAGGGATTCTGGGATTCTGAAATGTTACAGCTCACCACCACGTGTATGTCTACTCTTTCCCCCTGTCCTTGCATCCCCACCATGATAACCATTATTTTCCTGTTCTCTCTTTTCACAGCCTATCCATTGTTTCTAGTTCTCTGTTCTGTACTTGCAGTGCACAGTGTTGCTTTACAAAAACTATATATTTCTCCAGCCTTTTCCAATGCATTAAATAAATCAAATCTAGACCCCAGAGTAATCTCATTGTCCATCCCCCTTTTACTTTGGTGTCTATTAATGTTTTCTCTCTCTTTTCCCTTGTCCTTTGGTGTTCGTATCTGCATATTCTTGCATTATATGAGTTTTTTCTTCCTTTAAAAAGAATTTTTTTTAAAAAGCACCCACATAATTTACAGATTAATGCCCTGCTTTTTCACTCTGCCTGCTTGGATTCCAGAGGGATGAGAGACTGGCTGTGAGAAATGAGACAACTCTTAAAAAGATTAATTTATTGAAAACAGAAAAAAATTGAAAAATTACAGAAATCAGAAAAATATAAAAATTTGGGATCCTATGGCTCGGTAGATGGTATGCCCCAGGAGCGCAGGGATTTGAGATCTTCTGGCTGAGACAGCACTAGACCTCAGGTAGAGAAAAAACTTGCAGTGCTGGGTTGACTTAAAAAAATTACTAAAAGCCCCTTAAAAGGGGTAAGGCTTTTAATGCCCAGCACCGATGTCTCCCACAGCTAGTCTGGAGAGAGCAAGAGGGGAAGAGGGAAGAGAGAAGAGAGCCCGCCTCTCGGCTTCGTCCTTTTTATAGTTTTTGCTCCGCCCCCAGTCCACCTACAGCCTGCCCACAGCCTGCCCACAGCCCGCCCCTTCGGTCCAAGGCGATTGGTGCTTTCCCTTTGATGGATCATCTCTGTCCACCAATGGCTCATCGTTGTCAAGGGGGGTGGTATCAGTTAGAGATAAGGGAAAACAATACCTTCATTAAAATTCAGGTATTCAGGTTGCCATGGAACTTGCCTGCAGAGTAATGGCTCTGCAGCTAGAAATAGCTGCTGGCTATTAAGACTGGGTGGGGGGGTTTTGGCCTTGGAATCAAAATGCAAGTGAAACACCTACAAAAAGTATTAAAATACATCCAACACACCTCAGAACACTTGTAAAAGTATACAGTAAACACAGGAAAGGTAACTCTTATGGTGTACCAGTGGTTTGTAGCTTGAAAAGGGGCAAGTTTGTGATTTTTAACTGGGAAAATTTTAACTGGGAAGGGTGCAACTCTTAATAAATTTTAAACAAATAGGAACACTGATAATGGAACTGGATTTTTGTACCTGGGCTGATGGGTTAATTGTAACATTCAATTTAAAAATAATTAACTCAAAATTAATTATTTAAAGCACTTAATATGCAAAGACCAAGCACAAATAGGGATTTCATGTATGACACTGGCTGTTGTGCAGAGCCTGCTAGCCAGTGTCCTCTTCCCTTCCAGGACATCTGGGGAGGGTCCTTGCAGGAACTTCTCAGAGCTGTCTGTTGATCTGAGACAGCTTGAAACAAGTTTGTCCCTCTCAAAGGACTGCAACAGTTTCACTGAAAATAATCTGAATCCTTTTTCAATCCATGACATCATGTTTGCCCTTCAGTTTTTCCTTGGTCAAAAGGTGTTTCTAATTCTTGAAATACCTGCTGTCTTCCATGGTCTTTTATAGCTGGTGTGTTTTGCCTTGAGCTGCACGTGAACTCCTCTGATCCTTTCTTCTGAGAGCCCTGTCAGGCAGCATCTCACACAGGAATATGTGTGCACCTGCCTTCACTCTCAGAAAAACACAGCTTGATGTGACAGCATTCAAAAAGCTGCTTAATATTAGTCCATGTATTTATGTGAAGGAGTTTTATCTACCTTTCTTTGTATAGCCCAGTAAAATGTAAGACCATCAAAGAAATGAAAAGGCATCAAACACTCAAAAAAGTAACAACCCCCTCCGGTAACAACTTGTAGCTATTTTTCAGCTGTTTGTTAGTGTTGAGGTTTTTTACAGCTGAGTCCTAAGGCAGGGTTTCACAAGAGAAGTGTTTCTGTCCACTCTGACTTAGTTTGCTTGTTATTAGGTTATGCCACTTTAGATACAATTCAGCAAAAT
The DNA here is from genome assembly GCF_965178545.1 of Coloeus monedula. Taxonomy (NCBI): domain Eukaryota; kingdom Metazoa; phylum Chordata; class Aves; order Passeriformes; family Corvidae; genus Coloeus; species Coloeus monedula. Next base: position 2,518,182 of record NC_138788.1, on the reverse strand, counting down.
ATTTAATATTCTACCCTTAAATGTTCTGCATGTGCTCAAATTCTTTCTGGGGTTGAGTCCCTGAGGGAGAGTTTCTACTCTTAGCCCAGGCCCAAAACTTATTCTTGTGGAGAATATTTTCACTCTGGAAGACGTTGTGGCTTCCCAGCGAGGAGCATGAATGAGGTTGGGAGATTCAGGCCACTGTGCAAAACCCCTTTGGGGTTCCCTTTTACCTCAGGCTCAGCGTCAAGTACCAGAAACCCAACATCTACGCACACACAGAATTTTCAAGGACATGAAGCAGAACAGAAATGTCTCTCTGCCACTTTGTAAGAGATTGCTCCTGTAAGGTGAATAAGAAGAGGGCCTGATCCCCCACGTTCCAGTGGGGTTGCTGTGTGCACAGAAAGTTTGAGGAGGGAGGTGAAGGGGGTCAGAGGTCGGGACAGCTTCCAGACAAGGACCCAGCCAAAGCAGGACTCTATGGTGTTGGAAGGTGACTCTCCTTGTTCACATCTTCTCCACTCCTTCCCAGGTTTCCATCTTCAGGTATTCAAAGTGTAGACTTAAATTCGAGTCTGTGGAGCCGTAGCCAACACAGAACACCCAAAACGTTTACATTTATGGGAAAAAATTCAAATGAAGATTGACTTAAAGAATTAATTTGCGTACCAGGAAAGCTTCAGTGACGTAATTTCCTCTGATGATGATAGCTAAGGTGCTTTCCTCATTGACCCCTCTGTGCCTGCGGGCACATGGCAGCAGGCAGAAATGCAACTGCAGGTGATGTGCTCGCAGTGCAGGGGATGAATCTGCCAGCACTGGTGCTGTTCTTCCTGTTCTGTCCCATCCTCTGTCTGCACTGTACCCATGCCACACTGACCCTCTCCCTGTGATCATGCTGCCCCCAGTTTGAGAGCACTGAGGAACCCCACAGATCAGCTGGAGAGCTTGTGCAAGGATTTGGCACATAAGGATTGATAACTGTGCTGCATCTTGCTTTCCCCACTGAGACCTTACTGTGTCATTTCATCTTCAGTTCGTTTTAGGGCACCACTGATGCTCTGCAGAGTGGTTTCTTACACTCGCCCCATTACTGCAGGCTCTCATCCCTTCCAGGGGTGTATTAAGCAGCGTGACAAATGTGTCACATGTTGGCTCTTTCATCTCTGCATGAGGAGGAGTGTCTGCAAGGGAGCAGTTTATTTGGGATTTATCTGGAGCCATAGCTACACGTGTCTGCCCAGAGAGAGACAGGGGCATGTGTGGCTTGCTAAGCATTTGCTAAAGGACATGGAATCAACTCTAACTCTCCCACTATTTAGGTTGGGAACTGGTGATGCTCAGTGTGATCTGCAGTTTCTGTGTGAGCTTGTTGTGTTAGTGTCGTGTTACTTCGCAAGAAAGTCACGGCAAAAATGATCAAAAGTGGAACAAAAGTCTTTATGCCCTACCTGCTCCGTGAGAGACAGTAGCAGGCTCACTACTTTAACCTCTTAACAATTCTGTATTTTATTTTGTTGGCTTTTTCATCACTTTTTCATCAGTTTTGAGAATATAAAAGGAAGAATAAGAAGGACCATTCAGTAAAATTATAGAACATTGAAAATGTCAAAGGAATATTGTTTACTGTTATCTTTGAGAGAAAATACAGGGCTATAAAAGTGCAATGCCTCTTTGTTGTGACAAAGACTGTAAGAAGGACAGAAAGGCTGGCATAAATCCAGTGTTTTGACAAGGACTACAAGAGAGGGAAATAGCACAATTGAATCCACAGTTATACCAGTTTTTTGATTGTAGTCAGTTTTTAACCCCCACGAACTTTTAGATGACTTTTAGTTTCCTTCAAGTGACCAAACAGTTGTTTTGTGGCTGTTTTGAGGCAAGCCGCAAGGGAGAAAGTGCAATGTTTTATTTATTTCACTCTAGTCAAGGGTCCAGTGTATTCATTAAGTTGAGACTGCAGGATGCCTGAGCTTGTCCAGGTCAGTTATTTACTCTTAGCTCACAGACGGAGCGGTGCTCACCCCTCATTTCCTACATCAGCTGAAGCAGTGTGATTATTTCAAGAGCCATCAAGCTCAGGCTGTCTATTTTTATGGCCTCGCCAACAGCCATCCCTGGATTCTTCACAGGCCATGCCAGCAGAGCCTTTGGTTATTGTTAGGGATGAGCATTAGCCTGCAGAATTTGAAATGAAAGCACAGCTGGGAGGGTGTTTGTGGAAGTGTTGCTTTCTGTTCCCTGCCTAAGGAAACCAATATTGATGAGTGTGGGGAATATGGGCACACTTACTCTGACTTAGTGAGGCTGCTCTTAAGTCTGGATAATATCCTCCTTTCTCCATCTGACTGAACCATTTTAAATGTGTTCTCTTCAGGAGCTGTTTGGATTTCTGCTGCTTCTGATGGATACAAACAGGCACCTCGGAAGGGCCATGGCAGGTGTCTGGCAATCAGTCCCTGTGATTACACAGGAATCTTAACAAGGGGATGCTTATCTTTTCAATTGCTAAATTTAGATGAGATGAACACTGATACAAAGGGGGTGATTCATGTCCTACTTCTTATCTTTGTAAGGACTTGAACAACCCAGTCTAGTGGAAGGTGTCCCTGCCCATGGCAGGGGGTGGAGTGAGATGGACGTTAGTGTCCCTTCCAACGCAAACCAGTCTGGGATTCTGTGATGAGTCTTGTTTGGTGTAAATTCCAAATTCTATTTGGACTAAATCGATTTTTACTGCTACTTACAAGAACAAATTCCAGGACTCCCCTTTTTAGTAAATCATAGAATCACAGAATCCCAGAGTGGTTTGGGTTGGGAAGGGACATCAAAGCCCATCCAGTGCCACCCCTGCCATGGGCAGGGACACCTTCCACTGTCCCAGGCTGCTCCAAGCCCCAATGTCTGACCTGGCCTTGGACACTGCCAGGGATCCAGGGACAGCCACAGCTTCTCTGGGCACCCTGTGCCAGGGCCTGCCCACCCTCCCAGGGAACAATTCCTTCCCAATATCCCATCCATCCCTGCCCTCTGGCACTGGGAAGCCATTCCCCCTTGTCCCATCACTGCAGTTCCTGATGAAAAGTCCCTCTCTGGCTTCCCTGGAGGTGCCCTCAGATACTGAAATCTCATTGACTGTAACAAGAAAAATACCTTGTTATTGTAATGCTTCATCTGTGAATCCTGAACTCTCTAAAATTTTGGGTTGATATGTAAGAAGTCTGTAGAATTTGTTTTTCAGTAGTGGAAGCGGCACAACGGGAACCAGAACTCTGAATCTTATATGATGTTTTGTTTTACAAATACCAATGTAAGTAATGACTTTTAATTCAGGGATTTTCAGAACCCAGATAAAGTAGATATCAGATACAGACTGCAGGGTTTAGGAATGAGGTAATCACCTCTCTCCTCATCTTTCTGAACTGGTGGATCCAATATATTATCTGGCATATTAAATTTAATTTTTCAGAGGCTTTTTGGAAGTAGAATTGTTGAATTAAGAGTAGGTTTTTTTCCTGCTGCTTTGTTTTCTTAATCTTCTTCTAATTCTCTGAAAAGATATTTACATACTTAAAATTATGTAATTCATAAAGCTAATCAAGCTTTTAATCAAGATCTAAAATAAGGTTGTTTTAGAAGGGGGAGTGAAATAGAATTCTGAATTCTTATTTAAATCTTCTCTTTCAGATTTTTATAAATGGTAAATATTACGCATTTGATAGGTACATACAGATATTAGGAAACTGAAAAATCTTTTAAAATAACCATACATACCTTTAGTATAATTCAGTTATTTGCATTAGAAGTGAAAATCTAATAGCTGACAATATAATAAAAAGGACTATACCATCTGTTAGCTGTATATAATTATATTAAAAACATCAGTCTGTACTTGATTCAACAATTTTCAAGAGCTTGTTAACCTTTCAAATTAGATTTGTACTATCAATTATACTTAACCAGGATCTTTTTATCCATGGCTTTTATATTTCCTTAATTAGTTCCATAACTCATTTTAGGCATCTTTCTAATAATGTCACACAGTTACACAGCCACAGCAGGATTTTCAGGGATGTCTGGTTCCGTCTTCCCCTTTTTCTTTCCCCACTACCACACTAACTGGGTGATGACGAATGTTCCCACCTCCAGCTACACTCTCACTTGAAATATTCCTATGAAATTTGTCAAGGGCCAGACTTTGTGTCTGAGAGCAGTGGTGTGAATGGGCTCTGCAGGCCCCAGCTTCAGGCTGCCATCCTGAGAGAATGGACTGCAGGTATTCTGTAATTATCTCTTGGATTATCCCTGCCGCTTTTCAAAAAGGTGTGAGAGAGTCTTTTTGCTTCTGGAACTTTCAGACGATTCTCTTCAGCCAGTTTGTTCTGGCCCTGACCCTTCCGAGGTCAGAGTTAAGCAGACACTGTGTGTAAGAACAGCCCCAGCACTCCCTGACCATAGGGTGATGCTCCAGCCTGCTCAGCAGCACAGCAGGATTCATTTGCACCCCAAAGAAGGCATTGTTCTTAAGGTCACATCTCCATAAAGTTTAGCACTTTAGCAGTGAGATAAAAGCTGTTCTCAAGACACTGTCATGATTTGGAAAAGGAGAAAAGGCATAGCATTAGAAAATGTTTTTAAAATCAAAGTGTCTGTCTTACAGAATAGAGAACATGATGAAGACATAGTTCATCTGGATCCAAATACTTAGGCAATAAATTTTTTTTCGTATTGGGAACATTCCTATCACTTTCCAGCCTCCTGGTTGCTCACATTTTAACTTCTTATCGTGATAGTTTTCATTATTGTTTCCAAAATACATGTTAGAACATACATTTTCTGTGTTAGAGTACTACACTGCAACCAGATAACATCATTTTTCACAGACACACCCACCAAATTCACATTAACACCACTGAGGTAGTGATATCATTTATCACAGCTTAACCTTTCTCGTCGTTCAGATCTGTAGGATGGGAAGGACAAAGAAAACTTCTTAAAATAGTCTTGACAGCTGTTTCTCCAGCCTGTCATTAAAGATTTCCCCACGGACCATATGCTGAACTCCAGTCTGAACCTAATTTCAATCCAGGACCTCTTGTTTTATCAGCTATAGATAGGGAAAGCAGATTACTTCTATCTTCTTCATGGTGACCTCCCATATATTTGGAAATTGTGGTGCTGCACTGTGTGCTTAGGCTCCTCTTCCTTCCCACCTTTTTGATCTGTCACATTTTCTATGCTTTGGTTCATCTCTTTCTCTAAGGATGGTGCAGAGGTCTCCAAGGCGAGTGGCCCAGAACAGACCGGATGTGTGCAGCAGCCTGTGCTCTTGTTCCAGGTCTCATCTGCATTTTCTGGGATTTTCTTCTCCAGTGTGGCACTGCTGAGTCTGTCTCATTTTGTGCCCCACAGAAATTCCCCAGAGCCTGCACCCTGACTCGTTATTCCTCAGGGGAAATCAGGAGCTGCTGCTTGCCCACAGAGCTTTAGAATTCTGCTGTCTTGCAGCCTGTTTGCTAAAAGCTGTCCTGCAAGGAATTAACACTCAAGTATGGAATAGTACTGGCCATGGGCTGGATCCTGCAGAACTCTGCCAGAGTCCTCTCCACTTTGGTATGGATCTGTAGATAATGAACCCCTGTCTTCAGGCTTTCGTGCAGGTTTCCATTTTTAAAGATCTTTTGGTTCTGTATGTGCTCTTTTCATCCTCCTGGCCTTCAATTCCTCTCCTGAGAGTTCTCTAGGAAGACTGGGTTAGTCCAGCCAGCCTTGCAAATGTGTAGGAAAAAGCTTATCAAACTAGGGATGCTGTAACCCGATTTTTCTTCACAAGGCTTCCACGCTTATCCTCATGTTCCTGGTTTTTATTGTGTCCGGCTATCTCTAACACTTGACAATTTTAGCAAAGTAATAATAATAATAAATTTAAAAAAAATGTTTTAAACACTCAAAACTACAGAGAGAGGTGATCCTGTGGCAGTTCTGTGCAGTGGCCAGAGATCCCAGTGTACTGCAGAAGGAGGAGTTTCCAGAATGTCAGGCTAGCTGGGAGCAAGCCATGGAGAATAGTTCGTGCCGTTCCTGATATTTTCCATTCTCCTCTTGCCTGCCTGTTCATGCAGGGAAATACTGGGAAGGAAGTCTCTGCTGCATCCTTCTGCATCACTGCCTGAACAGCTCTTACTTGGTGGCTGCACATTGAAATGAAATTTAGGAGAATATGCTCAAAGGAAGAGACCTGTGAAATATTCCCAAGGACCCTCGAAAGGTCTACAGTGAAGTGAGGGGAAAAATCCCCAAGAAATTCCCCTTTCCAATGGATGCTGCCCCTCCCCTGTCTAGTCTAGTATTTCTCACTCTCTATTGCTTTCTTTTTTTCAAAAACCAATTAAGTGCTTGAAGGTGGAATTTGTGGATGTGAAAAATCAGCAAAATATGCAAATGCTGTTATGCTGAGGCCAGGGGGAGCTCTGCATGAAAGTGAAAGGCTACAGTATGAAAACCATGGATTTTACAAATGCATTGTTTCAGTGCAATTTGGTTATATTTTAGATAAAAAGTAATGCTCTGGCTTTTAGCAGCCCTTGAAATTCCACCATATTTCACAATTGCAGAAATTCATTGTTTTCTGCTTCATATTTAACAAAGTATTTTAGAGCATTTAGGGAACAAAAACAGCCCTTGAAATTTGTCTTAACTTTGCTGTTCATTTTTTTCTTGCATGGCTTCTTCCTGTCATTGATATAATTTTACACCAATGCTACTTCCATAGGTATTAAACATAATAGTAAAACATATAAGTAATTTAAATATGACTTGTACTGAGCACAAAGATATTTAAGCACAATGGGAAAACATAAATAAAACTAGTAATTTTTATTAACAATATTTGTTGCTCTGTAAGAAAGCTGATGTTTCTGATCTAGATCTCTGTTTCTGAAACAAGGAACTAAGGCAGAGGTTTTGGAAGCTGATACATGCACACATGCCAAGTTCAAAAAGGAACTGAGCATCTCGATTTATTTCCCATACTTAATGTTGTTAGCAAACGAGATGTAGACCTTACAGGAGTTAAATCCAGGGCTGGGTTATTCATAGAGCCATTTAGATGGCATCAAAATACAGATGGATTTTGATTTTTGGCAATTAAATTATTAGTTAACTTTTATTCTGTTAAAAACCCCATCAACCGTATGAAAAACCAACGTGTGAATGCTGGTTGTAAATTACATGGAATTTTTCAGACTGGGTGTTTGTAGAGCAGTGTAAGTTTTTCCAGAACACCCTGTAGGAGGAACAACCTGTGATTCCTGCGTGCCAGGACACCTTCTGGCCAGTGTTACATCTGAAATACAGAAAAAAATTCAGAAAATTTCAGCTGAAATACAGAAAAAAATTACAAATAGCTACAGAGTGTTCTGGACTCCTCGTAATCTCATGGCTGGGATTGCCCTTTGGATCTGATATCCTGGATAGGTTTCCTTCTGAAAGGGCTTAGTGCCAGATCTTAATTGATTTTACAGGGTGGAAGTTCTGAGCCGTCAGGAGTCACCAGCTGGAGGGTTGGAACAAATGATCCCATTCCAGGACAGAGACCCTTCTCTCAGGGTGTGACCTTCAAGGACACCCCCTGGAGCACCTAGGTTCCTTCCCAAAGGCTCTGGATGAGCAGGGGAAGGTTGGAAGCTCAACAAGTGCTTCCCTGATGGTCCCTTTGGAGCTTCTCACCTGGAGAGGGGGATCTGAGCTTACGTTTGCTCCATGCCCTTCAGGTGCATTCACCCTGCTGCCTCTGGGCATAAAGAGGGACAAATTAAATGAGTAATTAACTGAGCTAATAATAAATAGAAAAAGTGGGGTGTCAAGGACAGGGTAGAATATTATTTAAAGTGGGTATCTCAACCTGTTTCCCTGAGTAACTGCACAAATAAACTGTTATTCATTTTGAAGGTGAAGCTCTAATAATACCTTTAAAACACTCAAGTAAAGTTCAAATGCAATCTACTATTTATGATAAAGCGTTCCCAGTGTTTGAGGCAACTCTTTCCCAAATTGATTATATTCCTTTTTGAGCAGAAGTAGGTTTCAAGCATCTAATTCAGGAAGAGTCATCCATCTTCCTTTCTGTTAGTCAGACAGCTCGATATTCCAGTTCCTTCACAAAGTCTAACTTGCCAATGGAACGGATATTTCTTTTTCTTCAGCAATACAGGCTCTTTCTGAGTAGTTCCAAGCCTGCTTAGCATTTGTGTTCTTTGTGACAGGCATTCATTTTTGGAACAAATTCGTGTGTGCATCAGAAATGAGAAAAGAAAAATGCCAAACACCAAAAAGGGGCATTTTAAAGAGTTTTAAGGATTACTAAAGAATTTCTTTTTAAGATTTGCAGATATTTTATAGTCAGTCTACAGCTAAAAAGCAATTATTGTAACCTGGGAACATACAGTGTTAATTCGTATTATTTTAATTTATTGTTTGTGAGTTCTTCTCTTTATCAGTGATAAACAGATACAAATCATGGTCATGAATCTTGTTGAGAACACATCCAGCTATTTTTGTTATAATTGCTAAGAAAATGCTTTTATCTGGAGTTTTAAGAAATGTCATTCTTTTTACGTGACTCTGGGATGATGACGCTTCATGCTCCAGAACAAATCCAAGAGAAAAGTGAACAGGAGTTAACCAAGGAATTTCAAATCACAAAATCATTTGTCTTTATGACTGAATCTATCCCTGATGTCAGTCCTAACCCTGGTAGGACTTGGGGTTTGCCTTGAACTTGGCAAGGCTTCATTGCTTTCTCTCCAAACCCAGCGGCCAAAGAAGAAATGCTGTTTTCAGGTTCCAAAGTGATGTAACTTTATTTTTCACAGCTAAAATTGGATTTCTCAGGTAGAATTTAAATTCTTTGCTGTCACTGGCTATGAACAAAACTCATTCTGGCTGAAAAACAAAACATGCAGCCTTTCTTTCAATGAACAATCCCCTTTATTGGTACATTTTCATTGGTAGAATTTGCCAAAAAATAAATGAACTTGTCAACATTAAGTCCTGTGTGTTCCAGGACGCCTGAGTCGTGCTGTGATCAGTCTTTTCCCAGAGAAGCTGAAGAGATGACCTTTTAATTTTTGCTCAAGTACAGAATGCTAAATGGAAGTCATAGCATTCTGTACTCACCCTGAGTCTGCTGCTCCCAAGGCTTGAAACATGGCTTGGTGACACGACCCAGCCAAGTGTGGCATCGAAGTAATGATGTTGTAATTAAGGCAGAGGTGGAACTTCCACTTTGGACATCTGTTTTGGATTGACGATATCATTCTTCCACAAACTCCTTTCCGGTTGCAAATTTTCCATGTTGTTCTGCCATTTCTCAGCGTGAGTAAAGAAACCATTTCTGGCCCATCAGGAATTTGTAATTGTATTTGATTGCGACCTCAATCATCATCCAAGCCCTGCTGGGGAGGAGACTTAAAAACCTGAGATAAACAGAAACTGAGACAGAACTCAGCCTGGAGAAGAGAAGGTTTTGTGGAGACCTCACAGCACCTTCCAGGTCTGAAGGGGCTGCAGGGAAACTGGAGAGGGACCCTGCAACAGGAACCGGAGTGACAGGACACAGGGAATGGCTTCCCAGTGCCAGATGGGATATTGGGGAGGGATTGTTCCCTGGCAGGGTGGGCAGGCCCTGGCACAGGGTGCCCAGAGCAGCTGTGGCTGCCCCAGGATCCCTGGAAGTGTCCAAGGCCAGGCTGGACATTGGGGCTTGGAGCAGCCTGGGACAGTGGAAGGTGTCTCTGCCCTTGGCAGGGGTGGCACTGGACGGGTTTTAAGGTCCTTCCAACCCAAACCATTCCATGATTCAATGATCCTAAAATTCAGCACAGGTTTAATTTCTGGCTGACCAACCTTGAGTCATAATGTCTTGATTCACTGTAATGGGCCAGTCAGGGATTTCCTTTCGTGTATTTCTATGCTTTTCTGAGAAGAAAATGGTTGTAATGGAATGACTGGAATAATTTAAATAGGCTGTAGTTCAGTTGTACACAATTCAAGAGTGTTAAGGAATAAAAACAATTTCAGATGGAATAATGAGTGTTTGAGGAGGAGGAGCAGAATTCAAATGAAGGAGTTGCATTGCACAATGACTGCAAATCACTCATGATATCCAAACCTAAAAAATGTAAATGAATTCCAGGAGCTCTGTCAAACAGGACCAAAGATGTGAAGATGTGTGGTCAGACGTCATCAGCATAATTGATGATGTGATTGTAGGGTGAGAAAAGAGCCTTTTAAACAGAAAGAGGGTGAAAATACCAAAGTTTTCCAGCTGGTGTTGACTCCATTAAGGCTGGATGTCCCAGTAAACTTTGTGACCATTTCCCTGCCTTGTGGCACTGGGATCCCAGAACTGCCTCCTGAGGGATTTATTAAAGGACTTCAATACTTGAGAGTTCCTATCTTGGAAAAAAAAAAATTGTCCTAACCTTGGTTTTACAAATATTAACTTAAAAGAAATAGACCTAATGAGTGTGGGTGGTCTTCCTTGCTACACTTACTAGTATCAGATGTGCCTTTTCAATTGTATCACCTCCATTTGCTTGTGGCTGACAAATATCAGACTCCACAATCACAATTAAAAAAAAAAAAATAGAGAAACATGTAGTCTTTATACCTGGCAGTGAAATAATTATGCTCAGCATGATCAAAAATATTCATTTTTTTTCCTAGACAAGACTTGTTGCTTGATGATGGAAAGTGCTTCATGGTGCTTGAAGCAGCAAAATTATCCCACCCTGCACCCCTGCAGTCAGAAAGACAAAGCAGACCTAAAATTCAGATGTCACCAACGGAATTGTCTCATTTGCTTTAGCAACCAACCTTTCATTTAATAGAGGAATAATGGTACTGGAAACAAAATGAACTCTAAAGCTGCAGCCTGTTCTAAGTGTTGCAATGAGCACAGGGATCAACTCAGTCACCCCATGGAGGAGTTTTAGATTTGCAGAAGCAAAAAATTAGACTTATTGCTTGATGCAAATGAATGCAGAAGGGCTTTGGGTACCCCAGAAGGTCAAGCTGACCTCGTTTGCTGATTAAAAGGTAGAGACTAAAGACAAGGTAATTTTACTGTATTGGAACATTTGGTGGTAATGATGTGGCAGGATAATTTGTGGTCATAAGATATCCATGGTGATAGAGAATGGAAAGTAAATCATAATAGCCTGTGAGACTAAGAAATGGCTGCAAACTGAATATGCAAAGGATATAGAATAACTGGTGAAAAGCACATTAAGGAAGTTGTTATTTGCAACTTTACTTGTGATGGTTTGGGAGATCGTGGCACCTTGGGGGTTTTGTGGTGGTTTTGTTGTTGTTGTTAGGGACAAAGGACTGTGCTCTTTGATTTCTTTCCCTGTTTATATAACCTAAAAACGTAGTAACTATGGAATGATTGTTTAGAGTAATTTGGATGAAAGAATAGGAAGGGCTATACCTAATTTGACATATACTGGATCATAGGTCATTAAATGAATTTTTTTCTATCTGAGGCCTTTGGAGGAAGTGAACTCTTTTTAAAGGTGATTAAACCCAAACTTATTTTTTTTCAGGTGGGTTTTAATCTCATGGCTTTTTGTATTTATAAGATTTATCTGGAAGAATCTGTTTAGAAAATATATGAGACCTTCCCAGAACTGACCACAAACCCTAATTTTATTTAAGCTGAGTTAACAAAATATTACGCTGAGTATCAGCTGTCAATGTCACTAATACTGTAAGTGGAATTTTCCTAATGAGCCCTGAAATTAGTATGATAATCCTGTTAAATTTGAATTCACTTTTGAAGGGATTTTGTGAAGTTAATAGAAGAGTTGACGTTTCACTTCAAACAAAAGCTGCTGTAGGTTCTTGGAGTTATCACTTCTTTCATTTTAGGAACAGAGCAGATATGTTTCCATTGATGTCTGCAAAGCAGCTCTGGTCTATACAAGCTGGTGATGTTGCCCGGTTGAATCAGCCTTTAAAAAAAGAAATCCCAGACTAACATTCCACTACTCTTTTCTGTAAAACCCTTCATGAGGCTACAAGATCCACAGGATAGTATTAATTATGTCATCCTGTTCTTTTAAGATGTTCTTCTCTCTAGATTTAAATTTCACCTCTAAGCAAACACAGAAGACTGTTACATATAATGCATGGTCATTTAAGCAGAAAATTATTTTAGAGTGGTTAATTATTTAATTATTGCATACACTATATCCTTGAGGAAACACTGCTAAGAAGAAAAATCAGTGAAGCAAGCAGAAGCTTTTTTACTTGAACTCCATTCTCAAATAACATTGCTGACTATTTTCCTTGAACTGAGAAATGAAAACGCAGATAAAAATGCTAGATGAAAACACGTTCAAATGAAAATTAGATTCACATTTTAGAAGTTGATATTTGGTTAGCTTGGTAACACATATAAATAAAACTCACATGCATCTAGAATTGTAGAAAGAGTCACCTCAAGAAAAGATCTGCTGCTCTTTGCAGCAAGCCAAAATCAAAGAGAGATGTTTTGCTTTATTGATCTGTTCCTTCTGTGGAAAGGAACTCCAGAACCTCCCTTATAATCTCTTCCAGAACTTCATGAGTCTGATATTATGTGATTTACTTCCCTTCCAGTGTAGCTAATGCCCTGGTCCCAGACAGCAAGCAGAACCAGAGCTGGGGTATGACACCCTGCGCTGGGCACGCCCTGCCATCTCTGTGTCTCCTTCCTTGTGGGTAAAGCTCTCTGCAAGCTCAGCTGGACAACACCAGCACCCCTCAGCACTGCTCAGCACCAGCTGATGGCTCCCCTGTTGTCATGGAATTCCTCTGAGGAGCTGCAGAACTTCAGTGGGGAGGGGAGTGCAGGGAATTTATCTGCTGTGTGCAGACTGAGCCCTGCCAGAGGAGGCTCTGTGCCAAAGAGGGGTTGAGAACAGAAAAGGAACTCAGCTGCCTGATGGCAGAGCACTCTCCTGGCTACTGCCAGTGGAGATGGGCTGGAATAGGAGTGCTCCTTCCCTGGCACCATTTATTTTCCTTCCTTGAGAGGTTTGCCAGGCTCCAGGGTGGTAGGTATAAAGGACACTTTGGCATCTGAGCAAGAGGGAAGCCAATGGCACTGCCAATAGTGACTTTGGAGAAAAGCAGGAACAGACATGCAAGCCAGACCTCAGAGAAGGCAGAAAATCTGTTTTGATGGGCCTAGAGTGGCTGAGGGCTGTGTGTTCCAGCACAGAAAGGCTCTTGAGGTTGCTGAAATGGGAGAAGGCTTGGATTAAAGACCCCATGATGCAAGGATACCGTGCATTGAGGGGAGAATCCCCAGCAAACTCCTTTCACTGCCGTTCAGTGTCCCTCGAAGTTGTCTCTGCTTTTGAAGGAACACAGTTGTCTTAGTTTGTAGCCTAATGAAACCTGGCACTGGAGTTGACAAAGCTGTGGTGGTGTTTTGGGGATGTTAATTGAAGGATCATGTTTAATTCATTTCAAAGCTTTTCAGTTCAGGGCTGTGTTGTAGCTGGTGTGCATTTAGGCACGTGTGCCTGGATTACCATCACAGTGTCTTCTGGGGCTCTGCTCTGAGGGTGGAAGGCTGGGTAAAAAATGAGTGCTAAACTTGGTCTTCTGTCCAGCTGGTTATAAATCAGGGTGTTCTGTGTATGGTATCACTGGAAGGGAACGAGTACCCAATGCCACCACTTAAAAAAAGTGCTTTGGAACATGGACAGCAGCTAATCTTACAAAGGACTGCACACATGTAATATTTGGGTGAGGGGAAAATACCTTCAAAATTTATGACAGTATTTTTCCTTGCTGGTTGCCTGGTGCTCTCTCCTTGCACAGAGAGACGCTGCCCCAGCTGCAAATGTCCCAAAGAGGGTTGAAGTTACCCTGGAACAGAAGTGGCTGTCACCAGCTAAGCCCGGAGCACTGATTTTCCCCCACAACAATGGGCTCTGCTTGCAGTTGGGACTTCTGTGCATTATCACAGAATAGTTTGGGTTGGAAGGAACCTTAAAGATCACCTGGTTCCACCCGCTGAAGTGAGTGGCTTCACTGGCACCACCTCACAGAAGTGGTCCTGTGTGCAGGTCACTGAGAGGGGTCATTCAATTGTCCACCTTCAGACAATCAGCGGCTCTGTGAGTAATCCTGCAAAGCAAATACTGGGGGTAACTACAACTGCTACTCCAGTGAGTAACACTCAAATCACTGGTGGTTGAAAATGACAGTGCTTCTTAGGGCAAACACACAGACATCAGCTCATGCTTAGAGGAACCTGTGGGATGAATAATGAGGAAATATACGAAGCGATACAAAAAGCACCAAGTTCTGCTTCGTTTTGCTGACGAAAGAGTTCTAGTTGAAGGTAAAGGCTCTTGAAAGGTATCTCTGGGGTGTGGTTACTGCAGTTTTTTCACATGGGGCCTGGCCTTTCCCTAAGGGCTCCTGTCGTGGCATTTACTGTGACAGAGGCATCAGTGGGACTGTAGCTGTCTCCAGGGGGCACGGACAGCCAAGAAATTGTGGATTGTGCTCTGGTGCTATTAGTGCACTTTCTGAGATACACAGTGGCGTGTTTCCATTTCTCATCTTGGTCTAGGGAGGAACAGAGCAGCACTCACACATCTGGCTCCTGTGCAGGGCTCACAGGAGTGGCCGAGTGCTTCAGTTTATCAAACTCCTCCGTTTACATCTCCTCTATATCTTGGATTTGAAATCCTCAGAGTTGTAGCATAAATACAGAATTTGTAAAAATGTCTTTTGAAATGAAGGTCTTTGGGCTGCCCATGCCTGGGGGCAGTGGGGGACTGGGGACTTCTGTCAGAGACTCCCCTGTGGTGTGGGGACATCCAAGTGGGGCAGGAGGAAGGTGTGGGGAGGAAAGAGCAGAAGAGCAGAGCGGGGCTGCTGTGGGGTGCCCATCACCTCCATTCCCCACCCCTGCACTCTTGGGGTGGGAGAGGAGTCAAGGAGGGAGGGGTGAAGATGAGCCTGGGACAGGTGTCAGGTAAAGAGGTTTGTTTCTCATCCTTGAACCCTGTACCCATTGGAAATAAACCAGTTTTCCCCCAGTCAAGTCAGTTTTGCCTGTGATAGTGCTTGGTAAGAGATCAGTAAATGTTCTCCATGCTTTTATCTTGACCCACAAGTTAATTTTTTCCCCATCTCCTGCTGATGGCCAAGCTCTACTCACAAGAACAACCAGCTTAGAGAACACATGCTGTTTGTAAAGGGAAAACCAAAACTACCCACAGCACCTGAGGGCAGGATGGATGTCATGAATGCATTTTATCAATGCTTTTAAATCCCAGTGTCTGCTGGTGTTTGTGAAGAGAGTGTAAATGACTCGATATCTAATGCTGTGAAATGACTGTAAATTCCAGTGATAAGAGTTGAGTGAAAATGCATGAATGTGGATTTTCATCTTGGTTGTGCACACTGAAACTTGAGATGGTCAGGGAGAATCCTGTCATGTGGAGAGCACTAATTCAGAGAGAGAAAATTGGTGAAATAAACATCAAGAGTGCCATGTTCCTGCGCTGTGGTACCCTACAGGTTGGGAATCAAAAGATTTGACAGATTATGGGCTGGGCTAATTGAGAAGGATCTCAAATGCTCTCAGTCTAAAACGGGAGACTCAGCCAGTGTGGCTCAGGAATTAAATCTGAAAGCAAATATATATGACAATCAATTAGTGACTAATAAACTTACTTCTTCAATTACAGTGGAAGTGGATGATGCAGCTGAGGCAGATGAGCCACTAGAGGAAGAGGGAAGAAAACAACTCATTTGCCAAATATGGACAAGACACCCCACAAAATGTATAGAAATGAGGGTGATTTTCCTGTGCTTGATCAAACATAAAAAAACATGTTAAAAAAGCTCAATGTAATTTAAAAATCTTTTTGATGTGATTTTGAAGCTGTGTTTTGATAGCTTTTCCTCCACTCACAGGATACAGATTGCTATTCCATAGTAAATGGGGTGCAATTAGTGACTATCCACAGCTGAAGACAGTAGTCAGCAGGAGCCCCGAGGCTTTTCTGATCTTCACTGCATCTGGACCAATATTCTCCTGTGTCTTCTGGTGCACAATTCCCCACAAAGGAACCAGATCTTGCACTCGCTGTTGTGTTTCTCTCACGTCTCTTTGGCAAGGAGCACATGGGGTTTTCCCTTGCCCTGCTGCCTGGGGAATGGTCTGTTTCCTAGGAGCATCTGGAAATTTCATCTGAAAAGCTTTTGTTATGTCAGGGCCTTGGGACCTGACGACGTCTGTGATCTTTTCTGGTCTCCCAAAGGGAATTTGGAGAGCATTTTTGTACCCATTGTTGGGACGTTTGAGGCACATTCTGCAAACCTTTCTGCACTGAATGTCTGTTACATGGTTTTAATGGGTCTTACAACCATTTGCAGTCATAACCATTCAGATTATCACGAGCCGTGCTAATACTTGCCATGATTTAATCTATATAAATCAAGTAAATATCGATTTATTAAATTTTCGGGGTTGTTCCTTGTATGGAAAAGCCATTTTGCAGTTAATATGTTCTAAGACTGACAATTTGGCTTTATGAATTGCAGATTGTTTTTTGTCTCAGCTTTATGGTTGGCTCAGAGCAATGTGAGACTCTGCTACCCATCCCTGTATTGTTTTCTTTGCACATCTCACCAGGATGATTCATGGTTTGGGGCCCAGAGATGTTCCTGGTTTGTCTGATACCCACAGTTTCTATATTGCGTGGCTGATTCACAGTGCTACACAATGCAAGATACAGTGGTTTGTGTTGACTGACTCTCAGATAGCTGCCCTAACATATTTAGTTTAGACTTATCCATCTACCAGCCTGTGCAGGATATGGCATCTGCTCCCTTGAATTTAGTTATTCTTTGTCTGATTTATAACACAGGCCTGTAATAAATTATCTCAGCACAGTTGGAGTGCACTGAACTGCAGATTAAGAGCTGGAATGAGTGGGGAAGGCAGGGACTTCATAAACCAGATTTATGGAATCAAAACTCTCTTTTTTTTTGTTTTGATTCCATAGCAGAAGCTAACAAAAAGTTATCTTAACTGCTAACTTTATAACATATTTCAGCAAACTCTTTCCTAACTCTGCTGATCTCATATAATTAACCTGTGCTTTTTAATAAACATCCTGCAACTCCAGTAAGTGCTGCAGAAAGCAAAGACTGTTTCGTCATGTTGAAGTCCAGTGCATTGATGTGTTTATTAAATCTGTTGATATTTTCTTCACTGAGACCTTTGTAAAATGCTGTTTTCATGTGGATACAAGTCCTCAGAGGCAGCTAATGTCCTGCAGCCTCTTCCTGCTGTTCTCTTCACTCAGGAAGAGTCAGTCTTTAGGCACTGGTCAAGTATTACTCCGCTATGTCTGTTTAGTTCTTAATCTGCATGTGTGTTTAGTTCTTAATTTGTGTTAACAAAGCAGGCACTGAGCTTCATCTTCTCCCTTAATGGGAACAGTAACAGGCTGTGCATGGCCCTGGCGGCACAGCAAGAAGGGGAAAAAAATATTTGTGGAACTAAATGGAGGTGGGAGGAGGTGTGTACCCGTGGCAGCACTTAGAACCCCAAAGTGCAAGACAAGGCTTCAAAGGTTACAAACCCAGGAGAAGCTTAAGTAACCTGATCAGTAACCTGGTCAGTAACCTGGAACACAGGGAATGACAAAAAGTACCTTTCTGAGGGGATGATCTCAAAGAGCTTGTGTTGAGTAGAGTGGCTGTGAACTTGGTAAGAAGCATCGCTGCCCAAAGCTGAGTTTAAGGAGGGTGCTCAGCAGGAGGGTGGGATTCCTGCAGGAGACACAGACTGGTGATGGCAAGCACAGCCTGACTACATCCAACGAAGACCAGTTAGAGACAAAACCAGATAATTAATAAAAACTCTTGTAAGCAAGACACCTTTGCAATAAAAAAGGGTAGGCTTCAGAGAAACAAGATTGATGGGACAAGAGATTCTTCACATTCAATTTTGTGTCACAGGTTTCAATGCAGTAATTTGGCAATTTATTATGGTGATGAATCTCTCTTGTTGATTATTAAAATTATTGCCAGGAATAATTTAAATTCTAGGTTTATAAAGAGGCTGTGGTGAGTTCAGGATGCTCAAGCTCTTAGAGTTGAATTAATTTGTTTTTATTTAACTCTCAGAGTTGAATTAATTTGTGTCAGAAGTTGGATTCTAGAAAGCACTCATTAAAAGTGAGTCAGAAATAATTTCTGTTTGTTTTTCTCAAAAATACTTTATGTAAAAGAAATTTAATTTTAGTAAATTTATTAGGGTCTCTTGGTAGAAAAGCAATGGATTGACAGTTGATATAAATTGTTACAATTGCTTAAAAGGTCAAAAACTATAGCACTTAGAGACAAACCATTCTATTAGTCTAGAAAGCTTTCATTAACATGCCCACATATATTGTGTATAACCAGTGAAGCTAAAAGCCTGCATTTCCCAAGGTTTAGGAGCTGCTCCGTGATTTTGACTGCAGGAGTTTCCTGTCCGTACTTCCAGGAGCTGCTGGTTAAGGGAAGCTGTTACAATGGCCCTTTGCAGGGTGGTTTTCTCTCTGTCATGTTTAACGCAGCCATGTCTAAGAGAGCCAAGAAAATAAAGTCCAGACAGTTCTGTACAATGCCTCTGTCCAGGCAGTGATCTTATTTAATGCAGGTCACAGTACCCATCCTCATGGTCACTAAAGGACCAGAAGAAATGCTGTTTCTCTGTCTGAAATTCTCTTTTTCTAGTGACTTGCCATTGGAGCACTTAGAGAAATAAACCTGAAGCTTACAAAACAGAGTAAGAGGATGAGGTTTGATGAAACTGACCTTGGACAGACCCCATGAGGTGATAGAGCGTGGCTTTAGATAAATCCCTGTGTTGGTGCTGCCCAGCAGTGATGCTGCAGTGTCTCCCACAGAGGCATACAACAATAACCCAGGAAATGCTGTTGTGGGGTTTGAAACTGGCCAGGTGTTTTTTCCTTCCTTAAGGAACTGGTAAATGCTCATTTTCCTGTTATCGAGTCCATTTGTGGTAATGCTGGACAGTGTGAGCTGTTTCATTCGTGTTTGTGGAAACCTGCAGCTCCCAAGAAATGGGTTTGCATCGCTCTTGTTTGTTCTCCTGCAGAGTTCCAAAATGGTTGTGAATTAAGGGGCACCTCCTGTGCCTCCCAGTGTGGGCATGGGAGCTGCCTGCTACATATTTAAATGTTACTGCTTCTTTGACATCTACTTTCACATGAAATGCTATAGATTAATAACTAATTACTTTTTTTTTGAATAGCCCAGGAAGAAAAACAACTTTTATTTAATCACACACAAAAAAATTGCTTTGAAATAAAAAATATCTTCTTTACAGCATGAGGAGTCCGTGTTCCAGATGTCTTCATCTGTTGTTCTTTTCAGTGTTTGCCGAAAAGCTTTGTTGGATAAAGAAAAGGCTGTGGACACTGCAGCCTGTTCCATGGCGGGGTGCACTGAGGGATCGGGTGCCTGCAGAGGAATTGCTGCTGT
The DNA here is from genome assembly GCF_965178545.1 of Coloeus monedula. NCBI lineage: Eukaryota > Metazoa > Chordata > Aves > Passeriformes > Corvidae > Coloeus > Coloeus monedula. Next base: position 2,498,616 of record NC_138788.1, on the reverse strand, counting down.
AATGCAAGAGAAAAAGGAGGTGATTTCAACAAATTAAAATATAGAGCAGAGTGGTACAATAAAAATGATGGCAGCACCCAGAGCCTATCGTGGTGTGGACCCAGAGCCTCAAAGGGGACACGAAAGAGCCACCACTGGTTAGCAGTGCACATGGCTAAATTGGTGATTTGGGAAGAGCTACATTTGATTCCAGCTTTCCCTTGTTACTGTATTGAATTTCCAGGCTTGGCTTTAACTTGACACTATAGTCATTACAGTCTTTTTTCTACAAGTGGCAGTATCCAGTTCAAATACTTCAGAGTGTGTATGTGTTGATACATTGCTCTATGTTTCATCTTATTTTAAAAACAAAACAAAACAAAAGTTTTACTTGACTCAAATGACTAATTTGTCCTGTAACAAGTTGTTTTTTCAAATTAAAAACTTTTCTTGGGGAAAAAAAGCACAACCAAATTTTGGAACCAGCACTATGACTGTAATATTGAAGGACTAAATGGAAGCTATAAACACAAAGATGAACAGTTTCTACCCAGCAGGGTACATGATGTGAGAAATGAAAACATAACTGCCAAGAAGTAATTGGTATTATGAGATGTATGGAATTTCAGTCATATAAAATTATAGAATCACAGAATCATGGAATGGTTTGGTTGGAAGGGACCTTAAAGGTAATCTTGCTCCACGCCCTGCCATGGGCAGGGACACCTTCCACTGTCCCAGGCTGCTCCAAGCCCCAATGTCCAGCCTGGCCTTGCCTTGGACACTGCCAGGGATCCAGGGGCAGCCCCAGCTGCTCTGGGCACCCTGTGCCAGGGCCTGCCCACCCTCCCAATATCCCATCTATCCCTGCCCTCTGGCAGGATGAAAACTGGATAACTTTTTTATGCCCTTTTTTTGAGTCCAGCAGTGTTGCTGTTGGCTGAAGTGCTGCTGGACATGAACTCCCTCAGCACAAATACCTGGAATAACATAACTGGGCACCGTCAGAGTAACTTTACTGTGTGCACCTCCCCCCCCCCGCCCAATCCTGTTGAGGTGGCTCTGTGCTGCCTTTTACCTGTGTTTTCCTGGGATGAGCTGATGAAGGTCAGTGGGGGCAGAGCACATGCTGGGAATGTGTTGAGGGGATGGCAGTGAATGGTGGGTTTGCAGAAAACACTATGGATGTTTGACTGCATCTGTAGCGTGTGGTTTTGGCAAAGTGCCCTGGTTTTCCTGCAGACCTGGCTCCATAATCTCTCCAGGAAGTGAGTTTCCCTTCATCTCTGGATGTAGCTTTCTAGAGAGCACTAAAGTGCTTTTTTTCATGAAAACACTTCAAGTGCTGAACTGTGGTCTGGGTCGTGGCATAGTGTTGTAGTTAATTCCGTTCTTTCCAGCTGTATAACCGGCTTTTGTGCAACTTTATTGCTTACAATGAATGTTCTGTAATTATAAATGGTGTTTAGGCAATGCTTCCAACAATATCCACTTTCCCTGCTTTGTTTCAAACTTACATAGCCCCCCAGCCGTTGAATTAACTGCAGATTCTGTGAGAATTCTTAGAAATATTTCCCAGGTTCTCATAGAAAGATTGACATGTTTTGCATATTTTAATTTAAACAGTTTTTTAAACCCAGTGTCATTTAATTGTTTTCCCTTTGCAGTTCCAATTAAAAAAGAGAATGGGAAATCCTAAAGTAAAGAAGCTAATTTCTTTTAACCATTTAGCTGTGAGCAATGAAAGAAATACAGATTTGAAGGGTTGTCTGTAAGGAAAAAAAGAACAGTGAAATGCAGCAGCATGACAATGATGCTAATTACAGAGGCAGTAGAGAAAGGAAATGTGACAAATTAGCCTCAATTATATGAATTTGATTTTGTTCTGTATGTAAAAGAGTGCAAGAGTGGAAGAAGTATCCTGCAACAATATTCCCTTCAATCTGGCACTGGGAAACAAAGCTGGAGCCCTCCAGGAGTCCTGGGTCAGGAATTCCCTCTCTGAGATACCCCTGGATGGGTTTTGTGTGTGATTGACAGGGGCAGAGTTACAAAGAGCTGTCTCCCAACACCTCTTTTCCCCTCTGCACTTTGCTGCAATGCTCTGTCCACACCTGGGCAGGGAGCAGGTACCGCCCTTGGGTCCTGCCAGAGCTCCCACCAAAATTTGGTCACGAAGTATTGTGTGCAAAAGGCTCGGATGGGGCAATTGTGTGGAATAAAAAATTAGTGTGTGCCATGTGTTTCAGTGCAGGACTGAATGATCTGCAGTCCCATAATGCTGGCAACACAATATGATTACTGAGGTGGTGTTATGGATTGAATTCTATACTTACTAAGGTAGCAGCAACATAGCATTAGGTGCCCCAAACATCTGTCATTAACTTCCAGGTTGGTTTGGGTTTCTGATGTTCTACCTTTCTATAGTTTGGGTGGGATTGTCACGATCCGCTAATACAAGCGAGGGTCGTGATGGTTCGTTTATCGATCTCAGAGTGTAAAAGGACACAAGAGATTTCAGTTTTAATCAAAACAGTGCACCTTTATTAAGTGCCCACAACACAGTAATGCAATAGAAGAGAGTAAGAGAGAGAGAGAGAGAGAGAAACAAAGTAGAGAGGGGGAAAAAGAGGGGCAATAGCTACCAACGGATGAGACGAAGTCCTCGTGGTCTTCCGCCAATCGATTCGTCTTCTTTCCGTGGGGAGATCTCCTACTTGGTTATTTTAGAAGGTCCCTTTATAGTCCCTTTCAGAAGCGAGGGGCAACTGGCCAAGAGGTTGGGAAATCTACAGCTGTTGTTATGGGGTCCGTTGCTTTGGGAAAACGGGTACAAGACAGGTGTACAGGACAGGTCGTTCCTTTCTGCTTCAGCGCAGTCCTTCCCGCCTGGGCAGCAAGAACGGCGCAGTCCATTGTGACGTGCACTAATTTTCCTCAGGAATGCGTACCAGTTCCCAGTGGGCACACCTGTAGGCAACACTTGGCAGACAATCCCACCTCAGCCAGGCCAGGACTGCTGTGTTCAGTCTCTGTCTTCGGCGATGATCGTGAGGCAGATGAGGGATTTTCGGACCGTCTCTTACAGGGATGTAGGTGTTTCTGTTACTCTGGAGATGCTCTGATCAATGCAGGTAAAGCTGGTGGGGCCTCAGGAGCTCAGGTAGCTCAGCCCCCTCCCCCAGCAGGAGCAATTAGACCTAAGCCATGCCTGGCAGTTAATTAGCTCTCCTGTTCTTCACACCCTCCTGTGACAGAGATTCCACTCTCCCTTGGCAATTGATTTCTGTGCTGAGCCACCCTGACAGATAGAAAGATTTCCCTAATGTCTGAACCAAATTTTCCTTGCTGCAGTTTAACCCTTCTTGTCCTGTCTTGTGATGAATAGTTTTGTCGCTTCCCTTGACAGCAACTTTTCCATAATGGAAAATTGTTGTCGTGGAGCCTTCACAGCATTTTAAATTTAAAAAATCCCAGAACAGTTAGTCTTTTCTTTTTTAGCTCACTGAGTCATTCTGCTGCTTTTCTCTTGGCGTTTTACAAGTGGCTGGAGTTACTGGCCTGTTGTGAAGCCTTAGAGAAGCTGCAGCAGTTCCCAGATAATGGAATCCTGGACTCATGGAATAGTTTGCTCTGGGAAGGGACCTTAAAGCCCATTCCATTCCAACCCCCTGCCATGGGCAGGGACTCTTTCCACTGTCCCAGGCTGCTCCAAGCCCCAATGTCCAGCCTGGCCTTGGACACTGCCAGGGATCCCGGGGCAGACACAGCTTCTCTGGGCACCCTGTGCCAGGGCCTGCCCACCCTCCCAGGGAGGAGTTCCTCCCTAATATCTCACCTAAATCTGCTCACCTCCAGGCTTTTCCCTCTTGCCTTGTTACTACCTGCCCTTGTGAAAAGTTCCTCTCCAGCTTTCTCCAGCTTGGTGGGAAGTCCAGAGGCTGGGAGAAGCAGGGACAGGCACCTGCCGGGTGGGTGCTGGCTCAGGGAGATGTTTGCTGGCAGGGCAAGGCAGGAGGGGCAGCTCACAGCAGTCCTGTGCCCAGCCATGGACCAGCAGCTTCCCTTTGTGGGAAGGCCCACCTACCCCCTTCCCCAAACCACTCTGCAGCCGAAGGTTGAAATGTACTCTGAGAGGGGTGGTAATTTTCCCTTAGAAAACCATGGGTCTGTAATTTCCATCAGTTAATGTGACAAGTACAAATCAATCCACAGGCTCTATATTTTTAAAATGTTCCTGTTGATTATTTTATAAAGTTAGGGCATACTTTAAAAGCATTAGTTAGGACAAAATATTGGCAGTTAGAAAATGCCAACCAGTTAGAAAATTGAGAAAAAACCCCATTTTTGTCATGCACATGAAAAACAGTAATGGGTCAGGATTGTTTCAGTAGAACCTTGATACAGAGAGGCCACTTGGTTTTGTAGCACTGGTTAGGTTGCTGCCTGTTCCTCCTGAGCTCTTGTGCTGAGACTCCAGGATCTTTCTTTCCCTGTTTCCCGAGCTGAGGTTTTCCAGTGTCCTGCTGGAAGCCCTGTGAGGTCAGTGGTGATGAATTCCAGTGGTGCTTTGTGGCCCATCTATTGCTCCTTCAGCCAGTCAGCTTCGGGCCATTTGTTTCATTTGGAATTGAACAATCCTTGCACACAGCAGGAACAAATGAGTAGCCTTGACAATCCCTGTCTGATGTCTTTAGCAATTTCTTAAGATTAAAAGTAGATTAAAACCAATTCAGTGACCAAAGGGAGGATTATCTTCTTTGCAGGGTTTATTTACAAAATGTATTTTTCCAGCTTTGCTAACAATTATCCTGAAAGGATGAGAAATTCAGACTGGGACCACTAGAGCCCAGGTTACTGATGAGTTGTTCTCAGAAGTTTGCTGAGAACACAGCCACAGGCTGCTTGTCTCAGCAAGCAGGCCAGAGAAGGCAGAATTTTGATGAGAGATGTTGGGTTTTGTATTTTCCAGAGCAATGCAGTTTTTCAAACAGGTCACTCAGCCTCTGAAGAGTCAAACTCCATTGAAGTTCCTCTCAGCTTCCTCAAAACCTGTGCTGGCAGCTGTGTGCTGTGTTGTAGATATACTCTTCTTACAGAAATGAATAAAGGGTGGGCAGGGCAGAGGAAGAAAGGGGAAAATCAGAACCAAAAAGCCTAATCTTCAGTGAAATAGCAGGGCTAAGCATTGTCTCACCATACACATAATTTAAATATGCCCAAAGAAAAGGTTTGTATTTTTCATTTTAAATGGATCCCAGATTATCCTGCTTTATTCATCCATCCGACACACAACAGTAGCAAGTACATGAACGATCCGTCCTTTAACCTCTGTGCTCCTCAATCCATCCTCACCTATCCATCCTTGGCATAGCCCAGCACCCCAAATCTGTTTTGCTGGGTAAGTGCAGGAGCCCATGTGGCCCATTTCTGCAGGAACTGAGCTCTCCCTTGCTTTTGTTGTTCTGAGTCACAGCCTTAATGCTTTTTTAATGGAGTTTGCAGAGGGTGAGTGTAGGTACAAAAATGCTGTTAGCGAGGATTTTCTTGTTATTTTTCTAAGTCCGTGAGAGACTTTTCTCTCTCACAGAAGAGGTAGCAGGGAATGTAAACAACCAAGCCAGCTGCAACCTTGGAAAGTCTTGTTTATGGTATAGTAGAAAATATTTTGATAATGGATGTTTTAGGATTTTGGCCAATCACCCCCAAGGGGTGGCTGGTCCTTTGTCCAATTAGACTGTGAAGAAAAAGTCTATAAAAGAGTTTGTAAAATAATTAAATAAATCAATCTTGCTGCACAATTCCTGCCTGCTGGATCTTCTCCTCCTCCTCCTCCCTATGGCTGCGGGACACGGTGATATACCATAGGAACCAGGCCTGCGGTAATAGATGAGCACCATCAGCCCTCATCTGCTGGAATGGGAAGTGTCTGCTCTGTGGAAGCAGGGTAGAAAATTAAAGGGGGATATTAATGTAGGGGTGGAAGTTTGTCGATGACACAATAATGGTTTCTGTTCTCAGGCATGACTGCTGCCAGTTTAGCAGTGATTTAGGCTGGAATCATTTTTCCTGATGTTCACACCAGTCGGGTGGCCTGCAGGAAGGACTTGGAACAAAGTCATTCCAGAAAAAACACTGTGAAGCAGTTTATAAATAACCAAAATCACTGCATAACTCATGAATCATTTGGATGGTCCCTTTCATCTCACTGCATGTTTTCCCACTTGGTTTTCATTGATAGGAAAATCAATGCTTCTTCTATGGACTCCTGATCTAGAATATTTCACAGGAAGACCTTAGAGAACAAATCTGTTTTTAAATGAAATAATGCATTTCAATGTTTTATTTAGTTCCCTGTCCAGCAAATCATTTAAGGTCTCAACTTCAGTTTGGCAACTCAAATATTTAAAGTTCTGTGTGTTGCTGCCATATCTGGTTGAACAGATCTTTAACATATGATCAGTTCCTTTGGTTTGCCTTTTTCCTTGCTTCTCTTTCCTCTCTTCCACAACACCGTCCCATTTTAGTTGTCTTGCTTTCCTGGGTGCAATACCTGAGCCCTTATGTTTGTAACAGGGTCCAGAAAACCTAAAACCACTTTACACTGGTTATATTTTGGATAGAGACATGTGGAAGATGAATTTTCAGCAGCAGCTAGGGGTTAGGATTTTAGGGCACAGCTGTCTGACAGAAGCAGAAAGTGATTACCTGTGGTACAAAGTGAGCACGAGATGAGAGAGCAAAACAGATTGTTCGGAATGGTTCCATGTGGCATTTCTGGGTTACACTTTAGGAAAAGTCACTGCTCAAGCTGACCATCAAAACTGAAATCGTGGGTTAATTAATCAAGGCCAGCACACAGAGGTACAGATATAGCCATAATTCCAATACAAGCCTTGCCTGGGTTTGGCAAGTCTGACATGTCACTGATGTGCTTGGGCAGTTGTTTGTAGAAAGGGATCACTCCCCTCTGAATCCAAAACTGACCAACTCTCAGGTGGCATCAGCTCCATTGTAAGGAATTGAGAAAGACCTAGGGAGATTCAAAACACAATTATCTACAATTTGCATTAAATATTGAAACAACCTAAAAAAGCTACACAGGCCTTCATTTATGTTGTTAACACTTATCAATTACATAGACAAAACAAGTTTAATCAATACTATAATAATTTCTACTGATGCTACTTCTTAAATATTAATTAGGCACCCACAATCTGATATTGCTCGTCTATTAATGAGGAGAAAGAAGTTCTCTGATGAGGCACTTCCCTCTCCCCCTAGAGGAATCCTGAGAGAGGGGAGACAATAAGTGAAGCAGCACTGCAGAGGGGAGGGAATAAAATGTTCTGCATGTGGTTTGCAGACAGGACAGAGTGTTTGGATGGATTGCAGCAGGAGGGCCTGGCATTGGGGACTCTAATGAGACTGGGATGTGACCCGCAGGAGGGACCTGATTAGAGAAGGCAGAGAGCAGGGAGAACCCCTTCAGGCAGGGATGTGGACTAGGTCACACTGTAAGATCACCTTTCTGGCTTTTAGTGGCAATTCTGTGACTGAAGTGTTCGGATTGTGACTGCTGTAGGACCTATGCAGAGGATGAGCAGGTGTGTGCGCACATGTGAGTGAATGAAGACACAGGTGGGACAGAGTTGGGGTTTAGAAATGAAATTACACTGGTTTGTTTCATTGTGTTAAGCCCACGGATATGGCAATTTTATATTCCTACTCTTCTCTTGTATTTGTGGTTACTGCAAATAGACAGGTCCATCCTTCTTCCCCAGGAGACTCTGACACGAATGAAAAGTTCCTACTGTAACTTTATTATAGAATCATAGAAACATGGAGTCCCAGACTGGTTTGTGTCATAAAGCCCATTCCATTCCAACCCCCTGCCATAGGCAGGGACTCTTTCCACTGTCCCAGGCTGCTCCAAGCCCCAATGTCCAGCCTGGCCTTGGACACTGCCAGGGATCCAGGGGCAGCCCCAGCTTGCTCTGGGCACCCTGTACCAGGGCCTGCCCACCCTCCCAGGGAACAGTTCCTTCCTAACATCTGATCTAAACCTGCAGTTTAAAACCATTGACCCTTGTCCTGTTACTCTCTGCCCATGTAAACAGTCCCCTGCCTCCTTTTTATCAGCCCCTTCAGACACTGAAGGGGCTCTGAGGTCCCCTGGGAACCTTCTCTTCTCCAGGCTCTCTCCCAGCCTGGCTCCAGAGCAGAAGGGCTCCAGCCCTCAGAGCATCTCCTCTGTGACAAGACAGGTCCGTCTCTGTCTTGTACAGGGACCCCAGAGCTGGAGGCAGCACTCAAGGTGAGATCTCACCAGGGCAGAGAAAAAGGGGAGAATCACCTCCCTCAGCCTGCTGGACACTTGAAGCTTTAGAAATGCTGATGCATGAATATTTGGTACTTAGTTGCATATGTCCATGACAGAAAGGTGTCATGAATTGCTTGTTAATGAATCTTGAACCCAGTATTATTTATTTTTCCTTATATCCTCACTGAATTAAAAAAAAATAAAAATGCCAGTTGTAAGTGCAGATTGTGAAAAAAGGCAGAGCAATGTGGAGGGCCCCAAGCAAAAATGTTTGAAAGACACCCTGGATCCATGTGTTTGTACACACACATCTGTGTTTTCTCTCCCCTCAGTCTCATTCTCTGTATCTCTTGAAGAACGAAGCAGGCCAGTCTTTCTGATCCTTGCTTCTGCATTTCTGCAAGCAAAAATAAAATATGAAGGTGATTTCAAGAAGAAATGTCAATTTGGGATATTTTTGTCGATACCTCCTACATCTCTGAAGACCCTCTGGGACCAGCTCCTTAACTAAACAAGTCTCTGTTTTATTTTCTGTGATTGCTGGTGCAAGTCTCCCCTGACCCAAGGTGCCCCAGCTGGCCTTGGCAAGTGCTCTGGCCTCGTTCAATAACTGATAGGAAAGAACAGGAGCCTCCTGAGGATGGCTCACACCATCCTCAGGTAATTGAAAGTGCTGGGCTGAGTCACCTCTGGCAGTGTTTATCTCTTTGCAACAATTACAGCAAGAGTCCGGCTGACTGGTTTAAACTGGTTGATTAGAGATGAATCCTCATCTCGGATAATGCAACCAGAGGGTTGATTCCTGCAGTGTCTGATCTCCCAGCATTGTGGGAAATCACCTTTCCTGAGGCTCACCCATGGGTTAGAGTGGCCTCTTGTCCAAGCCTCTTCCAGGTGCTTCCCGCACTCCCAGCCCTCCCAGCTCACTGTCAGCTGCTCCCACTGGTGAGCAGTGCCCTGTGGCACTGCTCTGATCCCCAGCCCTTCAGCAGGGATGCAAAAGGAGGGTGCAGCATCTCAGCTCTGTTCCCCAGACAGAGAGGGAGAGAGAAGATAAAAAAAGCTCCACGGTCACGCCTGCTTCTCCTTTATTAGTTCCAAAGAATCGAGTAGAACTTTATTTTGCAGGGCAAATAAATAAAGTTCCACAAGTTGTGGTGGAACTTCACATCATCTCACAGCTGCTCCTCTGCTGCTTCTGGGGATTTGCTTAGCTTCTCTCTTCCTCCTCCTGGATTCCCTCTCTCTGATGGTCTCATAGATTGTGTTTGCAAGCTACTCGTGCAGCTGTTGGATCAAACTGACTCTAACTCTTCCCTACCTCTGTAGGTGAATTTATCCCACTTTACTGCAGCCAGTGAACAGTCAGATGCTTGCTCTGAGCCAGCAGTCTGCATTCCCTGAAAATCAGCGGCAGAGGTATCACATTGTCTGATCTCTGCTCTCACCTGGAGAGCAAAGCTGGGGTTGTCTGCAAGCCTGGAGAGGAGAAGCTTTAGGCTGACCTAATAGTGACCTTCCAGCACCTGAAGGGGCTGCAAGGAAGATGGAGAGGGACTCTTTACAAGGGATGGAGTGCCAGGACAAGGGGGAATGGCTTCCCAGTGCCAGAGGGTGGGATTAAATGAGGTATCAGGAAGAAATATGGTCTAGTGGAAGGTGTCCCTACACACAGCAGGAATGAGGTGGTCTTTAAGGTCCCATCCAACCCAAACCAGATTGTGATTCTGTGGCTCTTACATGGGCAGGGAGTTGAGGGTTGTGCCCTTTGGGAAGGGACCACACAGAACCCTTTGCCTCTCCTCTTGTAAGGACAGACCCAGTACAAAGCAGAGGTTGAGGAAAATGTCATTCTCCTCATCTGTCCTAATCACAGAGACACCACAGGCTCCTGTCATGAAGCTGCAGCCAGCTGGAGCAGCCACTGGTGCTCAGGACCTGAGAGCCTCAGGGGGGGCTACAGGAAAGGGGGATGAAAATAGCTTTTGTTTCCTCTCTCTTACTCACATTTTCTGTTCCCCTTTTTTACGCAAGTCCCAAAATATTTGTGAAGGGAGTTGCTTTCAGGATTCCCTGTTGGAAAGGCATTGTGCCCTCAGGAGATTGTCCAGCAGAGCGCTGTTAATTGTTTCCAGTGACCTAAATGTGCTCTAAATGTAGTGACCCACAGTAACACTGCCAAAGGTGGCACCAGTTGTGTTTCTGCTGGACCCCACTTCAAAGGCCTCTTCAGATAATTTGTTTTCAACTCATATGATGAACAAAATATTCTCAGATGAGTTTCTCCTCACTCTGGGTTTTAAAAACTGGGCATGCACATAAAAGTCAGCCAAAAGAAGTTAAATAGTCCCTGTGGTAGATGTTTATCATCAAATATTGCCAGGTACCACAGCAATCAGCTCCTTCTGGTGCGTCTTGTTGTATCAAAATTTACCTGGGCCAAAATAATAAAACCAGATTTCTAAATGCACATTGTTTCTACGTGCATTATCTTATAAATCAGTTTTATTTTGTTCTTCATGTCATCCTGCTGCAGAACACAAAGAAAACACTCAATAAATGAAATTGCATCTGTCTGATTCTGAAAATCTGAGCAATACTAGAGGTCTTCATCTTGAATATATCTATTTCTGCTAGAAAGGTTTTTCAAGCCTTCTTTCCCCAATAAATTCTGACTGTTATTTTAGCACAGATAATACTCTCAATATAGGATTGCTAGAAAAATCCTGTAGATTGGTGTGACAAACCCTACGTACTTCAAGAAATCATTTTTTACCCAGCAAAAACAAATATCCAGTGCAGAGTATGTCATCCAAAAAGCAAGAGGAAGGAATTGTGTCTCATGAAGGAAAAATCTACCCTCAGCAAGCCCATATATTCCTTAGTGGCATCACTGGGCTTTGTAAATTTGGGCATGGGGGACCATAAAACCCTGATCTGTGTAGAGAGAATTTTCTAATGAGCAGAACAGCATTCAAATTCTGAATATTTTCACCAGTATGTGTAATAATATAGCAGCTCGTAATGTTTAAATGACTTGGTAAGAAATAAGAGGAGGAGGATTAGCTACTAAATTTGTCAGAAATGTATTCCAAGTAAATACCAGGAGAGGGAGGAAAAAAAAAGAAGATTGAATTTCGTGTTTTTTCACAGCAAATGCGCAGTGAGTTCTACCAGATTTACAAGTTACTTTTGTGTTCTGTGAGCAGAACTGTTAATCTTATGAAGGCAGGAGATTAGGTAACACAGAAGCATTTTCTGAGCAGCCTTGGGCGCACATTTAGGGACATTCTGCAGTGCTGTGTTTCTTTTTTTCAGTAAATTTTTGTTCTGAAGTCAGTTTATATTTATTTCATATTTCTCATCAGGTATGTATATTAAGACCATAGTAAGCTGGGAATTCTTCTGTCATAAAGGTTACAATTCCCTTTATTAGCATATTCTTCAGTGTCTTAGTTATTTGAAAATGATAGCGTTTTTTCAAGGAAAAAAAAAATCTGTAGCTTCTCAAAATTTGTCCCAAATCCAGATTTAACAACCTTTGTTTTCTTACACATTTTTTTTTCTCAATTTAGGAAGAAAAAAGTCAGTGTCATATAAGTTCTCAGATGTCATCTGGCTAAATCCCCTTGAGAACTGAAGGCTAAATATGAAAGAGACAAGCCAAAGTGCAGAATCCTTGTGTGCATGTTTCCCATTTCAGGAGAAATATCTTTTCTGGTGAGAATACACTCATTTCAGCTGGAACTGAAGGTCTCTGCTGCTTTGTTTTCCACTTATCTGCTCTCAGAGCACAATGAGGCTGTGCAAGGATGAGTGTTTTAACCTCAGTTGGAGACGATAAAGGCAAAAAGTGTTCTTGTTATTACCCTATTAAATCATCTCTGTAACTGGGCTGTAGAGTTAATGCAGGACAATAATTGATGGTAGGCAAAATTCATTACTTGCTGAGTGTGTTTTCTGAGAACTTCTGTGTGGTCGGAGAGGGTAAACTGGGCCTGGATTCCTCTTGATGAATATAATGCACCTCCTGACAGTCAGTGTTGATCATGGAATATGAGAAGAGTTTAATTTATAAAATTCTAACCAAGCAATTTTTGGTCCAAATGTGAAATTTTGAGGAGCACTGACAGAAGAATTATCTGTAAAAATATATTAAGTAGAAAAAGGAGAGGCAAAAGGAGGAACATGAGATAATGCTCAGGCAATTTTTCTTGAAGTTTGCTGATAAAACGTGATAAGCCTAGAAGTAATTCTCTTCTCAAAAACTCCTGTTCCATCTCTGACACAGCTGGACCACAGATATTTGGTCATGGTTATTCTCCCTGGGTAGTGGATTCTCTGTTTAGCTGCAGTGTTGAATACAATATTGAGATTGGTAAGATCTCTCTAAAAAGTAGTATGTTCCAGAGTGGCCATTTTTCCTGCCTGCAGTTCATTTCTGTACTCCTCGGACTGAGAGCCTCCTGTGGAGTTCATGGGGCTTCAATGGTTTTGGTATTAACATCTCCTGCATTTTGAGTGTTCAGGGTTAAGATTTAAATACGCAGAGCAAGCAACACACAAACAATATTAATGTGTGCAATAAAACCATAAAGAAAATGCTTCAAATGCATTGGCATTTGTGTAGATACAGAAAGACTCCATCATGACTCTGATTCATTCCAGCAGAATTACCCATTGTGCCAATTTCTGCCAATATAACAATTATTCTCTCTTGAGGTTTTTTTATCGGCTATTTTGCTAGTTTGAGAGACTGGGAAAGCCATTGGGGAAGTTAAATTGTACATGTGCTTCTAAAACCAGTTTTGCTTTAAGGAGAAAAAACCCGAAACTACTGTGTGCTCTCTTTCCCTGATCTCTGGCTGTTTCAAGGCAAGTCATGTGCTCTGAATATATTATTTATTTAATTTTTTTCTTAAGATTGCAGGCAGACCAGCATCTGGCCTGTAAGTTGCACTTGCCAGCTCTTCTTTACAAACCTTGATTTATACAAACTCCTCATTTCTGAGAAAGTTGCTGAAGTAGCTGTTCCAGAAGTGCTACACTGACAGAAAATCACAACTCTCACATGGACAATGGACAGAGAGAATCTTGAAAAAAATAAATACATTATTGAAATATTTAAAGGAAGTTATTCCTGCACAAGTGAAGCAAGAGAAAAATGCGGCTTTCAGCTTTTGAAAACATCCCCAGATTTTCCTGCAAGTTACATTTTTCAATTTAATAGCTATGTGACACGCATTTGACACATCTTTCCTGCAATATAGAATGTCTTCCCATCTTTATTTTCTGGGAAATATGTCTCTCCAGTGGAATCACATTTAAGACAGATGAGATGGAATCTGGATTTGTGTAATTTTGCACAAATAAGGATTGAAAAAAAGCTGCCTAAAATTCCTTCTGCTAAGCATCACTTAGTGCACATTATTCTCCTTAGGAATGAAAGAAGTTTCTTTTTCAAAGGTGGAATTTAAAGCAGTGTCTCCTGCAGAGAGGGAACTGTGTCCTTTGGAGGAAGCTCAGAAGCACTGTCTAGGCACCGTTTGGAGGAGACGCCTTAGCAGCTTTGAATCCACACACAGTGGATTTGAATTTGGCTGTTTGTTTCCATGTCTGTTTCTAGATGTCAGTGTTTTATTTGGCTAAGTCACCTGCAGGTCTGAGGGCTTCCACTGCCTGTGAATTGACATGTTCACCCTGAAATTCCCTGCCTTCCACTGCAGTGAATTGGCAAAGCACAGCGATAAATCTGTGGGTGTACCTAAAGAAACAAGAAGTGGCTTTTGGCTACATTATCATCTTCAGTGCTGTAATCTTAATATCGTCCACACAGTAATGTTTTTTTTCACAGCAGAAAATGAGAGGATCACAGAATGGTTTAGGTTGGGAGGGATCTTAAAGCCCATCCTGTTTCAATAAGAAGTGACAGGGACTCGCCAGGCAGGTGCAGAAGGGAGCTCGTTTATTCTAAAAAACCAGGACTTCTTAAGCAATTAGGCCTTTATCAGTAACATTCCATTAAAGCACAACAACCGTAATTCAACCAACCACCATAAACCACCGTGTGAACGTGGTGGTTACATAACTTGTTTTCTATGGTTATGTAACTTGTTTTCTACCTCTGTTCCAGCTGAGTCATTACCCAGAATCCTTTTCTACTTAGCCAAAGTAACAGGAGTAGGCCATGATTTTACAAAGGCAACAAGGCCTTCATTTTGTAAGGTTTTACCTGTCCGCAACACCATTCCGTCCCATCCCATCCCATCCCATCCCATCCCATCCCATCCCATCCCATCCCATCCCATCCCATCCCATCCCATCCCATCCCATCCCCCGTCATGAGCCAGGACACCTTCCACTGTCCCAGGCTGCTCCAAGCCCCAATGTCCAGCCTGGCCTTGGACACTGCCAGTGATCCAGGGGCAGCCACAGCTGCTCTGGGCACCCTGTGCCAGGACCTCACTATTCCAGACTGCTGGATGTACCTATCACTGAATAGTGGGAACAGCAGCTGTACGTGTGGGGAATCCAGGCCAGAAGCAGGACCAGTTGTGCAGTAGCTGGGATCACTCATCACTCATCTGGGATGAGACCACCCTTGTCCTTTGAGGAAAATTCTGTATTTGTGTCATAAGCTCAGAAAATTGTTGTCTAATTAAATTTATCTTCTTCTTTAGGCTCTGTAGTCTTTATTTCAGATGTTGCTTTGCAGTATCTGGGTTAGACCAGAATCACAAAAATGTTAAGGCTGGAAAAGACCTTTAGTATCATCCAGTCCAAACATCAACCCAGCACCACCCTGTTCACCACTGAAACATGTCCTCAGGTGCCTCATCCACTTGTTTTTTGAACAATTCCAGGGATGGTTGAACACACCCACCACTGCCCTGGGCATCCTGTTCCAATGCTTTACAACAGTTTCCATGAAGAGATTTTTCCTAATATCTAATCTAAACCTCTAAACTCCTTGTTTTCTTACAGCCAAAGCAACCAATGTAAAATATCTCCTCACACATTACACTGGGTGGGATCAGACCAGACAGATTTTGATAGGAGTTCAGATAACACCATCTGTTAGAGAAGCTCCTATATGGGATTGTGCATAGCAAGTGTTCATTGGGTATGTGCAGGATCTACTAAGTGTGTTCACTACTTTTTTTGTGTGTCTGAAGTTCTTGAGATCTTTTATTTTTAGCCAGGGAACGAATGTGATTGCAGGTTTTTTTAATGGTCTTTAAAAAAAGTTGAGTAAACAACATATGTAATTACTCTGTAGGGAAATATGGCTTAATTAAATCATGAAGTCATTCTATTAGCATATGCACCTGCTGCTTATGTGTCTCATTTCTTCCAGAAATAACCAAATTACTGAATGGAAATTGTTCTATAGTTCAACTACCTGGAATGTGTGCTTCAGTTGTTTGCCTTGTCCTCCTGCTGGTGATTTATTGTTGGCCTACTCACACTGCAGGACGGAGCTCTGCCGGGGCTTGTGAAAGGACACAGTTTGTCTTGGCTCTTTAAAATCCCCCAAAGCCAATGTAGTTTATATAGCCATTATCTGGGGGGGAAACCTGTTCGTCAGATGGGACACAAAAGAATATGCGGTCCCCTCGTGCACTGTGCCATCATCAAAAAGAGCTTGTGGAAAGAGCTTGCAAGTGCTTGGAAAAGTCGTGGCTGCTGTGTAGGGCTAAGCTTTCTTATTTTTTAGGGTATGCCATTGTAGTGGTTTGGTCCAAAATACTCATTACTGTTTATCTTCTGTGAGATAAGAATTAGGAGAAATGCAAAGCAGGCACCAACCTTGTAAGAATATAAAGAAGTTTATTAACAGACCTAAAAGAAGGAAAAAAAAATCATACCACACCTTCAGAACACTTCTCCTCCCCCCCACACCTTTCTCCCTTCTCCAACTGACAGTGTAGAAAGACAATCCTTGAGATGTTCAGTCTGTTTACCACTTCCATAACAACCTTGTTCAGTCCATTTAGAAAGAGGAGTCTCTCTTGCTCATGCTATGAAAGCATTATCACAATGAGACAGCCGCCCGGATTGGTTCTCTGCTCTCATGTGAGTCCCTTCCCATGACTTGCAGCTTTTCCTGCAACTGCTTTCAAGGGTCCACTCTTGAATTACTGGGGTATAAATTTAAAGTTGAGCCATTCAGAAACAAAAGTTTTCTTCACCCATCTCTGGGAGCATTTCGTCTCTAAGAACAGAGGCCCTTCTCCTTCCCTGGGAGCAAAGGGTACTCCTCATCTTCATCTTTAGGACTATCTCTGGGAGCATCTCTAGGAACTGAGGTCTTCTCCTTTTCCATTTGGAGCAAAAGTCCTCATTGCTTCCACCTCTCCCTGTTCAAACTTCTCATCAAGTTACAACTTCTTCAGCATCTGCCTATCTCAGCGCAGGTGCTTTTGCTCTCAAGTACAAGTTGAACGCTCCACCCCCCATGCCTTCATGAAATTACACTGGGTACTCTGATATATCATAGCTTTACAACAGAATTTCAGCTTTAAGCATCTCCTCTTTCTTCTCCCTCAGGTTTTCAGCTCTTCACAGCACTAAAAAGGTTAATCTCATCTAGGCCTTGCAGCTGGAATGTCGCTTATTTCTGTTGGTCACATGATCTTTGCCAGACAGCAGGGCAGCTTCAGCTGAATCTTGGCTGCACTGGAGAGGGGGGCAGGGCCGCTCCAGCTGCCCACAGCAGGGCTGTGGGGGGGTTTCCACGGGTGGAACAGGGCCCATCTGCTCCAGGATGGCTGTGGCCAGGCCTGGCCTGGTCTGAGCAGGGCCTGGGCCGGGCCTGCTCGGGGCCTGCACCCACCTGTCCCAGTGCCGGAAAAGAGACAGAGACTCTGCCTCAGGGTTCTGTTCTTAAGTGTGGATCACAGAAGTGGTCACAACTTTAAGTGGCTTAAAGAATTGTCCATATTCAAACTGGCCAGCTGATAGGTTCTGTCAGGTCACAGAGGAAGCTGTAAGCACCCCTTAGCAAGAACATCACTTCCGGGACTATGCTTGCTAACTCATGACAGCCATGTATTCTGACTAGCTTAATTATAATGTTTCAGACAAAATACTCCTGGAAAATTTGAATGTGATGGAATCACAGAATATTCTGACTTGGAAGGACCTGCAAGGATCATGGAGTCCAGCTCTTAAGTGAATGGCCCATAAAGGGATTGAACCCATGACCTTGGTGTAACTATAGCCCTGCTCTAAAATATGTCACAGAATGTGCCCAGATTGACCTGAAAAAGAATTAGAATGGTTAACTTGTAACATGATGGGATTTAATTCATATCACCTACTCTTGGATATTTTTTCCCTTTGTAATTTTAAGGTGAATGTAAAATACACAGAAGGGAGGAGACAAGAGGCAGTGGAGTTTTCCTTTCTTCCAAGCTGTGTAGGGCTGGGGGTATTTGCTTTAACTGCAGCTCTGTATCCTCAGAAGAGCCTTAAATAAACAGTGTAAGAGGTAGGGTCAGTATGAAGTGGTCCCTCCCCAGTGCTTCTTTCCAATTTCTGGCCAGCAGAACTGTGGAGGTTCTGGAGCTGGTGCTGCATTTAGAGTACTGGATTTAATAGCTGTCAGTATTTCATCCTTCTCCAGTTAGGTGCACAACCTTTTCGCAGAAGGTCACACTCTTTATTTATTGGTTTATCTTCATTTTTTATACTGAGGTGCTTTGAGTATTGTAGAGAATTTGACTCAGCTGTTTCCTACAGATTTATACAAGAAAACAGAGACAAAACCCAGCGTGCATGAGGTCTTGGTTTTGGTAAATACTATTCATACAGTATTTATTAGCTTTGTGTATTTTCTGGGGATTTTATTTGGTATTTTCTAGGTTTGTGGAGCCACCAGTATTCCAAAGTCACCCTCAAAATTTACATTATCAATTTACATTATTGTATTCCTTCTCTCATCTCTTCCATTTAGGAAATGGATCTCTATCCTGTTGTGATTGCAGCAGTGACAGCCAGCAGTGAAGAATAAAATGTTTACCTTCTGTGTTGGGTGTAATGTAGGTGTGTTGCAGACATCATTGGGGAATCTATCCTAAGTAGCAAATGTAGAAGTGACTCATATCCCAGCAGCCACCCCAGAATGAGATTAATGCTTTAATCCTGCCCCACAGTAAAGGCCAGGGAACATATTAGTTCCCTAATCATTTCAGGCTGTCTTTAACATGTCCTTGGTTTGTAAAACCTTACACAGCTTTGGTGTGGATTCTTCAAATATTGCCTCATTCCAAGTGTTCTGTTAAAACAACTGAAATTTGCTGATACACTGAAAATTTCCTTTTAATACTGATCATAGAGACTGAGCCATTTCTGTGGATTCATCTCTAGAATTCGGCTTTCAGCACAGCTCAATCCAAAGCACAGGCCTGAAGGCCTGACCTTTTTATAGGAGTGTTCTGAATCCTGATTTTTTTTCCCCTCTTAACCTGATGTTCCAAAGTATGTGGAGTGAAAGCTGGAATGATGGCATGGATTGTTTCTTTGTGGAGCATGCGCTTTGCCATTGGGGTTTAAGAAAACTCCAGAGTGTCTGGAGATGTTGTAGCTTGTGCAGTGTAGGTGGGAGATATAAAAAGGCAATCTAAGGGTTTGTGAATTGTGTATTCAAATCAATTGATTCCAAGATACTGCTTAAGCTCTCTGAAAAGCTATTTCAGGATAGATTTTCTTCATGAGCAGCACTCAAATTCCACTCAAATACATCTCAGTTGATAAAAAATTCAACCTGCAAGGGATGAGGGAACACTGAAAATGCCCTTCCATTAAAAATGGAAGACTTAATTTTGAGAAAGTTAAGAAATACGTGTGCTTTAGAAAATGAAGGTATTAATTTTCCTGTGCATATATTTAACACAACCTCATCTATTTACCAATTAATTTATTGTTGACTGTTACAAAAGCCAGATTAAATGACTTGAGTCACGCTTACATGGCTTCACACCACAGCAAGGGTGAACACAATCTTTCTTGCTGGGACAGTTATTACAGCTGGTGGTGGGGTCCGTGGCTGCGACCCAGGAAGAGATGACCGGTCCGGGGAGATGGTCCCGAAAGGAATCGCCTGCCCGAGGCCCGGTGTCTTCCTCTCAGCTGCTGGCAGAGGAGCCCTTGCAGAAGCTATCAGCTCTTTAGTGATTATCAGCTTGTGATTTCAGCTCAGCTCTGCAGGGCAGCCTCTAGGCCAAACCAGACCAGAGAGAGAGACAAGAAGACCCATATGGCTGGTTCTGCACGAAGGTAGCTTTATTGGGGGTTCCCTCCGGCGAAGGGAAGGCCAGTGACGAGCTCTCTCCTCTACAGAGGCGAACTGGTCTTTTATAGGGATACAGGGGATCAGCAAGGGGACCAATGGGTTACAGAGGGCCTGGGATAGACCAATGAATTACAGAAAGATCTGCATAGGGTCTCCCAAAGGATTGTGGGTCTACTTTTCCTCACCATGACTCAAAAGTCCTTTCCAGGGAGTCCTGCTGGGCGATTGCGGAATCTCTTATCTCAGCAGACATCCCTCCCGGGCAGTGGCTGGGCATATCCCACACTTGAGAGTTGTCACTGGACATTGCGTAACCCTCCTCATCTGTTTTTTGGACACCTTTCTTTTATGCTCCTCATTTCTATGAGAGAGGAAGAAATCTGGAACAGCTGCTGGAATTCTGGTTGGTCCGTGACTGGAATTAGTTACTGCCTGCAGTGAAACCCTCACATTCCAGGTAACCCCTAACTCCACAGGGAAGTAGGACCCCATGTCTGATCCCTCTTCCTCCCTCCCTCTTCAGCACCTGAGTTATGTTGGAGGGATGAAGCCAAAACATCCAGGAGAGGTGCTCTGGAGAGCAGGAGATGGGCCTTCCTTGGGGACTACCATGAAACTGTCACATGTGCTGCCAAACTGGGTAAGAAACTCTGAAAATGCATGTGAAACTTGTGCCAATTCAGGCTGCAGCCTGGGCAAGAGGAAAAGGCAACGGGAAGGTGTGCAAATAGTGAGAGATGATGGGGGGAAAGCATTTTCTTATTCAGAAGTTGCTGCTAGCACATGATTCAAATTCCCCACATTACCTTTAGATGGACAAATAAATAGAGGAATACCGTACTCCAAAAATGTTGCCCAACCTATATTTTTTCTAGTAACGTGGTATCATAGTGACTCAGCCTTTAATTTAGAAAAACAGGTCTTCCCAGTGCCAGAGGGCAAGGATAGATGGGATATTGGGAAGGAATTGTTCCCTGGGAGGGTGGGCAGGCCCTGGCACAGGGTGCCCAGAGCAGCTGGGGCTGCCCCAGGATCCCTGGCAGTGCCCAAGGCCAGGCTGGACATTGGGGCTTGGAGCAGCCTGGGACAGTGGAAGGTGTCCCTGCCCATGGCAGGGGTGGCAGTGGATGGGCTTTAAAATCTCTTCCAACCAAACCATTCTGGGATTCTGTGGTATTTAACAACTGTGTTTGCCTCACACAGAGGACCCTTTAAGTCCAAGCTTTTAGGTAGGCAAGTGAGTTAAATTTTTCCCTTTTGAAAGGCTGAGACATGTCATTGTTTCATTGTTGTGTGGGCTTAATAAGGGAGGAAAGTTTCTAGAAAAAGGAGTGAAATAAAATTTATTATGCAAATTTGGGGTATTCCAACACTGAAGAAGTATCATGGACAAAAATAATTGAGGGAGAAAAGAGGGACATGGAGGAATCTATTTAGTTGGAAGAAAATAACTACTGAACTTTTTAATAGTACACTTTACTCATCAGCAAAGTGCAGCCGAGGATGATGCTTTACTGCTGCAGTGGAATATGTCAGAAAAAGATCTAACTCGTGATTGAATACCTATGCAGGAGCTTTCCTGTGCTTTGTGTTCTTTTGTACTGGCCCTGGTGCCCAGTCTGGTGGGTCTGATGGGACCCGGGTAATCAACAACAGGTTTGTGTTGTGCTCTCTGGTTTTCCATGAGCTCCATCCCTATTTCCAGTGCTTCCCCGTTGCTGGGCAGCATGAATTAGCAGATGTATGTGGTGTCACCTCTCCAACTGACATCTCATTGCTGGAATTGTCACAGGCAGGGGATGTCAGCATTCAGCATCCTGGCCCCCTGCCTGCTGCTGACACCCCAGGGAATGGTCAGGATGACATCTGCACATTTGCTCACTGGCCAAGTCACTCATTTATCCAGAGGAAAAAGGGGAATTCTTTAAAGCTGCAAGTCATGCTGCAGCTTACAATTTTCTTTCCTGTCTACGATTTTCTTTCCTGTCTACAATTTTTCACCAAAAGGGCTTTAATGGAAAGTTTCATGAGCTGGACTGGGATGGGTTCCTCTCTTTGCTGCACCCTCCATACATCTGAACCCTTTCCTGGAGGAAGAAAAATGATTCTGACCATCAGACTTGGAAATTCTGCACAGATATCCTGAAATAGCGGGGGAATTGCAGTCTAAATATGCAGAAATAAGGTATGAAGCCTAAACTTCCATTTGGGTCTCCTGAAATTTCCTAAAAGGAAGAGACTGACTGAGCTTCAGCTGGTGGTGCATCCTGTCTCTGTTAGGAATATTGGGATGTAAGTGACCTCCAGAAGTACATTCCTCTCATTAGCTTTTGCAGATTTAATGACTGTCTTGGAGTAGAAGTCTAGACCTTACCTGGTAGCATTCAGTTAATTCAATCCACCTTTAAGCTCCCTGTAACTGAGATCCCTACCTGTACATGAAGACTACACTGCAAAGACTGTTCATTAATTTTTTCTGAGGTTCTCAGGTGTTATGATCATGGTAGGTTACAGAAATATTTTCTTTCAGGTCAGGTAACTTGACAAATGGCTGGTGAAAGTGTTGCCTGTGGTTGATACTCCAGCAAGAAAACACAGGGACAAGTATGGGTATTGTGTTCTGAAAGAACATGGCAAGAGAATGAGGTAAGAGATCATCACTTGTAATATGTGGTTATCAGAAATTACTAAACAGATCCACGCAGCGCTGCACACGTTAAATTGTGTTAAATGTCTGCTTTTTGTGGATGCCTCCTTCTGTTGGTGTTACTGTGACTACGCTGGAAACGGCTGTGTGCAAAGGAGGAAATGTGCAAACAGACACTCAAATGGCAAAAAGCAAAGGCAGAGATCATTGCTGTGCCAGAGGGAGGAAGGAGACAGTCACTATGCAAACACTGGGCATCCACATAGGGAAAAACCTCTGAGCAGTGACTCTCCCACACCCTTGGCCTTGGGAGCTGGGATGCTCTGAGACAGTGCAAGGTGCCTGTGCCAAGGTGCTGAACCTACTGAGTCAAGAAATACATTCTAGTTTGTGTAACCTTATGTCCTCTAAATGCACCTTCTCCTCCACCCAGAATCATGAGCCTGGAGCTGTACCCAAGAATTCGTGCCCCAAACACAAGGGATTTTGATTGTACTCAGCATTTACTGGCTATTGTGAGGTCTCTCTGGGTGGTCTTTGCCTTCAGCCTTTGGGTCCTCAGCAGACTTGCCTTTTCTAAGGTGTTTTGCTGCATTTGATTTTATTCTTTGTCATAATGAAATTGCAGGTTCAATCTGAAATATTTCTGGTGGCACATTTATTCTTGTATTAAAGACCAGATTTCTTAATGTATTTTCTGCCTCATTGTATGGGTAGTTCTTACCTGTGACTTTAGAGAGGACCCATTTGGTGGACAGACCAATTCTGCACAGCCCTTTTCATCTACAGCATACCTGAATAATGTGAAAATGTGTTCTTTTTCTCCAGCCCCTGCTCCTTGTTTCATTTCACTCTCTGTAAAAAACAAGGGGAGAGCAACTTTTCCTTCTCCTTGCTTAAGAAAGCCACCCAAGGCAAGGTTTTAGTGCTGAAACTCTCCTGACTCTGATATACAGGTTTAATGCTTTATAGTTTTTGCAAGAATAAATTGCTACCATGCTCCAAATGGTATTAACTTGGAGCTGTGCAGTGCTGAAATGTTTCTTTTTCCTCTCAGTGCGGTGCTCTGGAAGTTATGGTAGAAGGAAAGTTACCCTTAGAACCCATTTTGTCAGGATGGTGCTAGAACCCATTTTGTCAGGATGGTGCTTTCTTTCCAAAGCAGAGATTGGATGGTTTGTCCTGGTATTTCCATCTTCTCGTGTGCATAGCTCAGGTTTGGTGGTGCAGGGGATGGGCTGAACTAAAAGCTGGGGGCCAGGCAGTTTCTGTCAGTGCCGTGATAGGTTTCATAGCACCGGGGACAAACTTGGCTGTGAATTTTTCTTTTCAAACCACATGTCTGTATTAGTCTGCCATGCAGGAAGCAGGGGGTATTTTATAGCCATTTATAGACTGAATTTTCCCATGCTGGAGCCTGCATGGGAACGCTTTGTGGAATTTGCTGTTGAACTGCCTTGAATAGAAGGCCACTGCTGCTATTTGGGAAAGCTTTAAACTCCAGCTCATGGTGTTACAAAAGTGCAGGTTTCCCTGTGGCTTTGTCAGCCTCTCATCCAAAGAGGGAGCCCAGTACACCTTGCCCCAGTGCCACTGGAAGTGAACAGTGACATACAAACAGTAGAAGTGGCAGGATGTTATTCCTGGAGCAGAGATCCAAGCTCACCTCTGGTAATTGGTTTAAGTTTCTTCCAGTTATTTCAGCTGAGCAAGAGGCTGCGGGGAAGTGTGTCCTCCACATGCAGAGAACTTCAAAACCTGCAATGAGGCTGAGCATTACATCTTACTCCAGATAATTCACCCAACCTTCTCACCTTTTTTACTCAAACATAAGTATTTCAAGCCTTCTGTCAATATTAAATGACTCTGCACAGAATATGATGTCAAATTTTATGTTACTGTAGATATTCAAGGATCCCAGACATACCTGAAATGATCTGAAGTTAACAGATAACTATGATTCACCCATTAATTCTGCATTTCTCTGAAGTTAATTAATAGAAAGCATATTCTTTCTCTTTGAAAAGGGAAAGCTCTGGTAGTGATTTATGGCACATTGATTTTGCAGGTGTGTAGAGTCAGTGTTATCCTTTATTGAGGTAAATATTGGATTAGGGGTATGTTTCTTCTTGGCAATGGGAATCCCTGATTTTTTTAATGGGCTGTGATGTAGTTGCATACTAAGTGCTCTCCAAAGGTGATGTGCCCTGTGTGACAATGCTGTGAAGCTGCTTTCCCACACCTGATCTTGGCAGTCCCTGCCTTGCTGAACGTGTGAGGAAGGCAACTGGTTTCAGGACTGTGTTGTGAGGTACAAGTGACAGGAGATAAACCCCTGCCCAGCCTGTGTGTCACTTCCAGATAATCTGTCAGGCAGAGGTTCCTGGCTGCAGCTGTATCTGCACTGCAGCTCCCAGGTCTGAGGGGTGCACCCTCCAACCTCCCCTGCCAGTTCATGGAAGCCCTTCCAGCAGCACACAGACTCCTGTGGGACACGAAGGCTGGTCTCACAGCAAGTCTACAATCTAGTCAAAGTTTGGGGAGGTTGATCAGCTTGTTTCCTCCCTCTCCTGTTATCCAGCATCACTTTACCGATGGATGCAGTGTCAGGAATGTGTGTTTCTGCAGGAGCCTGCAGCCCTGAGCAGAGGCTCTGCTGCTGCCTCCTTCCTCTTTTTTTTTTTTTTTTCTTTTTTCTATTTTAAATATCTGGTGTTTTCTGGCCATAAGAGTTTTCTGAAAACAATCAATTATTTGATTATTTGCATTTCTCAAAGCATCTGCTGGACAGGTTTTCTTACATTCCCAGTTCTGGTATCTCAGCTGAATGTGGTTGTGTAAACATGCCTGTTTTGAAGGAAAATACAGAAACTGATTTGGTTCCAACTGGAAAAAATCCTCAGTAATATCTTGGGTGGAGCATGTGTATCCTTCTGATTACATTGGAGGGATGTTTAAAGATGATGCTGATTTTCCTGCCTTCCGCTGGGCTGGGTTCTTTGGGGGCTGTAGTCTGGAGGGTTCTCTGGAGCCTGTTCAGTGGGGGAAAAGAGAAAGGCAGGACTGCCTGTCCTTCTTCGCATGTAGATCCTTGCTTCAGAGAGAGAAACACCTACGGGCTCTCTTGCAGAAGTGGCTGCTGTCACTAGGGAAGAAAATAGGCAGCTGTTGAACAATCTCAAATTAATTGGACCCAAGGCTTTAATCACAGAGGATCTCTTCAACGGGTGAAGCAATTCCAGATCCATTAGGAAGTGCATTTGAAATCTTAACTAGGCTGAGGGGGAGCCAGTAAACATTGCTAGTCTAGTGATTGACAAAAAGGAAGGGAATGGCTGAGCAGGAGAAAAATTACTGGCCTAAATAAACTATTTTTGAGCACCTCCAAGATAATTAACCTCTGATAGGTGATCAATAAGAGGCAGCCGAGTTTTGTCAAAATTAAATTCAGTTTAAATCACAGCAATCAGATTTCTTCCAATGCTAATGCCAAAAGTCTTCTTAGAGGGAAAGCAAAGAGAGCCCTAGGCTTGGATTCCAGCAGTGAGGAAGCCTTTGGCAGCATTGTATTTGGCATTCCCATAAGGAGAATAACAGAGCATAGATAAATTAATGTAAGCTGGATGCAGCAGTCTGTGGTTCTTTTCTAAAATGCCAGGTCTCATCATAAGCCTGATTCCTTCAAAGCGTGGTCTTGGGACATTTTCCTGAATGCTGGAATAGCTAGCAAGTTACACAGTTGCAGATAATACTGGTTTTAAGGGGATACAAGAGTAAAATTCTTGATTTTAGAAGAAAATACAAGATTAAAAGGAAGTTGACAAGTTTGAAAAGCTGTCTGGCCTTAAATGAGAGGGGGATTCAGTGTGAAGCAATCAGGGCAGGAGCAATCATCTGCTCAGGGTCAGGCCAGGGGAAACCCAACGAGCTACGAATGCACAGAAGAGAATATGGAGGGTTTAATGAATCCTAAAGCAGCGATGCCAGCCTTTCTCAGGAGAGACAGACTGCAGGACTGAGGGGTGCTCAGCCAGGACAGTGCAGTCAGCTGTCCCGGTCTGAGATAAATTTGGAGGAACGTCCAAATTTGAATGGTCTCTGATAGAAAGCAGGTTACAACCACCCCTCCCCCACCAGTTTCGGGGGAAAAAAATTTTCCTCGGAGGAAAGTGAAGGAAAAAAACCTGTTCATTTAACACACACACGGGAAAAGAATAATAATGCTAAATAATAAAACCTCTCGGTGTGGAGAGAAACCTGAGAAGATTTTAGAGTCCTTTCTTTGGGCGTGGTCTCTCTCCCTCTCTCCTTTTTGTAGCTGGGGCGGCATAGGCCCCACTCCAGGCCAATGGTGTAGGGTCTCCCAGTGTGGTCTGAACAGTTCCAGAAGAGAAGAAGAAGAAGTCAAAGTCCCAGGGAAAAAAAAATTAACTCTCCATCCCTCTCTGGAGAAAAGGAGCTGAGAGCTGGGAAAAAGCAGGAAGGCGCTTGCCTCCACTCTTGCTGCTGCAGAAGAATGCTGAGGAGATGGAGTGACCTTGGAGTACAAACTGCTTTGAAAAGTTTGTCTGGCTTTTTTTTTTTCTTTCTCTCACACCCGGTTTTAAAGACACAGAAAGGCACAGGAATCATGTCTGGGCACAGAGTGGCGATAGGGGATACAACATCATAAAGTCCCCCCAAGACATCAACACAGCAAGGGACACAACTCGCAGTGCTGCTCTAGGGGTTGGGAGGACAGGAAAAATGGGACACTGGGGAAAAAGCAGAGGAGAATGAGTAGAAAGTTGAGAAGAGGAGATTGTTTCATCAGGAGTAGGCAGAATGTCACAGGTTAGCATAGCTCCGGAACTGATTTTCTTGCAAAGAGGTGCTTACAGCTTCCTCTATGACCTGACAGAACCTATCAACTGGCTAGTTTGAATATTGACAATTTTTTAAGCCACCTAAAAAAAGCATGACACGCCTCTGTGGTCTACATTTAAGAATGGACAAACCCCGGGAAAGCTCTCTCTTGCTTCCGGCCTTGGGGCAGGTAACTGGGCTTGGCCCTGTTCCACCCGCGGCCTCCCCAGCTCTGCTACGTGCAGACGGCGCGGGCCAGCACCCCCCTCCTCTCCAATGCGGCTGAAGATTCAGCTGAAGCTGCCCTGCTGTCTGGCAAAGATCATGTGACCAACAACAATAAGTGAAATTCCAGCTGCAAGGCCCAGGTGAGATTAACCCTTTTAGTGCTGTAAGTTCCCTCCAGAACGGATGGAGTCTGCAGACATTAAGTAAAGAAAGAGGAGCTGAAATCCTGAGGGAGGAAAAAGAGGAGATGCTTAAAGCTGAAATTCTGTTGTAAAGCTATGGTGGTGATGGACTATGATATATCAGAGTACCTGTTGTAATTTCATGAAAGCATGGGGGGTGGAGCGTTCAAACTGCACTTGTGAGCAAAGCACCTGTGCTGGAATAAGCAAATGCTGAAGCAGCTGTAATTTGATGAGAAGTTTGAACAGGGAGAGATAGAAGTGATGCGGACTCTTGCTCCAATCAGAAGGAGAAGACCTCTGTTCCTAGAGATGCTCCCAGAGATAGTCCTAAAGATGAAGATGATGAGGACCCTTTGCTCCCAGGGACAGGGGGAGAGCCTCTATTCTTAGAGATGAAGATGCTCCCAGAGATGGGTGAAGAGAACCTTTGATTTTGAACAGCTCAACCTTAAAATTTTACCCCAGTTGCTCAAGATTGGACCCTTGAAAGCAGTTGTGGGAAAAGCTGCAAGTCGGGGGGGGGGAGGAGACTCTCACATGCAAGCAGAGAAGCAACCCGGGCAGCTGTCTTGTGATGCTGAAGCCATGAGAGAATTTCTTGTGGAGATGGTCTCCATAGCACGAGCAAGAGAGACTCCTCTTCCTAAGTGAACTGAACAAGGTTATTATGGAAGTGGTAAACAGACTGAACATCTCAAGGATTGTCTTTTTACATTGTCAGTGGGAGAAGGGGGAAAGGTGGGGGGAGGAGAAGTGTTCTGAAGGTGTGGTATGATTTTTTTTTCTTCCTTTTAGGTCTGTTAATAAACTTCTTTATATTCTTTTAAGTTTTGTGCCTGCTTTGCTTTCTCCTAATTCTTATCTCTCAGAAGGTAAATAAGTAAGTAATGAATATTTTGGACCAAACCACTACACTAAATTGGTGTTTCTGCCTGGTTACAAACTGAACCCGCTACACTGACAAAAGCCATTCTACATCATCAAGGATGTAAAAGCTCCTTGCAAATGGTGTCCCCTGTTCTCAGTGCCCACAGCATGTCAGATTTTGGTGTTTAAAACACACCAAATGTGATGCAAGTTGGACACAGGGAAGAATCTTTGAGTGGCAAGGAGAGATTAACATTGGAGTAGGCTTGCAAGGCAGTCATTGAGGTCTTCATTACTTCACTGAGAAGAAAAGTTTCCAGCAGAATTTTTAGCAAGAGGAGAGACAACATCCCCCAGGAGTCCTTCTGATTGGGGTCAGTCAGTTTTCAGAGCAGGAGAATAAGTCAAGCGGCTTTTCAAGCCCCTCCAAGGTTCCATCCCTTTCAGATGCAGGGACACTAATTCTCAGCTGCATTATATATACAGGGAAATAGCTTCTTCCAAAGTCCATGGGACTGTGCCCTTTACCTCTCTTTTGTAAAAGGATACATGTGGCTGTTAGAGTGAACATTTTTGTTTCATTTTTTATGATACTGCTGGATGCATCGTTCTTTTTTCTCTTTTATGCTCTTTGAGATGTATTTTGCCAGTTTTTTGATGATGTATTAAAATTGCTAAGTGTTTCTAAAAGCTGTGGGGGTTTTTAATCATCTTTCCTTGGTTGCTTTATCTGTGCAAGTTTTCTTCTTTTCTTTTTACCTTATTTTTTTTTCCTGTATCAACTCCTCTGTTCTTTTAGTGGCTGTGCATAGTGTTTTCAGCTCCATGGGATTGCAGAAAAGAGAGGGAGCAGAGGAAAGCCAGTGCATGACGTAGTTGAGCCATTTCCTCCATCTCTTTGTGACATAATGATTTCTTTTTCTTCACCTCCCTTCCCTCCATGAACTACTTTTTTAGGATACTTCTTTGATACGTCTTAAAATGGTTTTTAAAACAGTGCCAATCATCATTAACGAAAGATCTTGGCACTCTTGCCTTGCCCAAAGGCTTTCCTACACTCGAGTTGCAATGGGATGTCTGTCCTAAAGAACAAACGCTGTGGAAATTCCTGGTGTGCTGAACAGGAAATGTGACAGATCCATCACACCAAGAGTATTATTTTTCATACCAGACCAGAATGGAAGGAACCAGGCCTTCGTGAGCACTGACCATGAAAGCAGATGTTCAGACAAACTGCCGAGTGGGTACAAAATGCTGATCACACACATGCACTCTGAAATACTGTAAATATTATCCTAGAGAAAATTATGACACATTTACATCTGCACAGCCTCACGCTGCTACTGTAATGCTTTAATAACAAAAGACTACAGTGCCCACGGTTTCCTTCCCACTGAAAATGGAGCAGACTGCAGCATATGCTTTCACTGATAGAAATTAAAAGTAGACTGACATTCATTATTAACATTTCATTTGCAGTTTAATTATTAAACACAAGAAAAGTCCTATTGTTTCTCTGGGAAAGCTAACTGCTTTCTGGGGCTAATGGCAGGAAAATCAGCTTTTTGTGCTGCTGCACCCTTCCAGGGCCCCCAGGCCCTTGGTAGCTTCTGGGGTACCCTGTTCTGCATTTCAGAGCAAGTCAAATATCTTTATTTCTCCAAAAACATGCTAACAGTAGTGAATAGGCAAAGGATACAAAATGTCTTGCTTTTTAGACAAGTTTCAGATACTCCTGGGGGATATGGAAGTGTTTTGTTGCTGGAGTTTACCCGAGTGTGCTCTGTGGGTCTGTGTGTGCTGCTCATCACACGAGTGAGGAGGCTGCAGGATGAGGGACACAGACAGGGTTTGGATTACATGTCTTGGAGTCCACAGACCATTGTGTGCTTAGTTTTAATCAGGGCTTTTGGTAGTGAAACAGCAGCACAGCCTGAACCCACACAGTTTCCGTGCAGGTAAATAGAGCTCCATAACTGAGACACGGTGAAGGAAGGCCTCCTGATTCCCTGCATCAAAGTCATCACACCAAAAAGTTGTCATTTTAGTGCACTGAAGTCAGAGATTTTAGACAAGCAGGATTCTGCTTGTAGCCAGTGATAGTGGGATAGCTAGTGCATCACCATCCCAAAAATCAGTATGGGATTCA
This sequence comes from Coloeus monedula, assembly GCF_965178545.1. NCBI lineage: Eukaryota > Metazoa > Chordata > Aves > Passeriformes > Corvidae > Coloeus > Coloeus monedula. The sequence continues at coordinate 2,468,097 of NC_138788.1, read as the reverse complement.
TTAGGATAATGCTCATTCACAATCAGTCAAAAAAGGAAAAGAAAATACAGCTTGGTTTTGCGATTGCCACAAGGCAAAGAATGTATTTAGACATCTCTGAGGGTCTGTAAAAAGTGGTTTCATTTTCCAGCACTGCTCGCCCCCTTTGGAGATCAGGGTGAGCTGTAGCAGGGAAATAAGATGTTTGTGTTGGGATTGCTTTCAGGGCAAGCCTTCAGTGCTCAAATACTTTGTTTAGCACAACAAGTCATTCACTTACTTGTGCATTCATTCATTCATTCATTCATGCATTTCTGAAAGGGCTTTGCTCTTCTGTACTTACTGTGAGATCCCTTGGCTCACTTTCCACTTTTATGAAGGGCTCTCAGGAGAAGTTTCAATGACAGCAAATACCACAGACTGCCCATGGTGCTGCCCCACCTGCAGATGGAGCCCTTTGGGACAGTTAAGGACAGGAGCAGCTGAAGTTTAATTCACAATGAACAAACCCCTAAAAAATATTTTCCACATCCTCAGCAAATGAAAACGGTGTTGTCTTTTAGATGCCATTTTGTGTTATAATCAAAGAAATGAGGGTATTTCTGGAGTTTTCAGTATCAGCACGTCAATTGACTTCATTTTTTTTTTTTCTATACTCAGCTAAAAAACTCTTGAGCTTTATTATTCTGAAATAATATTGGGTCTTGCAGCCTGGACTTACATGGGATATTTATATATGTGGCTTGGATGGCTGCCTATAATCCATATACTTCAAAGTGAATTTCCCAGCACTGGAGACAGTCAATGGCCTGCAGCATTATGGAAATATTTCTCCTTTTTTCTTTGCATATGAAGGGAGCTTTTAGAGGCAGCATTACTCCCATGGGGTCTTTGCCTGTGCCTCTTTAAAGAGGATGTTTCCTTGGATAGTTCTGGAGGTCTCTTCTCACCTCTCCTGGATTGTGAAATGTCACCTCTGGTAGTCTGTGTCAGAGCAGCTCAGGAGATTGTCTGGGTTGTAGTTGGGAGAGGTGTTGCTGGCCTGTCAAGCCAAGGGTGCTCACACAGCTGTTTTCCTGCACTTCAAGGCCCTGTTGTTCGAAGGTTGCTGTCCAGAACTAACAGGTACCAATGTTCAGAGACACAGGAGAAGTGCAAAACTGCATTTCCAAGCCTAGGGTAACTATCTAAATGTGTATCACATGTCCCAGAGTATGTACGGTGTGTATTACCCTCCCACTGCAAACAGCTGCTGCAGCAAGGGACAAAGAGCCTTAAGAAAATCACCATTAATGAGTTCCTGGTGCCTGGTTTTGTGTTTGGTGTGTGCAATAGAGCCCTGAATGAATCAGGGATCGATTCCATTTTCTCTAATTTAGTTGAATGCATCAGGCTGAGCTATAAATACTCCCTGTGAATTCCCCCAGTACCATTATTTCTTTGTTTACCAGTTGCTGTAACTCTCCTGTTAGAGATTAGTCACTGGAATGGGGGCTCTAATCAAGATACCAGGCTCTTAATTGGGTGTGCTGACTGTCATACAGTGCCCTCATTACCACTCCAGTGTATGCCAGCTTCATCTTCGAGCACCTTTAACAAGACAAATCAAGAGTCCCTCTCCAGATAAACTCAAGCCAGAGACATGGAACACTTGTCTGGGGAGCAGAAAGCCAATGTTTAAATCCTTGCTCCACAGCCTTAAGAGCCCTTGAAACAGGGTTTTCTTCAAGACCCAGATGTCATTAGTCCTATGGAGTTTCCATGTTCATCAGGCCTTTCCGAATTTTATTGTTGTTATTAAAATGCATGGCATTGAAATAAACCAAGGCTTGGGGAGGATTGGCTAATCTGCTCTTTTTAATGTGGGGGTTTTTTTATGTTGGCCTGGAATTCTTAACTACAGATGAACTTTAAAAATTATTTATTCACAAAGCAGTAATTTGAAGGGATTCAAAGTATCTGCTTTCATATCACTTAAGGGGTAATATTCTATCAGCCCAAGTTCACTGAAAATTTGCTGGAGGTTCATCTGGCATGAACCTTGGCTGCTTTGCCTTGGTTTTCAACACCAGCACTCTTGAATGCATTTGCAGCAGATAGAAGTTTCACCTCATGCCTTGGTGTATTAACAGTACTAATTAACTTACTCTGTAAACAAAAATGCTTGTAGGTGATCTCTAAATAGTCCAGCAGAGAATATTCATTAGGTGAAAATGTGTGAGTGTTTGGAAGGCTTAAATACTTACAGATATTTGCATGAAGCCCCTATGCAAATCCTACCCTGCAGAGTGTTATTCTCACAGTATTCCAATTCCAAATTCAATGTTAGATTTATTTAGGAAATTATCTGCATCATCAGAGGGAATAGAGGTGGCAGCAAATACACAGGTGAGGCAAAGTCTGGCAGTGAGGTGTCATGGGGGGCCAAGGCTGGGGACAGGGCTCAGGGGACAGCTGTGCAGGGGCCTGCCTCACCCAGTGCCATCCCTTCTGTGCCCAACTTCAGAATCCAAACTGGACAGAAAATTGGGCACATGGAGAGTAAAATGCCAGTCAAGCCAGGAACAGCACCCCAGTTTTCTGGTGTGAACTGCAAACAGTATTACCAGAAGCCAGTGAAAGAAACTGAGTTAGAAACACATAATGTGTGAGAGAAAACCATACCCATGGCGGTCTTTTATTGAGGTTTTATGTCTGCCTGTAAACAACAGATTGCAGGCTTCTTTGTACAGAAAATTACCCTCTTTGCGTGAATAACTTAGGAAAAGATAATTATCTGCTGCCCTTCATCAGTGCTTATATTTTGTAGTTCTCACTTGCTGGAGGAGCTGGACCAGACTGGGAACATTTTCTCAAGAAGCTGTCAGGATGCTAAAACTAGGCTTAATCAGGGAAAGGGAGCACTGTAAATTACATTCTTTGGTGAAGGTATTGCACAAAATAATAGTCACCCTGATTCTTCATCTAAAGGCTTCTTGATTTTGGTGTTTTAAATCCCTGAAATATTTTTTATTCTTCTTAATCTAGAAATTGTAACAGAGCAATTTAAAAGAGGACTGCAACTTTCCTGTATATAAAAAGATGTACCTTTGTTTAGGAGAATGCTTATATCTCTAACATATATCAAGAGATAAATGCTCAACACTTTCATAAATGTCAAAATACATTCTTTTGAATCACTGTCAAATTCTAGTTTCAGTCTTAAAGGAATTTCTGAAGGAATTATTTGGATTATTTCTTGATCTCAGGAAAATTATTCTTTTTCCTTTTTTATAGAGTTTTATCAAATAGCAGTCTTTTAAAACTTTTTTTAAAAAGGGGGTTCTGTGCAGATGTTGAGTGTAGCAAATTAGAATGGAATGTCTTGGGGTGACTTTATGATGTGTATCCCATATCGCTGCCCTATGCCTAGAAATTAATTATTGTGCCTTTCTATGCTTTTAAACTGAGCCTGAGAGGAGGAAGGAAAAACTGAGCAAAACTTTTTCAAAGCAGTTTGCAGCTCGTTCAAGGTCACACAGAGATAGTGACTTTTTTTTCCCAGCCAGCTTTCAGCCAGTTTTTTTTTCTTTTCTTTTCTTCTTTCTCCAGAAAGAGACTGAGAGTTGAACTTTTTTTTCCTTCCCTGGAATTTTGGCTGGAATTTCAGATTTTTTCCCTTTTTCTGTGGACTGCTTTAATATCAGAACACATCGGGAGGACTTTCCACCGAGCACAGAGGGCCTGGCCCTGGGCCAAGCCCCAGCTCTGAGGAGACCAAAGGGAGGACTCTAACACTTTCCCAGGTTTTTTTCTTCACAGCAAAAGATTTTATTATTTAGCATTATTTTCCTTCTCCCATGTGTTTGTTAAATAAATAGTTTTTATCTCTTTCACTTTCCCTCGAGGAAAATTTATTTTTTCCCCGAACCTGGTGGGGGAGGGGTGGTTGTGCCTTTTCTCAGAAGATATATCTCTAAATTTGACCAAACCGGAACAATGAGGGACTGATTCCTGAATCAGGGGCTGTCAGCGTGAGCTGGTTTAGCTCTGTGCTGTGTAGGGGAAGAAGCCTCTGGAGCAAACTGTCCATGTCCATGCTGCACTGAATTCCACCCTGGCTCTCCCCTGGTGGTTCCAAGGTAATAATAATTATTCTTTTATGAATTTCAAGATACATGTTGGAGTTTTCAGAGTTTTCTTACAGCACAGTGCCAAGAGCCCTCGCTGCCTGCGCTGCGGTTCTGCAGAACTGGAGAACTGTGTAGGGCAGAAGGAGTTAAACCACGCCCATTCCTGCCCATACCATCCTTTGGGAGTGATCCGTAAGTAAACGAAAACCTCGATTTGCCCAGGAATTGTGGAGAGGTCACAGGATCACAGAATCACTGGGGTTGGGAGGGACCTCTGGAGATCACCCAGGTCAAACCCCCTGCCAAGGCAGGGTCATATGGAGCCAGTGGCACGGGAACGCATGCAGGTGGGTTTAGGTTGTCTCCACAGAGGGACACTCCAGGACCTCCCTGAGCAGCTGTTGCAGGGCTCTGCCACCCTCAACATAAAGATGTTTTTACTCATGTTGAGGTGGAACTTCTTGGTTTTAGTTTATGGATATTGCCCCTTGTCCTGTCTCTGGGCACCACTGAACAGAGTCTGGGATCAACCTCTTGGCACCTGAATGACAGGTTGTTAAAATAGGCTGTAGTAGGGACAGGGACAATGAGCTGCTCTGAACAGCTGACTCTGGACAGGAGCCCAGGGGGGCACAAGGCCAATGGCCGCTGGGCTGGGCCAGCCATGGGGTGGCCACAGGCCCAGGGCAGGGCCCGTCCCCTGTGCTGGCCCTGCTGAGGGACCTCAGGGCTGTGTCCAGTTCTGGGCCCTCCCGGCCAGAGAGCCCTGGAGGGGCTGGAGCGTGTCCAGGGCAGGGAACAGAGCTGGGAAGGGTCTGGAGCCCCAGGAGCGGCTGAGGGAGCTGGGAAAGGGGCTGAGCCTGGAGCAAAGGAGGCTCAGGGGGGACCTTGTGGCTCTGCACAAGTCCCTGACAGGAGGGGGCAGCCGGGGGGGTCGGGCTCTGCTGCCAGGGAACAGGGACAGGACAAGGGGAAACGGCCTCAGGCTGGGCCAGGGGAGGCTCAGGCTGGATGTTAGGAAATATTTATTCACCAAATAAGTAGCCAGGCAGGAGTCCCCATTCCTGGAAGTATTCAAAAGATGTGTGGATGTGGCATTTGGGGACATTATAATGGTGAACATGACCATGGTATTCAGTTGATGGTTGGACTGTAGGATCTTAGAGGTCTTTATGGAATTCTGTGATTCCATAAATCAGTTGACTGGTGGAAGGCTGCGGTGTTGTGTTCATACCTGAGTGGTAGGGACATATCCACTAGCACTGAGGAAACAAAAACATTCCAGAAAGAGTTCCTTCAAACAGAAGCTGTGAGGCAACCTGCTGATGGCAGCGGACAAGTTGCTTTAATGTCATTGTACCTTCCTGAACTTTCTGTGGGATTTTGGAGAGTGTTGTCACGTTTGAGGGTGGCTCAGCCCCTGCCAGGGTGAAACTCCATGGCTCCTCACGGCTCTTGCACACAAAGGCAAGTGGGCACGCTGACTTTGAAACAAAAGTGTTGGTGCCTGCATGTCCCTTTTTGCGTGTGCCAGTGCTGAAAACAAATCCAGAGGCATTTTTCAACAGTTTGGCCCATAAACTTTTCAGTTTGTGCAAACCACAGGGGATGGTGAGAGAGTCTAGATTAATTTTGAAAACTTGGCATATGAGATTCAGCTTGCATAAATTTAAAGGTAATGTGTGCTGGCAACAACAATACAAATCTCTCATGCTGCCGAGCTTTAAACTTTCCCCTTCCTCTGAGAAAAAGAAATTCTCATTGTTACTGCTAAGCCAGCAAAGTAAAAATCCCTCCAGAACATATCAGCAGTAGGAAAAAGCAAAAATTACATCTTCAATTCATTAGGGAATGGAAAGGAATGCAGAGAAAGTTAAGTTTTTATTGTCAGTGACAGTCACGAGCCTTTGTTTGGAATGTGAACTTCACACAAAAAAAACCAGAGATAATTCTGCAGAGATGCAGAGGACAGCAAGGTTGATGCTATGTTCTTGGAACACTCCTTTGCAAGTTCCATCTTAAATGGGAAAAAACAAAAAAAATTAGCCTGAATTACAGGAATCTGTCATAATTCAGTGTAATTGACGGCAGGCAAAGAAAGTTAAATTGAAGGAGTATTTCATTAGAGCACACAAAGCCAACTCATGAAGCTGGTAGCCAGGCAGGGTGAGAGCTGAACATTATAGCGGAGTGTTGTTGCTGGTTTTTGGCTAAGGCTGGCAGGGTTTTTGTGCCCAGCAATAAAAGGCACAGTCATGTCTGTATAGAGGGGATCAAAATGAACATAGCTGAATGCAGGATGGAGTAGAATAAATTGAAGATAAGATGCTTGCCACAAGTATTGGCAAATATGTTTCCTCTACAGAAAGATGGGAAAAAAAATTAACACGTTGTTGTTCCCACTGCATTATTCCCACAGCCCTCCACTTTTATCCTATTGTTACCACTTTTTCTACATCTCTATCCCCTCCAAAAAGGAGTTTGTTTCTCAGAGAAGCTCCACATGAGTCACATGGTTCCAAGTGTTTTGTCCTGTCAAAAATGCAGTTGTTCTTTGAGCTGTGAGCAAACAATGACTGGGACGGTGTCATATTCATGGGGCTGCTTTATTTTGCTTCACATCAAAAATATCTAAAGGCAACAAGCAAAAATCATCTTTCCGAATGTGTTTCTGGAGGATGGGCTTTTCCTCCTGTAGGATTCATGTGCTTGTTGGACTTTACTGTTACTGTTTTCCTAATTGGAGCAGATTGGCTTTTGCACCTTCCTGAGGAACACTTATTTCAGTTCATATGGGAAGAGGATTTCTCCCTGCTTCAGCTTGCTTCCTATTTCCATAGCAGCTGGGAATAAAGAGCAGTGAGTTCATTAGCAAACTTCACACTGACTCTGTATCACACATCAGCAGTAACCGCAAACACAGAGGTGAACCCAGTCTCTCTCCCCAAAATCCCAGGTGCTAACAGGGTAAAACATTCCACCAAACAGAGGCTGGTGAACCACCAGTGACACTGACTGGGTGATCAAAGGGAAATAGGAATGTTTGTGCTGGGGACAACTGGACACTGTGCAGCTTGAGCCAGAATTAGAGTTTTTGTTTTGCAGTAATGAATTTTCATGCATACACTGAAAGTCATCTCCTCATGTTGTGATTTCTCCTAAATTCCTCCAGCTAAAGCCACAGCTGAAGGGAACATTTCCACAAAACCTTGGTGTTTGATCCCTAGGTCTCTGCATGCTGCCCTGAGCAACCTTAGTTCACTAAAAGAAATCAAACCTAGCAAAATATATAAGTAAATAATACTGCTGTATTTGCATGATAGCATTGATGTACCATTAAGTGCAATAAGCAGGGAATCACAGAGTCCATGAGGTTGGGAAGGACAAATCCAGCTCCTTCTGCACTGCCAAGGCCCCCACTAAACCAGGCACACAAGTGCCACCTGTACAAGTCTTTAAAATCACCCCAGGGATGGTGACTCCTCCACTGCAGCCTGTTCCAGTGCTGGACAAACCTCTGGGGAAGGAGTTTTCCTTAATAGCCAAGGATAATAATCACAGGATATAACAGAAAGATGTGGGGGAAGAAGCCGGAGAATTCTGAGGACCTTTACCCTAGATAGCATTGTGGATTAAAAACTATACTAAATTGTCCTTAAATTTGGGACCACAAAACTAAATGTACAGAGAATAAACATTTCAAGGAGAGGAATGTGAAACAGAATTCAACTGAGCTTGTGGCTGCACATGGAAACATGGAAAATAACATGAAACAAAATGGAGTGGTTTAGTTTTTAGTACCACCCATTAACATATTCCCGTGTTTCCTTGGAGTTTAAATTGTACTGAGCCATAATTACTGAGTAAATACATATTTAAAATGAATTCAGTTTGGGGCAAGCTTTGGCTAACTTTTTAAGCTACAGATAAATTGAGCATCTGAGGGCAAAGAAATTCATTATTTTGTTCGACTAAATGTCAATTCTTCTTATAGGATTGTAACGGTTTTAAATTGAAGTCACAAAATTATGAGAGAGTGATTAAAAGATTTGCTGTCATCAGATCAAAATTTAGGGAAATACTTTAAACTGAGGAATATATTTTCAGGTCAATGAACAGGGTAATGGTTGAACACTTTTCCACTCAAATATAATTAGTGTTTATGAATTATTAATTCAATCAATCAATTTGTTGCGCATTAATTTGAAGAACTGTGTGGAAACACGTGTAATTCCTACTTCCCTCGATGGCCACTGAGAGGTGGGGACTTGTCTAGGAAGATACTTCAGAAAGGAATGAAGCCCATAGAAAATCTTCTAGTTCAACCCCAAAATTAGAAAAACGGAGGATCCGTAGGAGGAGCCGTAGGAGGAGCCGTAGGAGGAGCCAGCCTGGTGAGTACATGTCCCGTCAAATAACACAGTCTTTCTTTACCCCATTTTTCCCCTCCAGCAGAGCAATTCTGGCCTCCGGCCTTGTAGCTCGTCTGATTTCTCTCCATTCTCACGGCCCAGGTCACTGAGAGATGTACGAGGCAGCACTGAAAATGGGGTGATGGCAGCAACCACTGCACATTCACATGCTCTGGTTGTCATTCAGAGAGTTGAAGCAGTTTTTTCATACAGAAATATTCAGGTAGCTATTTCCATTTTTTAATCTTTTATTTGGAATAGAGCCTCAATGTCTCATTTGCTTTGGTAGAAAATGTTTTGGTGTCTTCTGTGTCACTCCAGGGAGTAGGAAACACTCCATGCACTCCTGTGGCCAAAAGGGGAGAGGCAGCGAGGAGTCGAGGTGCTGGAAGGGAGGGAGGGAGGGAGCTCCATGTGCTGGACCAGGCACATCAGCATCTTCTCCAGGCTGAGATCAGGGATTCTTCTCCTGCACTGAGCTGTCAGCCTGTTTCTATGGTGATCTCCAAGACACTGATGGATTTGCTGTGGTTATGTAACACATTCCAAAAAACCTCAACATAACCACTGGGTTCTTTGAATGCTGTCAGTGGTTTTGGGTGTAGCCTGGACATTAGGACAGACAATGGGCTTCATCTGCTTACATGTGAGCAGGTGTTTGAATAGAAGCAGAGAAGGGCCACGTGTCTGAGGTCAGCTTTCCCCTCATCTGGTCACTGCTGCCTCTGGGCTGACCAGCTGTGACACATCCTGCTGAAGGCTTTGCTGCAAATCTGCTGGAGATTTTTGGGAGAGCACTGATTCTTGCACATTTGCTCTCATGGATGTGAGCTGCCAAGCGCATAATCCCTGGGCACTCCATTTCACCTGGCTCTCTGATTCTCCTTTTGCTTTCTGGCTCTACAGCGTTGCACCCTAATCAAACTGATTACACCTAGTGTTCTCCCTATGCCTTTGTCAGAATATCCTTCCCTTCCCTTCCCTTCCCTTCCCTTCCCTTCCCTTCCCTTCCCTTCCCTTCCCTTCCCTTCCCTTCCCTTCCCTTCCCTTCCCTTCCCTTCCCTTCCCTTCCCTTCCCTTCCCTTCCCTTCCCTTCCCTTCCCTTCCCTTCCCTTCCCTTCCCTTCCCTTCCCTTCCCTTCCCTTCCCTTCCCTTCCCTTCCCTTCCCTTCCCTTCCCTTTTCATTGTAGCTCACACTGTATTTGGGGCAGGTCCTTTTTTTAAACCACACTCTCCTTTCCCCGCCTCCCTCCCTGCACACGCACACCATCTGCCTGGGTTTATTTGGTTCCATGGAAATGTCATCTCTCTTTTAGAGCAGATGGATTCAGGTGGTTCCTGCTGGAGTTAAATGCCAGGGAGGGGACTCATGCTGTGCAGCCGTGGGGGTGTGGCAGTGTCCTGCCATGTGGCAATCCATGCCACACACACCAGGGGGCACTGCAAAGTCCCCTTGTCTCCCCTTGGCAATGAGCAGCAACAGAGGAAAAGCTCAAACCATTCAAACCATCAGTAGCTGGGGTTGTGATCTAAATTGCAGGCTAAATGCTTGGATGTTTGGCTGTCTTGGAGGTCCTTTGCCTCCAAAATGCTTGCTTGCTCTGCAGGTTGCCCTGAGAATCTACATCAGAAATATTTCTAATATCTGTCACATATGTTTTAAAATATATATTATTAAAATATGAATTAATCAGTGTCGTCATGGCACATACTTGCCACACTAAATGAGCAGTGAGGCACACTCCTGGGTTTAGCTGTAGTTAGAACATTCTAAAGTGGATCTACTGCTATCAGTCTGTTGATGGATGCTCCTAAGTTTCCGAAATCCTTTGAAATGAAAATGAGGCAAGATCTGAGAGGAAATACAGATGGACAGACAGGACATAGATACACCTCTCAAGGTCTCCGTGAATGTGCTGCTTGACTAGATTGTTTAGATGGCCAATAGCTGTACTAAATCCAGCTGCTCTTGGGTTCTTGCTTCCTTAGTAGATGCCGCATTCAGAATAGGAATTATCTTTCTTCTCTTTCTCCCTTGTGAGTACTTTAAATGTCCTTTAGTGCCCTTCCACCAAAGCTCAAGGCCACTGCTCCCAGCAGCACTGTGTGGCTGCCGTTACGTGCCATCACAATTTAATGTTTTGTAACTACCCAGTTTTGTACATTTAAAAGAAGAATCTTTTCCCTATTGCCCCATCCAGCCTGGCCTTGGACACTTCCAGGGATCCAGGGGCAGCCACAGCCTCTCTGGGCAACCTGTGTCAGGGCCTCCCCACCCTCACAGGGAACAATTTCTTCCTAATGTCCAATCCAAACTTTCCCTCTTTCAGTTTAAAGCCAAAATATGCTGTACCTGTGATCCAAAAAGGGAAATATATACAGGGCTAAAAAAATAATTTCACATTCCACATCGCCTGCATTAAACACACAGCCTTAAATTAACCTCCATTCAGGAGAAGGAAGATTTTTCTAAAGGATTGTTCATCCCCCATTAAATTGTTCTCTCTGTGTCAGGTGAGTTGGGTTACCCTTCCCATTCAGCAGTGAGTAACTCTGAGTGGTTTTGGCTGAATGTTTAATCTGTGGATGGCTGAAGTAAGGCTCTGCTCATGGAAAGGAGGAAAATTCCTATGGATGTGAACCCTCAGGTGTCTCTTTCTGGGGAAGGTCTGACCCACAGCAGCGACTGGGGAGCTGTTAGAAACAGGAAAGTCCCACTGGCACCACTGGGGTGTGGAAGGAGATTGGGAACATGTTGTGCAGGGGAGTCGTGGGAGCTCCAGGCTGCCAGCAGCTCCTCTGGGGTGTGGAAAGCCAGTGCCAGACAGGGTGGGAATGCAGATGAGCAGGGAGGTGTGGGAGGTTTTCCACCCCTCACATGCCAGGCAGGGATGGCTGCACCAATCATGCTTTTCCCAGCCTCACCTGCTGGACTTGCTGCTGCCTTTTTCCCCCATACTCCACAGCCTCTGCTTTCTGTGCATGGAAAAAAGACAGTTATCTCAATATTCTTGTTTTTCCCTGAGCTTCCTTGTCTCACTAAAATGAGAAGTGTTAGCAGAGGAAGATGACAATTTTCCATGGAAACCAGTGGAAAAGGAAGCAGGCTTCAAAATAGCCTCCCCACATACACTTGAGGCATCTCAGTGCCTGTTGTGTTCATTTTAGAGATGGAGACCCAGACACAGCATGACAAATGACACGCTTAGTGTCATCCAGCATTGAGAGCAGGAAGCTGAGGGCTTGAATCTCTGCTTGTTGTCCTAGTCACAGCTCCTTCTTAGTGTTTTTTGTAGGTTTTGATTGAATTTTTAAAACATTTGGCTTTTTTCTTTGCAATATATGCTCCAGCCTGTTTTGTGGCTTTTCTGTATGAGTGATAAGCATTCACTCACATGAAAAATAAAGTTACTCATTGTTTTACAAATAACTAAATCATGTATTGAAATGGGGGGATGGAGCAGGATTTAGGGAAACCAGGAATTGTCCTGTCTTATCATAAAGCAGAAAATGAGCTTTGTTAAAACGGAGGCCCTGTCTAGACTGGAAAATATGTTTGTGGGTGCCCCCAAACTGGATGTTGTTGTCCATGATGGCAACACCTCCAGGCATGAAGGTCCCACCTGGTCAAAGAGAACAGGTTCCAGCTGGACAGGTTCCTTCATGTGAATGCTACTGTGTTGGCGTCAAAAGTGTTGTGCTTGCCTTCAGGCAGTGAAGAAATCACCGTGGAATCACGGAATGGTTTAGGCTGAAAAGGATTGCCTTGCCATGGGCAGGGACAACTTCCACTAGGCCAGGTTGATCAGAACCCCATCCAACCTGTCCTTGGATGCTTTTAGGGAAGCCATCTCTCTTAACTCTTGTACTGTGTTGGAAAATGAACCCACCCCATGCAGACCAGTCCTTACTTTTACTCAGAGATTGTTTTGGAACAGCTGTCTCCAAATCCTGCTCACTGTAGTGCTGCAATCACTCATCTGGATGTTTTCAGCTTTTCTGCTAATGATAACCAGGAAAGAAATAGCCATTTCTTCCTACAAACTGATGCTGAACTTTACATTGTCGTAGGTAATTATTACCAGGATGGATTTTTTTTTCATACTTTTAACAGTGATACAGAGGGAAAAATAAAAAGAATTTAATTCATGTTGAATCTTTGTTGCTACACTGGAGGATAAAAGCAAGGATGCTGTACAACCAGCACTGTAAACAATGTTCAAAGCTTCTTAAATGCTGAAAAGAAGCTTGAGAGTTTAATCATTTAGAGAAGCGGTTGTCTTTACAGCAGATAAAATATTTCCTGCTACAGAGCACACTGAAAATGCTCATTCTCACAATAGGATCATTCAGATGCAGCTCTGTCTTTTAATGTTGTTACAACAGTGCTGAAGTGTCACTGCTGACACAACCCTGTGTCCATGACCCAGGTCCTGGCCATTGTCCCTGCATTGCCTACCCCTGTCATGGGGATAAGGTCTGAATGTGCACAAGAACTGCTGGGGGAAGAAGCAGGCTTTGACCAATTTTTTTTTCCCCCAAACAGGAAAAGAAATAGAAATTAAATAAATAAATTCTTGGCTTCAGCAAGTACAGATTACATAAACCCGAAGTGAGTTGTATTTAAACACTTTAAAATAAGTTCCATGATGCTTTTGCTGGGGCCTTTTAACTCTGAGGTCTGAGGTAACAGGTGCAGTCACCGGAGAAGAACTCCATGATAATGTGTATTGTAAAATCTCAACTGACCAGACCCTGAGGTGGCAGATGCTTTCATTCCTATTGATAAAAATCCCACTAACCGTCTGCTAAAAAGGGCTGGTTTTTATCTGGTAATCAGGAGGGGGCAAGCTCATCTCACTGAAGCCTTTTGACATTTCTGGGTTTCTAAGTGCTGCTGAGCCTGGAAGAGTCTCTGTGTTGGAGCTATTCCCTCTGATTTTGGCTGCTCAGATTTTGATGGTATTGGGGCCTGGTTACTCTTTTTCCTCCAATTACACTGATTCCTTTCTTATCTTACTGACTTAGGACTGATTACTTTGTCTCCTGTCATCATCAGAGAACAGCTTTTCCAGTGTCTTGTTGAATCTTGAATCTTATTATTGATCCAACTCAAAAGAATATTTTTGATAGTTTCATCTAAATTTTTTGTTTAATCTTGTCTTTACTGAAGTCACTGAGTAACAGTTCTGGGAGCAACACAGAGATGTTTCCTGTGGATTCCTATTTCCAGGCCAAGCTCCTCTATCAGTGATGAGCACTGATGACAGCTTCTTCTTCTACTGGACTCTCTCGTTGCAAAAAAATTGTGCAAACCTGAATGCTCTTGAATCTCAACTTCTCTTTCAGTTTGCTTGCAATCAGATGACAGATTGCAAGATAACCAGGTAGGAAATGCCATGCGCCATGATAACACCAGCCTTTTTAGCTGAGCTAAAAATGACTGCTGAGGGGTAATGAGGCGTAATTACAAACGTGAGGGAGATCCATGTTGTTTCACTGGGAATGTGGTTCCTGCTGATGCATGGCTGTCTGCAGTGTGGATACTATTCCCAGGAAGCTTCCTGGAGCTAACTACAGCTCAACTATGCACTCACTGAGAATTGTGATGAGGGGGGCTTTTTATTGTTCAATATAATCCACCATCAATGTAATTTGGCTTTTTTCTGCAAGTCATTAGCATAATAAATTGCCTAATATGCATCTTTTATTGTGGACTAATTCATCCTTTGAGGGGGGGGAAAAAAGGCAATCACTGGTGTCAAATCCTAAATTAAAGTAAGCTTGGGAATGTGTTTGGCAAGATAATGCTGATGAAAGAGAGAATCTGAACCCCAGCTAAACCAAAAATCATTCGCTGAGCTGCAGCATTTACAGTAAATAAGCACAGTGCTTACAAATGGCCTGGTTTCGCTACCCAAGCAATGAACAGGTTTGGTTTTCAGGTTCAATACCACGGCCCCTGTGCACTTGTTGGGCTGTCTTTTTCATGAGCCTTTGTCGTGTCAGTCTGCACAGATCTGATTTGAAAGGATGTGAGGCTTTGGACACAGCCTCTGCTTTGCTGGGCACTCCTGTCATCTTTAGCAAATATCCTCACATCTGTTAGAAGTGAGCAGCAGTGGTGAGGCTGAACCAATATTTGATCACCCTTACAACTGGCAGTGCATGCCTTTAATTAATAAGAAGCTCTTCCTCATCTGTTTATCTTCCACCTCCAAAAGCTCAGCTGAGCAGCACAATCTAGTGGAATACAAAATTACTCCATCACAGGGAGAGTCATCTCCTCGGCTGCTTTGCAGCATCTTCTCCTACATTTGCTTCCTATTTGAAAATGTAAGAACACATTAGAAGTGGTTGTCTCATGAAGGAAATCGTTGTGTGTAGAGCTATTAGAACTTGTAAACAGAAGTTTCTTCTAAAGTGCTCTGTGTCCTGCAGACCGTCTCAAAAAAGGGAATGAATGTGTATGGAAAGGCTGTTTTAGCTCTTCAGATGAATTCTTCTTCCTAGGAGATTGTTCAGGAATCCATGTCTACAAACATTCTCTTCCAGAAGAGGAAAAAAAAAAATTGATCATAGAATGGTCTGGGTTGGAAGGGATCCAGAAGCTCATTCCACCCCTGCCATGGGCAGGGACACCTTCCACTGTCCCAGGTTGCTCCAAGCCCCGTCCAGCCTGGCCTTGGGCACTTCCAGGGATGTGGAGTCCACCAGAGTAAACTGGGAATTGCTCTCCATCTTTTTTTATTTTGAAAATATTCTGCTCCAAATTGTGCTTTTTTCCTGAACTCCCAAGCAATAACTCTGGTCAGAACCATGTCATTACTGCACCACCCACCCCAAACTCCCAGGAACCCCATGTGCTTCAGGTTCAATTCACGCCACCATTTCAGGTGGAAAAAGGCACATCATTCCTGCTGTGGCTCCTTTTGGAAAGATATCCAAAGTCCAGTCCTATGCCCAGGAAAATCATTGGTGTCTCACCTGCTGGGCCTTGTACTGGAGAAGGTATCCCTGCACACAGCACCTGCCTCAGGTACTTTTAATATTGTGTGCACCCCGTATCCATCCCTGTCCAGATGTCCACGAGCTCTAAAATAATCAGCCTTTAATTTCTCTTGTCTTCCTAGAAGAAGAAAAAGGTTTTTGGTTAATAACTTGCTTTTGAGTGAAACATTCTGGAAATATGTTCCCTACATAGACAACAATCTGTTGTTTGAAATACAAAACAAAAGGCCTACTTTCGTTGTAATACTCCCTTCCAATTTCCCCGCAAAAGCAGCAGAAAGGGTTTCCATGAGAATAGAAACTTTTTTTTCAGTGATACATCCAACCTTTGGGGATTTGGGCGTGTAGAGAGTGTTGTTAGCTTTTATTCCAACCTGATAGTTTAGTGGTGAAGAAAAGGTAAGCACTTCTTAGGAACTCCCAGCTGAGGGTTAGTCTGCAACATCACTCCTCACTTCAGTGCCCTTAATGGCTCCTCCAACTTTGCATTTTGGAGGAGAAAAGATCACTCTTCTCATCCATTTCCACTTAGTGAGTCACCCAACTGTTACACTGCTCTACACAGGATGAGGAGATGGGAAAGAAAAGCAAAATCAAAATGCACCTGCAAGAGCTGTTTGCAAATGACGCTGCTCAGTAAAATGACCTTCACACAGAGAGAAGAAAAACAATGTACAAATGGTCATTAAAAAGCTTCATTAACAGAACCCTCCTTGCCTGCAGTGCTTTTAGGGAGGTGTTCAGGTGACTTCCTCTGAATCCCACTGCCCCACTGCTTTTTACCCTCACTTGCGTATTTCCTGAGGGTAATTTTTCTGCTCATCTGCTCATCCAGCATGTCTGGCTCTGGCTCCTCCAGGTCCTCTCACATTCCAGCTGGGTGGGCTCTGATTTTTCTGTGTTTTTGTCAAGGAAGCTGAAGGTTTTCAGGACAGGATTTTGTTTAATGAGACAGTTTAACGTTGATGTCTTGTCATACCTACTTTGGTGGCTTTTTTTTTGTACTTATATATCTTACAGTCACTTGAGGAATTTTATGCAAATAATTTCTTCAGCTGCTTTTCCAAACTCTTTACAATTATGAAATATAATTTTTGTTGTATTTTGTTTTCTTCCCAGACTTTCAGATTTTTCCCTGGGAGATTATTCTTCATCTCTTGTCCCATGCAAGATTTGTCACTAAACATACATATAAATATATAAATATGTGTACACACTGTACTATACCTACACATCTCTTAGTCAGCAACCTGCCAGACTATGGGGACTAGAGATAATGTAAGTACTTACTATAAACCATAGAGATAATATAAGTGCTCTGGTTCCTGAATTTAGAAGAAATACAAGCAAATTCAACTGACCCCAAAATGAAAATATGATTAAAAAAAGGAAAAAAATCCCGTAATACTCTAAATTATTTCCTTTATCCCCTTTCCATTCCCTGCAATGAAATTCATATTGAGAGATTACCCTGTACATAAAAAAATAATGTCAATTAAGCAGTGGTCACTCACCCATGAATTGTATTTGGTTTTCTCTGTGTGAGAATAATTGGTTATATCAGCTTTTGTCCACTGTTGGGGTTTTAGTTTAGTCTTAGGGTTTTTTTTCTGTTAAAGGAATTTTCTCCCATATGCATGTTGCTAGGGGACAAATAGCTGTACTTAAGAAAGACAAAAAAAGGGAGTGGGGCGGGCCTGGCTACTCCTTTGTCTGCACCTGGGTGTGGGGTCAGTTCGCTCTGAGCATCCGGAGAGAGAAGCTGCAGAGAAAGGAGCTGCTGCTTCTTTCTTTTTGGCCATTCTTTTCTTCCTGCTGGAAACAACGCCGGGACTCCAAAAGCCGCTTTCCCTGCCCTGCCCCACTGCTGCTGCTTCGAGTTTTCGCTACGCTGTAGCCCTGCTCACCCTGCCTGCCTGGGCATCCGTGGGGTTCTCCCATCTGGATACATCTCGCCTGCCACCCGGGATTTGCGTTCGTCCCTGCCGCTCTAGCCTGCTGCTCCCGCCTGCCGTTTCCAGCCTGCTGTTCCTGAGAGTCCGGGATCAGCTGCCCAGGGGTTTGCGAAGCCTTTGTTCCTTCCCTTCCCGGGATCCCAGGCCACCAGTGCCGCGTGCTCCCTGAGATCGCTCCGGAGCGCCCCCTGCAGCCGCGGGGGAACCATCGCACCTGCCCTGCTCACCGGGAGCCGCCAGCGCCCCTGCCGGCTGCGAGCGGAACTGCACCCGAGGGGAAAGGGCCCGACAGCCGAGAAGGCTGGCACTGGGTTTGTGTGTGCTGTTACTGCCATAGTTATTGTTGTTTTGTTTGACTGGTTACATACATATACATATACATATACATATACATATACATATACATATACATAGTAAAGAACTGTTATTCCTATTTCCCACATCTTTGCCTAAAGGCCCTTGATTTCAAAATATAATAACTTGGAGGGAAAAAGGGTTATATCTGCCACTTCAAGGGGGGGCTTCTGCCTTCCTTAGCAGACACCTGTCTTTCAAAACCGAGACATCCACCTAGAAAAAGGCAGGTATTGCAGCATTGACAAAAGTGCACTCTTATCAAAAAATCTACTCCTTTCTATACAATATATGAAAACCACAGCAGTTTTGGGAGGACTGCTGCTTGTGAGAGTGGACCCACGCTGGAGAAGTTTGTGGAGAGCTGTCTCCCATGGGAGGGACCCCACGGTGCAGCAGGGGAAGGACTCCTCTCCCTGAGCAGTGCAAGAAAACCTCAGGTGATGAACTGACCAAACCCCCCTGCCCTGTCTCCCTGCGCTGTTGGTGGGAAGGAGTGAGGGGCTGGAGGGAAAAAGGTGTTTGAAGGGCTTATTTTACTTCTCATTATCCTCCTCTGATTGTTAGTAATAAATTAACTTTGTCCCTCTAAGCTGAGCCTGTTTTGCCCTTGGAGTGTTTTCTCCTGGTCCTTATCTCAACTCATGAACCCTTTGTTAAGTTTTCTTTCCTCTGCCTGGCAGTGGCAGGGGAGGGTGAGCGAGAGGCTTTTGTGGGTGCCTGGCATTTGGCCAGTGTCAAACCCTGATAAGCAGTGTCTGAAATCTTCATGGAATCCCAGACAGCTTTGAGTCAGAAGGAATTTAAAGCTCAGCTCACCCCACCCCCTGGCATGGGTAGGGACACCTTCCACTGTCCTAGGCTTCTCGAATCCCCCCATCCAGCCTGGCCTTGGACACTGCCAGGGGTGAGACAGCCACAGCTGCTCTGGGCACCCTGTGCCAGGACCTCGCCACCCTCCCAGGGAACAATTCCTTCCCAGTATCCCATCCATCCCTGCCCTCTGGCAGTGGGAAGCCATTCCCTGTGTCCTGGCCCTCCATCCCTTGTAAAGAGTTTCTCTCTGTTGTCAGCTCCTTCAGCTATTGGAAAGCCACCATTAGGTCACCCTGAAACTGCTTTTCTTCAGGCTGAACAATCCCTTTATTTGTTTGAAACAGGGGCCTTTGTAACAAGTCTGTGATTTCAGAGAACAGTGAGGGGATTTTGTAGTTTGTGTCTCAACAAGGGAATGGGATCTTCCACCCATGGGGGATGCTGAAGGTGGCTGTGGTACTACTGGCCTTACAACTTAGTTGATATCATTATGTCTGCATAATTGCTGAAACAATGCTAAAAATACATTTTAAATAAGAGCTGAAGCAAACTAAGGTATTTATCCCTGTGCTGTGGAAAATTATGGCAGTGAGATCAGATTTAAAAAAAAAAAAAATTAATTGTTAGGTTTTCACTGACAGGACATGGGAAGGAAAAGTCTCCATCCAGTATTTTGATTTAATTGAAAGGAAAGGTAATTCAGGGTTAGTTTTGCTAACAGCTGTCTAAGGCAGCAGTTAATCTGTTGTAGCACACAATGTAGGCCAAACTGTCTGGGTGATAATAGACAGTGTCACATTCCAGATTCTGGTACCTGCAGAACCTTGCCTCCTTTGTGGCTGATTTCCAGCACTGATTTCCTGGTGTGGGACCTGCTGAGGGACTGTCTCATTTTCAGGACTACTGGATGCTTCCCTTGGAGTGGGTTTCCAGCCTTTACCAGAGACCTGAGATGAGAAATCAGAGAGAAGGGCACTTGTCACTGTCCCTGATCACCTGATGCCTGCCTTGAACCCCTGAGGCCTGATTGACAATGTCACCAAACCCTCACAGTTGAAAACGTGCTATTTAGACATCACAATTTGAATATTGTAATGTTTATGGAGCAGCAGGTGTTCCTCAAAATCGAGGCCCAGGCTCCCAGTCAGGCACACTACACCAGTGGCTGCTTTCTGACCTTATTTCAGTGTGTGTTCAGTTTCTACATGCTAAAAATGTAGTGACAACGCTCTGTCACAACTTGTCTACCTGCTTGCAAAGCAAGCTGGATGCTTCTCAGCTCACGGCAGGGTTCACGCTGTGCTTTCTTTTGGCTGAGCGTTAACATTTAACAAAACTTGAGCAAGTCTCAAGCAAGACAGCTGTTTTATCACAGCCCCATGCCCTAACCACAGACACTTGTTCCTTAGTTCTCCCAGCTGAGGGCTCTGGTCTTGTTAACCTGTCACACTCTCAGCCCTTTGCAGACACCTGATGGTATCCTGGCTGGAGCTGGTGAGGCTGTTAAAGGGCTGAGTGCTGCACAGCCAAAACAGGCGTCCTCCCGACACATCCTGTCACCTCACAGGTGTGTTGTGTTAACAGATGTCATTAATCTTTGAGAAGCCCTTGGATGGTGAGTGCTGGAGAAAATCCTTTGAAAAAAATGAGTAATTCTGTCCTCAAAGCAGCATGCAGTAAATAAGGCATAGAGCTGCACGCTGGGGCTCTAGGAGAAGGAGAAAATATGGAATGCCTGCTTATTCAGGGAGCATTGACTGTTTGGAGAGAGAAAAGAATCATATAGTCATTGGTTTGGGTTGGAAGGGACCTTAAACTCATCCAGTGCCACCCCTGCCATGAGCAAGGACACCTTCCACTATCCCAGGCTGCTCCAAGCCCTGTCCAACCTGGCCTTGGACACTTCCAGGGGTGAGGCAGCCACAGCCACAGTGCCAGGTCCTGCCCACCCTCTGGGAAAAGAATTTCTTCTTAACATGTAATATAAACCAGCCCTCTCTCAGTTTAAAACCATTCCCCTCGTTCAGTAGTCACTATCTGTCCAT
The DNA here is from genome assembly GCF_965178545.1 of Coloeus monedula. NCBI lineage: Eukaryota > Metazoa > Chordata > Aves > Passeriformes > Corvidae > Coloeus > Coloeus monedula. The sequence goes on along the minus strand of NC_138788.1, from coordinate 2,447,413 downwards.
GTAAATGGTCCCTCTCTCTCCTTTTCATAAGCCCCTCTAGGTATGGGAAGGATCCTGTAGGACAAAGTAAATATTCCTGTCATGAAGACTCTTCTGGACTGTGGACTTGCAGATGGCAGTGGCAAATTCTCATCACACAAACAAGCTGAATCCTGGGATTTCCTAACTTTTTCAGGGTTTGGATTCATTGCCTTAATAATGCTCTTTTATTACGCTTTTGCATGTGAGCTGTGTGCATTTGCTTCCCTTTGTGCTCTTCTGTTTCCACAGTCGTTTTGGTGGGACTACACAAGAGAGCCTTCCTCTCTCCTGTGAGCCCCGGCAGAGCCACGCTATTATAAATGGATTTACGAAATGTATGAAGTTACTTTGCTTTGGATTTTAAATGTTCTGTTTATTCTCAGCTCATCCCAGGCCGATGCCGTGGCACAAAGCACTGGTCCCATGCAAAGCTGTAGCTGGGGCTGTCCTGTCAGTCACACACACACCGTGGGATGGTATTTCAAGCCTTTTTAACTGTGGTAGTTTTATACCTAATGGCTCAGATCCCCGTGGTTCAGGGACAAATGCAGCCCTCGGAGCAATCCAGCTGTGGGAAGAGCCGGAGCAGCTGCGGAGCTCTGCTGCCGGCTGCCTCCTCTGGGAATCCTGCTCCTGCTGGAAGCAGCCTAACAGGCTGGTGAGCAAAACGCTGCACTTGCAGTGCCCCTAAAGTCCGGGAGAAGGCTGATATGTATCCTGCAGCTGTAGCTCTGCTCTGTGCCAGGAGCGCTCCGGAGAGGGAGCTGCTCGGCGAAGGTGCTGAGTGGAAAGCGAATGCACTCTGTGCTCCCTCCCCGCATTGCCGACGTGCTGCCACTGCTTCACCCCAAGTTCAGGGAGAGCCTCTCTATATCCTTGCCCTGGCTATGTGTCTTACATTTTGAATCCCATCATTAATTGTGCTTTACTTCCCACTGTGACAAATTCATCCTGATCTTCCCTGTCAAAAGCCATTTGTACCTGCTTTGGAACATTTCAGGCTGAAGAGTTTTTGCCCATTGAGACTGGCCCCGGCTAATCACATTCCACGCAGAGGAATTTGGATTTGCATTAGAAAGCAGCACTGGTCTATCTGTTTCAAACACTAAGCCCCAAAGAAGAGGTTGGAATGTCTCTTCCAGAGAAGCAGATTCTGAAATATCCCCCTTGTAAAGTTTGACTTCACTGAGCAAGTGCACAGGTGAGTGAAATGTCAGGTGCACAGGTTTGTAAGTACTTACCCTTACACTGAGTGTACTCAGTGCTGTTACAGAGCTGTGCTGCACCTGATGGTTCACTGACATCACTCACTTGGAGCTACAGAACCATCCAGTGCTTCAGGCATGTTTTAATAATTTAGAAACCATGTGGGTTTACTACATTAAGGTAAATTTTAAGATTGATTGTCCTTCACAGTAAGCAGCAGCCTAAAGTTTACCTCAGTAACTCTTTGGTTTCCACATATATTGATGTCCACCAGACTGAGAAATGGGTACGTACATTTTAAAAATGCTCTCACTGCGTGAAGTCACAAACCAGGAGCTGTTCTGCTACAGGATTTTAGTAGTAAAATGAACTTTACCTAGTCTGAGATCCAGAAGAAAGTTACTCTGCCTTCTGAGATGCAATCAATATGTTTCCCTTGCTTTATCTGCAGGAGCCATCATGCATTTTTCCTTTTGAGTGACCAGACTAATTACAGCTGTTTCCCTCCCTCATATTGCTAATCTCTTTGGAATTGAAAAGAAGGCTGAATAATACTACTTGATTACTTTTGGCCAGTGGTGTGGCAGGACTTTGCTGCAGAAAGAAACTCCTCTCATTTGCTCACAGTTATATTTATTAACTTGAGAAGGAAAGCCAGAGCAGTAGGGTTACATCTCCTTTAAGCCCGGCACACTCTTCAGCCAAAGAGAGAAGAAGCGTCGTTGTCAATGGGTTTGTCTCTGAAATGAACAATATTCCCTGCTGTCTGCAGTCATTTAGACTGGCAGTACTACAAGGGTGATGTAATTTTGGGTATCTATGAGACACCTCTCTGGTGCCTGAGAATGCTGCATAAAAGCTGGGCTTTAACACTGTCTCTCCTATTAACTACTCCTTAAAATTTTAGTATCCCATAAGCAAAACTTGAAAAGGGAGATCAGGAGGAAGCCCTTTGGGAAGGCTCCTCAGAAGGTGAGCGCAGAATGTGGGAGCACTTGTTGCTGCTCTTATGATTAAAGAATTAATTTAAAGCTGGCAGGGAAAAGGCAAATAGCTTTCCCAGTTTAAACCCATCGAAAATAAAAAGAATAGAAGAGGATTAGAAAATAAAGCTGGAGTGGTGTAATAAACAGATTTTAAAAGCATAAACTTTAATAAGATTATTTTAAGTGCTCTGTGTGAAAACACAGGGGTGGCCAGCAGAGGAGCGTGTGTGTTGGGGAGTGAGTGGAGAGAGAGAGAAATGAGAAATCAGAATCAGCTTCTCTGTGTAACTCCCATTGCCTTTCATCTTTAACATCCAGCTTTTCCATAATGTATGAGTAGCCACTGGATACTTTAAAAATATATAATATGTGTTATGTCCCTATTAGAAAAAGGATAAACTTGAAATATAAATCCACTGAAATAAATGTAAAACCCCAACAACAACAAAAACCATAGAAAAAGAGGCAGCTGCAACTTTCTATCTCATTGCAGTGACCACCACTGGGCAGCACAAATGCAGCGGTTCTGAATTCTCCTGGTTGCGTTGTCCTAACTTGAAAATAAGACAGATAAACGTTAATGTAGGGCATGTTCTGTGCTAGAAAGTTATTATTTGCCTAAATTATAACAAGAGAGAACTAGTAGAAACGTATCTTTGTCTATCTCAGTAAGATTGGGATGGGGCTTCTGCCTGTGGCAGAGCACTCGTAGCTGCTAGCTCTAAATGGGTACCATTTAATGATCCCTTTCTCCTCAGAGTAGGCCCAGAGGAAGGGAAGAGCATCTCAAAACCCTGGCAATTGCTCATCTCTTAAGGAAGGTCACTAAGCCCTGTGCTCACTTTAATTGAGCTTTAATGTTGTGGTGGCTGAGAAAAGCTCAGCTCATGTGCCAGGGCATGGGGACAAAAATAACAAGGTGCACACTTTGCTCCACAGCTCAAGCTTTGGGGTTTCTACTTGGAGCACTTTGTCCTTGCAGTGAGTTGGGATAGCACAGGCACAGGCTTCATTTCTGCCACAAGTGCCATCTAACAGATTCCTGTGCATCCACAGATTCCTTCTGACTCTTTGTATCTTCTTCAACAGAGTGGGGAAAAATTGGGGAGTAACTAGAGAAAAGGTGCTGGTAGGTTCCTGTGTAGACAATTAGTGGTTTGTGTGCTCTTTCATCCGTTCTTTAAACATTAATGACTCCAGTGAGTTAAAGCAGGGGAAGTGTGAAAATGTGCAGGTTTTCACAGGCTGCTGTGTGTACCTCTCTTGCCATGAGGTCAGAGTTTGGTGAAATAGGCCTCCTCAGTTTTTTTAGAGCTGGATGGCAGAAAGGAAAATGGTGCAAACCCCAGTTTTTCACCAAAGCCATGTTGCCTGTAAGAGGGCAGGTATCACCAAGATACCACTTGTTCTTTTTCCTGTCTTTGCCTTGTTGGTGATGGGCTGCTTCAGAGCAGCGAATTCCTGAACCTTTACTGTCAATGGAATTACTTCTCCTTGTAGGAATTTAACAAGAGACTGTGGCTGCCCCATCCCTGCAAGTGTCCAAGGCCAGACTGGATGGGGTTTGGAGCAACCTGGTCTAGTGGAAAGTGTCCCTGCCCATGGCAGAGGGTGGAATGAGATGATCCTTAATGTCCCTACCCAAACCTGTCTGTGATTCCATGATTCTATGAACTACAGTGCTAACAATAATATCCCAGTTTTCTTCTCCTCATTTTCCTTTCCACCGTTTTTTGCCAAGATATTTCACATTAAAAACCATTTAGCCATGCAAGAGGCTCTTCTGCATTTCTAGCTTGACACCAGCAATGCTTGGGCATCATTTCGCCTGTGTTCAGTGCTGCTGAAGCTACAGATGGAATTAAGTCTTTCACAGGTTTCTCTAGTAACTCTTACTGAATGTTGGGGAAAGTGGCAGAGTGGCAAGTTTAGGAGAGCTCCTTCAGCCCATATTATGTCTTTGTCCTTATGAAATAGCTATTAGAGCTGATGTGTTGACAGCTGTTGAGCTGAACTTGCTGGTAATTAAACATCTCTGCTCTAGTGGGGCCTCAAAACACACAAGGAGCTTCATTCCTTTTAGCAAATTATAGGAAAGGCAGCTTTCGGTGATTGCCAATTACCCCAGCCTCTTCGAGATGTAATTGTGTGACATTTCTGACCCATTGTCATATCTTGTAGTACAGATCACGGATAAAGAAGTGGAAGGAGAAAAAGTGCTTACTATAGAGTGGTGGTAGCACAAGATCACCTGCAATTTTCACCTCTCAGGCTGCTGTCTGAGGCTGTAACACAGCTCTTTTCCCCCTTGAAATCTGGGGCTGCTTTTCTTGCCTGCAGTGCCTCGCTCACTGATTTGAATGGTGTCCTGATTAACAGCTGTGTGACCCTACTGACTTCAGTCCTCCCCCACCAGACCCATCTGCATCCACTTTCTAGAAGGATCAAAATGTGGCTTTTATTGCTTTAAGCACCAGGTAAAGGGGTTTTGTTAGGTGGTACAGCATAGGCAGCCAGCTAGTCCCACTCCTAACTAACCTCCAGCCATTCTCATGCTCGGGGCTGCTCAGAAAAAAGCCAGCAGGATTTTCTGTCTCACCCATCCACCTTTCCAATGTGAGGGGTGTCCTTTCTTGCGGCTCTCCTTGCATGTTTTATACCTGTGAGGTATGTTGTTTTATTTCTACTCAAATTCATGTCTCAGAATTTGGTGACTGGCAATTAAGTGCAGAGATTTTTACCAGATTAAACACCCAGATTACAGCCAAGATCACTCAGCTAAATAGTGCCCAGACCAGTGTCAAGAAAGTGGCAAACCTGCTTCAGCTCTCTCTGAGTGAACTCTTTGGAATCAGATGTTGATCCAGGGCCTGGCAGACTGGTACCCAAATAATAAAGCAAAGCAAAAGATGTTATAGTCGGAGAGAAATAAAACTCAGGCTCCTGGACAGCAGTGGATTACCAGGACAGCTGAGCAGAGTTTCTCTAATGCAGCCCCTTGCAGCCTTAGCCACTAACAGGGATGGTGAAGGCATGAGGGATTTTAGGACCATGGCAGGAAATTTCCTTTTTTCTTTTTCACTGAGATCATGTTGGTAGCAAATTATTTTCTTTCACTTTGAGACGATGCAGTCTAAAGGAAAATTTTTGGAATTCTCTTACATGGGCAAACAGGCAGAAAATTTCTGAGGAAACAACCCATAGAGAAAGTAATTTCTGTTCAGGCATTATCTATAAAGTCTTTGCATAATTAGCTGGACTACTCTCCAAGGTTTATTTCCTTGCAGGAAGATAAATTGTCTAGTTATGCCAACGAGGAGCCCCCTCATAACTCACATTATCTGGGAAAGGCTTCCATTTCCCTCCTGGCTCCCTTAATGTTCTCTGTCCTGCTCCTTTCCCATGTTACATCCCAGTCATCAGTTCCCATAACTCTGCTCAGTTTGGTGTCCTCACTCATTTGCTTTGCTCTTGGCTTGTTTTCTGTGGCAGCACCCTCTGCAAAGGCTCAGCAGTCCTCCCCCAGCAGCCAGGCAGCCACGGGAGCTGGCAGATTCCCACCTTTGCAAGTCCCTGGGCTCATCTATCAAAGGCAGGAACCAGAGCAGGGTTAAGTGTGTTGTGCAAATGCCTGAGCTGGGCTTCCCCCAGCTCTACTCTGCTCATTAAATATCAGAGTAAACAGATAGCACTTGTTTCACCAGGAGTGACAAAGGAGAGAGCTGTAATATTCCAATATTTTCAAACCATTTTGCCTTTCATTCATTCTTCTTTTTAGCTTTTGTTAGGATTAATGTTTAATTACGACCAGTTAGGTAGCTCCTCTCTTATGTTTCTTTTCCTGGCACTTTCTAAATCCTTGATTCTTTAGAAATTAAATATTTGCTCTCTTGGGGAGGTTACGAACTTCGGAACAGTGTCAAAAATCAATTATAATTTTTCATCCTTAACATTACTTAAAGACTGAAGACCAACCACAGCCTTCAGCAGTCAGGTTTATCTACCCTCTACATTCACAGTGGCACCTGAGACACTGACTCCTACATTCCAATTGGAGGAGCCAGCACTTAAAGTTTACTTCTTTGGATCCTTTTGAGGTTTAGAACTAGATAATCTTTAAAGTTGCTTCCAACCCAAACAATTCTATGAGTCTATATTAGGGTAAATAATTGAGAGAGGACCTGAGTTACTTGGTGGCCAGCCAGCATAAAGCCTTGATTTAGAAAGTGCCAGCTCTAGAATGGGAAGGGTAAATGATATTTACCATTTTCCTAATAGCTGTCTTTTAGTGTTTCCCCACACTCATTCACAGCTCAGCATGCTCCAGTTAGTGCTGAGGGAAGCGTAATGACAAACTGGTTGTTATTAGATTCTTCCTTGATGATGCTTCCTTGGTATCAGTACAGGAGCAACAGGGACAAATATGGCTCAGTGGGAGAGAGAGAGAAAATTGCCTTGCCCAGAACATGTCTGTGGTAATGCAGAATTCGAAGGTCTGGGAAAGTATTTCTCTTCCTCCTTTTGTCAAGGTAATAATTGTTCTCTTTATTTGCAATGCTTCAGCTAAATTATGCATACATTAACATTTATTTATCTTCTGCATTTATTTACTCAAAACAGGCTGCAGCTCACTGTTTGATGCATTCAGGTTTTTGTGTCACAACCTGCGTTCTTGCTGGGCTTTTGTCAGGGTGATGTTTTACAGCATGTGACAAAACCACATACCCCATGCAGCCAGAGCTTTTGTATCACCCAAATTGCCCAGAATGTTTTGGGTCATTTCTTTGTAGATGCATTTGCCTTTAAGACACAACTCCTTTTCAGTCTTCCCTGCAAAGCCAGAGTCCAGGGGCAATGGCGTTCATGAACCTGGGACCAAGCCTTTCTAGAAGGCTTTGTTAAAAACTAGTTCAACACCTCAGTGTTGCATAATGATACCAGGAAAACCTCACTTTTCCAGCATGATGACTGTTTTTTCAATCCGTCGAAGGAAAAGTGTGATTGACATCATATAAGAGAAAGCCTTGTGTGTGCATCTCCAACGTGTGACAGCTCATCTATCTGACTTCAATGTGAATTGCTGTTCAGATTGCTCCACATTTTGTCTTCATTGAAAACAATCTTGCTGCTTAGGATAAAGCACATTCCTTTAAAACACCAGTTTAACTTTATTTTAACACATGGAATAGCTGAAAGTACTTTCACTTTTTACCGCATTCAGAGTTTATTTCATGTCGTTTTTCTCATGTAGGTGATTAAAGGTGGGTTAAATTCTTTTAATGGGTATATAATTAAATAATTACGGTTTGAAATGATGCACCGGCAGTCATTTCTGCGACTTCTCATACAGCAAAGAGCAGGATCTGAGCTAAGCTGTAAAAAAAGGGGACATTTTTAGGGAGTTTAGGTTCTTCAGAAAGAGGCAACTGGTAGTGCATTCTACCCAGTACACAGTTGCTGCAGACAGGTTTCCCTCCTCATGAAGGAAGACGCTTGTTATTGGTGTGAAGTCTGGTGAGAGCAGAGCGAAGGAAAAAGGTTGGTAGCTGAAGAGAGGGAAGAAACCGTAAATAGGAAGGAGGGGGGAAAAAAAAAGTGAGATAATAAGGGAAGACAGTCATGAAGAGCATGGGTTGGGCAGGATCAGAGGCTGGGCTGCGGTGCAGCTGGGCCAGGCTTTGGGGATTGCCTCCTCAGGGGAGCAGCCCGGTGCCCAAGCTTCCCTTGCCTGAGCTGAGCGAATGATTTCACACAGACACCTCCAAGGAACAGCCGCACAGGCTACAGAACCAGACCCAAGGGGAGCAGGGGAGGGAATGAATTGCACCTTTCCAGGAGATAATGCAGTGCAGGTTTGGTTTACCGTGATCCTGAGGGCTTTCCTGTGAGCTGGGTGTTCCAGGAGCCCTGGGTGGCTCTGCCCCAAGGACAGAGCGGTGGCAGGTCCACACTCCATCCCCACAGGCTGTGCAGGTGGGCACGCACAGAAGGAGTCACAGCTGGCTCAGGTGAGGGGTGTCAGAACCAGCAGTTCTGCAGACCTAAGGCAATGCACCCCAGTGCTTTGAGCAGCTATCAAATGCATAGGATTTATTCCCTTTGTTATTTTCTGTAAGCAGCAGGATATTTTTGCGAAGGGAATGGAGAAGACCACTCTGCAAGCAAACTTTTTTTTAAAATGTTGTGACATCATTTTAAAAAACATTGTGTTCTCATGGTTTGTTTTCTACAAAAACAAAAAATAGCAAGTCACAGCATTTGGCAGCTCCTGGCTGTCAGGGTTTGGTGACGCCAGCAGGAGCTGCAGCAGATGGAGAGTTGCAAACATTCTGGAAGCTTGGATGGATGGATTTGCTGGAGCTTGAGAAAGCAGCGCTGTAAAAATGCTTCTACGTCCTCAAGTGTGAGCTTTCTTAATAAATAACACTTTCAGGGGAAAGGAAGTTGGGATGTGACAGTGCTTTTGGGAGCAAGCCAGCTCTCTACCCAGCAAGCTGCTCTGTGGAATGTGGCTCTCTGTGAAGCAGATGCAGAGGCAGCAGAAAAAGTCAGTTTGCTTACGGTGAAGGGAAGGAGGGTGTTTGCTCGTTCTCTTGCTTTGGGAATCATAATCATCCCAGAAACGTGGAGTCTGCGGCTGGATAAGCATCGTGACAAACCTGAGGATATACAAGCAGAGTAGCTGGGTGAGAGGCACCAGAATCATCAAGAAATGTGCATTTTTTGCCCCTTTAATATCACTGCCATTTGCTGGTGAATTCAGGGGTATCACAGAGCCCTTGCTGTACCAGCGCTTGTCAAGGTGTAACCACAGACCCCTGGTGCCTCAGATGGATGGCACTGAAGGGTGACATGAATGTGAGAAATGAAGCCCACTCTTCTTTTTTGGGGTTTTATAAATTTAGTAAGGGACAATAGAGGACAAAGGTCATTTAAAGCAAACAGACGGTGCTGGGTGCTTAGCTCATAGCCAGAGGCACCCCCATGTACAGAAATTCCCCAGCTATATGCTTTCACATCATGCATACTAATAAACTACAACGCATATGCATATTTTTTTTCTGATAACTAATTTGCAATTTTTTTTTAAGGGATTAACATGTCCCTCCCCCGACCCGCCTTTTAGAGCATGTGTATTATGATTGTGGGGGTCTTCAGAGGTCTTGTGTGATGAAGGCTTGAGTTCTTCCTTGTTGTGAACTTTTCAACTTTGTCTTTGGAGCGTGCGCAGTTATGGTGTTCCTAGGTCTTTCTGGGTCCAACCAGTTTGAATTCCTTTTTCATTAGCACATCCTGCTGCTTCTCTTATCTAGCTATACTTGTCTATTTTTGAGATTATCCACCTGGAGAGTTTCCATTTATTTAAGCATTAAACGATTAGTTAACCATATACTAGCTATTACATTGTATAGAAGGTTATGATTCAGATTTTGCAGGTATAGAAAGTTATGAATCACGTTATATAGGTATCTTATAACTCAAGTTATGTAAGCATCTTGTAACTTTGACCCCAGTTATAATGTTAACTAGTTAATATCTGCGTTGGCAAGTTATTTTTGACATGCTTGCACATAATATTTCCTAACATATTCTAATACATAATATTTCTTACATTTCACTACCTGTGAAAGCCAATGCTGTAATAGCTGTTTATCACATGAATGTTGAAGAATTACCATGTAACAGCCTGAGAAGCCTCTAAAAACCTCTCCTGTTTGAGGTGTTCCTGTAGTGCCATCCTGGCTTCCTGGAAAGGTGGCTGTCACACCTGTGAGATCAGAAGCACAATGAGGGTGTCACAGGGAGCAGAATGAGGAGGTTGCTGCTACGTTACCAAAAGCTCCCCAAATGTGCAGGATTTACAGACAGTTCTCTCTGGAGACCCTTCTCTGAGCACGCAACATGACTCTGCTCTGTAGACCCACAAAGAGCAAAATCCAAAAAACCTAGATGATTTTGGGACTTGCTGGTCTGGAATGGGACACGATGCAGGACTAAGGGAGCTGGACAGGTCAGACCACTGGATCTGCAGCATTCCATGGAGAATCTTCTATCCCAAGGAAGCACAGAGGTCCCCTAATCCTGGAGTTTGGCAGTAGAAACAACAAGCAGGAAGTGCTGAGATCCAACCTAGCTGGGAATCCATGAGATCCTCACTGGACCAATCGTCAGTGGCTGACGGCACCAGTACAAGAGAATTTCTGTAATACATGCATGGGGTACTAGGCTGGTTGTCTCCTGTGTTGTGCAGTCTCCTGGTTCATCTTTTTAGGAACATAAATCAGTGAAAAGACAGGGTAAGGAAAATAGAGGAAGGTAAATCAGAGCTGAGAAATATCTAATTTTTCAGTAATGCCCTGGTGGAAGTGATAGAAGCCCTTAAAACTCCATCATTAATGAAGCTTTTCTCCTACTTTTTGGCTTTGTTTCTCTGTGTCTGGAACAGGTGGTTTTCAAATGCAGCAAAATTTGTCTCCCCCTTTCCTCTGTATCCTTATTTCCTCACCCAGCAGGGCTCTAACTCCATGAGGAAAATTAAATTCCTTGTGCTGCTTGCCCAGCCAGCAGCCACAGAGGCTGTGTGAGGATACACAAACTTAGCCAGTCAGTGGTTACTCTTTCAGGGTCCAGTCACAGTAATTTATTTATTTTTATCTTTTATTTTGGTGTTACTGCCTGAAACTTGTTTTGGAGTTGAAATTCAAACTGAATAAAATAAATATTTGCATCATCATTATTAAAGAAAATTATTGCTGCTTATGCAAAGTTGCTGTTTGTTTTCTGCTGCAAAATCTCTCCATGGTGTTGTCATAAAATATGCCATGATCCCGTGTGTGTTTCAGTACCCCCAGGCACCAATGACAATGGGCAAAGCTCTGCTGGTTGGGTGCTCCTGTCCCTGGAGCCACTCCGGAAAAGAGAATTTGCAGAGAACCAAGGAACCAGACCCAGGACCTGGGGAGTGCCAGGAATAATCCTTCTTTTGTAAGGTTAGTTTTATCATGGGGCTGGGCAAGGCCAGCCCTGCGGTGGGAAGGATGTCTGAGTCTGTCGGGGGGCAAAATATGGAGCACAATACTCATTTATTTTAATTCTCTCTAGATGTATTGATGGGAGTCTTGTTACTGCACTGTTTTACATCTGTATTGCAGAGGAGAAGAAATAATTCTGTGCTTTAAAGAAGCCCACATGTAGAACCAGTATCTATATATGTATATAATGTTCACATGATGCCTTTTCATTCACTTGGAAAGATTAGTCACTTCTTACTGAAGGAAATTGAGGGTTAGGCGTGATCTGTCATGAGCTGCTGTAGGTGAATAGGATTGTGGTCCTCCTGTGGAGGAGCCGTGAAAGACCTGACAGCTCATTATTACAGATTTGTGCTGAGTGCTGGCCAGAGTGGGCATGGCTCGACTGGATCTTGAAGCAGAAATGCTGCAGGTGAGCTGGCTTGATGTGTCAGGCAGAGCCACGGTGCTGGGGTGCTGACAGTGAATTATGCTGCCAGGATTTTGGCTCCTTGGGGCCTTTCTCTCCTGTTCTGAGCTTGTTAATGGTGCCAGTGAAAGGCAGAGTTCTGGGGAGGCTGTGCTGTGACTCACCAGGAGTAAGATTTTCATCACTGACCTGGGGGAAGTGAGAAATCGAATATTGTGAGTGACAACAAACTGGAAGGTTGGAGGGGTTTTGCATCCTTGAAGGTTGTCAGGAGCTGAGTGGATGAAGCCCTGAGCAGCCTCGTCTGGCCTCAGAGGTGGCCTTGCCTCAAGCAGGAGCTTGGACTGGGTCCTCCCTAGGTCCCTCCAAGCTTCAATCCTCCTGTGAGCCTGTGTCCTCAGGTGCAGAGCTCCTGCCTTTTTCAAAAGCCACTACAAATTTCAGCTGTTTTCCCAGGGGTTGGTGCTCCTGTAAGAACAGTAACAGAGTGGCCTTTGGTGCTGAAATCAGGAGTGAGTTGTAGAGAAGGAGCACTGAAGGCTTTGTTTGTCTGACGTGGAAAGCCAAGGCACAGCACTCAGAAAGGGATGGTCCCCAGGAGACAGGCTGAACCCGAAATATGACTGGGTCCTTGACAGGCAGCTTTCACACTCTCATCTGAAGCTGACATGGCTAAAATGCCATTTTTTTATTTTGGCCAGATTTATGTTCCCACAGTCAGAAGCTTTTCTCAGAGAAGTTTCTGCCTCCTGCCCTCTGGGGCCTGTAGCTGCATTTCTGATGCAAAGAGTATCCTCAAACCCCACAGTGGTGCAAGAATGTGAAGAGCTTTAGAGAAAATTATTGCAGCCTTGCTCTCAAGGGTTTCAAAGACAGGGTTTGAGAAGCAGCAGGACCAAGACAGCAGTAGAAATGAGAACTTGTTTCAGCACACCAACATTTGATGGAGGAAAATACATTTGTGGTTCAGAGAAGGGAGTGGAGCTGGGGAAGGGGCTGGAGCCCCAGGAGCAGCTGAGGGAGCTGGGAAAGGGGCTGAGCCTGGAGCAAAGGAGGCTCAGGGGGGACCTTGTGGCTCTGCACAAGTCCCTGACAGGAGGGGGCAGCCGGGGGGGTCGGGCTCTGCTGCCAGGGAACAGGGACAGGACAAGGGGAAACGGCCTCAGGCTGGGCCAGGGGAGGCTCAGCTTGGACAGCAGCAGGAATTTCCCCATGGAAAGGGTGCTCAGGCCTTGGCAGGGGCTGCCCAGGGAGCTTTGGAGTGCCCATGCCTGGAGGTGTCCAAGGAAGGGCTGGAGGTGGCACTCAGTGCTCTGGGCTGGGGACAAGGTGGGCATTGGGCACAGCTTGGACTCCATGGGCTGGGAGGGCTTTTCCAGCCTCCGGGATCCTGGGATTTTGTGATTTAACCAAGGACTTGGGAATCCATAGAGTATGAACCTTTCAACTTTCTCGTAATTCTGTTCTTTAGTTTGATAACTTGTCTGGCTTTTTCTACGGAGTTTTTGCAATTAAGATCCAGCCTCTGGCTGCCTTAACTTCTCTTCTGGTCTCTTGTCCTATTAGGCATTCTTGCTTTTATTATTTGTTTTCTACATGTGCAGGTGATGCCTGGTGGTAGCAGTGGGTTAGAACAGCAGCAAGATCTCCATTGTTGTTTAGTTCTAAAATACTCAATTTACAGACATGCTTCAAGGACAGAGAAGAGCTGCAGTGCCTTGGTTTTGAGCAACAAACAAAATCCACTCTGTCCTCAGAACTTCAGCTGATGTGAATCCCTGATATTTATCAGGTGTTTACATTGTTGCTCTCAAATGGGTTCTTTCCAAGACAGAGGAGTTGCAACCTGGACAAGGCCAGAGCTCCCCTAAGCTGTCTCAAATGGCAGCTGGTTGTAGGGTCTGCGGTGGGATACCGGGAAAATCTGACACGCGGTTCTGGGAAAACGTCTGCCTGGGGGCTGCTGACTTCTGCTCTGAAAAGGGAGTGAATTATTAGACTGAAACAAAGTGAGCTTGTGAAACATGGAATCACAGAGTCGTTAAAGCTGTAAAAAATCTACAAGATCATAAAGTCCAACCAGCCCCATCACCCTGTTCACCACTAGCCCATGTCCCCAGGTGCCACATCCACACATTTTTGAACACTCCCAGGGATGGTGACACCACCACTGCCTTGGGCAGCCTGTGGCAATGATTTAAAACCCTATCCAGGAAGAAATTTGTTTTGATGTCCAACCTCAACCTCCCCTGGAACAGCTTGAGGCCATTTCCTCTTGTTAAACAGGACTGGCCTTAGACTGAGCCCTGGGACCAGCTGGGAAATACAGAGCACAAAAAACCCCTCAAGGCTTGGGTATATGTTCAGGTTTGTCTTGAGTCGCCATAAATGCTTTGAGTCACCTTAAATGAATTTTTAAGTATTTTTTCGTATTTGCAGTGAATTTGCACTGAGTGGGCTCTGTTGACAAACGTGTTCTTCCTTAGCTATTGCGTTGCTTCTGGTGGATACAAACAAGTTGTCCCCTATGACTGTGTAGATTTTTATGTCACCTGGAGAATTTGCTCTCCGTGAGCTCCTCTGTGCTGCCTTCTGCTGTGCTGTTAATGTGTCTGCACTGCCCTTGGGGTGAGGGAACAGAGCACACGTTCCGTAGAAACACTGAATCCCAGAGTGGTTAAATGCATCTCGTTCAATCCCCCTGCTCTGGGCAGGGACACTTTCCACTATACCAGGTAGCTTCAACCTGGCCTTGGCTTAATGGAGTTTTATAGAAATTGAGTTCCTCATTTATATGGAAATTTCAGCTGCATCTTAAAGAGGTGTGAAGTGCATCAGCGTTGTGTGTTCATGCATGGGTGCAATAGGCCAAGAGAACTTTGGGAAGATGCCCTCTTTATTTCTTTTATATTCAACCGCAATGAGCAATTATCTGATTTTTCTCTTGTTCAGTACTTTATCTGTCTCATGTAGAGCATGGTGGCTGCTTTTAAAATGTTACAAATTCACAAGCAATTAGGGCAAAGACATATCAATGAAAACAGTGTTTTCCTGGGGTAAAAATGAGTTACAGTGCAACCCAAAAACCACCAGAGTGGAAAGTGTTGAGAGCATGATTTTTGAATGCTCTCCTCCAAACTGTTATAAAATCTGATTTATTTGAGCTGCTGAGTCTGGCAGGACTGTATGCAAGTGGCAGAACTGCAAGCAAAATAAGCTTCTAAAAATGCTGATTTTAGTTGTGCACGGTAATCAGGAGAACAGTGAACTCTTGGGGAGGAAACAAAGCCTGGCACATCCATCATTTCACACCTTTTTGGTGAGCTGCTAATGAGATTTGAACACCACACCGGTCTGGATATGGCCTCTGCACTCGGTCAGACACACACTTCAGGAGTGTTTATACAGTGGCTATTTTGATTCTCTGTGATACCACTTACTCCTTTAATAATGCAGCTTTATGTTTATTGTGCTGGAGAGCAGACTTGCTTTTGCATGCAGAATCTTCCCTCTTGCTGCCTTTCCTGCCAGCAGGCTGACTTACCTGGTGCTGCTACACCACCAACCACCTGCTGTAGGCTGTGGAGCTGTTTTCTTAATTGCAACGAAATCATTTACGCCAAATAATGCCACATTGCAACAGCATAATTTAATTTGCAGCTGTTCATTATATTTCCATTACCCTTCAGCTCTGGCGCCCTCCCAGGAAAGGACCCATGAGTAGCAGGTGGCACAGTTCTCTGGAGGGGTAAAATTGCACCCCACACAGCCCAGTGCCAGGTCTTTCCAGTGGCAGAATTCTGGCAAAATTACATTCCTTGGGTTTCACTTGTGTCATGCTGAAAAATAATAACAGTGAGGGTTTTCTTCTTAGACTTTCAAATCTAGATTACAGTCTCTTGCTATTCCAGCTTAATCACGTTCTATTCTCAAAAATAAAGGGTTTTAAGATGCATTACACATGTTGTTTACATTTGAGCTTTTACCTTAAAACCTGTACAGAATTTTGCACTGTATTAATAAATGCCAAGGCTAGAGGAAATTCAGGCTGCCTCACAATTATTCCCTAATGAACACAGTAATGAAACTTGTGAGCATTTGGCTTTTTGTGGTACTTTGAATTTAATGTATATGGTTTAAGGCATTTACTCCATTATGACTTAAGGTATTAGCAAGCAGAATATAGTTTATTAACCATTCTAGTGTTTGTCTGGAAGTATTTATAGTAAACTTTTTACAATTAATCAAGAGCAGACATTGTAAAAACGAAAATCTGATTTATTGCCAAGCTCATAAATGTCAAGTGTACTGTTATGCAGGCTTTGTATTACTTCAGTTGCAACTTTAAAGAACGTTTTAAGTGATTGGAAAAAGGAAGTTTATTAAAGGCTCAGCAGGTCTTCTCTGCGCTCTGCTGTTATTAATGTAAATTGTTGCATCGTGTGATAGAGGAACAACATGGCAGGAGAAGTTTTTAATCAGGTTTTCTCTGTGACTACCAATACCTCCAGGAAGAACTTAAAACACAGACCACTGTGTTTCCTCTGGCAAACGAATGCAAGGAGATCTCAGAAGAGAGAAAGGAGAGTGCAAACCAGCCAGGGTTTAATTGCTGAAGTTTTCTTTGGGTCGCAGCTTAGCGGACTGTGATGTTTGTAAGAAAATTCAACACTTTCAACTCTTTGCCGGTGTCTATAGTTGGCTTTATCTTCAGTCCAAGATACTGCGCTTGAGGCAAAGCTGATTTGTGTGCCTTTCTTGGACAGCACTCTTACATCCCCTTAGCTGCTAACTGAGGGAAAGTCTGCTGGGAATGTGAAATCATTTTGGTGCATGATTTTGGTTTGGTGGGTGTTGGTTACTGCTGGCATGGTGGGGACACACCTGAGGGGGACTCAAGCGCCCACAGCAGGGTAGCCCTTGGCTCTGCCTCAGCTTCCCCCTGGTTCATTTTAACATTTGAGAAATGTGGGTGAGGGCTGGCATCTGCTTTGCAAACTGCTTGGAAACTGGTAGGTTAAAAATGTCACCGAATAAAAGGACATTGGTTTGTTGTTAATATGAGCTTAATGAAGTGATACAGAAAACAGCAGAAAGAAGGGAACAAACTTTCCTCCATTTTTGTGGTTGTCGCTTTTAAGCAGGCACGATCAGTGATAGATATAGGATAGGGAGGTACTGCAATAGCTTCACTCTGGATGTTTTGAAATCTCTGAAGCTCTCTGAACTCCAGCTGTCTGAGAGTTGTATATAGAGGATCCTCTTTTACAGTCAAGTATGGGTTGATGAGTCGTTGAGGTTGGTTTTAGTCCAGCTGTTGCAGGAAATAGAAAGTAAGGTAAGAAGGTAAGCTAAGACAGATGGGTAAGGAAGAAAGAAGAAATATTTAGAATAAAGACAAAGCTATAATATCATAGAATGTTTGGTGTTGGAAGGGGCCTTAAAGCCCATCCAGTGCCACCCCTGCCATGGACAGCGACACCTTCCACTATCCCAGCTTGCTCCAAGCCCCAATGTCCAGCCTGGCCTTGGACACTGCCAGGGATCCAGGGGCAGCCACAGCTTCTCTGGGCAACCTGTGCCAGGGCCTGCCCACCCTCCTAGGGGAGAACTTCTCCCTAATATCCCATCTAATCCTATTCTCTTTCACATGTTTGATGCCTCTATTACTGTGTGTTAACATGATTTTAAGTTGCCTTTCTGCTTTGGAAAGCTCCTGATGGTTTGCATTGGAGGATTAAAGAGAGTAATTTTTGTTAACTGAGAAATTTTATCACCGAGAGGTGTTGGCTAACCCTGAGAAGTGTTTTCTCTTGAGCAGTGCAGGGAAATCAAATTAAACCAAGAGTGGGCAGCACACATGTAAAAAATACACAATTCAGAGCACTCTTACCACTGATTAACCCATTAGGAAAAGCTTCTAACAGGTCAGGGAAGTGAAATGGGTATTTTACAGAGATTTTGCCTGTTACAGAAAAAATTCTGGCAAATGGTATGTGAAGTAGCTTCTGACACTGCCAGAAGGAGTGTGCAAGTGATGTCTGACTTCTGCACACCTGGGAACTCCTCCTGCTTACAGCAGCTCCAGGGCCTCACCAGATGTGTGTCTGACAGAGCAAGTGTTGCTTCAACCAACATGCTCTCACCCCTTCCTCAAGCACACACAGAGCTCTTCTTACAAAGCAGCACAGCCTGAGACTTAAATCAAACCAGTCCTGTGGAACAGATCCATTCCTGGGACACTGGTTGGTTGTTTTTGTAACTGGTGGATGCCCTTTGCAGCATTTGACTTGCCTTGAAGGGATGCTTAATCAGCAGGCAGGGATTTGATTGTGGCTTCCAACAGTGCCAGGCCACACCCAGCTCCCTGACCTGGGCAGTCATGGTTTTAATCTCCGTATGGAAAGATATGAACAAGTTTGGTTTTGGCCTGAAAAAGAATAATGTCTTCAAAATTCTGCCTTTTAAAGGTGATATTTGGAAGATTTAATGGCTACTCTGAAATGGAATCATAGAATGGTTGAGGTTGGAAGGGACCTTAAATATCACCTAGTTCCAAACCCCCTGGCCAAGGCCATAGCTCCAGCCTTTCCCTTTCCTATTTCTGCTCCTACAGGGAAATACACCTCAGCTGAATTCTCCTTGGTACTTCTCTTGTGGTGAGAGGGTTTGAAATGGCTGACTGGACTGAAGTTGTGAAAAATGGGCTTTCAGTCCCTCAGAAAGTCTGCAACATTTCAGCATCTGCTTTCATGAAAATTGACCTCGGCTTCTGTGTGGGGTTGGACAGGTGATGTCACACCTAACCCAAGCTGGCTGCCAGTTCTCTCCTGCCTCTTTGCTGTAGGGCTGCTCAGCACAGCCAAATTACCCACAAAACAAGGAGTCAGCTGGGACACAGAACTGGAGAGAATGGCTCTGGTTGTCTGAGGTGCTCTGCAATATTTGTCATCTGTGGATAAGCAGCAATCAGCAAAACTCACAACAAGCAGTAAGTGCTCTAAATGTCATAATGAGCTCAGGCACTGAAATCTGAATGCCATTTGTGTTGCCCTTTGATAATAATTTGTGATTGCCACTCGAGGAGGCAATCATGTATCCAGTACAGCTAAAAATGAGATGCATAACCCTGGCTTTCCATTACAGCCTGAGCTGCTGGGAAGTGCGCTAAAAGCATCTTTGACTGCATTCATGTTCACATGCCTCACACCCATGTCACATACTGGAATAGAAGGGAACCTTAAATAACGAGTTGTTTGGGGAAAAGGGGTGTTGATTACAGGTATTCCTTGCAGAACATTACACATAATGTTCTAGCTCATTAAATATATGCTAGGATGCTAATGACATCCAGTCCCTTTCCTGTCCCCTCTGTTTGGAAAATCCTGCTAATCCAGCTCTGTTATGTTGAATACCTTTCTGGGAGTTGTTTCGTTCTTTTTTTTCCCTTCCTTCTTCCTTTTTAACTTACTTGTTGCTGCTGTCAAAGTGTTTTGACTTCATTTTCAGATTGTAACACCTTTTGTTTATCTTCTGCCTCTAGACAGAAAAGTTTTTTTATATTTTGTTATCTTCAAAATTTCATGAAAGGATGCCAAGCTGTGAGACTCTTTTTTGTGGCTTTTTCTCCTTGTGCTTGAATGCCAATTTAATCACAAAGGTGTTGTAAAACCATGTTTAATGTATTGTAAAACCCTGTTTGCTAGTGATGGGCAGAGAGGAATGTCTCCAGGCAGTGTTGTATCTCCTGCCTTGCTGCTCCTCTCCTCCCGGCAGCGCTTTTTATCATCAGGTTGAGGAGTTTGACCTCTGTTAAAATTCTTTTGGGTTTTGGACTTCCTGATATTACTTAGCCAAGAAGAACCCTTCCAAGGCCTTGGAGAAGAATTGGCCTGATGATTGTCAGCCTTGCATTGTTTGGGAGTCTTCATACCACATTTAGTGCTGCTGCTGTATTTCAGTGCCTGTTTTGATGTAGTTGGTTCTGTGCAAGGCTGTGCTCAATGTTACAGAATGAGGAGCCCATGAACAAAAAGGGGCTGCCCAAGCAACAGCAGAAAACTGTTGGCAAGGCTGAAGCAGCTCCAGAGGGAGCAAGCGGCAGTGAATGTGGGATTGTGCCACTGATCTGGTGCCTCCCTGAGAGGTCAGCATGGGCATCTGTGCCCCGTGTCAGTCCCTGGCAGGGCAGAGGCTGGACACGGCCCTTGGTGCCCTGGCTCATCTGGAGGATACAAGGAAATATCAGCAGATGGGTAAATCTCACCTGATGCTGGAATGCTCCCAGGGAGTGACAAAGGTGATTCGGAATTCCTTAGTTTGATGGGCTTCGTCTCCGGGAAGGAGGGAAGCCAAGGTGAGCATTTCCTCTGTTCATAGCAGGGCAGATCTGTGCCCCACGCCCTGACATGTGTCAGAAAAATGTTCCAACAAGATTTGGAGAGCCTGGACACAACATGGGCTGCATACCAGGGCAGTGACACCTCTCCCGTTTGCACTTGAGTGAGAAGGCTTGGTAGCTCATTCCAACAATCTCCGAAAGTCCACTGCTGTCTTTGAAGTAACACCTTTGCTCACCATATCGCTCATTTTTAGCAGGACTGGGTTTAGATATTTTAATCACAAACTTTTGTCCAAACAGCAGTGACTGCACCACATATTCAGCGAAAAGAAATTCTGTGTGAAAATAAGACACTAATCTTTGAGACAGGAATTTCTTCCCAGTTCCTGCATGGAGCAAACCTCACTTCACACTTTCTGGATTTTGCAAACGGCCTTAGAAAAACACCTGTGTTCAGCAAGGGTGTAGAAAGCATGCATCAAATCTTGTAATTGTAAGTCACGTACATCTGAACATTTGCCGCGTTTGCTCTTAAATATATTTCCTGAAAATTGAGACATGGCTCAACAAGCCAGGTAAATGTATAAAATACAGCTTGGGTACTAAATATGATCATTTGCTAATGAACTTTGTGGGCTTTTCACCCAGCAAACCTCCAGAGAGACTAATAAAGTGATTCCATCTGGTACTGGAAGAGAAGGATGCTGCAGTCAGGAACTCCTGAAAGTGAGCTTGGAACTGTGTTTGTCCAGAGGCTTGGAAGAGATGAGATTCACAGGAAGATACAAGAAGTATTTTTTTGTTAGACCAGGTGGTGCATTGTATCTGGAAAAAGCAGATGAGGTTTGAGTTGTGCTGTGTCCTCGACAGATAAAACACGGGCCAACCTCAAAAGGAAAGAGAAAAAATTGATAGAAAAAGGTTAATTAATTCTTGGAATAGAAGGAAACTGTTACCAGGGGAAGAGGTGATGAGTTGTCTCTCTGGGTAGTGTAGGTGGAATACAGAGGTGTCATTAGGGGCTAAAGAAAGAAGTTTGTACTATTAGAAACCTTAGTCAATGTTAATCAGATTTTCAAATAATGTGTTTCTTTATGGAAAAAATAATTTAAAAAAACCCCAACCTTTGAAAGAGTTTCTAGGAATGAGGAATCAAAGTATGAGAGAAATAGCCCCTGGCCCACTTAGCACATCCCTGGGACTGGAAATACTGGAGGAGTTAGAGCAGAAACTCAAATATTTGTCTTTCATATGCCATACAAATGTACCTTTTATGTATTTTAAAGGGGTTATTAACTTAATCTATTCTTTTAAAGAAAACGTGCTGTGAAGACTCAGGATTACAGGGAGCATTCATCCCACAAGAAAATATCACTGAGGGAAGAAAAACTTTTTTGTTATAGTAACAGCAACCATTTGCTTTTTTTCCTCAATACTACCATGGCACATAAAAACACTGGATCTTTCCCAGCACCATGCAGCTGGGAAGGACAGGGGAAGCACATCAGAGACACCTTCCACTATCCCAGGTTCTTCAAGCCTCAGTGTCCAGCCTGGCCTTGGACACTGCCAGGGATCCAGGGGCAGCCCCAGCTGCTCTGGGCACCCTGTGCCAGGGCCTGCCCACCCTCCCAGGGAACAATTCCTTCCCAATATCCCATCCAGCCCTGCCCTCTGGCACTGGGAAGCCATTCCCTGTGTCCTGTCCCTCCATCCCTTGTCCCCAGTCCCTCTCCAGCTCTCCTGGAACCCCTTTAGGCCCTGCCAGGGGCTCTGAGCTCTCCCTGGAGGCTTCTCTTCTCGAGGGGAGCACCCCCAGCTCTCCCAGCCTGGCTGCAGAGCAGAGGGGCTCCAGCCCTTGGAGCAGCTCCAGTGGCTCTGTTGTGGTCCAGCCCCAGCAGCGCCTGTTTCCACCTTGCTGCCAGCTTTGACAAATCACTTCAGTTTGGGCTTGGGGTTGGGTTGATCTCTGACTGTGGGGCTGCTGCACAGCTGCTCTGATCACTCCCAAGAAATACAACTTGCTAGAGTTCATAGTTTGGAGGGTTTTACCCCAAAAGACTTAATTCTTTCACCACAGTGGGTAATACATGGCTGGTAAATAAAAATTATGATTTACAGTGCACTGTCCAATGCTCTCAATGGTCTCAAGTTGCACCAGGAGAGGTTCAGTTTGGATATTAGGCAAAATTTCTTCACTGAAAGAGTGAAAAAAACCCCAAACTAAAAAAAAAAAAAAAAAAAAAAAAAAAAAATTTAAAAAAAAACAACCCCAAACCAATAATCACTGTTAATTTTTATTAATCATCCTGTCATCAGCATTTAATTTTTTCACTGTGGAATCCTTCCCTCCTTCCCTCTTAGAATTTAAATTGATTTGTCTCTACATAGAGTAGCCCTTTTTTACCTTCTTTTTATTTTCCTGTTAAAATAAATACAGCAGTCATAGGAATTCTCTTTTATTTGGTTTGATGTAATTGTGCTGGAGGCTGGAGTTATGAATTATCAAATACTTAGTCTGAATCAACAGCTGAATAAGACAGATATATTAGGAAGAGTTAAGTGTGTTTTCACTGTTGGTCTCAAATCCAGGCCTCTGTCTGGGACACCCTGGGAATTGGTGCTCTAAAATGTCTGACTGACACAGAGATCCTTAATGTTTTGCTTTCCTTTCCAGTTTTCTTCTTCTTTCCAGTCTCTGGATTTGAATCTCCAGCGAACACTGCAATGGTGTATTTGAAATAAATTATTAAAATGTCACTGTGTCTTCTGTTTATGGAAACTTCTTCGTTTGTAGCTGTCCTTCTCAAATGGTGAATGATGCTTTGGTACTGAGTTTGAAGATACAGAGCTTATTTCAGTGTGTCCTCATCGTCCTAGAAATCCATGTAAATCATCGCAGTCTTGACATTTTTTGTGTAAGGTCTGTATCTCATAAACTATTAATGAAGCATCTAAGGACTGGAATGTATAAACTGGAGATTTAACTGGACTTTAAGATCTTTTGATTAAAAATACATGTCAGGATGAAATATTAATAGATCTGTGTATGTCCTAATGATCAGATGGGCTGAGTGTCCAGAGAAGCTCTTGGATTATGTTTGTGTGGTAGGTGCTCATTACATCTGAAAATTAGAGCCCAGCATCAGCAGAATACACAAGAACAATAACAGTGAAGTGTTAATGCAAGAGAAGGGGACAGTTTGCAGTATTATGGGATGTATTTCCATGAAATAATAAACTAATCTTATTCCCTGGCTGTTCTTTCTGGGTTATCCCTCAAATGTTCTCCTTCCTTGATTTTGTTACTTAATTGTTATTCTGGTGGTGAAGGAACACCTGACAGTGCTATTGAGTAGACTGACCTGGGTGGTCCCTCGTGCTGAGAACCTCTGGCTCAGTTTCAGTTTTATTTCTGTTTTCCTGTAGCCCAAATTATGGCAGGAAGATCAAAAATGGTGGAAAGCAAAACCCCTGTGCTGGAAGACTCACAGATGAAGCAGAAAAACCTCTGAGTCTGCTGCAGTTATTGGAGAATAATTAAGCTTGACAGAGGAGGAGAAGGGGATGAGGAGAGAAAGGTGAAGTAATAGGGTGCAGGAGATCCAAATATTTTGATCCATTTTATAAATATCTGTATCTATAACAAGCATTTTTTGCCAGTTTTCCTCCTCTGTGTGCCTGTACTTATACCCAATGTAGAATGAGTTATATTTCAAACTGTGAAGGTGTGAAAATCTCTAGGACCTGAGGGGAGGGCTGGAGCTGGGCCAGGGCAGGCTCAGGCTGAGATCAGGGAAAGGTTCTTCCCCCAGAGGGTGCTGGGCACTGCCCAGGCTCCCCAGGGAATGGGCACGGCCCCGAGGCTGCCAGAGCTCCAGGAGCGTTTGGACAGCGCTGCCAGGGATGCCCAGGGTGGGGTTGCTGGGGGGTCTGTGCAGGGCCAGGAGCTGCACTGGATGATCCTTGTGGGTCCCTCCCAGCTCAGAATATTCCAGGATTCTCTAATTCCATGGCAGCTCATAACACACAGAGTCACCAACTCCCCCATTTTTTCCTCCAAGTCATTTCCTTGGTATTAGACAATCCCATTGCCTGCAGGGACTGTGGATCCTCCTTCACTCATTATTTCAGTCCTTCCCTTCCTGGCTGGAGTTCTCCTGGCTGTGCTGGTTCAGCACAGCCTGTCTCTAGAGCAGGGAATGTGCCAGGTAGTCAAGCCAAGTTCACACCCACTCTTCCAAGCCTTCTGGGCACCCTCCCTGCTCTCTGCACAACCAGGCTGGGGATGTTTCGTTCATAATTTCTTTTCTTCTCTCTCCCAACATTTCCTGACAGGAAGTTTGGATGTGAAACATAAGTGAGAAGTGCCCAGAGTTGGCAGGGTGTGAAAGCTTGCAGGTACCTGTGCACCTGGGATTTTCAAAAGACAGACCACCACCACCTCCCCAGTAAAACAAGTACTGCTCTCGTATCCAAAGCTAGATTACACTGGATATTTAATATATAGGGAAGGTTCTTATGAATCTTTTGGAAGCTCTGCCAACTTCTTGAGTTGAGGGTACAAAAGGATATTTCTTGAAGGAAATTTGGTCTTACAGTAAGAAGAACATGGGAGTCGATGAAAAGAACTTAAAAGGAGTTAAAAGGTGGTAAATCAGAAGTTTAAGAACAGACAACCTTCTTTATACATTAAATATCCAGTGTAATCTCATTTTGGGTATGAGAGCAGTACTTGTTTTATTGGAGAGGTTGTTTTAGTGGTGGTCTGTCTTTAAAAAAAATTTTGGTGGTAATTTAATCTTACCGAAAACCTTCCTTCAGAAGCAGCTGGAGCCATGAAATGTTTAAAGTGTAAATAATTGCATGGTCTGAGGACTGGACAGTATGGCAGTGTGGAACTAACAGCCCAGAAAATGCTGACCAGCTTCTCTCTTTCCCTTTGGTCTGTGCAGAAAACAAAGATTGAATTGTCCTTATTTGCTGGAAGTGGAGGCAAATTCCTTTGCTTTTTCTCCTGAGTATCACATTGGCTGTGCTATATATGCTTACAGTACATATTGCAGTTATCCTTTAGAACAAAGACAAAAGAAAACCTATTTCATTTCTGTTTGTTCTTGAGCACAGGAGGTTTATTTATAACAGGACTGGCTTTGTGATCTCGTTCTCCATAGGCATTAAGCAGAAATAAGTCCAGATAACGAGTAGCCATAAAATAATGCGTAAATATATGAAAACTGTGTCTGGTTGTCCTTAATCCAATCGAAATTTTCCTGCATTTGCAGTCAGGGCTTTGCTGACATAGTCTGGGTAAGCAGCTATCTGTGGCCATCATTTATCTGTTCAGCACAACCAGAACACTCCTGGAGAAGCAATGAGATGAAACTTCAGCTCAAAAGGCAGGCTCAGATTAGGGAACCTATGCAGAAATGCAAAAAAAGCCCTGGTAAGGAAGAGTGAAAGAACTGAACCCAGACAATGGCCTTGTAAGAGGCTTTCCAAGACTTAGATAAGGACTCTGCTGAAGCAGTGGCAGGAGGGGATGTTTTTTACAATCACACCCAGACTGGGGGCATGTTTTTGTCTAGAGCCAGAAGGGGCATCATGAGTTTCACAAGAGCAGCTTCCAGGGCTAAATTATGGAGACATTTTTTTAGGAATGCCATTGTGGCTGCCCCTGGATCCCTGGAAGTGTCCAAGGCCAGGTTGGATGGGGCTTGGAGCAGCCTGGGACGGTGGAAGGTGTCCCTGCCCTTGGCAGGAGTGGTGCTGGATGGGCTTTGATGTCCCTCCCAGCCCAAACCGTCCTGGAATTCTGTGACTTTGTGATAATGTGTGATTCTGAGAAAGCCAGAGCTTAGTCTCTTTTCTCTAGAAAACACAGAATTCCAAATTTGGCTACAGTGGCATCCTGCAGGACCTCTCTCTCACTGAAGCCTCATTTTTCCTCTGTATTTGTGATGGTAAATTTTTTTAATACCCCGAGTTAACTGAATGCAAGTGAATGACAGAAACCTTCATCCACAGAAAGCTGGCTAAATAACTGCATACAGTGAATAGATTTTGGTTTTACTTTGGCTGAAAGCACTGCATTTACTTCTGTTCCGAGAACACTCAACCCTTCCGCTTGATGCTCAGCAAGGGTCAGACTGACAGGATGCTTGTTTTCATCTTTGCAGCTCTTTGCAAAACATTCCAAAAATGCACACAAATACAAACTTGCTTTTACTTCTGGCCATTTATTTGTCAGAACTTGAAAAAGCAAACGTAAATATTTACAGGCACTCTCTGAAGTGCTAGACTGGATTTCCATCTGAATCCCTGTTTCAGCAGGTCCAGCCCAGCAGCTCACATGGGGTGGAGAGCAGCTTTCCATCCTGTGTTTGCCCTCGGCTCTAGTGCTGAGCCCAGGACTAAGGAAGTTCTTTTAACTGCAGGTATTCTTTCTTTTCTCCACTAATTTAGCTCCCTGCGGTAGCTGGTTTTGTCTGGTGAGCCACACATGTTCTTTGAAAAGCCTGATTTTCCAGCTGTTCTGCCAGTTTTAATGGCTCTGTTGTTAAACGTTGCCCTGTTGTTCCAAATTCAGTCCAGAGACACAAATTTACCAGAGAACTTGGGGCTGCTGCAGGGCAGAGAACTTTTCTTCTTCTGAAAACCAAAAAAAAAAAAAAAAAAAAAAAAGAAAAAAAAAATCATATTCCTCGGTAAAATGGATATTGTGTTCCTCTTCTTTCTTTCTTTCTTTCTCGGCTTTTTTTTTCATTCCCAGCTTTATCCGTGTGTTCAGAACTCCCAGTGCCTGTGTGAGGCTGGTTATTTCTGTGCACAGGCAGGTACAGGTGCATGTTCTTGGTGAGCTGCTATGGCAGCATAGAAATGTATCCTAGCATCACTCTTTTTTTAGGATACAACATTCCTGGCTTGAATTGTAGGCTAGGGAAAAGTAAGAAAAAGCGCTCCGACATTTTGAATTATTGGGTGGGAAAATGAAGCGTTGCCAGAGTGCTGCCCAAAAAGTCAGTGTGAGAATTAAAAATTGTTACCTTTCCCTGGAGCTTGAGCGATGTTTAAATTCTTCTCCAGAGTTATGAGCACTGCTGGTTCCTTTTGCTGGAGAGAGTGAGCAGAAATGGATTTTAGTGAGCCATTTCTCTTGGCATGAGTTTGGCATTTCTAGTTCTAGTCCTGGAAGAGGAGTCAATCATGTATGTACAGATACATGTTCAAAAAGCTAACGCAAGCCTAAATCTGTTGGGAAAAGGCTGCTGTGGCACAAGAGATGCATCGGCTAGTAGGATTTAAGTGAAATGGGAACTTCCCAACTCATTGGAACCTAAGGGAGGGCTGGAAATGAAGCTGGGAGGGTGGTGGGAGGAGGAAGAAGGAGGAGATTTATACCTGAGAGTGCGGGGGATCTCTCTGAGAGGAGAGCTGAGGCAGCATGACTTGTGTCCTGCTGCAGCTGGAGAGCAGGTACTGGCAACAGAAACAGAGCCTTGGATGAGAGCTCCAGGACTGGGGGATGTGGTCGTGGTTTGGCCAATAAAATTGGGAAGGGGGTGTTGCCTTAACAAGAACGTGGCCAAGAAAATCTCCGTGTGTCCCTCAAGCCCAGCAGAGGAATGTGAATTCTCAGAGGATGGAGGAGGTCAGCATCACTGGAGGCTGCTGGGGTTTGCTTGGGTGGGGTGGCACCCTGGTGCCTGTCCTGTTTGTCCCTCAGGGGTGACGTAGGGCTGGGCCTGGGTCATTGGCTGAGTACCATGAGCTCAGGAGGGCTGCCCGGTGGAAACCAGTGACACAGGAAACTTGCTCAGCAAGGGGAGGTAGCAGTGAAATCATTTAAATACAAAGGCACTGATACCCAGCCCAGCCAGTGAGGAAAGGAAAACCAGGACTGGAAACATTAAAGGTCATAGACTGAAAGTTCACACAGAGTTATTTCCAGTTTTTAAACAATATCCGTTCTCGCCACCTGCACATTCAGCAGAGCATTGTCTCTAACAGAGAGAACTTCTCTCACACAGAAACAGTCTTTGAGAAGGCAAAAAGATAGGGGCTGTTCTGGGTAAATATAAGGAGAAAAGGATGTCTCAGCATATTGGGAATTACGTAAAAAAATACCCCCTGGAGCAGAACTGCTCCTCCTCACATGAGGGAGAGGACGATTTCCTTTGGAGCATTGCCTTGTTGTTGCAGATTCATTGATTCCTGTCTGCCGGATGCTGGGTTGGTTAGGCTTTGTTTGGTTTCCTTAATTTCTCCACAGCATAGTTTTTCAGCTCAGGTTTTCTCTAAACCTAGCAAACATGGGCAGTGTTTCCAAGTGATTCTGCATCTGAGAG
The DNA here is from genome assembly GCF_965178545.1 of Coloeus monedula. NCBI lineage: Eukaryota > Metazoa > Chordata > Aves > Passeriformes > Corvidae > Coloeus > Coloeus monedula. Next base: position 2,419,070 of record NC_138788.1, on the reverse strand, counting down.
TTCATTTTGCAAAACTTAGAGGAGAAAATTTTGTGCTTTGTTTTGTGCTTATCAGAGCAGCTGTGCCCTCTCTGCTCCTCCTGGGGACTGAGAGCAGAGCTTGAAACTCTTGCTAATATAATTCCCTGTAGATTATGGCCATCTATCATTACTCCATCTAGCAAACACTCTTCTCTGATAAAAGGGAATGTAGTAACATTTGTATTTATGGTCTTGTTCAAAGGAGTGATGTGAGGTTAATTGGAAGGTTAATTAGGAGAGGTGTAATCTAAAGGCAACAAGTCTAATCTCCACTCTCAGATTCATGAGAGAGCTCTTTTCACTCAGCTTTTCCAATAAAGGCAGCATTCCTTAGAGATAAACATCTCTGACACAGCAGGCGACTCCATTTATTTCAAGGTGGTTCATAGGAAAACTCACCTGGAAATAGAGCAGGGGGTTCTAGCTGCCCTGGCTGTGCCGTGCCAGCCACACAAATTCTTCTTCCATGTCATCATGGAAAATCAAAAACTTGAAGCATGGCAGTCGAGTGAGGCTTCCCAAAGGACAGCTGTGGGGAGTGGGGCTTATCTCACGTTTTTGGCAACCACAAAACAATTCCCAAAGTCAGCAACAATGTCGCTGTCAGGGACTCTACATTTTGTTAATCAATAAGCATGAGAAAGATGAATTGCTTTTAAGATGAACAGCCAATCAGTGCTGTAAGTGGAACAGTCAATGCCTCAAAGAATTGCACGCCCTTCTCCTTAGCTGAGCTTCACAGAGCCCATCCCTGCCCTGAGCACCTGTGGCTATTTCTGCAGTCAGGGATTAGGTAATGGAATGGTTCCTTTTAGACCACAGTCATAAATATCATTTAAATAGACAGTGAAAATAGAGAACCTCCTGTAGCTGAATAGCTGCTCCGTTCTGCAGGGCCGAGTCTTGAAGCAGTGTGATAGGGATGAGTCCAGGGAGCTCTTTCCTAAACTTGCTTCTGGCCCTGTCATTTCACCAAGATACAATTAACCTGCTGCTTTCCTCCCACTCATCAGGTTGGCTCCTGTCCCTGCCTTATCTCCCCATCTAAATATTTCCCTTCCCTGTTCTTTGTGAGCATAACAGTGGGGAGGCAAAGATGGGGAGAGGTAAGTAAGCTCCAGAAGTGGCTGAATGGAGTGATGAGATCATTTATGATCCTAATCCCCGTCTTGGCTGATTTGTTTGTTGGGTAGAATTAAAAAGAAAAAAAAAACCCAAACCCTCACACTTTAGGTTGTAAATCCCAGCAGTCCTAGGGCTTGCTGTGGGAGGAATCACCTGAGTGCTGAGGAGGAGGAGCAGGGAGATGACATTTTAGTTTAAGCATGTGACTCTGCTGCAGATGCCTAAAGCAGGCAGCAGGGTAAGAAGATGAGAAGGTGCTACTGAGGGCTCTTAAGTCTTCAACAGGATTCTCTAAGAGTCCACTTAAAGACAAATGGAGCATTCCAGGAAGTCAGCTGATGGAGGCAACAAGAAGAAGAGGTTGTTTTTGAAGTGTACCTTCTATCTTCCACAATAGAGTATTAATTATCTTTTAGTCTTTTAGTTTCAGAAAAAAAAAATTCTAAAAGTATCTCGCTGTGAACGCATTGTTCTACAGGCAAGAGCTTCCACTGCAATCTGGAAAATTTTCTTTATTTTTATATTAAGATTGTCTGAAAAATCCTTATCCTGTTTTATGCTTCAGGATTCAACAATCGCCCTTTCCACCCTTCTCGGTTTTTAAATATTTCCTTCCCGTCATCCTGATCTTCATTTTTGCCTTAACTTATATCAGCATTAAGGTTTTTCACACTTTCCCTTTTTGTGTTTGTGTTTAGCAGCTGTATTTATAGCTTTAATTTCTATCTCCTCTTACAATTCAACAAGATAGGATGTTTCAGAAGCTTGTTTCTCACAGAGGTCAGGAAGGAGGACACTATCTGGTATTGGTGCCTAACAGCTTTGGGAGGTGTTAATCTGTATGGATGCTTGCTCTGCAGAAGCAGAGTGAGCCTGTGGCCTGTCCGATGAAGTGCTGTGGGAAGTGTCAAGTGTGTGAGGGAAGTGCTCCAAGACGCCTCTCCTCATTACAGCAGCTGGGCTGGCATTTGTCTCCTCTAATTAATCAGCAGCTCACTGGTGAGGGGGTGCCCTTCCTCCTCTTCCTGCAGGTGAGACTGGAAGCCCTCCAAAACGCAAGTCAGGCAGGTCCTGTCTTGTGTTTCAGCCCAGGTGAGCTCCTGGCTGCCAGAGGCTGTAACCCCTCACACCTCCTCCCCTGCTCCCACTCAGCTGCCCACGGCGGGGCTGGCTGCACTTTCTCCCTCTCCTCAACCCTCTGTCCCTCCTGCAGCCCCTGTTGGTGCGTGGTTGGGATTATCCCACACCTTTCCATGCTGAGGGCAGAAACACAGTCTGCTTTCTGCCAAGAGGTAAAACCAGTGCCTTCCTCTTTCTTCACACTCTGCCCTGGGGGACATCAGCAGCCTGCACCAGGTGCTGGAAGGTGAATGCCACCCTCCTGCAATGTCAGAAGTGCCATCTGGATGCTGTGGCAGGAGTTAAGGAGCACTTCAGGGCAGAAGCAACACCCCCAGGGGTTCTGGAGTAGCAGCCGCCTTGTTTTGCATCAGCTGAGTACAGTCCCGTGGCCTTTCTCAGACATGTCTGAAACCAGGGGCCCAGACAACTTGGAAAAACAGCCTGAAATCTGATCCTGAATGTTTAGGTAGTGATGCCTTTTCCTGGTCTTAAAATCAAGAGGCATACACGGTTAGAAGGGGAAAAGGGATTTTACCTTGGTATTTATTCTTAAGGATCCTTGGGTGTACACGTCCAGGTCATATGCATCGAGATGTACCCCGCTGAGTCTTTCCCTGTGTCTCTGTCTTTCTTCTCGTGTCTCCCCCCCCAACATTGGGTATAACGTTATAGGCTTTACTAATTAGCATATCTATCAAAGATTCCCCAATGAGAGGTTCAAGTGAGCCCCCCCTCCCCGAGGAGCCTTCCCCTGGATGGTTCTATCTTGGTTTACAGAATGTGTTCTGGAGAGGACCTTGGGGTCTGGGGCACACTGATCCCTAGCTATGAAGCTTCTAAAATGTTGAGTCTCTTAGCTTAACAAACAAGTCCAAGAATGTAGGCAAAAAGCACTAAGAATACAGAAGTTGTAAAAAGGTACAACAGGGATATAACAGGGGTAAAAAAGAAAAGGCAAAAATCTTCATGGCATCAGTCAAAGAGTGTGGTCCTTCCCAGCTCCCAGGAAGACTGTGCTGGTCTCAGCATGCCCATTGTTTCCCCTTCCCCTGGAGATCAGATCCTGGCCAGCCTGGTAGCCTAGCACCAGCACTGCCAGCAGTGTCAAACCCAGGTATGGTCCAGCCCTTTTATCCATGGAAAATCTCCTGCTCTGGCTAGGGCTGGTCACCTACTTACTTGCTTGTTGCATCTGTACCCCTGGTTAGAGGAGTTGTCTCCACAGTATGTTAATGAATGGTATTTTGATGATGGCCTCTTTTCTGGATTCAGGAGAAATTTCCCCCCCACACCCTTCTTTTCCAACTGCACAGACATCCAGGAAAAAATGACAGCTGCTTGGTCAGACTCTGGTTAACTCCGGGTGGCGATCCACACAGGAATCCCTGGCCCTTTAGCTGGAATAGGTTTTGTCCTGTTCTGGTGCCTCCTTTCCCTTATTTTTGCAGGCCCAGACAGCAGGGCCTTCCCTCTTTTCAGCTTGACCTGTCACATCCATACCTAGGGCAGGGAGCTGCACAGCAGGCTCAGAGGGAATATTCAGCCCACTCCACTCCAGCTGTTCATGCAGGGCCAAAATGCTTGAGGGGGGAGTTCACTGCTATGTCAGCTCCAGGCACTGGGGTGACCATGGCCCTGGGGACATGTGGCAATGGAAATTCCCATGTGTGACTTCTCCTTGGACTGGGGCACAAAACCCCTCCACCTCCAGCACTAAAAAAAAAAAAGCTCTGAGTATGAGGGGAATTGATTCCAGCAGCAAGGTGGCCGCAGGAAAGAGCATTTGGCAATGTCCAGGCACTGCCACCACCAGTGAAAGGGTGCAGCAAGGCTTGGAATATGCTGGTGTGCAGCTTGGAGCATCAGTGCTCTGGCACAAAATGATGGGGAGCAGAGCACCTCCTCGGGGGGAAGGAGAGCTCTGGAGAGCGGCAGAGTGCACTGGGCAGCCAGAGCAGGTGGCAGCCCTGTCCCACAAGTGTGAGGTGTAAACAAGCTGCTTGTTATCACTTTCTGATGAGGCACAGCACTCCACCTTTTTGCTTTTAATTCAGCTCCAATACTTGAAGTCTTAGAGCAGTACTTAGAGATTGTTCTTGTTTTGAAGGCAAGAGTTTTGAGAAGCACTCGATTCTGAGTATCCACGTCTCCCTGTGCCCTCTCAGACATCATGGCTTCCTGAGGTTCCTAACAGCCTTTTTTTCTTGTACATTTAGCTTCAGACATGAGTTTTGCATATGAGTAATAGTGAAAAATGACCCCATACACAGAAATCTTTGTGGAAACTCTGATAACAGTGAAAGAACGAATTTCAAGAATCAACAGCCTCTCCAAATGCTCCTTTTGTAATGGACATAACAGCAAAGTAATCATCATTAGAATAGTAATTTTGTTCCAGCAACCCTTAAACTCCTGCTGTGCCACTGTACTGTCAGTCTCTGTGCTGAGCTGAGGGAAGGAGAGGGGGATTCTAATAACTAAGTTTCAGAATAATTGAAGGTCTTTTAAGATACAAACTTTGCTTTGATATAGGAATTTCAAAGGTGAATGGAAGCTTCAAAGGAGGCGCTGGGAATGCAAGGATAGCAGGATTGAGTTCTTAGTGGTGGGTAGCTCTTGACTTTAGATTGTTTCTTGTGAAGATACTGGTTCCTTCTTTTCACACCAAAACTATGTCAAAACAAGAAATTTAATTTATTCCGTTCTCTTGGATGCCATACGTAGCTGTCGTTTTCATGATTTAATGTATAAACATGAGAAGGCATCTTTGCCATGAAATTATATTAGCAAACACTGCGTTTCTTCTAAGTGCTCCTCTGAAAACTGGCTGTATCTCTGGAAACCAGAACGACAGAGACTGTGTTACAAACACACAGACCCTCATGTGAAATGCCTTTGGTCTTGTATAATTTCTAGACTGAGCTGTGAGACGCTGTCCTGTAAAGGTGAAAAACTGGCGAATGAAAAGGAAACTGTAGAAATTAAAGATTTCTGCATTGCTAGGGATTCTAGAAGCTTAGATCCTTGGCAGGCTTCTTGTCCTGCAAGCACAGTTCCTTCACACCCCTTTTGATGTCAACATTCATGCAGTTGTAGAAAAGCAGTACCCACAAAGAGCTTTTCTAAGTCATCTCCATGCCAGATCTGCTCAGCTGATTTTATTCCTGATAGGAACATAGTCTCCCCAGCATACCTGGTTTAGGAGTTTCTGTCTTTGTGGTTAAAAATGTAATTCCAGGATCTTTCTTTCTGCCCTTGATGTTCGCCCATTCCTGTTCTGTGCTCCTGTGAAGAATGTCACTGGAGATGTTTTTCTTAACATTGATCCGCTGAATCAAACCCAACCCAAACACACCTACACTCAAGACAAGCTTTTGGAATGACTTGTGTGCACCTGGCTATTTGCATAAACCATGAGATAAATGTTAAAAACAGAGGCTATAACAAGGACTCCGACAAAGATCTTGCTGTCTGCTATAAAGAAGTATTTAACATCTGCATTTTAATGATGTAGATGTAGAAATCTTATACTTTATTAAAAATCAGGTGCCTGGTCACACATGAATATGGGGCACAGCCAGCTATTTTGGCTCTAATTTGTGCAGGTTGATCAAAAAATACTGGCATACCTTGATATTTTTAGTATTCTACACAAAACTGTTCACCATTGGTATTGATTTCAGATATTTTGCTTGTCTAGGGAATGGGAAGATTAATGAATAAACTCTGTTCTTTCATATTACAGCTGAGTCTAATTAGATGATGGGATTAACTAATGTCAAGCAGCCACTGGAATTGCATTGCTGTGTCTTTGACAAGGGTATTAAAAAAAAAAAAAAACCAAAAAACCAAAAAAAGCCAGTTTTCCTTTATGTCCGGGGAGAGAAGGGAGAGTGTGTAGCAATGTGTTTTGCTGAGGACAAGAGGAAAATGGTGGTGGGTGGGAAGAATAGGAGGGATGTGGGGAATTAGAGGGGATGTGACTGAAGGAAGAGGCGTTTGGACATGAGCCACTGTAAACCAACTGACTTTTCCTTCAAGAATCCACGGGTGAGAGACTGGAAGATTTTAGAAGCTCAGTAACAATCATAAAAGTTGTTCAGTCAAGAGAATAATTATGCTTTTAGAGATCAGGAGTTCAAGATGCTTCTCCATATACTTAAGTACTTGCAAAACTCTAAAATTCATAAACATAGGAAAATGCATTTCCTAAAAGCCCAAAGCAGACAGTGGTATCAGAAATAACACAGGCTAAGTATTTTCCCTGGAGAGACAGACTTTTCTTCACTTTCAGGATGTTTCCTTTTCTGAAATGTCAGCCTTTATGCAATACTCTGCTACTAGCCCACATACGATCTTTTTTCTCTAATGTTCTTCCAGTTTCAATAGATGCCACAATGGATTACTCGTGCATTCAACCCAAATGTTTACTTTTTATTACTCTCTTTTTTTTTCCTCAGAGTTTATTTTGGTGTATTTAACAAGCAACAGGACAAGAGGAAACAGCCTCAGGTTGTGCCAGGGGAAATTTAAATTGGACAGTAGGAAAATTCCTTCATGGAAGCAGTTGTAGAGCACTGGAGCAGACTGCCCGAGGCAGTGGTGCAGTCACACCTGGAAGTGTTCAAAAAATGTCTGGATATGGGGACATGGTTTCATGGTGAACAGGATGGTGGTGCTGAGTTGATGGTTGGACTTGATGATCTTAAAGGTCTTTTCCAACCTAAATGATTCTGTGAGTCTCTGGTTTGATGCCTGATCCACATCCCCCTGTGGGCAGCCTCAGGGGCTTTTGTTCTCCAGTGTGAGGGGGCAGTTTGCTGGCCAGTGTGCTGGGGATGTGTGCTGTGGTCCTGGGGCATTGGGCATCCAGTGCTGTGGCTGCTCCTGCAGCTGCTCCTGCACCAGCCCTGAACACAGAGGAGCTGCTGCTCCTGGCCCTGTCCTTCCTCCCCTGCTCTTTCACCCTTTCTCCACTGCCCTGACCTCAGCAAATCCACCCCTGGCTTTGTGTCAAGCTAGAGGAGTTGGAAACAACTGCTCTTCTCTTCTTCCAGTTAAAAATCAATTATATCAATGTTGGAGACCTTGAACCGTTTTTAAAACGCCTTCAGATTGTCTTGACCCAACAACCCTGATGTCATCAGGTCTGCTCCAGGCCAGCGTCAGACAGATGAAAGCCGAACCAGTGCCTCGCAGCAGTCCCAAGTGTCTGCTGCAGCTGTGTCAGAAAGGAAATGGCTTTGTGAGAATTAATGGCAAAATGTTGAGCTGGAGAGATGCTCCAGCAGCAAAGTCTGTCAGAGACCTCTGCTCCGGCCATGGCAACTAACTGCACAGGGGAACAACAACAGCACATTCCTCTGGATTTGCCTGCAGAGGCATTGGCATGGCAGGGAATTTAACAGCATCTTTTGTCACACAGGTATTTTTAAAAAGATTTTACGCATTGATTGGGAAACCTGCATGAGTGACTCTACAACCTGTGTTTAGATAAGGTGTCATTATGATGGCTCTGCCCCTACTGTTAAACCTCATGGACATTCCTGGTCCCACACAGGAGCTCTGGTTTGGCATGCAGAGTTTCTCTGCCATGACAGGGCTTCAACTCACTGCTGGGACACTGCCTGGGACAGATACTCAGGGGAAGAAGTACCAGGACTAATGTTGAAATTCTCCTTTGAAACAGCAGGAGAGACAATTAATTCCAATCAAAAGCTTTGTGGAAAAGAACACTGTCTCAGAATTGGGGGTAAGTTTTCAGGTGATTACAAGCATAGATGATAAAAGTACTGGCACTGCCACTGTGTGTTTAGACTGTTCCAACACGTGTGACTGAACCACACATGACATCCCTTTAGGAGATCTGTTCCCAGGGCTGTACTCTGGCTGTATTAATCCTTTTGAATAAAGCATGATGGCATTGCTAATAAATATGCAGATGGAAAAAGCTGGGTGCCTTTCAGAGCAGTTTATGCAGCCAGCTGCAGTTCCTGTAGTTTGATCCAGGTGATATTAAATCTGCATCCCCCAGAGGCTGGATCTCTTTGGGGAGAGCACACCCCCAACACTTGTACCTGCGGCTGCACCTCCTGGGTGAACAGGACAAAAATTGCATGACCGAACTGTGCCATGCAGTAAAAAAAGAAGGAATTATGCTTTGTAGTTAACCTGAAAATAACAAGTCACAAGTTTTGGCAAGACACTGGCCATATGAAAGGTACTTCATGGTAGCTGGTTCTCTATTTCAGCTAGAAAAAAACCCACAAAGCAGCAAACCTTTTGGTCTAGAAATGGAAGTCCTGAGACAAGTGCAGTATTTTACTGGTGAGGAAAATGAAATACTTTACTATTTTTAATTTTTGTCCAGAGTTGCTGCTCTTCCTTCAGAAAGTTGGTCAGAAAAGATGCAGGATGGCTTATCCTGGGTGGGAAAATTATTTAGGTGGTGCAGCAAAGTCTCTCCCAACCCCACAGTTCTGTGATGCCACAGATCCTCCAACACTAAAGTGCTACTGATGGCATTTTTTAACAGCAAATTCACCTAGTTTGATAGAGCTGAAACCAGAACAGAACACTTAAAAAGTGGTGTTCAATAAGCCAAACCTTCAAGGCAGCATTTCAAACACATTTATGATGTGCAGAAAATTCCTCAAACTCTTCTTGCAGATTTTTTGTTGACTGGCTCTCATTGGACATCTTGTGCTATCGACAGGATTTTCAGATGAGAAACCCAAGTGTTTGTCCTGGAGCTGTGTGTCAGCAGTGGGCAAATCACAAAAGTTTGAGGAGCTTTGAGACAAACTACTAAAACAAATGAAAAATGGATACTTTCTGGCTGTGAATTCTTATTACCTGCAGATCTGACTTCTCCATATTTCTTGTAATTAAAAATTTAAAGCATAATACTAAATTCCTTAAAAAAGCATTAATAAAGCCTCTTAAGCTGAACTACCATTTCCCATGTGATGTTGAGGCAGCCTTTAGTTGATTTTTCCAATTTCATCGTGTTTTGTGTCCTTTCCAGATTTGCTGCTTTTAAATTTAGGGGTTTTGTTTTGTTTTGTTTGTTTGTGTCTCTCTGTGTAGGGAGGGGGTTTAATACCACAGCTGAACTTCGGATTTCCAAAAATGCCCAAGGAGTCAGCATTGAAAACAGCCCAGTGTGAGCAGAGAGTCTCTTGGTATGGATCTTCCAACACCTCATGAACCAGATTTTGTTTCTTCCAACTCTGTGCAAAAACACGGTGGTGAAAAGCAACCACCGAAACCACCCCAGCCTTCCTTGTTTCCAGCCAGGGGACTGTTTCAGCTCCTGCAGTGCTGTGGGTCGGAAATTCTCTGGGTGTTTGTACACGCCCAGTGCATCCACATTCCAGCTCAATCCAAGTCTCTGGATGCTAAAACAGAGTGGCCAACAGAATCCCCAAGCAGAAATAAGTTTAAATTGTGGGTTTTGATACAGATTATGGTGCTTCTTGCTTGTGACAGCTGTGTTTTGTTTGCCATTGGTGTGACAAAACGTTGCCTCTGAAGTTTTTATCTGCAGCAGAGCTGGAGTGGGTAAGAAAAAGAAAGGGTTTTCCTATCCCACATACTGCTTCCAAGTTGCTATAATTTAGGGTTTTTTCTCTTATTTTTCTGTAATTGACTGTGGGCAGCAATTTGAGGGAGGGGATTCTGCCCCTCTGCTCTGCTCAGGTGAGACCCCACCTGCAGAGCTGCCCCAGCCCTGGGCCCCAGCACAGGGAGGACCTGGAGCTGCTGGAGAGAGTCCAGAGGAGGCTCCAGGATGAGCAGAGGGATGGAGCAGCTCTGCTGGGAGGAAAGGCTGGGAGAGCTGGGATTGTTCAGCCTGGAGAGGAGAAGCTCCCAGGTGACCTCATTGTGGCCTTGCAGGACCTGAAGGAGACAACAAGAAACATGGAGAGAGACTCTTTACAAGGGATGGAGGGCCAGGACACAGGGATGGCTTCCCACTGATAAAGAGTGAGTTTGGATTGGGTTTTGGGAAGAAATTCCTCCCTGTTAGGGAGGTGATGCCCTGGCACAGGGTGCCCAGAGAAGCTGGGGCTGCTCCTGGATCCCTGGCAGTGTCCAAGGCCAGGCTGGACATTGGGGCTTGGAGCAGCCTGGGACAGTGGGAGGTGTCCCTGCCCATGGCAGGGTGTTGGGATTAGATGATTCTTAAAAGGTTCCTTCTAACTCTGTGATTTTATGAATATAACTTTATATAATTATTAGGGCTTCTACTAAGATTTGCTTCAGTCTAAAACCTATCCTCTAGCAGGTCCTCCAGAGCAGATTTGCTGCTCAAAATGCCACCTTGCTTTTACTTCATCCTTGGCAACCTCCAGCCTGGGGACAACAATCCTCAAGGAAAGGTCTGAAGGGAGCTGAAGGAGGCTCTTGTGCAAACACATTGTGTCTGCTGATTCAGGAGAAGTGGCTGTGGGGAAGAAAGTGCCTTCCTTGCCTGCACAGAGATGGTGTCCTTTGCTTCTCTTTTGCTGGCAAAGTTGGGACTGATGCTTTGAATGCCTCCTCTTTTTGCCTACAGAATGTATCTCTCTTGCCATGAACAAGGGCCAGTTCAGAAATGTATGAGAAAGAAACTTATTATTTCTGTTGTATCTCACATGCCAGTAATTATGTTTCACTCGTGAAAATAAATCATAATTTTCTTCCTCTTTTGTGTTTGTATATGATCCAGAAATGAAGTGCTTGCTTAGAGGAATGAAAGGGCTGTCAGCATCCCTGAAATTTGAGTCTCAGCTGTATCAAAACACCCTCTTGACTATGAAGGCATCCAGAATTCAAAAGATTCCTTGGCAGTTTTGCTCTTTCACTCTCTGGAGAGCACAGGTGAAGGTGGAGCCTGGCAGGTGAGCCAGAAGAGAGACAAAAAGGAACATCCTGGTTCAGTCCGGACACTTTGGTCAATCCCTATGAAGAGCAGGAGCCCTTAAGAAGGAAAGGGGGGGATGAGTGGGGAAGAAGATAAATGAAGTGATTTCAGAAGGGAAGAGAGGAGGAAATGAACTTTGCAAGAAAGGAGGAGCAGCATGGAGCATCCCAAGGGGAGAGCTGCACTGGAGAACAAGGAACTGTTCCATGGGGAACAGGCAGTGCAATAACCCAGTAAGAGAGTGGGTTCTGTAGGAAAGCAGCGGGGGATGAGAAGAAAAGAATGGTTCTGTTCACTTAGGAAATGGGACACGGAGAAATCGGAGAGCACAGCAAAGACCAAACCAAAGGAACAAGCAGAGGGAGATCTCAAGTCACCCTCAGCTCCTGTGTGGTGAATTCAAGTACAAGGGGAGTGATTGCTGTGGGTTCTTCAGCAGATGTGTGTTGGGGAGGGAGGAGAGCCATTCTCAGCAGTTCTATTACATTAATGCTGTTGTCTGCTCTTCAAAGGCATTTTATGAGGGGGCATCAGCTGCTCCTCCAGGCTGAAGAGCCAGTTCTGAAGGCTCTTTTCTACATCCTTGGCCTGTATTTTGGTCCCCATATGCTCCCCTTCCCACCGATGAACTAAGGGAATGAATAGCAGACAGTATTCTCTATCTGAGGGCATTATTAATTGAATGGAGAGAGTTTAGGGCACTAAAGCTCCACAAATGCAGCATAAATTTAGTGACTAGTACAGATGAAAAAGAGGTGACACGACGAGGCTTAAGGGTGGGGATTTTTTAAAAGGTCATTTGCATTTTGAGATTAACTTAATATTAAAAAAGAGATAAAACAAACAGAAAAAATGGAAGAATCCAAAGGTAGATAATTTGTGTTTAAATTAGTATTGTGTGTCCAGCTGAGCAGGGTTGGTTTTTTTTTTGGCTACCTATCTGAAAATAAATATACAAATCCTGTTCCCTTGCAGCACTCTTCTCAGGATGTTATCAAAGCTTCTCCAGATAGAATCCTCCATTCTGGATGTCAGGCATCCTTTTTTTGATCTTTGTCTGACTTAACATTTGCCTGTGTCATTCTGCTGCTGTTTCCTCATCCTCAGCTCACCAAGCCATCCAGGCCACTCTCTCCCAGCCGCTGATATTTGCTGTTCCATCCCTGTGTGAACTTTGTCACTGTCCATTTGGCTTTTCAGCCCCAGGTCCCTCATGATAGCACAGAGACAACACCCCAGCTCTGCAGAGTCTTGTGGTGATTCCTCCTGATGAAAAGGCCTGATGGTCCTCCAAACCATCTGCTTGATGGGGATTGGGCTAATTTGTTTCCTAATGAGTCCCAGTGACTCAGTCTGAAAGAAGTTGCCTGCATGTCCTTGTCTGTTTGGGGTGGGACCCTGCTTTGAGTTACACTGGAGGCCTTTACACTGCTCTATGAACATTCTTTATATTCTTCAGGGCTCACTTCAGAAAAAAGTGAACGATGTGTGTCTAAAAATTGGAGAGTGCCTGTGTTTCATCTCCTGCCTCCATGCAAATCCCAAAACTTCCCAAATAACTGCTTGTTGAATACCCCTAACCATTTTCTTTTCTCAGCACTTGCATAATAGTGTAAAATATCAAATGTGAAGCTTCTTTCCCCCTTTTCTCTTTGTCCTTTTTTCTCCCCCATTTTGTACATGCTGTGTTCCTACCACACACATCATTCATGTGTTGCTGCAGTGAAGAGCATGGAAATAACATGAAAGTTTTTGTTCCCATTTCCTGACAGGTTGTTCTCAATCAGGATGATAATGAATGATTCTGCATTGATGACGTAGGGGGAAGCTTTGCTACTCCTGAAGCCAAGGGAAGTAGTTCCATTGACCCTTCAGTGCCAGGATTCCACTCTAAGGATTGAATTGAAACTGAATCTGGGTGTAGAGACTTGGGAAATGTCTTTTAGGATTATTTCTGAGTGCCCTGAGTCGGTGCTAATAGGCAAGGGAAAGATGCCCTTGGTGCCAGCAGTGTTTTCCAGTGCACAGTCTCCAGTTTCCAGTGCTTTGTCCTCTAGGATCTGTGTGGGTGTGTGTCCTATCACCCATTAAATAATTATATATATTTATATCTGCTACAGAAGTGTTCTTCACGTGTATGCACATCCACCTTAGCAAATGCTGAAGGTTTTCAGTTCTCAAAGGTATTTTTCTGCCTGGTGAGTTGAGTTGTTGGAAGTAGGAGTTGCTGATGCGCCACTTAAAATATATTTAAACTCGTACAAAGAAGATTATATAAAAGATACTGCTGGCGATGAGAAGAAATTCTTTCTGAAGTAATTTTGAGCTAGTATTTGATGGAGAGCTGGCTTCAATAGCTGTCTTTGTTTTAGAGTTCAAAAGGAGATTGTGTCATGTCTTTAGCAGGTGTTGCAAGCAACTAAATACTTTGTTTAAATATTTTGTGTAGTTAAGCAAATAAATTTTGAACAGATAGCTTCCATTAACCAACTGATTAGAATATCAAACATGCACCCTGTTTCGAGGAGTCCCAAAATATCCATAACCTAAATTTTCAAGATGTGAGTGTTCTTTTCTTTATATGACTAGGCTGGACCTGGAAGATTTGGTGCTGAGCTGGTGATCTGACCAGGAAAAAGGTGGGACTTTTCTGTGCTAATGCTAAAATTAAAACTAGAAGATTCCCTTCTCTTTTTCCTTTGTTACATTTGGTCATTTCTGCTTTATTGCATCTGTGCATATTGCAGTTGTGGTACTCCAAGACATCCCCAGGAGTATTTTATTCTGGAAAGATAAAAATTAAGCTCTTGGCCATTGCCTGAGACTTTACAGTTGATATGTCTCAGTCCTGGCATTGGCAGATTGAAGAAATTTGGAAAGAAAAGAGTGGGGAAGGATGATCAATACATGAATATAAAGTATAAGGAAAATGTACTGACAACATCAGCAAATAAATCAAGTACAGATATAGGAGTTTCTAAATCTGGTCATTAAATATTTACATCTTACACTCTCAAAAATTGAAAATATGTTGACATCTCAATTTTTCTTTTTGAACAACTTGTCATGGTGTAAAATTGATAACAAAGAATAAACTGGTCTGGAAAAGTCAATTATGCTTTGTGAAGGAGTGAAAATGACACTGAAAAAAAATGTGGTTTTGGAGCCTGGTTTGGCTGGGCTTTATACCTTGACCATTATGTTTGTACAGGATGATGATGGTTTGTGTTAGAGCACAAAAAGCTTCCTGAACCTGACTTCTAGAAAGTTCTTCATTAGCATTTTCTGCTGTAGCTGCAGTAGGCCAAAGGATAGGTGTGATGAACATCAGCCAGGAAAGCACGGAGGACTGGGTTGTTTTCCTCTGCATATGGAAGTGAACTGTGGGAGGTCTTGGTTTGGAATTAGAAAACTATATTTCTTTTTTTTTTCCAGCAGAAAAATACAACTGTTCAGATTATTAAATGCACATAAGGTTGCATTAATAAATTGCTCCATATTTGAGAAGGAAAAAAAGAGAATTATTTAGACTGTCTGTTTTTCATCTTTTAAAAATCATTCCTCTTCGATGCTCACAGTATCCAGACCTCTTCTTCAGCCAGGATCTCTGCGTCTGCCAAGGGATTTCTTTTCTAAATGTGTTGGAAAAGAAAAAAAACAGTCAATGTGGAAAAAAATGTAGTCACTATCACTTGAATTTTTGGTCTTGGGTGAAAGTTGAGGGAATGATGCCTCTGAAGGCAGCTCTTGTGTGTTGTTACTCCTCCCTTACCTGAGGCTGGAAAAGGGCATTGTTTTTATTGCAGGGATTTTGGCACATGGGAAGTGCGTCTCTTCCAGCAGGATAATGTTTCTAATCAGGTTGGTTCTGCATTAACAGTTTCTAAATTTCATTTCTTTTATTTTGTGGGCTGGAGCCCCAAAGTTCCTGTGGGCTGACATGAGACGTGAGAGGCAGCAGAGCACTTTGCCCTCTGTGATTCTGTGGTGTTACATCCCTTGCAGGCTTTATAAACCCCTGGATTCAGGAAGGAGACCAAGCTGATACTCACTCCATTTGCACATGCCACTTGGCTCTTCCTGCCACAGTGTCACATTCATATTGATTCCAGTATCGACTGACTGAAAACCAGGACAACCAGAGTTGCATCAGGCTCATGCAGGAGATGTGATGATAACAGAGAAACGTATTCCTAAAGAACCAAAATACTCCCAGGGAAAATGTGTGCTGTGCAGTGGCATCTATTTCTGGACACGTACCTGTGTGTGTGTATTAATGAGCCAGTGATGGTCACAGGCTCTGCAAATCAGTGAGAAAAAGCAGATAATTAAAATTACTGCCTCTGCAGGGAAAAGCCACAGGCCCAGCTGAGAAGAACTTCATCCACAGACAGGGGCTCAGCTGGATATTTTGAAGTGAAAGGGCTGGAAGAGGCATGCAAAGAACAAGGAGAGAGGGGAAAGCAACTGGACCTCTCAGAAAACAGGAAGAGGGATGAGGATCCTGCAGTGAGGGCTGTGTGGTTGCTTTTTTCCCTTTTCCAGTCTGATTTGCTCTGGTTAGGATGGCCTTTCATTAGGACACTCAGCGACTGCTATTACAAATGACTGAGACTGAAGCACCTGAGATTTTTGAAACGGAGAGTCTTGTTTGTTGATCTATGAAAGAAAAGTGAGATGGACAGTACAGGAAGGTTGGAAAAACAATAAAGGCTTCAATGGAGGCTTTTTAAACCTTCTGTAACAGAAAATTGGCTGCAAACAAGATGTAAATAGGCAGGAACATTGTTAACAAAAAGGAAAAATGCCTCTGGATTGAATGGGAGGGTGAGAATTCACTAGAAATGTGTAAATTAAGAGCTTAGAACAGTTCTCAAGTAAAAGGAGTTGTATTTTTGTGACAGCTGGTCAATTTAAGATGGAGATGCTCTAGCTGGGCGTGCTACCCCAGCTATACACCAAAGTCTAGGTTTGAAGTATTAAAAACATTTGCTCATGCAGCTGTATAACAGAATATAGCTCCTTTCAGGGCAATGTGGTGGGTGGGACTCACTGGGATGAGCTGAATCATTTGGCCCTTACGCTGAGTTAGACCAGCCTGAAGCACATCAGCAAGGAGAGGGATTTCAGAAGGTGCATGAATGATCTGAATCACTGATTTTCCCCATGCCAGGCCTGGACGCGTAAGGGAAGAAGCACAGTGAGCGTGTCCAGAAGGTGTTAGTGAGGGGTCAGCTCATCTTCTGAGCAGGCTTGAGAGGAAGGAGCCAAGCAGAAATGTCTCTTGATGTCGGATTCTTGGCTTGTCCCCAAGAGAGGAGAAGGATGGAGTGCACTGTGAATTAAGAGAGTGGAGAATGCTCCCCCCAGGTTCTTGATGTCCCTCAATTCCTTACCCTGGAGCACAGAGCAGTGGGGAGAGCAGGCGGGGGGTGTGGGCAGTGAGCACGGATGTGTTTTGTGGAGATGGGATAATCACTGCCTGTTGCTGAGTGGTTATGGGGAAATTATGGCTTCTCACACAGGGGTTAGCACAGGCAGAAACTGGTGAGTCAGATTCAAAAGTGTGGCTTCAGCAAATGCAAAGTCTAAAGATTCATTATCTGGCCTGCTGATTCTGGCACATATTTGGCTGACTCGTTCAGCCCCACTAATACAGACTTCACCTGTCCTCCCACACACCTGGACAGGAGCTTTTGCTCCCTGAGTGCTTGTCACTTGCTGGCCCAAAGCCCTGCTCTGGGGAGACAGGCTGTGTGTCACCTCTGAGAGGAACATCTTCAGTCAATGACAGCTCTGGGTCACATTGCTCTAAGCACTAATAACCACATAACTTCAACTTGGGCAGGTCTGAAAAGTCTCAGCCTGGGATCTGGCTGCTTTGTATCTGCACAGAAAACACTGCTTGGAAGGAAAATACTAATTTATCAAGCACTGAAGAGCATGCAAAAAGAATTAAATAAGCTCACCTCTCCTTCTTTTCAGGCTTAGACTTGATAATGACACTGATTCCTGACCTTTTAACTGTGAGGAGTTATAATAGGTATAGCAAATGAAAAATTGTAATGTTTAGAGGAGTAAAAATGGGTATTTTCTTCATTAATTTGAGAACTGCTCTCAGGAAATCTGTACTTTGTTGGCACATTACTGCTTGGGCTCATTTTTATTCACGAAAAAGTATTTCCATCATGATTTTAAAAGGGATTTTGCCACGTTTTTAAAAAGAAAATGGGATCTCAAGGCAGGACTATGTGTTGCATCCTTACAGGAATTGATCACCCCTACAGCACGATCCCTCTTTAATCCCAGGAAACAGAGAAAGCAGCGTAAAGAAGTGATTTGGAAATGCAAAACTCTTACACCTTCTGGAGAGATTAATTCCCCTTTCAGCTCGGGGGGGACTCTGTGTCGGCTCTGCTAATGATGAGCATGGTTGGAATGGGGACCCCTTGCATCTGAAACTGTGCCAAGGCAAAGAGGAGAACCTAAAATTCACAGTTGAATCGTGCCACAACCGGGCCAGGAGACACTTCAGAGACAGAGTCAGAGAAGTGGGTACTTGCTTTATTCGGCGCGCCGGGTCTGTGGGGATTGCTCCTCCAATTGCTCCTGGTGCTCTCTACAACACAGTATTAAGGGTTAAATTATGAATATTCATCACATTCCTTGGGACAGGTGTGGTTATACAAATTATTTCTCGGAAGTCATTAGCATATGGGCCATGCATGCGCTGTGTGTCCTGGTGGTCGCACTGAGGAAGACCTCTCCTCTTCCTCGGGGGTCTTTTCTGATGAAGGCCAGTAGTCATCCTCCTAGTGAACTTTTCACCTTTCTCCCTGGGCATGCGTAGTCCTTTGAGGAATGATTCAGCAGTCTCTGAGATGATCCTTGTCCCCTCTATCTTGACAAGATTAGGGTGAATTTGTAATTAACATCTTCTGTCTGAACTAACATTTGCTGTCTCCCAATAGTTAACTTGTGCTTACATGAGTTAGTTATTGACTGCCCCTTCTTCACAGTTACTTATAAAACAGTGAGAAAATGGTACCTTACGGAGGGGAGGCCTGCCAGGGAAAGGAGAAGCTGCTGTGATTAGGTCACTATTCCCCAAACTCTTTGTCCTAAGGAATATTTTGTCGGTGAGAAGGGGTGTGATGGAGGGGGAGGTGTGTTTGTTGAGGATTCTTTGTCATGCTTTGTTTTTCTTGAGCAGTAACTTAAAATCCTTGAAATTCATCATAAGCCTGGCCAATTTAGACATAGGTTTTTCCAAAGGCTGTAAATTCTGGTGGTTTCATTGGATCATCCAAGCCAGGTCTATGGGAGTTACAAGCAGAGGAGTCTAACAAGACACATATTTTTCCTTATTGGCTTTCTCAGGAGAATGAATTAGTTTAGTGACATTTTCCAGTCTCCTTTCATCTTTGTCAGGGGAATGGATTGGATATTCCTTCTTCAGTAGATTTTCCTGGAGTGCATTTCCAGTCCTCGCTGTTCATTCCCTTGCCTCACCTATGGCTGGTGAGTTTTAATGGGAGAGCTGAAAGGGTGAATGCAGAATATTGAAAAGGTCAGAACAACCCTACAGAGCCTCGTGGTTCAGGCACGAGGTGGGGATTAACATTCAGATACCTTCCACTGCACCAAAAACTGAAACACGGGATGAAAACAACCCCTCCTCATGACAAGGACTGCAAGTGGGGAAGGGGAATAAACTCTTGGCCTGTTCCTGTTTTCACATTTTAATAACTTTGTGCTTGTCTTATATGACAAGGTCCTATTTACTGGTAGTTAGTAACTCTTATTTTGCTATTTAATATCTGAATTCTACTCTCAGAGTCTGTGATCAAAAATCAAACTGTAAAATTGAGATAATTGAGTTGGGGTTTTTGTT